>NC_083324.2:12348241-12958255 GCF_963455315.2 Globicephala melas | reverse complement strand
TTCGTAACCAGTGACTATGACTCTCACCTAGGACAAATGCTAATTAAGAAGGATGTGTGTTAAATAAATTGCTGGCTATGAAACGTGGTGCTTAAACTTAAGTGTCCTGGGTTACTTGCCTTCCACCTACCCCTAAATTTAAAAGCCAAAGACTGAAAAAGTCTCTTCACCACCATCTCCATCACCATTCTCTCCCAGCTGTTAATGATGGTTTCTCTGTAAAATGAGGGTTTGGATCATAATCACTAAGGACTATTCTATAATCATTGATTCTTTGCCCATATGATGCCTTTGCATCTAGAAGCCTATTCTGATGCAGCTGATAGAGTCATAACTTTTTCCATACTTATCTGCAGAACCCACCAAAGCACCAGCCAACATCTTTGCCAGAAGTCTTTCTGCAACAGATGTTGAAGTCTTCTGGGCCTCCCCCATGGAAAAGAATAGAGGTCGGATACAAGGGTATGAGGTAAGCAAGAGACAGGTGCCTTGGTTCTGGGAAAGGGTCCCTACCCCTCAATGAGAACTTTCTAGACACCCTCTGATGGGAAAAAGACCTAAAGTTCCATTTAGAGGCATTTGTTTTAGAGAATAGTTGTTTCTAAAGGAGCGTGAATGGAAGCCCTGAGCATTCCACTGTGAGATTACCCGTTTCCATGGTACTCTCCAGAGGGCTCTGTCTAAATACATGCAGGTCTAAGCATGTATAAGATGGTTGGCAAAATGAGCTTTGACTTCTGATACACCGAGGATCACTTGGGCTCAAAACAAGGTGGGGAAAAAGGGAGAAGTACCCAATCATGACTGTGCCAGTTTACCATCTCACTCTGAAGCTAAGAACAAAAAGGGGGCCTTTGTAATTATCGATGATTTCTCAGCACGCACAAAGCTCTTGGTTCTGAAAGCTCTGCTTACGACTTGCTGTATAGAAAATTAACTCTGTCATAAGAATCTTGTATTAAAAAAAAAATCACCTGATGACGTTGGAGATCTCCCCAACAGGTATGACATCCAAGGTCTTCCTTTTTATTTTCTCAGGTAAAATACTGGAGACATGACGACAAAGAAGAAAATGCTCGAAAAATACGAACAATAGGAAATCAGACATCAACAAAAATCACCAACTTAAAAGGCAGCGCTCTGTATCATTTAGCTGTCAAGGCATATAATTCTGCAGGGACAGGCCCCTCCAGTGCAACAGTCAACGTGACAACCAGAAAGCCACGTAAGAACATTCTTGCTCAGAAATATTTTAGAGATTCATCAAACATATTCCAAGTTCATTCCCATCCCCACCTCCCAGTGATCATTTGCATACTAATTGGTGTCATTATGGAAATTCAGATTTACCTTAGCATTTTAACTGAACCTTTCCGAATACCATGCAAAATTCATTGCTCCGGAGGACAGAAAGATCAATGTTTTCTCCTCACTGGGAAGGGCCACTTCTTTTAGCTATAAATGTTAGGCGACCAACTGAATCGTTTTCCATCTGCAATGCTGTATCTCGTCAGATTTTAGTGACCTTGAAGACACATATTAGTGCAATAGCCCGTTAAATTGCCTCCACTCTCGAATTCTAGGAAGGAGATATTCCTCAGAATCCATTGAGACTTAATAATCTGTGACTTCGTATATCTTAAATTTTTACAGCGCCAAGTCAGCCCCCCGGAAACATCATATGGAATTCATCGGACTCCAAAATTATCCTGACTTGGGATCAAGTGAAGGCCCTGGATAATGAGTCGGAAGTAAAAGGATACAAAGTGGGTAATTTCTTTTTGCAGAGGCACCTACTCCTGCTGTTAGCGGGGACAGACTGTTCTCATGAATCTTAAGAACCCTGTCTTCGGGGCTTTCCTGGTGGCGCAGTGGTTGAGAGTCCGCCTGCCGATGCAGGGGACACGGGTTTGTTCCCCGGTGCGGGAAGATCCCACGTGCCGCGGAGCGGCTGGGCCCGTGAGCCATGGCCGCTGAGCCTGCGCGTCCAGAGCCTGTGCTCGGCAGCGGGAGAGGCCACAGCAGTGAGAGGCCCACGTACCGCAAAAAAAAAAAAGAACCCTGTCCTCTCTCTCCCTGACAGCGCTCTGGCAGCCTCTTTCTCCCAAACACCAAAGTGGTTTGGTCTGAGTTTTGTCAACAGCCCATGACAGCTGGTCAGGATTTAGAGAATCGTCTATACTTCGGGCTCAGGCAGAGACAATCAGAAATAGTTAAAGACCTTGTGGTTGGGTCTCCAAAAAATCATGAAGAACCACATTTTAAACATTTCTACTGTCAGTTCTGTTCTGTGCTTGTCTTGATGGTATTTTTAATCAACAGTAGTAACTTCTCCCTATTACTGGGAGAATGGTTAATCTTTTTTGTTCATGTTCCTATTGTTAGGGGTATGTATACACACACACACACACACACACACACACACACACACATACGTACATATACATACATATACACAAGGATTTTTTAGGACATTCGTTTGCCTGATCCCATAAATGTTAGCCTGACTTTAAAGAACTAGAAAAGAAAATGGATGTAGCCCTGGTGCCACAATTAAAAGGCATTTTAAGTATCTTGTTTTGTTTTACTTTTAAACAACCTTTGAGGCAATGCAGGCCAAACAAAACTAGTCTGCAGGATGCATCAAGCCTGCAGGCTGCTGTCTGGTGAAATTTTTGGATGCAGCTGTTGAGAGTAGCATAGTGACAGTGCTGTCAGTCATTAGTTACAGTTAGTAAAGCCAGGGCTGGAATTGGGAGTTGACATAGTTGACCATAGAGCCTTAGGTGATGTGATTAGAGAGGGATTCAGAAACCCTCGCTGCTATGGGCTATTTTTCCTTCATCCATGTGGCACAGTGATTTGTATTCTGCCAGCAGAGAAACATTCCCTAAGAACTAATCTTCAGACCTTTCACTGGATCCCTTTGTAAAAGCAAACTCTCTGCAAGGGTCTTACAGAATAGAGCAAAAACGACCACATTTTGGTGCTCTAGTCATTATGTGACTTTAGGTAAATCATGTAACCTTTCTGGGACTGCATTTCTCTTTTATTAAAGGGGAAATCTTCCAGTATCTTCATTTTCCCCTGAGCCTTTGCATCTCTATTCCGTCTCCCTGGGACTGCCACCTCTTACATCTGCATCCTTAATCAGCCACTCATCTTTCGGGTCTAAGATGAGAAGCCTTTCCTGATGGCCAGAGCTCTCGCTATTTGTCAGATTTTTTTAAAGTACTTTCCATCCTCTCGGGTAATTGTAATTGGCTGATGACTTATTGTGAATCCCCAGACTGTGGGCCTCACGAGCACAGTGCCTGAATGGTCCCCATGATTTCTCAAGCCAAGGATGCATTCACTGTGGTGGTATTAAAGGGAGCCCTCATTTCTTGAACTCCTGAATCATTAGTCTCTTAGTGAGACATAATGGGAAAGAGTTCATCTGATCAGTTTTATGTAAGACGAGAGAGATGTGGGGTTTGGTAGGCTGGAAGATGAGAGAGGAGAGCGTAGGCTCAAAGAAAGCAAAGAAAGAAGGCAAAAGTGAAGACAGACCTTGCAACTTTGGGGTCTGACCCAGGCTAACACTGCCGGGACTGAACACAGCACGAGAGAGATGCAGATGTGATCTGGGACGAACTAATTTAACCAAACCAAGGAGGAGAGTGAAAAAACAAACAAACAACAAAATAAAAATGGGAGCGAGAAAGTCTTCCTCCCTGCTTCCAGTGTCGCCCAGTAGAACAGAGAGAGAAAACACAACAAAAATTCAGAAAGCTTTAGGAGTCCCTGTGGAGGGGCACAAGTTCTATGAGTGAACCTCTTACTAGATTTTAAGCTCATGTTGAAGCTGGTGCTGAAATAAATTTGAAAGGCAGGGAGCTGCCTAAAGTACTTCAGGGAACCAAGCAAAATGTTAGTCGGGCAAGAAATCCTGAAGATCATTCAGCCAAAGCCCTTCCTTTCGCAGATGTGAAAACCGAAGGCCATTGAGTAAAGTGACTTGGAGTGCCCTCAGCTTTCACAGGGCAGGGATCTGTATGCAAGCTGAATTTTACTTCAGTGAACTGGGTCTAAAAGATTATAGGCATTTTTAGAAGAAAACTTGGAAAATGAGTATTATTTAGTTGCTACTTCTTTGTCTTCCTGCCCCCTCTCAGAAACTCTCATATGAGCTTGTCTTGGTAGCACTTTTCCAAGGAGGCCCTTCTTATATATATATTTTTAAATTCAACAGACACTCTTGCAGACATGTAGAAGATTCCCCTGAGCAGCACAGAATTGGGCAGGTGTGGTGGAATCAAGCAGTCTAAGACCAACACGGCAGTATTCAGCTCCCAGAAAAGAACTGGGGCTTCACGGAGGATTGGGGAAACTTTTTATTTCTATAGAGCTAGAATAAAACATTGGAACAAATTACAGCTGGAGAGCATGGAACCTTTTCAGATGTGAGCAGCAGATCGGGTGATATAGGCTAATTTGGTATGGGGGGGATCCAAAACGTATTTATTTAATATATTCGTCACAAGGGCTCAACCACAGACTTAATTAAAAAAAAAAAAAAGAAAGAAAGAAAAAGAAAAGAAACAAAAAGGACACCACAGCTCAAGATAGAGTCCTATCCAGAAATCAAGGAAAGAACAGACTATCTCAGGAAAAAAATAAAAAGACAACACAGCAAGAGCCATGGATTTAGGCTTTTTTTTCCCCCCAAATATGGTTTTTCATGTTGGAGCTAAACTATATCTATGAAAAATAGAGTGGCACCTCCGAGTTGGGAATTTCATGCCTTAGGAAGCGTTACTCATGGCTGGGTATGAAGTGTGTAAAATGCTGCAGAAACCACATGTGCTGACAGTAGAGGAAAGAGGATTAACAAGGTGAGACCAGGTGGTAGTAAAGGGCCCTTTGTGACTTTTGATTTCCAGTTCGACTCAATTCCTTCCCTGCCCTTTAGGGCTGGGACTGGAGGAGCCAGACTCCCTACACATCCTCATTTAGATCCCAAGGAATCTCACGTAACTGGTTACAGATATTGAAATGCTACATATCCAATGTTAATGTTCAGGGATATATATAGTTCTGTAAAAATTATACATCTGTGTGTATGTGTGTGTATTTTTGGTTTTCTACCTAAATTGTTGAGATTCGTGGGATTTCTGCTTGCATAAATAGTCTCAAAAAGAAGTTGACTTTAGAAAGTTTAAGGTGCAAAATATTCTTTCAGCACAAAGTGTCAAGCTACTTTATGATACTTGAGCTAAAAAGAGAGCGTCTGGTTTCAGTATCACAAACTAAACTGTCTACAGAGCCAGGCAGGTTATGTAAAGGGATTCAGTTAGCTTAATCCTTTCAATAAATACTGTCAGTATACGTGCCAAGCACTGTTTTAATTCTTAATTTTGTAATAACCCATGAAGTAGGTGCAGTTATTAGCCCCAGTTTTATAGATGAAGAACTCATGGCATAGAGTTTAGTAACTTGCCTACTTCACATAGCTAGTATTTTTTTCACTGATTTATTGAGATATAGTTGACGTATAACATTGTGTAAGTTTAAGGTATACCGTGTGTTGATTCGATACAGTTATATATTGCAAAAAGATCACCACCATAGCATTTACTAATGCCTCCATCCCATCACATAATTACCATTCCTTGTTTGTGGTGAGAACATTTTAGATCTACTCTCTTAGCAACATTCAAGTATATGGTACAGTGTTGTTAACACAGCTAGTATATTGAAGACCTGTGCTCTGAACACAGGCAGTATGGATCCAGAGTCCCACCTTTTAACCACTCAGCTATTCTGCCTGCCGTCAGTAAACAGACAGATCAAGTGGTAATAAAGTAGTACCAAGAGAAATAACTCAGAGTGAGGAGAATAGACAGTGCCATGGGATAGATAGGAGAGACATTATTTTAAATAAAGCACAGGGAAAGGCTCTATCAAGAGGTGACATGTCGATTGGGCCATGAAAAAAGGAGAGAATAAGATAGGCAGCTCTCTGAGAGTGTTCCAAGCATAGTGAACAGGATATGCAAAGGTCCTGAGGTAGATACATGCCAATGTGACACAATAGGAAGTGCTGGAGAGTGTGATAAGCTACAGAGCTTGTGATGGTCCAGGATAGGCAGCAGCTTCTCAGCTCCAGCCAATTATTGCCAGACAGGAATGTAGACCAGTGTGGCCATATCTTCCAGTTTTTAGTAGAACCCAAAACTTTATCATGTATAGTTTCTTGGTTTGTACATGTTGACATCTAACTCAAAAAAAAAAAAAATGTAAACCCACTAAGGGCCCAATAGTTAAAATATGCAGGCCAAATGTTACCCATGGGCCACGAGCTTTCTATGATCTAACCCCCCTTGTTTTGCATTCATGAAGACAGAGACCAGAGAGGGGAAGCAAGTTGCCCACAGTGGTGGCCAAGCTGGTCTCAGTTACGAATATAGGCTGTGAACCCAGACTGCCTGGGTTTGAATGCTGGATCCCCCACTTACTGGCCATGAGACCCTGGGCACATTGCTAAACATCTCCAGGTCTCAGATTTCTCATCTTTAAAATCAGAATAATAACAGTGCCTACCTCAAGGGGTAATCTATATTAGCACATAGAATATAAAGTGTTCAAACACATAGTAAGCATTCAATAACGTTTGATTCTATCATCAGGATTCCCACAAATTCACTCTTCCTCTGTGTCTTCCACTCTGGATTATAGGAAATGCAAGCACAGCCTTTAAGTCAATCAGCTGAACCAAGTGTGTAGTGTAAATAAAGGTTTTACCGGCCTTTATTTAGGTGCCACTGGGGTCCCCATCATTAGAAGACTGATAAGCAATGCTGATAAAAGGGCAGTTTTTTCCTGGAAGTCTTCCTTTTGGATTTACAGCTGAAACGAGTTGAATCCTCTGTGCTCTGGCGGAGCTGAATCAAAGAAGCAATTTAGTCCTCAAAGCCAGGTGTGCCCTTGCATCCCATCAGCCAGCTCATGTTCCTGAAGGGCCGTGATGAGATGCTGTGACAGTCCTGAATGCGCCTCAGGATTTATTTGAGCCTGATCAGTAGTGAGGGGATGCTGAGTTTGATACAACTGATGCTCTGAGAAGGAAGGGGGACACTTATGAATCTTTCCAACTCAAGGAAATTGTGTTTTCCACCTTGGATTAGAGAGACATAAATAAAGATGATGAAATGCCAGGAAACAAATGGGATCTAAACCGTTTTAAGGGACTTTTATGAATTTCACTTGTGTTTGATTTTTTTTTGCAGTGGAAGGGCGGGTAACCCTATGTCTCTGACCTCAGCCAATCAGAATTTACAGTGGGTCTTAGGGAAAGAGGAGCCAGTCCTGTGGTTCTCAAAGTGTGGTCTCTGGAGCAGAGGCAATGGTGTTACCTGGGAACTTGTTAGAGATGCAGATTTTTCAAGTTCCACCTGAAACCCACTAAATCAGAAACTCTGGGGTGGAGCCCAGTGTTCTGTGTTTTAATAAGCCCTCCAGGCAACTCTGATGCAGGCTCGGGTTGGAGAACGCTGGTCTCATTCATAATTCACTGAATGAACATCCCCTGAAGATCTTTCTTAACCATGTGTCACGGCCTGGACCCTTCTGCTATGGAGCCTGACTCAGGAGGGCTGGGGCGAGGCTGGAGAAGGATTTCTCAGCCTCCCCACTGGTGCCACTTTGAGCTGGATAATTCTCTGTTGTGGGGCCTGTCCTCTGCATTATAGGAGGACCCACCCACCCGTTGTGACAACAGAAAATGTCTGCAGACATTGCCAGATGCCCCAGGGAACAAAACTGGTCCTCCCCCCTCCCACCCCTGTTGAGAACAAGTGGCCTGCAGCTTCAGTATTTTTTACAAGCTCGCCAGGTGCTTCTAACACACAGCCAGGACCAGAACCATTCATGTTACCCAACCCTATTTTTTTTTTTTTTTTATTGTCAAGAGAAATGATGGGTTATGGTGATTTAAGAGTACAGGCTTAGGAGCCCTCATCTTACCACTCACCAGCTCTGTGACATCTCTGGGCCTCAGTTTCCTCATCTGCAGAAAAGAATAACCGTGCCTGTCCTGTCAGGTTGTTGTGGCAGTTAAATATGGTCATGTCAATAGGGTGCCTGGCTCATTGTAAACATCAGAAAGTATTTGTGGGACAGTTCTTGTCACAATTATCATATCCAAAAAGGCAGGTGCACCTCTCTGGGCCTTTATCTTTTGTTCCTGGTGGGAATTGTTGGTGACCACAGTAGGCAATGCCAGGTGGTGAATGTATTTTTAAGAGAGCTAGTTGCCTATCTCTTCACATGAACTACCAGCCTAGTCTCTGACCCAGAGGAAACCAAGAAGGGGAACAAAGAGTGGCACTGTTGAAGCTACATGAGTGGCACTGTTGAAGCTACAGACACTTCTAGAGTGAGAGTAATTGCCCCATAACATCCCCTCTTTTCTGTGTAGCTGAAAAAGCGGTCCAGTGTCCTCTGGGGGTTATAGCACTTGTCTTTCAGAGATGCTCTCCCTGTTCTGAAATGTCCTCTTTCCAAAGGATTAATAATAATGATAACTTTTGGCCTGATTTTTACACCTTACTTTTTGCTTCTAACCTTTGCCGTGTATGTTTGTACCTTTTGTTCCTTTTAAGGCTTCATAGATACTGTTTCTTACATGCTTCCTTTGAGCCCTTCATTTTATTCAGTCCTGTGCAATTGTAAAGACTTCCCAGAAAAGTGGGCGTTATTGTCCCCGTTTTACAGATGTGGGCAGTGAGGCTCAGAGCGGGAAAGTAAGTGGACCACGGTCACACAGCAGCCAAGTCTGTCCTCATGCCAAAGACCCTCATGTGTAACTGAGCTCTGTACATCCACCTTCTCCATGTGTGTTAACTGACCTTCCAGAGGCTACATGAGGCCACACAGCACGTCGTTAGACTCATGCTAGCCCCGCTGCCATGCTGCACAACGCTTTAAACTCTTTCCTCATAATGAAATCAGTGGTGGCTGCAGACATGCCCCTCGCTATTAAATGAGCCTTCCAAATGCAAGTGGGCAGCCTGACAACCTCGGCGTCCCTGCGTTTCACTGGTGCCCAGAGGTGAAAGTGAAGGAATGCTCCATCCTTGGGGCCTTTGTGAGGACAGCAGGTGATACCTGTTCTTTCCATATTGGCAGGTCTTGTACAGATGGAGCAGACAAAGCAGCACATCTGTCATTGAAACAAATGAAACATCAGTGGAGCTTTCTTTGCCTTTTGATGAAGATTATATAATAGAAATTAAGCCATTCAGTGATGGAGGAGATGGCAGCAGCAGTGAACAGATTCGAATTCCAAAGATATCAAGTAAGAATGTCTTTTTTTGCCTCCCTTCTCCCTGTCTGCCCTATCTCCTAAGCTTCCCAGTGAGTCAGGGCTAGGGTGAAATTAAGCCCGGGAAAAAAAAAAAAAAAAGCTAAAATAAAAATGGACGATACCATCCCCCTTCCTCAGACCACTGGTATTTGCTGACCTCAGGTAGTTTTGTGCAGAAGACAGTTTGACTAGTGTTGACTGATTTAATCAGCTGGCTATCAAAGATCAGGTTAAAGCAGCCCCAAATCAGTCACCCAGGCTTTTCCATGTGGACCCATGTAGTTTGCATCTACAATAACCCCAAAATTACAGCTTAGAAAGTTAAAAGCATGACTCAGGAAGAACAAGCAAAGCGTTCTTCAAAATGCTCTGGAAACGTGTCCGTAGTGACACAATATAATGTCTTTGGCCGAAAATATTTTGAACTTGACACTGTTTATTTTGAACATGCGTATGTAACATATGTACATAAATGCACATGTCTACAGATAGTCAAGATTATCTTTGTTTACAAAGACTGTTGAAGAGTGTGTTCTTTTTTGAGCCAAATACATTCAACTTAGTTTTCAAATACTATGTTTGCAAATATCTCAGCAGCATATTATTTTTGGGGGGTTTTTTTGTATGATTTTATTTATTTGAAATTAAAAGAAAAAAAACAGAACAGGCAAATCCATAGAGGCAGATTAGTGGCTGGTAGTGACTGGCCAGCGGTGTGAATTGTGGCTTTACGGGTAGTGGGTTTCCATTCGGATGATGAAAAAGTTCTGGAGCTAGCTTACAGTCCCGGTTGTACAGCATTGGCGTGAACTTAATGTCACTGAATTGTACACTTTAAAATGGTAACTTTTACGTCATGTGTATTTTACCACAATAATAAAAAGTATAAGATTGCCATTAGGTATCTAAGTATAGATTTTCATTGGCCTTTGGATTTAACAGTCTAGAGATAAGGGGTTCAGTGAAGGCTGGAGATATGAACTTTCAAGCCATCAGTGGAGATACGATATTTTAAATCATGGGCAACCCTCACTACAGAGTTCTGAGCTTCAGCCCCTTTGCCAAGTGTCCATCATAGTAGTTTTCAGATGAGGAAAGGGTCTAGTATTCTTGCTGATATCAAGTTTTAGTAAAGCATCCACTAAGACTTTTTAATTACATCTATAAAATTTGGATGCCTCAAATCAGAAAACAAAATGTTTAATGGTCCTTTCACCCTTCTTCTGAATAAGCACTTGTTAATGTTAATGGACATAGAACAGGACTTCAGGTGGGAAACCAAGGCTGCCCCAAGACATGCTCTGAATTCAGGAGTGATTTTCCAGTTTCCAGATGAGGTTTATACTTAGTGCACCTTTTTTGCATACAAACACTAAAGGCATTTTTGTCTTTTAAAACACTGGGGAGAATTGGTTTCTACATATCAGAAGAGGACTCTAGCTTCTGTTGGAAGGAACCAGATTTATGGTGAGATGTGGAAATTATCTCCAGGCCAAAAAAAACACAAGATGAGAATTTGTTTGGGGATTAATTTATCTCACTTTCTTTAAATCTGACTTCATACTTGCTTATCATTGCAAGGATTATTTTTTTTTAAAGACTGATGATTCTTGGTTTAATTCATTACAAAAACATTTTAAGCAATTTTATTGGTAAAATTATTAGATGATAAGGATGTAACTGTGAGCGAAACATGATCTCTTTCTCAAGAGGTTTTCCATTTTGTGGGTCAGAGATCTTACGATCTTGATAAAACCTCAAATGACAGTTGGTAACTTCTTACTGTGAAAAAATGTAAGATGTATAAGAAAAAGTTTTAAAAGGATTGAGATTATCTTGTTGGGCAAAAAAAAAAAAAAAAAAGAGGTATGTTTAGACAGACATGAGTTGGAATCCCAATTCAGTTATTTACTAACTGGGTAATCTTAGACTTATCTTACTTCTCTGGGCCCCCATTTCCTTAGCTGTTAAATGGTGTGATAACCATACCACAGGTCTTCAGGGTTTTTATAGGAATTAAATGTCATGTGGCTCTGTGCCCGGCATTAAGCTTGAATTCGAAAGGGAACGTCAATGTTTATTTTGCTGCTTCGTTGATATCATAGTATTTATCAGTAATGTTACCAGTCATATTGAAGTTTCTTCTCATGTTAGAGGGGGACACCCTCCTTTTACAGATGCTTAAACAGAGATCCGGAGATGTCCCCCACCTGCTCCCAGGTTCATAGCTAGGGGGTCATAGAACTGAGACTAAAAAAGTCAACAAGAGATGGTGATTTCCAGTAGACTTCAGATAGTTCTTCGGTTTCCAAAAGCCCTGGGGCCCCGCCTCCCTTTGTTGCCGAGGTGAGTAAATTTCTTCTCTCTCCAGATGCCTATGCAAGAGGAGCGGGGCCGTCCACTTCCAACGCATGCACGCTGTCGGCCATCAGTACGATCATGATCTCCCTCACAGCCAGGTCCAGTTTATGACAACAGTTCTCTAAAGGACTTGCTGTTTATAATATAAGCAACATTTAGCTAGTTGTTTTGAAGACACCCAGTACTAAGTAATATTGTTGTTCAAGTACATCTTATTACTGGAAAAAAAAATGTTTTTTGCTTCTTTAGGAATGGCATTCTACAGTACTTTCTCAAAGCAAATCTAGCTTTGTCTGAAGTTTCTTTGGAAACTCTGCAATGCACTGAAGACATCTGTAATATGATGTTACCAAAGCAGTTTACATATGTCCTTATATGCATATTTTTTATTATATATTTAGTGTTTTATAGAATTTTTTAAAGTTAACATGAAATGTAGATATTAATTTTTTTCCTCTGCTGTAAAATGCTATGGGCAACACAATCATATGGTTATTATTTGAAAATAGTTCCTTTAAAGACAGAGTTGGAAACTCACCTTGGTAAATACATTGCAGATTTCTTGTACAGTTTTATAAGGGTCTAGTGGCAGAACAGCTGAAGACTTGGTCTGTAACTCAAGGCTGCTGTATGGAAATGACTCTTGGGATGACTAATGTACTGAATCAAGTCGTTTTGCCACGTACAATATGCTTTCCAGCCCTGTTGTGAATTCTGTTGTTCAACACAACCTGAGATGGTTTCAGGAATGGCTGCAATCTCAAAACCTAAACTAACTTGCCCAAGAGGCACCTTGTGCAATATTCCCATCCCTGAATTTAGCATCCTACGGTAAGACTTTCTTTTCCCTCAACTCAGTTAACATTGTCTTTGTAGCAGTAGCATTATCTTAGACATGACATTGGAAGTTAAATATCCTGTAGTAACATAGACCAAAAGTTAATAGAGTCAACCATGTCTTTCAAAGGATAAAAGATAATTTTACTATCTTTAAATGTATCTGTCTTGAATGTACATTTAACAACAAAAAGGGTAATTCTCTGTTGATGGATTCGTAACTTCTTTACAAAATTTCTTATAGATAATATGTGTATCTCTTTAATAATAGAGCCCTTCTTTTGAATCAAAGTTATGTATGGAGTCTGGCAGATTTCTCCTATTTCAGCACCTAGCTGCCACAAAGAATTTTTTTCATGACTCTATAAAAGATCTTTAGTACCATGGTGTGGTATCTCAATGAGTCTCCTGTTTTGCAGTAGGTAGCCTCATTGCTTTACAAGTTTCATCTTCTACGTCTTAAAATCACACATTGGAAAATGACAATATCAACAAAACTGTATTCTTATGAAAAGAACTATTTGTAATAATGGGGGAGGTTTTGTAAGCTGACACTAGTGGAACAGTGCATATAAAAGGCAATGAAATTTTCTATAAAAATTTTCACATGTAGAGACACGCTGCCACCTTTTCTTCTTTCTCAGAGAGCTCAAATTTGCCTGTAATTTGTCATTTTTCCTTAACTTTTCAACCTTCTACCTATATTTATCCAATAAAGTCATAATCAGGATTCCACTTGTGTAAAAAGTAGGGTGGTAACTGGAAAAAAAAATATTGTCAGTATTTCAAGCTGTGTTCCTTTCTTAGTTTGATATGGTTACTTCTATGTTAAAATAAAACAAAATTTTAAATCACATGCAAAAAAAATCAACAAAATAATAAAATGAATGAAAAAAAAAAAGATACCCCAGGTAGTTCCCAACCCCAGTGTAAATATTTACCAGTGATCTAGCATATGTAATCTCTTTTTAAAGGTATTGTTAATAAATATTCTGTCATTTGTAAAGATACTTGTCTTTTGGGAGCATTTTTCCTGCCTGCCTGTCAGGGAATTTGTGAGCTCACCCTTGTGCTAGTTATAATTTAAGATCATAGAGGGACTCAGAAGTCTCTGGTCACGATCCAAAGCTAGTTGACCCAGAGCTCTTCCTTTGGAATTGACAACCCTGAAAACATCATTGCAAATCCTCTTTGGAGGTAGAGAGGGACAAACATCCACAAATAAATGTCCTGAAGATCAAACTTGAATAGATCCTCTGCATTAGCTATGTCTTTTCTGTATTTAAACTAAGGCTATCTGTTGTTTTAAGGTTTCCCCAACCCCGCTGCTAAAAGGATAGAATCTAAACTTGAGGCCCTTCTTAATGTAATAACAGCTTAAC
This sequence comes from Globicephala melas, assembly GCF_963455315.2. Lineage (NCBI taxonomy): Eukaryota > Metazoa > Chordata > Mammalia > Artiodactyla > Delphinidae > Globicephala > Globicephala melas. Next base: position 12,944,326 of record NC_083324.2, on the reverse strand, counting down.
TCTGTACCCGGCCACACAGAGTCCTCACTGGCCCCTGAACACTGCTCGCTTTTGGTCTCACCTCTGTGCCTTTTGGGCATCTGGTTGCCCCTTCCTGAAATACCCCCCACTGTTCTTTATCACCTGAATCCCCACTGTCCTAGGGTAGGCTCGTCTGTGAAGCCTTCCCACACTCCAGTCCTTGGTGACATCCTTCCTCTGAATGAGCTGTAAGCCCTGTCGATACCCCTCATTTAGTAATTAATCAGGTACTACTTTTGGAAATCTCTTGTACTGTTATCTTGCATTTTAACTTAACTCCTGTATTGTTACTTAATTTTCCTTGTATGTATGCCTTGTCTTCCCAACTAGATTGTAAGCTCCTTGAGGGCAGGGACTTTGGTCTTATCTTCCATGTACTCTCCATAGTGCCTAGCACAGTGCCTTGCAATAAATAATCATTGTTTAATTGATCGAAAGGGTCTTTGAAGTAGCATTTTGCATCAGTTGCCTACCTGTGTGCCCTAGTGAACCAATCAGAGGAGACTGTGTCACTATTTTGCAAGGTGGCAGAAAGTGTCAGAAGGCCTGGCTTCTGACTTGATGCCTTGAAAAAGTCCTTTAATCTCTCAGCTTCATCATCTGATACATGAGGCCCTGGATTAGCTGAGTCTGACCGAGCTCAAGATGTTTTTTAAAAGTGCCCCGTGGACACCTTCACCCAAACGTGTCTGATTTGTTGGTTTCCATGGTTGTTGCAGGTTAGGCTCACTGGTTGCAAGCCACAGAAGCAACTCTGGATAACCTGAGCGAACAAAAAGGAATGACCCTGGTCAGATAACATGAGCCAAGGAGACACTGAATGCCCAAGCCTTGGCGAGAATAAGAAGCAGGCCGCTCCGAGGATCAAGCCTGCAGGAACTTTGCAAAGTCTTTGGGGGGAGCTATTGTGGGGATGAATTGGCTCTGTTTCTGATTTTGATGCCACTCTGTTCAGTATCCAAATTCCTAGAAGAGGCTGATCGATCCAATTGGTGTCATACCGCCTGAGCATCTCGATCGTGCACTCAAGGGAGAGAGAGTTTGTTAAAGGAAAATTGAGATGATGTTTCTAGAAGATGGGATAATAAATGCTAAGAAGGTCTAAGCAGCACACTCGCTATGCTTAGCCCTCCAGGCAGGATTCACCAGCCCCTAGTACCAGTTAGAATGGGCAGGGGGGATGTATTACTGCTTGGGAGTTTTGCACAGTGACTCTGAAGGAGAAGCACTAGAAAAGTGCCCATTTGCTTTGCTTATTTAATCTTTCCCAGCACTTCCTCTGATGCTCATTTTGTGTGTGAATAGTCCACCTGTGATTTAACTGTATAAAAGGAGATTCTATTTTGCCAGATAAGTGGATTCTCTCAGCATTCCTGAGTTTTTATAAAGCCCACAGACCCTGTGTACGAAACAGCTTCTTTCCACGGGAGCAGAAGACATGGGTGATAAACTTCATCTTCAGGTGAGCTTGGAATTCTTCCAGCCTGAGGTGGGAGCTGCCGTAAGCTTTTATCTTAAAATAATGATTGAGTTATTCCTACCGTCAAATTTTTGGTTATTTACATCTGGGAAGCAGCCTTCTATCCTGATGAACCTTTTCCCAGTCTCTCCCACAACCCGTACCTTACTGCAGATATGCTGCAGGAATGCTGAATTCTAAAAAGTACATAAATAGTACATAATTAGCTACTAAAATGTCATGTAATTTTTAAAGTATTTTAATGTAATCAACCACCAGATGATTTTTGCACACCATATCGGATTATCAATGCTACTGTTCACCTCCATTAACACAGATAATCAAGAATTGGCTGTATTTTCTTTTTCTTTCATTTTTATTTTATATTGGAGTATAGTTGATTAACAATGATGTGTTAGTTACAGGTGTACAGCAGGGTGATTCAGTTATACCCATACATGTATCCATTCTTTTTAAAATTCTTTTCCCATTTATGTTGTTACAGAATATTGAGCTGAGTTCCCTGTGCTAAACAGTAGGTCCTTGTTAGTTATCTATTTTATTTTATTATTTTTTTATTCAAACAGAAAGTCACAAAAATTATAATCATCCTCATCAGTTCACTCAGTTCCATGTAATTAATTTTTTTTCATCTTGATCTTTTGTTAGCACTTTTATGAGTTCATCAGTTTTCCATTAGAGTTCTGAAAATGCTTATTCATTCAGTTCAGCAGTATAGTCAGTTACCAGAAACCTGTACTTGTCAGAGTCTTTTCCATGAATAGTTATCTATTTTAAATATAGCAGTGTGTACATGTCAATACCAAACTCCCAATCTACCCCTCCCCCCAACCCCATGCTTTCCCCCTGGTAACCATAAGTTCATTCTCTAAGTCTGAGAGTGTTTTTGTTTTGTAAATAAGTTCATTTGTATCATTTTTTTAGATTCTGCATATAAGTGATATCATATGATGTTTGTCTTTCTGTCTGATTATTTACTTCACTTAGTATGATAATCTCCAGTCCCATCCATGTTGCTGCAAATGGCCTTCTTTCTTTCTTTTTACTGGCTGAGTAGTATTCCATTGTATATATGTATCACATCTTCTTTATCCATTCATCTGTCGATGGACGTTTAGGCTGCTTCCATGTGTTGGCTGTTGTAAGCTGTGCTGTAATGAACATGTATTTTTTCAAACAACTGTTTTCTCTGGATATATACCCAGGACCGGGATTGCTGGATCATGTGTAGCTCTATTCTTAGTTTTTTAAGGAACCTCCATTCTGTTCTCCATAGTGGCTGTACCAATTTACATTCCCACCCACAGTGTAGGAGGTTTCCCTTTTCTCCACACCCTCTCCAGCATTTATTGTTTTTAGACTTTTTTTTTTTTTTTTTTGCGGTACGCGGGCCTCTCACTGTTGTGGCCTCTCCCGTTGCGGGGCACGGGCTCCGGACGCGCAGGCTCAGCGGCCATGGCTCACGGGCCTAGGTGCTCCGCGGCATGTGGGATCTTCCTGGACCGGGGCACGAACCCGCGTCCCCTGCATCGGCAGGCGGACTCTCAACCACTGCGCCACCAGGGAAGCCCTGTTTTTAGACTTTTTATCATGGCCATTCTGACTGGTGTGAGGTGATATCTCATTGTAGTCTTGATTTAAGAATTGGCTGTATTTTCCTTTGTGACAATTGAAGAATCCTCTGGCCACCCATAGTGATTTCAGGAGCAAGCCTTTTAAAAATCAAAGACTTAGAGTCAATCTCTGGACCTACCCCAAATTATTCTATACAAAATGACACACACGGGGGCCTTACATATTCAGACAATTGCCACTTATTCGACAGGATAACATTTGTGAAGTTCTAGCATCACAGCTCTCCAAATACTAGCAAATTATTCTATAAATCAGCCATTGTTCTTTTTCCCAAGTGACTTGAGACAGTCACAAAAAAACCGACATAGAATGTGGGTGCGTTCCGTAACCAAAATGAGTTGAACTCACCTGACACATCCATTATCATCTTTTTCTTAAGTATTTTCACTTCTTAGTATAAATATTAATATTTAATCATTTTAATAATAAAATTAATAAAATAAAAATATGTAATAATGTTAATAAAAGAAGTTAGGCGGTAGGGTCCTCAGTCAGATACCAAGTTTTCCACAAAGCCTCTCTCAATTTCCCTATCTGGCGTTGACCTCTCGTTTCTGTGATTCCAGAGCGTGTCATGAATACTCATGAGTGTCTGTCTATCCACTATCTGGTATTTAAATCACTGGCATTCGTGTCTTCTCCCTCCCTGTAGCCAGAGAGTATCTCAGGGTTACAGTTTGGCTATGATTCTTAACTTCTCTTACCAGGCTCGTATGCCCCCATCTCTGACCCTAACAAAACTAGAAGGTGGAGAATCCCTGGCACCATTTAGAGTGACTTCCCCAGGCTCTGCCCTCCTGCCAGGATATGATTACCATGTGCCAGTCAGACTGCCCATTCTGAAAGGAGGCCCCTTTCCCCTCATGCTAAATGGGCTATGCAGAATAAATGTTCCAATTCCACAACTCAAGGATAAACTACAACACTCAGCAGAGCTCACAATTTCAACAAAATCGGCCTCTGTTCTTTATCACCAACAGTCTGCTCCATTGTAGATGAGAAGCCCTCCACTAATATAGACCACACGGAGAGAAAGCAGTTTTTAAAAAATGTCAACCAAATGATAGAGCTGAATGTCAAGAAACTGCAAAGCCGAAGTAATTTAAATGTGATATTCCCAATCTCCGTAAATTGGACTTTCACTACATATTCTTACCGGTTGTTAGGAATACAAAACTATCCCAGGAAATGTGTATATCTTAGGATTTTAACTAACAAAGAATAATAACTCGAATTTTTTTCTAGTGTTAAAGGGCTCTTTACACTAAGAAGCAGCAGATGCAGGTTTTATCCCCTTTTCACTCATGAAATGGAGGGAAAGAGGTGATACGACAAGCCCATGGTGACACAGACAATTAGAAATAAGGATTTACTGAGACGAAGGACAAGCGAGGGTAAGAAGCTGGTCTCTTAAATTCAACCAGAGGGCAGTCAGGACACTGAGTCAGCATGAAGCCGGTGGTGAGGGGGGAGGGGAGCTGTGTGAGGTTGAGGTTAGGAGGGGGAGGTGTTCTGAACTAGGACCAGGCACAGGACAGCCATTGAGAGGAACCCAGTGCCCTCTGTGTACCAGGCCCTGTTCTAGGCACAGGGGAGTGGCCGGCAGTCAGGAAGGGGGACCCCACAAAGGCCGCAGAATGGAGGAGATGGGGACACTGTAAGGCTGGTGTGAAATCACCTGGTTTGGAATGAGACTGGGTGGGGAAGCCAAGAGACCAGCCACGGCGTTTGTCACAATACAGAGTAATGCAATGATAATAGTAATTGTGGACAACAGTGATGCTCTTAGTATGTGCCAGTCTCTGCAAGTCATCCTGCTGGTTTAGTTCCCACATAGTATTCGTATTTGGTACAGGGGGGACCAAGGCTGGGAGGTTTACAGGTTTGTTCCAGGTCACACAGCTGACCAGGGAGGCCAGGAATTCAGATGCTGGTGGCTTGTGACTCCAGGCCTCTCTCCAAAAAGTTAGATATTTATACCAACAGGGAGGGAGGGAGGAAGGGAGATGATAGATAGATAGATAGATAGATAAGGATACCGGTTCCCAACAAGAAGGGTAGTGAGCTTCCTAGGAAGTTGTACATCGGGTTGTTGAAAAGTGACCAGGGGCACGGGCAGGGCTCCCAGGTGTAGGGTTCCTGCAGGGAGAACCCATACAGCTCAGGTGTGGTGAGTTCTTTGCTCCACAGTGGTCTAGCTCAGCTGCTTGGACTTCTTCAACTACAAAGGAGGGTCTTTGCTTGTTTGTTTTACTTGGCTTCAGGTGTCTCAGAGTTGTTTTTCACACTCGGGCTATCCTACAAGATCAGGGTAGACAGATAAAGTACAGGAGGCCCAGTTAAACTTGGATTTCAAAACTAGTACTTTTTTAGTATAAGCATGTCTCATGAAACATTTACTGAAAATTCAGATTTAACTGGGCCTCCTCTATTTTTATTTGCTAAATCTGGCAAGTTTATGCAGGGAAGAAGTTGCCTGCTCATTGAGGTAATTCATTTCTAGTGCTAAATTCCAGGGTCTTGCTGATGTGTGATCAGTTCTTTGAAGGTTGAGGCCTCTGAGGGTGCCAGCACGAGGTGTGCTGTTTTAAGCTCTCTTTGGCTTGCTGAACTCTCCCACCCCCTTTCCGAGGATGGGGTGTGTGTGTGGGTCCAGGGAGCTAGGCCCGGATGGCTCTCACAGCTGAAAAGGTTTACTGTCGTCGAGCCCTTTAAGAGGAAGCTGGCCGACCTTTGAACTATGACACCAGTTGCGTAAGTGTTGATTTCTTACCCACAGTTTTCCCCCAGGCTTATGCATTCTTTCATTTTATCACCTGGCAGGGACAAATCTTGGGTTTTCATTTTAATAAGTGAAAGAAAACGAATAATACACCTTCACGGGGAAAAGAGCCCACTGGAACTTTAACAAAAGGCACGTGAGTCACGTGAGCAGAAAGGGCGGTACGGGCTCCCGGAAGGTCGGTGGGCGGTAGAGGCTCCGGGAGCCCGGATGCAGGCCGGCCGCTGAGGTCGAGGCAGGCGTTTCTGAAGGGAGAGTCCACGCCAACCGTGAGTTCTTGTAACTTCTTTGTTAAACTCTAGTGATATTTCTACTGTTCCCACACGGCGTTAATAAGAGAGTGCTGCCTAGAGTTCGGTTCTTTCGATCTGAGCTGAATAGAGTTGTCTAGTCTGGCTTACACTTAAGAAACTGACTTTCTTTTTCATGGTATAAGTTCAACCAGTTCCTACGCAGTTGTTCAGGACACAAAGATCAACAGGGCCGCCTTCTCGATTTCGGAGTGTTTCTCCTTTAAAGGAGACAAAAATTTTTAAATAATAAGTGATAAAATAGAACGCAACAGAAGGTACTTGGGGAACATAGACTTCCTGGTGGCGAAGAGCCGAGATTTAGAAGCTAAACCGTCTACAAGATGGGGGGGAAAAAAAAGATTGAACGGGCTTGTCCATCAGAGAAAGCTTCAGCCGCGGCTTGGACGGATGAGGGACAGGGTAGTTGTGATACAGGGGTGCTCCCCGGGGACGTGGCTGGAGAGCTACAGAGAAGCCAAGTCAGAGGGGACTTTGTTGTTTTAAAAGGAGCTTGAACTTGAAGGTGCTGGAGTTATTTAAGGGTTTTGCGCAGGGGTGATATAGGTAGATGTGCTTCTGCTGAGATGCTTCAAAGTAATACCGGAGGCCAGGATACTGAGAGGCTGCTGCGTTGGTCCTAGCTGAGAGAGAATGCAGACAGTAGTGTGGACAAAGAATGAGAATGTCTAGGGGGAAAATGAGAAATGTACTCCTGTTCAACGTGCAGACGATTCACTGTCAATTCTGTTCGGCGTTTCTCGTTCTGAACTGCATTTACATTCATATCTGTTACCTAAAAGGGGGATACTGTGGGAAAAAACAGCGTTAATTCTTTAACAAGAAATAGTTTTTGAAAACTTGGTACCCTGGAACTTGGTCTGTAGGCTGTGGAAGCAGGAATAGCTGCACAGGGGTCGTCACGGAGACCCTTGAGCTGACACGAAGAAGTCCTATTCTAATTAGGTTTTTCACCTTTAGTCGTGCGCCCAAAGACTGTTTTCAGTTCTCCGTTCTCGCTTCCAGATATCTACTTTTTCTTTAACAAATTAGCACCTAAGGAGTGTTAATTCCACCAGCAGATGGGCCTGACACATACAAGCCTCCCCCGTGAAAACGTTTGGATTTTTAATCAGGATGTTCTCGGCCCACACGGAGTTCCTCCCCAGACTGCATCAACAGCTTCAGGCCTTAAGGCATTTCAGTGAGGCTCAGGTGGCTGAGCTCTTGGCAAACTGCCCTTCCCCCTCTGGTCTCCCCGGCGCGTCTCCTGCCGAGCTCAGCGCATCGCAAACGCTAAATTTCAGATGGGGCTGAAATCATTATTGGAAAGGCTGTCGTTCAGAACCACTGTTCTGAGCCTGTGACCATGAAGGCTCTTGGGAGGGAGGTGGCCATCCACCGTGTCCTGGTGGAAGATGGGAAGAGGTGGGTGCTTGTATCTCATCAACCTGCTGACCAGGGTATTTGCTGTGAAGCGTTCACACTCTGATTTGCCATGACAGGGCAGTGAAAACAGGACACACCACTCAAAACCCAAGTCCTTTTCTATAGTAATTTACACATTGTAGCGTAGTCACATCATCAGCAGAAAGAGACCCAGGCTCCACCAGCCAGATGGCCAGGCACACGCGAGCCTCCTGGTTATTTCCTATCATGTTCTCACTAGACACCCATCTTCCTCTCCGTGCTTTCAATTTAGACCTTGATGATCTCTACCAGATAGCATTCAGTTCCAGCTGTTTGCAAGGAACTGTGACGGGGTGGGAAGAGGGTTTAAGAGGGTCCAAGAAGCATTGATCCCTTCTAAGAGTCAGGGACTGTCCCAGAGGCTGCAGATAAAAATGCATTTCACATGAGCCCCATCGTCCTGGATGGCCCATCCTACAGGGCAGCCAGTGGAAGAGGGGGGCTGAGGCCCAGAACGAGGCCCCAGAGGCAGGATCAAGCAAACTCTGCTTTGGAAGGTTTCACGAAGGAGGAGGCGTGGGGTACGCGTTCCCAAAGACTGAGTGTGAGTTCCACAAGGCAGAAAAGGAAGGGCCTAACCCTCTAGGGAGACACATGGGCTGCTCTCTGCTGCCCTGACACTGATATCCCCAAATCAGGCAGTGGGTCGGGCTCAGTACCGGGGTGACGGCTGCTACTGAGGTGGAGGCAGGTGGGTGTGAAGCCAGCACCTCACCGAACAGAAAGAACTGGCCACACTGGGCACCGCTCTCTCCTTGTCCAGCCTCCTTGGCAGAGGCCGTTTTCACAGTCCTAGGTTTCCGGGCCCCAGTTTGAAAGAGATCACATGTGGAGTAATAAGTCGAAAAAGGGGTAGGGTTTTTGTTGTGTTTTTTTTTTTTTTGCAGGGCTTTGCCTGCAACAAAACAGTTGGTTTTCAAATTTTGATATTCAGCGGAATCACCTGGAGCAGCTGTTCTCAAAGTGGGGTCAGGAGACCAGCATCAGCGTCACCTGAGAGCTTAGGGGAAAGCAGATTCTCAGGCCCCCCGGACCTCCTCCGTCACAGGCTCTGATCTGCTTTAATGACCCCGCCAGGTGATTCTGATGTGCTCAAGCTTGAGAATGCTTAACCTAAGTCTCCTACAGATTCCTCACCACCATTCACAGAGCTTCTGCATCAGGTGATGAGATATTTTGCCAATCACTGCAGCCGTGCCCTCCTGGTCCCACCCCCTAAGCAGGCTTCAGCTTGTTTCCTAACCGTCCCCTCCACATTTCCGGGGTCACTAGTGCCTGTATTCAGCCCCTCAGTATCCATTTCTTATCTAACATGCTCTCTGAGCCGCAGTGATTGCATCTGTCAGACAGGGGCAATCGTACCATGTGGGCTTCTCAGGATTAGAGGTGATGTCTGGGAGGCGTGTGGTGCAGCTCCTGACATTTGGTGTCTTAGCTCAGGCTGCTGTTAACGAAGCACCACAGTCTGGGGGGCTTATAAACAACAGAAATTTATTTCTCACAGTTTTGGAGGCTGGAAGTCCCAGATCAGGGTGTCAGCATGCTGGGGTTCTGGTGAGAGTCCTCTTCCTGGTTGCAGAAGGCCAACTTCTCATATCATCACATGGGGGAAAAACTCTTTGGGATCCGTTTGTAAGAGCACTAATCCCATTCATGAGCATCCCAACCTAGTCACCTGCCCAAGGTCCCGCCTCCAGATACCACTACATTGAGGTGTAGAGTTTCAACACGTGAATGGGGGGTGAGGCGCATTCAGTCCATAACTCTTGGAAATAGGCAGTAACTGACAGATGCCAGACTGCTCTGCCTACTATCCTGGGCCCAGGTCCCTGCTATTTGCAGTGGATGGTTATCAGAAAAACAACCCCTGGGGACTTCCCCAGTGGTAAGAATCCACCTGCCAGTGCAGGGGACACGGGTTTGAGCCCTGGTCCGGGAAGATTCCACATGCCGCGGAGCACCTAAGCCCGTGTGCCTAGAGCCCATGCTCCGCAGTGAGAAGCCTGCGCACTGCAGTGAAGAGTAGCAACCAAAAAAAAAAAAGAAAGAAATGAAAAGAAACACAACCCCTGGAAGTATTTGGTAGTCAACATGCCCCATTCCTCGATCAGACTGACTAAATCAACTATGAAAAGCATGTAAAGAGTCTGCCATGGTGGAGGTTTGTTCTGAGCACTGTGACCTTTCCCTGTTCTAAGCTTCCTGCTCCAGGGCCGTGTACAATCAGCACCGTTTGGATCCCTTCAAGTACCAGCTGTCCCTCCTAACCCCTCTCTGCCCTGGCCACACCTGTACTTGGTTCTACCTGTAGCCCATGGCCCATCGCGGGGGCCACCGATCTAGTTGCAGACTCATACGGGAGGATGTTAGAGGAGGAATTCCTGTCTAGATTGGCATGTTTGTTGGGATACCTGTAGGACCCCTTCCAAACCTCCAAGGCTAGCGCTGACCCAGCACTACTTGACCAGATGCCCAACAGGTTGCTCTGAAGTCTTTGCAAGCAGACGTCTTTTCAGAAAATTCATTCTTAATTAAGTGATCCCCTTCCAACACAATTCCACCCAATGCCTTTCTCAGTATATTCCCAGAATATCAAGGCTGGCTTTGAGAATATAATCCTGTCCCCTCCTTTGGTATGGACTGATACGTTAGCTTCTTAGGTTTTGAAATTAGTTTGCCTCAAATGATGCTAACTTGATTGTGCCCGTAGAGCTTGAGATTCTCTCTCTCTCTGTCTCACACACACACACACACACATACACATACACACACACACACACACATAAACACACACACACACTACTTGAAAGAAAAAGTATTCCCGAACTCAGAATAAAAGCACCATGGCTCCCACTTGCTATAGGGAAGACAGTCTTCAATCCAAGTTCACTATTCACTCCAGAATGGTGCAAAATGCTTTCTTCCTGAGATTTTAGCTGATCGTTACCGTTGGCAGTTGAACCAGTCAACGTGGCACTACCAGAGTAAACACAGTTGATGTTAGCCTTAATAACTGTCTCTCGTGCAGAAGTGTTTGAGGTGAGTGATGCAGATCAGGAGGCTGGCAGGTGAGGAGGTGCTGCCCTGTGCAGAGATCAGACCTGGCAGGACAGTCAGATGAATCAATCAACCTGTGTGAGTTAGAGATTTGTCTGGGTGTTTTTCCCCTTGCAGCTAAATTGAGTGTTTGGTAAACTCCAAACTCCTCTTAGCCAAGAAACAGTTGTTCTCATTCTTATCCCCGGGGCTCGTGAGTGTGAGTTGGTTTTGACAATGCTCCGGGGACAGTCAAAACACGGAGTCCTCCAGGGTCTCAGATCCAGCCTCCTCCGCATAGCTTATGACTTCAATTTGTGTTTCACTGGAACCAGTTTTCTGCAAAACAAATCATCCTTCCTTAGATGTCTTCTAGAGAACTTTCTGAGTCTTTGAATTTCTTTACAATTGGTTTCAAGTCACTTTTGCTTATGAAAATAGTAAATGGTCACTGAAGAAAGTACGGAAAATAAGTAGGAAGAAAACCAAAAAATACCGATCAACTTAACTCCCAAGCACAGCCCACTGTTTGTCTTCAGCCCTTTTTTCTAGATAGAAAGTTATCTTTACAGTTATATGAAGAGCTTTCTAAGTGGATTTCTTTCCACGTAGCATCACATCTTATTTTAAATTCCATACAGCCAGCCCTCGGTATCCACAGGCTTCACACTTCTACATAATGGACCCGAGCGTCTGCAGATGTTGGTGCCCGCTGGGCCTCCTGGAACCATGCTCCCTGCAGATGCTGAGGGATGACTGTATGTTCTTTGGCTGCTCATTTTGAATAGTTCCATTGTATGCCATCCACAGTTGACTATAGTCTTCCCTGAAATAAAGGTGTTATGTCCAATTTTGGCTGTCATAGATAATGCTGGTATTAATTACAAAATTCATGACCAAAAAAATACCTTCTGTAAGAGACTGTATTCCTTGACCCCCTTTACTCATTCAGCACATCTTTTTCATATTTTTTTAAGTGAAGTATAGTTGATTTACAGTGTTGTACCAGTCTCTGCTGGACAGCAAAGTGACTCAGTTGTACACATATATATTATTTTTTTATATTCTTTTCCATTATGGTTTATCACAGGATATTGAATATAGTGTCCTGTGCTATACAGTAGGACCTTGTTGTTTATCCATCCTATATACAGTAGTTTGCATCTACCACCCCCAAACTCCCAGCCCATCCCTCCTCCGCACCCCGCCCCTGACAGCCACAAGTCTGTTCTCTATGTCTCTGAGTCTGTTTCTGTTTTGTAGATAGGTTCATTTGTGCCATATTTTAGATTCCACATATAAGTGATATTATATGGTATTTGTCTTTCTCTTTCTGACTGACTTCACTTAATATGATAATCTCTAGTTGCATCCATGTTGCTGCCAATGGCATTATTTCATTCTTTATGGCTGCCTAGTATTCCATTGTGCTGTATATATGCACCACATCTTCTTTATCCATTCATCTGTCGATGGACATTTAGATTGTTTGCATGTCTTGGCTATTGTGAACAGTGCTTCTGTGAACACAGGGGTGCATGTATCTTTTTGAATTATAGTTTTGTCCAGGAGTGGGATTGCTCGACCATATGGTAGTTCTATTTTTAGTTTTCTGAGGAGCCTCCCTACTGTTTTCCATAGTGGCTGCACCAACTTACGTTCCCACCAACCATGTAGGAATCATTCCACACTTTTGTTTTTTTGGCTGCGCTGGGTCTTAGTTGCAGCACAGGGGATCTTTCCTAGTTGCGGCACGTGGGCTCCCAGTTGCAGCATGCATGTGGGATCTAGTTCCCTGACCAGGGATTGGACCCGGGTCCCCTGCATTGGGAGCGTGGAGTCTTAACCACTGCACTGCCAGGGAAGTCCCAGCACATTTTTTGCACTGGACACCACGTGATGCATTGAATACGCAGTGATGAACACGGCACCTGTGCTCTCTGCCGTATGTACTTTTAATAGGTTGTTGTCTACTTAATCTTGGAAGGAACCCTCTCCGGTTACCAGCGTAGAAACAAAGAATGGCTGGAAACCAGTCTGTAACCAATGGAAAGCTGAGAATAAGAGTTTTTTTAGTGAGTCTTTTTTATCACTAAAAAGCTCATCCCCCTGCTTCCTCCCTCCCTCTCCTGCCACCAGAACCTGTGTCTTGAACGTTACAGAACAATTTCTGACTCAGGCCTGGACAAGCAAAAACATGCTTAACAGCCTCTCTGGGTTGGCAGCTACCCTCTGAACCCCAGGATTCTGGGTACCAACATCAAGCTTAGAGGTATGAGCGGTGATGAAAAGCAGAGGGTTTCCTTTCCCACCATGGGGAGGCTTCCCGGCAGTTTGCCCGTAACTCTAATGGGCCCCCTCGTTGTCCTTGTAGCAAAGGCCTCAGAAGTGGGTTGCACAGGCTCTGCCTTTGAAGGTACAGGCTGGGGCACTGCCGCACGTGGCCCAGCTGTGGTCAGCTCTGTACTGAGGCACCTACTCCTCCAGGTGGAGGTGGTAGAACTGAGGGCAGGAGGTGACCCTTCGTTTCCCCAGTTCTCCCCACTCTCCCCCTCCACGCTGCGGCCCTCCCGCCCCACCCCATCCCTCTCACTGATCTGGTTTTCCTGACCCGCTGCAATGTGAGGAGAGTGCGTTGTCCGGAAGAGCTTGGCCGTGATGGGTTTTGACATAAATCCTTTGCTTATTCTGAAACCAGCCTGTCTACCCCAAGAGTTGTTGTTTTGCACACATGACTTGATGGGTTTTTTTTTTTTTTTTTTGGCTGCATCGGGTCTTGGTTGTGCGGGCTCTGTAGTTTGCGGCACACAGGCTCTCTAGTTGAGGCGCTGACCTCAGTAGTTGTGGCGCTGGCTTAGTTGCCCCGCGACGTGTGGGATCTTAGTTCCCCAACCAGGGATCAAAGCCACGTTCCCTGCACTGGAAGGCGGATTCTTTACCACTGAACCACCAGGGAAGTCCCCATGACTTGATGTTAATTAACAGCAAACCGCAGACTTACCCAGTAAGCTGTTAAGCCAGTTTCTTTTACCAACCTCAGAATGTGCAAGGAAATCTTTGGGGGCTGTGAAGGGAAATGAGATACCAGCACTAAAATGTGCTGTTAAGAGGCTGGGTCAGATGACTTGAGTCTGCTGCTTAAACCACACGTGCTTTCCAGGCATGTGTGTGCCAGATCCAGGAGGGATCCACGGCACGAATTCACAGGAAGAGAAACAAGTTTCACCATGGGGCACACTTTCCTTCCAGAAAAGCTACGGGTTAACAAGAGCAAGCCGGCGGTCCTCCTGATAAAGGAGACCACCAGGGTGGAACTGAGGGTAGGGGTGACTCTTGGGCCAGCCTCGATTCTCCGCTTCAGTAGGTCAGAAACTGTCATCCGCTAAATCATCCCAAACACCCGAACTGCAAACTCTAAAGAAAGGTCACCTCTTACTGCCGTGATGCATTTTGGTGAGTGAGTGATCGACCCAAACGCTCCTACAACCAGTCACCAGTTAACTCATCCTACCATGAGTAACTTTATCAGAGAGAAAATGAAATTTGTTAAGAAAATTGCTTGATGAGGGTCTGCAGGCTGCAGCCTGTGGGCTGAGTCTGGCTCATTGCCAGATTTTGTAAATAAAGTTTTATTGGCCAGAGCTATTTGCATATTGTCTGTGGATGTTTTCCCGCTACAGTGGCAGTGTGATAAAGCATCTGGCCCTTGAATGTTTACTATCTGGCTCTTTACAGAAAGTCGGCTGGCCCCTGATCTAAATAACCATTCAATTTAAGGACAGATTTAACAAGCAACCTGCAATACACTGAACATCCCAAGACCTTGCTGACAAAAATTAAAGAAAACCTACAAAAATAAGTTGAGATGTCACATTTACAGATCGGAAGACTCGTTATGTTTAAGATGTCACTTCTCCCCAAATGCACCTATAATACAAGACAATCCTGATCCCAGCAGCTTTTTTTGTTGAAATTGATAAACTGGCTCTAAAATTTATGTGGAAATAAAAAGGACCTAGAATAACCAAAACAACTTTGAACAGTCATGTTTGGAAGCCTTACACTACCTGGCCTCCAAGTTTACAATAAAGCTCTAGTCATCAAGACAGTATTATATTAGCATAAAGATAGACAAATAGATCAATGAAACCTAATAGTCCAGAAATAGACACAGATATACATGGACAACTTATTTTCAACAAAGATGCCAAGGCATTTCACTAGGGAAAGGATGACTTCTACCATGTGATGCTAGAACCATTGGATGCCATTGGTAAGTGAGCATTCAGTTAAGCCTAAGTGCTCTGAATGGTTAACAGCGCCTAAGAAAACGTATTTGGGAAAATCAGTTGCCTTTTCTATGGTTCTTTATACTAAGGAACTAGGAAAAATCCCTCTGAAAAACTTTACTGATTGGGGTACCCATGTGTAGAAACATTGATTGTTAGAACGTCAGAGATAAACAGGTCATTGGACCATCACATCTGTGCCCCTTACTGTGCAGAAATGGAAGTCAGGGCCCATGGGGTTGAAGGAATTGCCCAAGGTCTGGGTGATAAGAGCTGGGTGATAGAAAATAAAAGTTCAGGTCTGACTGGTGAGGACACTCATAACTGAGTAGGACCTTTGCAATATTCAAAGACTGTAATGAACATATATTAAAAGAAGAGCAGAATGACAAAAGCAACCTGAAGGCACCTGGCCTCCTGGGTAAAGACCCTGCCTTGTAACGTGGAAAACGAATGACCCAGTGACAGATCCCTGAGGACCCAACCCTGGGCAGATATGACATGTTATAAGAACCTTCAATATTACCTCATAGTTGATGGTTACAAAGAATTCTTTAATATTACTCTTTGGTGCCGGAACAGGTGGAAACACCTTGGTCCATAAGTGGCATCTGAAAACAGAGTAAAGGAGGGAAATAGATAAGCAAGAACAGCCTTTCTTGTCCTTAAATATCTACTCTAAAACTTGACCTAGTTAATCCCTGGACCTGCTGTTTTGTGAATTCAAAATCTTCATTGACTAAGACTTCCAAATATCTACATTGTAATAATAGTTGAAGAGCTTGGTGGTACTGCAGGGCTCTGATGGGACTTCTGAATCATCCAAGGGAGACAAAATGACAATTGCTTCATGTTGGTGCGTTCTACCAGGCCTGATTTCTGAAAATGATGTACATCAAGTGCGTGGGGCCCCAGGGTTACCCACGATGCTGGTAGGCAGCCTCTCCCCCTAGGCGCCAGCTCTCAGGGTTTACTGTCTTTTTCTTCTCCTTTGAGCTGCCAACCGCCCCCCAGCCTATAGATGCCATCTGATAAGACATTTATAATAGTGAAGCTGTTTAAAATAAAAGTCACTTTCTAAATTATGAAAAAGCTAATAAGATAGAACATGTTCTGCAGCCTCCTAAGTGGCACTCGGCCTTCCCGGACGCCAGAAGGGATGAGAAGTTTTTATGGGGCAATTTGCAAGCTCTAGGTTTGGCCACCAAATCTGCATGACCCTTCTACAATCTGTGTCTGACCTGGGAATGATCAGCCAGTAAGGGACTGTTTGACCGAAGGGCCGGGGTAGGAGTTGGTACCTCATAATTGGGGATCATAACACAGGAGGCACCATAGTGAGTTCAGCATCCAATGGGATGCCTTCCTTTACCCAAGAGTAAGAAGCATGCCCTGGGGGCTCAACAGAGGCAACCAAGTAGGGAATGGAAGGCAGGGAATCAAAAAAACGCAAATGTAAAAACCTTCATAGAGGGACTTCCCTGGCATTCCTGTGGTTAAGAATCCACACTTCCACTGCAGGGAGCACGGGTTTGATGCCTGGTTGGGGAACTAAGATCCCGCATGCCACGCTCTGCAGCCAAAAAAAAAATCCTTTGCGGAGATGAATAGACTGTCGGCAGATTCAGGAAGGGGGTATCTAACGACTGAAGGCTGTGTTGTGCTCTGTATCCAGTTTCTGTAAATCACCTGCTGTTTACCAGTTTTTTATTTGGTCCACACTCATCTTGGAAAGGCTGTCCAGGAAGACACAACAATGTCGTAAATTCCACCTGATAACAAGAACCCTGCATCCAGCGGATGCATGGCAAGAAGGTAAAAATCCAATATTTAGATCCCAGCGAAAGCACCCAAATAAAAAGAATACCTACATTCTGCAGATGAGTGAGAAAATTAACAAGATAAAGCAGACGGTTGCCATAACTGCAATAAGGAACCATTTTGTCCAGGGCTTCTGCTCATTGTTTCCTAATGGGAAAAAAAAAAAATCAGAACTAGAATCATCAGCAGAAAAGAGAGATGACTACACTAGGGCCAAAGGGGGCTTGGGTCAGAGTTCAAGGTGCTGGGTGATGCTGGGAAAGTAGCTTAACCTCCCCGAGCTTTAGATTTCTCATCTGTAAAATGGGGCAGGGTGGGCAGGGAGCATCCATCTCACAGAGTTGATACAAGAGTGAAATGAAATAACGGCAATGGCAGTGAGGCCACTTTTAATCTTGAGGCATTATTTAATCAGTGAGCAGATATTTATGGAGTATATTCTAGGTAATATGCCAGCTGGATCTCGGAGCTTAGCAGCTTTTGGTGAGTACTAAGGTTTTTAGATGAAAAAGATGCAAAAACGTAAGCCTACTCAGTAACCTAATTGCAGTACAATCAAAACATTTTACAAAGTTGGACTTTTAGAGGAAGTACAGTGTGGGATAATACTCATAGTTCACAACAAAGGTATCAGACTCCGTTGTAAGTTTACAATCTGAATTATCCTCACAACACCTCTTACGTTTATACCTGTTGTTCACAGATGAAAACGTAGATGCTAACTTGATTCAGTACAGAAAGTATAAATATGCCACATGCTGCCCGACTATCTAGTTAAATTTGCTTTTAATCTGTACTCAAGGATAGGTTCTTCTGTGGGCTTTGATGATAGCTTTGGGGTGTGTGTGATTTTTTTTATTAAGGTACTGGAAATACCTTCAAGAAAAACCCAAGGCCATTTACCAAATGGCGTTTAAAGGGTAACCTGCTTGCTAAACTGTCTGATTCATTTTTAGAGAAGAATGCAAATCTTGAGTTATCTCCCTGAATGCATGGGTCCTTTCTGTGTTCATTCATTCCTTTATTCACCCGTTTAGCCAATATTTACTGGGCTCCTGTTATGTGTGGGACGTTATACACGTTGCTGGGAGACAGTGTTAAAAGAAAGCATGTGAACCCTCCCTTCCTGCAATTGAGGGAAGAAGTCGATAAGCAAATAAAGACACAGATAATTTAGTGACAGCAGCTCTAAGTACAGAGGTGAGATACACACCACACCCCAGGAGAAGCAGGTCTTAATCCTTGGTTTGCCATTAACGGTTTCTATTATAAAATGAGAAGTGAATGTAAGTGGAATTTTCAAGTCCCTTGTAAAATATCTTAAGATTTCCAAAAGCCCCAAAATACTTAAAACTCACATCTTTCCAGGTATCAGGGTGGAGAGATGTCTCAAGGATTTAATGCTAGTGATTCCAATGTTGCCTTGATCTCGTGGCCTTTTTTTGTTTGTTTTTGTGGCCTCCTGAGAACTCTTAGTTGAGGTTTATCTTCTACCTCCCAAAAGCTTTAATCTCTCCTTCATCTCTTCCCTTCTGCTTTCAAATATTCATAGAGTCCTTTATCTTGAATAAGCCATTACTTTGCTCTGCCATCTCTCCCAACTATTATCCAATACCTCCTTTATTTCCCGGCCTCATTTCTTGAATAAGGGATTCAGGCAGCTTCCTTTTCCCATCTCAGAAAGCACTTTAAAAATTTGCTGGTGGCTTCCTCCTGGTTGAAGCCAAAGGACGGTCAGTTTCTTTTTCCAACTTTATTTTTCCTGACCTCCCTCCTGAATTCAGATTTGATGCTTGCACCCACCTGGAAACCAAGCCACTGGCTCCTTTACCCAAATATTCCTCTTCTTCAATATCATTTCCTTCCCCCCTTTCTAATTTCAACTGCCCCTCACCGCTCAGCCTTAACCCTTTGGTATTTTCCACTATGGTCTATTCTTTGAACTTTGAAATGTTTGTTGAGCACAGCTTCATCTTTTAATTCCATGGCATCCTCTCCCGAGTCTTTATCCCTGCCCAGCTCCCAGTCTGGATCTGAGACTGCCTGTAGGCAGAACCCACTGGGATGTGTCTCAAAGCTGACAACATTCAAAACCAAACTCACACCCTTCTTCACATCAAAACAACTTCCCTCAAAACTTCCCCATTCTGATCTCCCCTCTTGCAGGATCCCAGACTGGAATCCTTGGAAGGCACTTGGCTTCTTCTCATTCTCCGTAGCCCCTCCTTTCCTCATCCACTTGCTTTACACCAGTACATCACACCCAACCGTAAATGCAAGAGAACCAGCCATATGTATACACATATCCCCTCCCTTTTGTATTTCCCTCCCATCCAGGTCACCACAGAGCTCTGAGTAGAGTTCCCCGAGCTATACAGCAGGCCCTCACTAGTTATCTATTTCATACCCAGTGGCGTATATATGTCCATCCCAACCTCCCAATTCATCCCACCCCCCTTTCTCCCCACCACCGGTGTCCACACGTTTGTTCTCTACATCTGTGTCTCTGTTTCTGCTTTGCAAATAGGTTCATCTGTGCCATCATAAATGCAAGACATGCATGCTTTTGTGTCATGAGTTTGCCTAGTCTGGAAACCTGGGTTCTATTCTTAGCTTGTTGTGAAGGTGGCCGTTCTGGGCCTCAGTTTCCTCATCTGCAAATATGAGGAAGTTGAACTCTGACCCTTAAGAACGCTCTCAATGCAGCACATTTTTTAGTACCCCTGACCCAATCCACGGCATTGTCATTTGGTGTATACCGACCTCTCACAAAATTGACTTTAGGATATTTTCATTGGTGAAAGTTGGAAAGTTGTAGAAAAGAACAAAAAATAAGTTATCAGAACCAGCAGTCACCAATAGCTTATCTTCTATACATGTTTTGACATTCCCTTTTTAGGTACCAGACACTCTGCAAAGTGCTCACCTTGCAATCTCACTTGAATTCTCACAGCAGTGCTTCAGGGTGGGCGCTGCTGTCCTAGTTTGATGGACGGAGGAGCTGTCGCAGAGAAGGGCGGAGGTGGTCAGCTGAGGACCACAGCTAGTAGCCGGGGGTGAAGCCCAGGACGTGCTGAGCAGCCGTGCTCTTAACCACGGTGCAGGGACCCTGTCCCACTGCCCACCACGCCCAAACCAGGACCCACTGCATGGGCAGGCGCTTCATGGAACACATCCTAAACATTCCTCTGTCACGGAACACCCTCCAGAGCGTCCTCTTCCCGGCCGGATACCACTTCCCTCCAAGGCAGCCCTGTTTTGTTGTGGTGTCTCAGCTGTTAGGCATGGCTGGGTTTGCGGGCTGTGTCTGCAGTAGAAGGGGGCTGCCTTATAAGATACCAGTCTTCCCGATGCTCCCTAGGCTCTAGCCAGGACCGAATCACTTTATTTAAAATCTCTGACCATGGCGTTGAAAAAGAAGTTTCATGTATTTATAGCTGTTTTACAAACAGGTGGTAGCCACACTTTGGCTCTCTGAGGCTCTGCTTTTCATCATTTTACAAACCTTTTATTTTCCCAAGTCCCATAGACACTCACTGGTTCTAGGATTAGTATTCAGTTCTCTGGATTGTCACCGAGTGTCCCGTTAAACCTAGTTTTGACTGCCCTTGCACGTAGCTAATATAAAGAGCAACTGGGACATACTACTACCGTGAAGTCAAATACCAGCTCGCTTTATTTCCCACTCTGATTTCCTGAATAAGGGATTCTGCCTGCTTCATTGCCCCATCTCTGAAACTCAGTGCAGTACACTCTGAACCATTATGCAAGTCCCCTAACAAGTACATTCAGAATCTCTAGACTCATGTACATGGAACATAAATTTAGCAAGGGTTATGCCAAGTAGCAAAATGTTTCCTGTTTACAAGTAGGTTAAACAGGTGAAGCTTGAGTCCTGCAGAAAGAATGAGTGGTGTTATCAATATTATCAGGGTGCCACCCTGGGTCCCGTTGGTGTCTCAAATTGTGCAATTCTCTGCAGGCTGGTATGTCAGGTCCTGATAAAAGTGTCGTTCACTTCTGAGCGTGCTTACACAAATCTTTTCAGTTAAACCACTCTCTAGCTGCTCACTTGAGCACTCACATTGATAAGTGAAGATTCTCTCTGAATTAACAGAACCTCTTTGGAGAGGCAACTGATTTTATTTCTTTCGATCAAAAAAAAGTTAGTGGTGCATGCAAGGTACTATGTGGAAAGCAAAGTCACCGTCACTGCCTGGAGGGAGGGGGCACATGAGTCATTTCTCCCCGCCTGGTTTCCGCAGTGTCCCACCTTGCTTCAGAACTGCTCCCCTACCGCCACCTGAGAACAGAGCTAACCCCCCAGACAGCAGAGCCGAGGTCAGCTTTACTGCAAAGAAAACCTAAACTGGCAGGTAAATTCAGTGCAAGAAAAAGGTTTCACATGTTCACTACCAAATGGAAATCGCTTGGGGATTATCTACCGTTAACGTTATTTATTAAC
This sequence comes from Globicephala melas, assembly GCF_963455315.2. Taxonomy (NCBI): domain Eukaryota; kingdom Metazoa; phylum Chordata; class Mammalia; order Artiodactyla; family Delphinidae; genus Globicephala; species Globicephala melas. The sequence continues at coordinate 12,923,037 of NC_083324.2, read as the reverse complement.
GCAAAAACGAAGTTGAGAGTCAGTTATGTAAGTAAAATGAATTAAAGACAGCACCTCCTCTGATTTTACTGAAGGTAGAACAGGGGTACAGTTCCCACTGACAGTGTATATCCTCCGGTCAAAATGATTAAGAATTTTAATTCTGTAAAAGTTGGGAGGCCCCTCGGTACATCATTAATTTGAATTTTGGGGTGTCTGACGTTGGACATTTTCTTAAGAACAAGCGTTTCAAGGTAACTTGAATCTTTTCTCTGACTCAAGAATGAGTTTTCTGCCATTAAAACGGAAGCCACGGATGTTTCTTTTCAAGAAATTGATGGGCGCCGCTGTTTGGTTATGCAGAGATGAGCTTTAGAAAGAAGGAGCAAAGCCTGTCCCGCCAAGGAGAAGAAGCCCTTCAGACTCTGCACCTCATTCTAGGATGTTCTCCCAATATTGACAACTTGGAGCATTTGGGAGCTCAGCTGTCTGGTTTCTTGGTGACCTCGACTTCCTCAGTTTCTGACGTCTCGACCATTTAACCTTGACAATTAGCCAACTAATGAAAATTCTGCTCGTGCTGTATATCCCGGGAGTGTATGGTGGGAAAGGGACGGAGAGGGACAAATAGCTTGGTGGTTAAAGAGAATCAGACCCTGGACCTCGTCCCAGCTCTGCCCTCAGAGCTTTGTCAAGTCATTTTCCTCCCGGTGCTGCAGCCCCCACTTGTTCTAGAATTGTATGATCTTTGTAGTTCAGACTAATAACACTTAGAAGGTCGATTCGGTTTGGAGGCTTGTTCCACCCTTAAGCTGTTCATACAAGTATGACTTTTAGGGATTCCATATTGCATTTGAATCTAGTTTCAGACTCAACAATAGGAAAAGAGCTCATTAGTAAGTTGATGGGGCTCTTCCAGTGAAGCAGCCCTACTCTGTTAAACCAGCAGGCGCTGGGAGGAGTTCTGAGGGCACTGACAGGGCTGGATAACTGAGAGGATGCAGGTGCATTAGTCTACGAAGCCTCCTGCACTTGTCTCTCTTTAGAGCGGGAGGCCGTGGCATCGTCTGTGAGGGGACCCGCCAAGCCGGTCACAGGCTCACAGTGCCAGCAAAAATCATAAGCAAGCCCTTTGGGTGGGCGAGCTTTCTAAGGCAGCTGTCAAGTGGATTGTGGGAGGCTTTTGTTTTTTAGGGAAAAAAAATCCCTTTACCTGATTTCGGGAGAGTGAAAGAGAGGGGTCGGCAAATGCAGCCTCAGTGGACAGAACATAGGTAGTCCAGGGCCCAGAGCAAAATGCACAAAACGTGTTCTGTGTTCATCTGGGGAAATTGGGCTCAATGACCCAAAATATGGAAAGGACATGGAGATGCTTGGGATGGGGGGGCGGGTGTGTAGGTGTATCTTTGCGCACTCAGGATTCCCTAAGGGATCGCTGCCGTACTGCTGCTCTGCATTTGTCCCTAGTAGGACACGACCTGATGAAACTAAATAGAGAACCCTCTTCGCCATCTTCTGCTTCTTTGCAGACTTTTGCACACAGCACAGAGAGGTGTGTGCTTTCTGGGGCCCTAGGCAACCCAGAACTTTCTTCCCTGTAAGGGGTTTGCTGGCCCTGTTCTACCAACCTGCTAAAGCAACTGAAAGCTGGCTGCAGAGGCTGTAGTCTTAACGTAGAAGTAAGAAACGGGTGAAGCGCTTTCGTCCTGGTTCGGCCGCTTACAACAGAGGTGACCCTGAGCAGGGAGCCCTCAGGAGCTTCCATCACCTACTTTGCTCAACGGGGATGAGAACTGGCTGAGTTATTCCTGCAAAGTGATTGGCCCGGTACTAGTTCATAGTAGGTGTTCAATGAATGTTGTTATAATTGTGATTATGATTAAACACATCGTGTCAGCAGTAAGGCATCAAGATAATTTCCCTAAATCATGAAAGCCAGACTAAGATTGGAGCCCTTTCAGAATCCTCAGAAGGCAGAGTCATAAGCTCAGGCCTGGAGGGAAAGAAAACACCAGATATTCAAGATACTAGGGGGTAGGAGAGGGCATAAAGCACGATGGTCCGCACCCTCAAGGAGGTTTGTATTAAAATGAACGCCATGGACAACTCGTAAGGGGGTATTTAGAGTAGCCTGAAGAGGTCAATGAAAGTGTCCCCACTGCTTGGGCTCCACGGAGGCTGACCAGCTCATGAGCTGCAGGGCAACCCTTTCACTGCCGCCAGTCCCCACAGCCAGTCCTCCTGCCTCTGTCTCCCTGGCTGGCACTGTCACCCACGGGGTGACGAAGCACCACAGAAAGAGCATGGCGTGGACCCAGTCCTGTGGCTGTGTTCTAGGTCCGGGTCTATCACTTCCTAGCTCTGTCACTTGGGGTAGTTCCTTAACCCCTCTGCGTCTCTTTGCTCATCTGTAAATTAGGAAAATCCTGTGTTTGTGAAGATACATGAGATAACATAGGTGAACACGCCAAGCACAGTGCCTGCCCCAAGAGGGGTGTCCCACCTTCCTCCCGTCATCTGGCGGGCCCATCTCGAGGCACAGGTCACGCGTGGCAGTCTGGTGTGGACACCACACCTCCAGGCGGCCGGGCCTGAAAGCTCAGGGGAGCTCCCTGCTCCTCACATTGGGGACAGAAGTTGAAGGCTCCCTGCTGGCCCGCCCTCAGGCCACGGCTACCAGCCTGGAAACCACAGGAGCCTGGGGAAAAGGTAACAGCGGATCAAAGCGGCCACCACATTTACCAACCCGGAAACCCCCCATTTACAAAGAAAACCCAGCATCGTCACAAGTTATATCCCCCTCAGGGAAGCCAGGTGGGTTTTTCAAGGTACTGACTGGGTCACCGTTTTATTCCTCAATCAGTTTTTGTCGCTAATGAGCCAGAAGCCCGCCATTTCTTCACAGAAGCTCTTGAATTTGCAAAATTCATTTGGAAGACCCAGGGAAAGCGGATCTGAGCTCTCTGCAGTGTCTCCCCTTCACCTTTCTCCTTCCTGGTTTTCTCCCTTTTTCACAACAGTGTGAAGACATAGAAAGAAAGGTGGTGGCGAAAGGAAAAGAAAAAGCACAGGCACGGAGTCTGAGGGTGGAGCCGGCAAAGTGTACAATGTAGGAGGTGGGCTGGAGGATCTCGAAGGTGACACCACGCCCTCCAGGTTTTGATTCCACATGCCCTGGGGCCGGTGTGCCGGGTTTCCTCACTCATTCACAGCCCATGAATGTCAAGTCCGAGGAAAAAGGCAGCAGAGTCTCCCTGTGGGACCCTTGCTTCCATCCCAGCCCCAGTTCTTACATCCCTCCCTGATTTTCTGCTTCCAACTCTTTTCATGAAGTCCTTACGGATTCTAGAATGTGTGATGTGACTCTAAGGCTCCCCCCACACATGGAAAGAAACTGTGACAGAAAGCCATGGCCAGGATTTCTTGTGAGTAACAGGTCTCGAGGAAGATGCCCCGAAAGGAAGCCGCCAGCCCGTGTCGACCTTGACCGCACAGCTGAGGCATCTGAGAAATGCGGTGAACTTTCCCCTACTCCCTGGGGTGTAAGTGCTATACATCTCAAGCCTAAAGCAATATTTTTTTTTTTGTAACTACATTTTAATTGATACCTGGTATCATCATCGAATAGATCCTGGCCTTCAGATACGGCCTTCAGTGATGTCAGGGCAAAACCCGGTTTTGTTTGAGGGGCAGGGCCTGTGCTGGGGGGGGGGGGCGGGAAGACCCGTCACTGATACACCAGCAACACGGCTGGGTGGATGCATGTGTAACACTCTTTTCCACGGGGAAGGGCATTACTGTAGGAAACTTTGTTTTCATTATTCCTTGTTTCCTGCATGATATTTGAGCTTCTGGGAGGGGAGAGAGAAGAGAAGATGATGGACTTGAGAAAAGGAATATCTTCACTCAGACCAGAAACCACTCAGGAGACACCAGGTTTTGGTAAACGGGAGATGGCCCAGATAACAAGGGAGCAGAAGCGTCCGGAAGTTAAGAAAGTTGCAAAAGGAGGAAGAAGTGTGGAAAGTTAGCCCTTCAGATAAGGCAGAGAAGCCAGCTGAGGAAGGGCAGCTGATAACGAGGGCTGATAAGATGAAACTGCTCCTTCCATCTGAGAAGAAAAAAGAAGTATTCCATGTTCTGGAAATCCCAGCACAGGAGGGCAGCGTTTCAGGGCAGGTGAAGAGCACACTGTGGCTGGCTGGATCCCTGCTGGCTGCCCCTGTGCCTCTTGACTGTCCAGGGACCTTGCCAACTGGATCAGGACAGCAGTCCTTTCTCCTCCGCCCTCCTTTTTCATCAGTCAAAACTTACTCATCTGGTGTCTCTCTCTTGATTCAATAACCCTGGGTGATGATGGGTTAATTAGTAAATTGAATCTATTCCAGTTTGCTAATTGACTCCTGTGCCACCTATTTGAGAATATTATCCATTAATAGCCACTTCTTGGCTGTTTGATAACTACTGAATTATTTAATATCTCTGGGCCTCCGTTTCCCTCAGATAAAGGAGGTGGACTTAATAATGTCTAACAAAGAGGTGATATGTGAGTCGGGCCTTGGTGTGAAAGTGGAAGGGGAGGGCTCCAGGGTGCCATTTTTAAGACAAGGTAGGAGTGGAGGAAGGATGTCTAGAGGAAATGAATGGAGCGGGAACCCTGCCTGGTAGGCTGCAAGCAGAGCATTATTATTGCTGCATCCTCGCGGGGTAAGGAAGAGCCATGTGGAATGTCCCAGAGGAGCCCGAGCTTCCTGTGATGTTTATTAATCATCCTGATGACAGTAGAGAGCCTGCATTGATTAAATTCACTAATGATCCTAAAGTGAGCGGGGAAGTCAATTCCAGAAAGGATGGATTTATAAGGTGCGTGGTAATATTAATCAGCTCATCTTCATGACCAGGCTGGCAGCAAATGAAATGGGGTTTGCCGTGGATGATGGCAGTGAGGCACACCTGAGAGCAAATGATAATGAGCCCGGTTCCAAGCTAGGAAGCTGTTATTTAGAAAATAATCATGGGGCGCCAGCTCTAAAGTGGAGAGTGAAAAATAAATTAAAAACAAGCTTAAAATAAACTCTCAGCACAGGTCACAATCTCTCTCTCAGCACTTTTGTCGGCGGTTGATGGGGGTAAGAGAACATGAAAGGCAGAGTAGGGAAGAACTTACAAGTGAGGAGACTCACATGTTACAGGTGAGGAAACTGAGACCCAGAGGGGTTAGAGATGACTGACTAGGTCGGGGGCAGCCAAACTCTGCCACACTGGTCACCACTCTGTCCCCTGCAGGGGTGACAACAGATGACCGCGCCTTCGGATGACCTAAATGTAACTTGAGATTCCCTCTCAACACAGCTGTGGAAGCAGTCTCCGATAACTGGGCTCATGAAATATTATCTCCGCATCTCTAACTTCAGTCAAAGAGTTAGACACTGGCAGAGACACGACCAAAACCTAGATCTCCTGATTTGTCTCTCGCTTTCTTCTGCTCTCTAAGTTCTAAACTCTCAACAGACAGCACTGATGAGAACTCAAAACCCAAACACTAAAAAATCAGAACTGGCTCCGTAGCCAAGATTCCCACCTTGGTCTCCAAGTTAGTTTGAGGTCCTCACACAGAATTAAAAAAATAAACTCTGAAACTATATGCGCAGTGATGTTGGGAAGACACTCAGAAATGTCAATAATTGGGGGCCAATGAGTTTTCGGCCTTTGGGGAATAACAAAGCATTAAAAAAAAAATCCACCAAATGCGGGTCATGAAAATTAAGCTTCTGTCGCAGGCGTTTGAAGAAATTCATAGCCTTGTTGAAAATTCCCTGAGACGAATTCACGTTTCTTCTGCTGGTCCCCCTCTCGGGGCGTAGAGTGGATTTCGTCTGTGCAGATAAAGCGGTGTGGAAGGGGTGCCTGCATGTGGTGGGTCTGTTTGGTCAGGTTGGGGCCTGGACCTGGGGAGGAGGCAGGGGGGAGGGGGAAAGACTGGCTTTGGCAGAAACCTGAAGTAGGTGCAATTGGCCGGTTCTCAGTTCCTTTTGTCCTTTCTGCTTCCTCTCCCAGCAAGCCTCATGCTGGTCCTCTGAGTCCCAGTGCGGTGATGTGGTGGGCGTGCCATAAGGCTGTGCTGGTCGTGTCACACAGCTCTAGGGGCTCCTTTCCCCTTTGGAAACTCAGCGACTCAGTAAGACCAGTCCCCTTGCAGACTCAGAACCCAGTTCCATTTCTCGGGTCTTTCCTTGTCTTTCCCAGTCTCCCTTGGAAATCTCCCTGCTATGCGTCTGGTCTGACTTACATCCACATGGGCCCATGGGTCACTGCCCAGGAGTGTCCTGCAGAGACACCCATTAGCCTAAGTGAATGAATGAAATGATAGAAAATCCTAGCATGTGCCGAAAGAAATCTCTCCTTAGGTACACCCTTCAGTGGAGCGTTAACTACCTCGTACCTTGAGGGACAGTGATAGTCACGTGCTTGACCAGCCATAATCACAAAGTTAGCTACCAGGATCCCTTAAATGCATCTTTAATTTGTTCAGCTCTTTGCACCTTGCAGCGTCCCGGCCCCCACGCCATAGAGCTAAGGTCTCTGGTGCTGGCGTCAGTCAACTTGGGTTTGAATTCCTTCTCTGCCACTTACTGGCCATGCAGAGTTAAGCAAACTGTCTAAACTTTCGAAACCTGTTTTCTCATCTGCAGAACAGTTTGGTGGATAGGATTAATGAAGCTAGTGCATGTGAAGCACTTAGCCAGGGGGCTTGGAGGATAGTCAGCAATAAATGTTATCTGCTGTCGTTGTTGTTTGTATTTCACAATAACCTGTGAGACAGGAGAGGTGGGTATTAATTACCTCCTTAGTCCTGGGAATCCACGGATGGGCAGAGAGAAGTGGTTTGTTCAAGGGTATGTAGTCAGTACGTGCTAAGGCTGGCATTAAACCTGAGCTTTCTATGGAAGACTCCAGAATTCTTGCCTCCTCTTCGTGTCCTTGTAGCTCTTATGCAGCACTTAGCCACATACGTCTGCATCCCCAGGCTGCATGTCTGTGGCACATACATGAGCTACACTAGTTGTTTTTTAACTGGCCAAGATACGCAGATAGTATCAAACACAGGGTGTGCATGTTCTAGCATCACGGTGCAAGGCCACCTCTCCAGGTTATGGAATTGCCATCTGACATAAAAGGAGAATGGAAATTTGCCCTTTCATTCAGAGCCACCATCATCACCCTTCTCCAGTCCCACAGACAGATACAATGATCATATTATTTGCCAAGTAAGCTAGTCAGTTTAATCATAAACAAAAACAGCTGCAGAACCAATGCAGGAGCCCAGGTGATGCCAGTCCTTGGGATCCTCTAGGTCTGTTACGCTGAGGGCCCAGGGCTGGATCCAGATTTTGTGGGCCCTGAGCTTATTCAGTTTTGGAATCTTCTTTATGAAATGAAACAAAAGTATAAATTCAGAATTAGGTATAGGAAAATTATAGAAATGGAGACCAGATTAGTAGTCGACAGGGGTTAGGAATGGAGGAGAGGAGAGAAGAATGAAAGTGCTTAAAAAAGGGCAAAAGGAAGGACCCTTGTGGTGACATATACACGAACCTGCACATGGGATAAAATTGCATAGAACTAATACACACACAAATGAGTAGATATGAAATCGATGAAATCTGAATAAGATCAGTGGGTTGTAGCAATGCCACTTTTTTGGTTGCCATATTATATTACAGTTTTGCAAGAAGTTAGTCTTGAGAGAAACTGAGTAAAGGCTACATGAGCTCTCTTGACATTATTCCTTATGACTGCATATGAATCTACAGTTATTTCAAAACAAAAAAAATTAATTTGGTAAAACTGAATAGAAGTAGGACCAGATAATCTGGGAAAAAAAAAAAAGTACTAGACTTTGGAAGGGCTCTTGCTAGTGAGAAGCTGGAACACTGGAGCTTCATTGGCCTCATGGTAAATCCACCTCTGGTCAAAAAGGCAGCAGACTGACAGAGGATGAGGCTTAGTAGGGACGTGAAAGCATTTCAGGACTCACAAGTGAAGGTGTACACTTTCCAGGAGGATCTGTTATAACTACAATTAAGGTCACTTGCTTTAAAACAAACACGAGATACTCACCCACATAAATAGGCTGACTCCACTCACTGGAGGGTCCCACCGCTCTGCACACAGAGCTCACTGCTGCTCTCACTTGAATGGAATACTCAGAAATACCATCAATTACGGAGATGAATGTATTGGTCGTCATTTTTTCTGTCTAAATGGGAAAAAATATCATTGTAAGAATCCCTGGACACGCAATTTAAATTATGGCAATCATCAGGATGGGAGGTCGTATGTAAGTAATGTGACTCAGTATTCAGTGACCCATTTAAAATCAGTAAGACTCACATCGATTAGTTTATTCTAGACCACTTCACTATGGAGGTGTTGGCAGTCACCCTTGGGGGGAAAGCTATGTAGTAACCAAAATAAATAAAACAGGCAGTTGTAAGATCTAGATGATCCATCTGGGTCCATCTGATATTTCCAGACTGAAAGACTGGAATGGCACATAGCAGAATGCATAACCTCCCTCATCTTGTCCCTGGATATTCTCTAATCGCCAAACTAACAATATCACATGGCTTCCGCATTTTCAACAGGATCCAGCAAACTACAGTCTATGGCCAGTCTGGCCTGCTACCTGTTTTTGTAGGGCTTGCAAGCTAAGAATGACTTATATATTTTTCAGTGTTTGAAAAATATAAAAAGAATATTTTGTGACTCATGAAAAGTACATGAAATTGAAATTTCAGTGTCCGCAAACACAGTTACTGGAACGCAGTTACACCTATTTGCTTGTATTGATGGCAGAGCTGAGTAATTGTGACAAAAACGGTATGATCTGCAAAGCCTAAAATACCTACTCTCTGGCCTTTTACAATGAAAGTGTGCTGATCCCTGATACAGTGTCTCACCCCAAGCCAGGGGGCAAGGAGCAAGGGATGGAGGGGGCATAAAGAAGCAGAAAGAGCAAAAGGACCTTGAATCTAGGAAGAAGAGGGTTTGAATCCCAGGTCTACCTCCAACTAACTGCAGGGCAATTTCCTTGACCTCTCTGAGCCTCAGTTTTCTCATCTGTAAAATAGGAACCATACCACCTAATGGATTATTGAATTAAATGGAATTAACTTTGTAAAGCCCAAGTTTAAAGATATATTGGGTTGAATCATATGAAAAGTGATAATATTCACCAACCCATTTTTGACCTGCAAAAACAGCCATTTTGGGCAGTTCAACCTAATAATAAGCACTCAGTAAATGCCAATTTGCCGTAGGCAACACAGGGTAACATTGTCTAGTGTTGAGATGAGGCTGTTTTCTCACAATCAAACCCTTCGTGTATGTTCTCTCTACTGGTCAGTGTCCCCACCGTGCAGCTAATACCCCAAACCCAAGATGTGTCCCTGGCCGCCTGTATCTTACCTACTCCTGAGTGTGTTTCTCCCTTCTTTGTCCCTGATCCAAAACCACTGGCATTTTAGGTTTCATCATTTTTTGCTTGGACTGTTGCAGTAGCCACGAAACCGGTATTCTATGTCCACATGTCCCCTCTCCGTCCATACCCAGCTTTCATGCTGCTTCCAAAATAATTCTGCGATTCTGCAGATGTGTTCACATTTTTCTATCAAGCTAAACACTTAAGTGGTTTCCATTGCCTATGACCATGGTTTTAAAAAGAAAAACCATTTCTTTTTTTAAACAAAATCTTAGTCTCATTCTGGGAGAAGTTGCAGTGTAAGAGCTAGAGTTATGATTCCAACGTTGGCCTTATGTCCAGGCTGACTAAATTACTGCCACTTGGCTGAAGGAACCATGCTCACTCATGCTGTGGAGTTGCTCCTTCTGCCTAGAACCCCTGTCACTCCAAGTGTGGTTGGAGGACTGGTGTGAGTCAGGAGCTGTTTATTGCTGATCCTTGAGGAGATAAAGATAGAAATGGAGACAACACTTTGGGAGCTTTCCTAGCAACCTGGCATTGCCATGGCGTCCAGGACCAGGATCACTGGGCTTGTCTTTGGCTATATGTGATTTTTCTAGCAAATCATTTTTATTGTATTTTACAGAAGTACCAATGTAGGGTGGATTAGAAATTTTAAAAAGAAAGCCAGTCTTTCACCATGTGTGCTTAAATACATGGGGAAGTGCTGGCGAAAAGTCCTTCTCTGCTTCTCTCACTAAGCAAGTTTCTATTCATCCTTGAAGATTCTGTTCAATTCCCCTCCCCTGGGTGGAGGCCCTGGCAGCTTGCTTTGTCCATTCCCTCCTTTGTATCCACGTTGACATTGACGATGGTCAGGCAGCTCTGAGGCTGAGGGAGTGCATCCAGTAGACCAGGCCCCTTGATAGCAGAAACGGTACCTATTTATCTCTGTATATCCCACAGAGAAGCCAGATCGTAAATATTTATTAACCCGAATTGAATTGAATTGAATTTGTAAGGCAGAAGTTTGAATCCTGACTTCTATTCTATTCTTGCTTTGTGAGTTTGGGCAACTTAATCTCTCTGTGCCTCACTTTGCTGTAAAATGAGAATGATCATTACATAATAGAGTAACTGTGAGGATAATAAAGCATAATGCATAGTTGATGCTCAGTAAATATTGACTTTCATTCAGTTCCTTTCCCCTTGAACTTTTTGTCCATTAGGGCTAAGGAGGCAGTTTTTTTTTAAGTTGTGGTAAAATGCACACAACACAAAAGTTACTATCTTAACCATTTTTAAATGGCACAGTTCAGTAGTAGAGTACATTCACATTATCTCCAGCACTCTTTTCATCTTGGGAAACTGAAACTACTCGTTAAACAAAAACTCCCCGTTCCCCCCTCACCCCAGCCCCGCAAAGCACCATTGTCTCCCCATTGCCTTGATGAATTGGACGGCTCTAGGCACCTCATATAAGTGGATTCATACAATGTTTGTCTTTTAGTGACTGGCTTATTTCACTTAGCATAATGTTCTCAAGGTCCATCCATGATACAGTACATGTCAGGATTGTCTTCCTTTCTAAGGCTAACAATATTGCATTGTATGGTTAGACCACATTTTGTTTATCCATTCCTCTGTCAATGGACACTTGGGTTGCTTCCTCCTTCTGGCTATTGTGAATAATGCTGCTGTGAACACGGATGGACAGAGATCTTTGAGACCCTGCTTTCAATTTGTTTGGATATGTACCCAGAAGTAGAAAGGTTGGGTCATATGATAATTCTATTTTTGATTTTTGAGAAATCCCCGTACTGCTTTCCGTAGCAGCTGCACCATTTCACCAACAGTGGTGCTAATGAACTTTTATCTGATCCATTGCATTATTTTCAACCAAAAGTAATAGATCCTTTCAAGACAAAAAGCCAGTAAGGTTTGATTTATTTTCATAAAACCCAGGTAGATGGGGTTCCAAGGGGTAACCAGCGCAGTCACTGACAATAATTTTTTAAACGTCTCTAAAAGAACTCTATCATCGAATATCAGAATGAGCTGAAGCATTACCTGAAAATACCCTTTCCTTCTGTTGTAAATTTTCACTTCGTAATCAAAGCAATGGACCGGAAAAGCAGAAACTGGTTTCTCCCATTGGATAGAGAGACAGGTTCCTTCAATCTCTGCTGTGACTTTTGCTGGAGGATTTACTCGATCTAGGTTAAAGAACCGAGAGGTCAGTGATCACGGCTGGTAAATCTAATCCACCCACATTTCCCAAGGCATCTCTAAGCTGTGTCTTCTCGAGTACTGTACGCCAGGATTTAATCTACGAACCTGCAAGCCACAGGACTCCAGCGGCTCACATCTGACTCCCGTCTTGTGGTGCTAAAGGAGAGATCTCTCCCGTAAACCTCAGGGATTCCTACTTCAAAGGGCATGGAATGGTTAAATGCCTTTTCCTTCAGCTTACTGCAAGACCCAGCCCACCATCCATTTTTACTTCTCGAGTTGGATGGATCTGAGGACAAACCTGATCCTGGAGAGAAAATGCCCTGGAGCCTCCACTAAGCCCTGCTCTGTGAAGCAGGTGTGTGGCTGGACGGTTATTTCCTCTTCCTGGGCCTCAGTTTTTATTTCATTTTGTTTTGTGTATCTTGTTTTGGTTTGTTGTGAGGATTTAGTTTTCTCTTACAGAAAAAGAACGGATTGGGCTAAACTTGTCTTTACAAATAACTCCACAGTTCTTTCCCCTGAGATCTCACATGATTGTTTTATGGCCACTTGATGTGGATAGAAATTATCTCTGAGTGTCCTTGTCTTAAGTTATGTGACTTAGATCTCACAGTTACTGAGTCATAGGGACGAGCTAAGAATGGGGCCCACTGGCTCCAGAGCCTACCATCCCCTAAGCCAGAACATTTTTCATCAAAAGAGCATTTATTTCTTTTAGTAATCTGAGAAATTGGTCTCAATAAAATGAATATCACACAAGAAAATGCCCATGGTCTGTCCCAGGCTGTGTCCATTGGTGTCTTAATATCACTGTTTCTCAGGTCCCCCTCAGCATTTTTTATCACCTGTTTTCATGAAAGTGATATTTTTAGGTCATCTAAGTAATACTCTATCGAAGAGAATTCTGTAATCTCTTTAGCAAGTGCTGTGATTCTTTAAACAAAGTTATACTCCATTTGATACACATATAGATGATAGAAACAGATAGAGATGTCCCATGCCAAACCACGTCCTTTAAACAATCACATTTTGCGTACTTAATGGATACTTAGGCCAGGCACTCTTCTAAGCACTTTATAATTATCCACATACTTAATTGTCACAAAGACCTTGTAGGAAGTATTGATTTCTCCCCATATTTCAGATAAAAAGACTGAGGCCCAGAGAAATGACCAGCTTGTCTAAGGTCACTTAGCAAGTCAGTGGAGGAGCCAGGACCCAAGTCCAGGCAGCCTGGCTCCACAGCCCACGCTACTAAGCAGAGGCCACCACTGAAACCTTGAACGTTCAGAACCAGAAATGTTATGTGAGAGGCTCCTGATGAGCTGCCTTAATACAAGTATCTAGGATGAAGGAGAAGGTCTTCAGTTTTGAGAACTGAGCACGTGAAAGCTTAAATAATAGGCTTAGATCTGAGAACCACATGGTAAGGGGGACACCCTAACTCAAGAACACCCAGAGGAGAAAGTCCAGAAGGGTAGAGGATCATAGAAGAGTACATGAGAGATTGGGGGTCGGTAGCCCGGGGAAGAGGGACCTCAGGATGGGAAACCTGGCTGCCTTTGGATAGCTGAGGGACCATCTTGTGGGGAAAAGAATCAGACCTGCTTGGGGGTGGCACCAGCCCATCACAGGACCCATGGGCAGAAATATTACCAAACCAGCCAGAGCTGCTGCGAGAGGATATGGGGTTCTTCCAGCAGTGAGTTTACTTTCCCTGGAGCGGTGATTCTCAACGAGGGGAGATTTTATCCCCTAGGGGACATTTTTATTGTCACAATTTGCGGGGGAGGAGGTGCTACTGGCATCTAGTAGGTGGAGACCAGGGCTGCTACTGAACACCTGGTAAGGCATAGGACAGGCCACACCCAGAGTTCTTTTGCCAAATATATCAGGAGCGCGGAGGCTGAGAAACCTTGACACTGGTTCTTAAGCAGCGGGCAGATGGTCACTTAGCATCAGACAAGTAGCTAAACAAGGTGATCCTTATAACCCCTCCCAGTGCTGAGATTCTGCGATTCAGTTATTTTGGCTTTGAGTCAAGCCCATCTTACCAATGGCATGAAGGGCAAAGAGCTCATCGAAAGGCTTGATCACAGCTTCCTCGCTTGAGCCGTTAACATACACTGCAAGTGAGTCGCGCCCTTTGCTGTTGATAAAAGTCCTGGGAAACCAGCAGGCGATATTTCTCTGCAAGGTGTCTTTGCTGTATTCTTGGCATTCTTCAGTCCAAGAGCCATACCTGAATTGGAACACTCATAAGTTTTTAAGGCTGGAGGAATCAACCCACTCGCGAAAGTGAAAACAGATACTAACCTATAGTAGAGAAAATACTGCGTATCCTCAGGGGCATCCTTGCCAACAAGCCAGGTGCAGTGAAGAGAAACTTGGTACGGCCGTAAGTGTGTGTAATTATTTGCCTTGGTGTTCGTGGTGCAAGTTAAATTCACAATTGAGGTTCCAGGAGACCCTAGATGGTCAAAAAATTTTTTTAGAAAGAGTGGATGTATGTATATGTATAACTGATTCACTTTGCTGTACACCGGAAAGTAACACAACAGTGTAAATTAACTCTCCTCCAATAAAGATTTAAAAAAAAAAAAAAAGAGCAAGACATTGCCATGACAGCTTCTGATTGTTTCTTTAGAAAGGGTAGTGATTGGGGACATCAAAAAGGGCTTCACAGAGCAGGTATGATTTGATTTGGGCTATGAAGTATAGGAAGGATTCAGAAAAGCAGGTGAGCCCAGGAAAGCGAGGGCTCCGAGGCAGGACTGTGCTAGTGTGTAGGCGTCATGGCTGTAAATCCATCTGAGAAGAGCGCAGGAATCACATAGCGGGTGGTTGGAAAGATGTCCTGGAACCCAATTATGAGAGACCTGATTGGCCCAGATTTAGTTTATGACCCTCTGTCTTTTGAGCTGGGGAGGAGAAACATCCGCAATGCTGGCAGGGACGTGCCAGCCAGCGTTGGCTGGGTTATGACACTGAGAAGTGATCATGGTCTTTGGTGAGGATGTTGATGAGGTAAAAGGATACCGAGCAGGAACTGGTGACTGAAAAAAGAAGAGAAAACTGAGGTGTTTGTTTTCTGACTTTCCTATGTTTACAAAGCCTGAAATATAAAACTGGGCTCTTAGAGGCCTGCCTTACCTGGTGGGGCTCTAAGTTCCGCGGAAACCCAGCTGCTTGGCTGGAGGGAGCGGTCGTTCCATGGGACCGTCTGCACACTTGCTGAAAAGCCTTTATGAAGGATGGTTACGCGTCTGCTCTCAGTGTTCCTGGTTTCGTACTAAAAATAAGACCCACAAGTCATGGTATGCAAAGGGGAAGTGGCCTTGAGAGAACTATTTTAATCAACTAGGCGTTTTCTTCCACTTTTAAAATGGCACGTAAACACAATGCACTGAAATCGTTTTGCTAGAAAAAATTAAACCCACTGCTTCAAGGTTATGTCCTTATCCCTAAACTCATCAAGTTGTAGACATGAAATAGGTGCAGCTTTTTACAGGTCAGTTATATCAAAATAAAGTGGTTTTAAAAATGAATAAATAAATTACCCAATTCGAGATGTGTACGTGTTTCAAAAATACATAATACAAATACAAAAATTAATTCTTCAAGGATACCTGAATAAATGCTTCTTATAAAAACAAGCAAAATGTTACAATGAAGGCTCCAGTTTCCTTTGACTACCATCTCTAGTTCCAGTCTCCTCCCCAGAGGTAACTTTTGACGGAAAATTCTCTAGAATTCCATATTGACTGGAATTTAATTTGTTTAATTTTATTGAGCATCTGCTAGGTACCTGGTGCTTTAATATATGACTGCAGTGAAGTTGGGGCTCTGAGAGGTTAAGTGACTGGTCCACGATTCTAAAGGCAGGAAATGGCCGAACTGAGATTCGAACTTGGCCTCTTCAATTAGGTACCCTGCCCTCCTCCTCTTTTATTTGGCTTTTCTCTTCTGTTCTTTTGGCTATTTTAGAGGAAATTATATAAAACCAATATCTGAACCATTTTACCTCAGAAGTTACTAAACTTGATTTTTAAGTGGAAGAATTGTCCCAAAGTTAAAATGTTCCGAGCTGCTGTTTAATGCAGGTGTGACACTGGTTCTCAGTCATTTCAATAGAGACATTGCTCTACTGGGAATATAACAAAAAGCCCTTTAGTGGTTTTCTTTTTTTTTTAGTTAAAATTTCTTTGATAAGGAAAATGCAGTCAAAGTTAAAATTTTTTTTTTTTTTTTTTTTTTGCGGTATGTGGGCCTCTCACCGCTGTGGCCTCTCCCTCTGCGGAGCACAGGCTCTGGACGCGCAGGCCCAGTGGTCATGGCTCACGGGCCCAGCCGCTCCGCGGCATGCGGGATCCTCCCAGACCAGGGCACGAACCCGTGTCCCCTGCATCGGCAGGCGGACTCTCAACCACTGTGCCACCAGGGAAGCCCCAAAGTTAAAATTTAAATAAGGATTGCCATCAGAATAAACACTTACATCTTCTTCTTGTGGAGCATTTATTTTCACGTGATACCCTAGCTGGACATTTCTTTGTTCTTGATCAGTATTTGGTTCCCAGCGTAAAAGAACTTGAGCTAAATTGATAGCTTTAATGGTGAAATTGACAGGTGGGAGAAGTAAAACTGTAGATCAAAAGAAAAAAGCCACAGAATGTTTAATTTTACATAGCATTTTAAAGTTAAGTATTTTTTTGTGTAGTATAGTATTTTATTATGGCTATCAGAATGTATAACACTGAAATAATATTGGGAAAAGTTTCCTTAGAAATGTTTTTAGCTCATTTTCTTTTTACTTTGCCCAGGTATTTACCTATAACATCTACAGGTATTTTATTGAAATCTGAATATTTTACTATATCATTACTCAGTACAAGCATAATTTTCAAAGGGTCATTATCCATTAATGGACTGCAGTAATGTATTAGTTTGTGGGTAGCAATGTGTTTAATGACATGGAAGAAAATAGAATAGAAAATACCAGGTGCATCAAATATATAAGAAGTACTGTTTCACGAACCTCTTGTTTCTATTATAAGTGTACTCACATATTTGCATGTGTACTGGTTCATGATGTTAAAAGGATTTATTTCTTATTATGATTGAAGGTCAAAAAAACTTGTGAGCAAAATTACTCAAATAGGCATTTATAGAAAGAAAAGTGTTCTCTTCTCCCCGTTAATGAACTGCTCTCTAATGCTGCCTTGAAAATAAAAGCTTTCACAAAATAAAAGGTTTCATTTAAATTACAAAACCAATGCCTGTTCTTTTTAGAAACCTTGGAAAGCACAAATGCTCAAAAAAGAAAAGAAAAATTTACCCACGCTTCTATCACCGAGAGTGACATTAACATGTGATACATTCATTATCTTTTTTCTTGGGCATATGTTTATACAACTTTATAATTTTTGCTAAAATTACAATATTGTACAATTATGAAACCTCCTTTACTACATGTGAGGATGTTTCCACTGACCTTTAATATTCAGTAGCCTTCCCTGACTCTGCTTCCACACCTGCCACATACAGTGTTCTGAGGCTCTGTCTGTACTGCACTGCCCATTACGGTAGCCAGTGGCCACATGTGGCTATTTTATTTAAATAAAATCAAATGTTCATTGTCTTCATTGCATGAGCCATATTTCAAGTGCTCAATAGTCACTTATCACTGGACAGTGCAGGTACAGAACATTGTCATGGCCATAGCAAGGTTTCTTAGACAGTGCTGATGGGGGAACCACGTGGCAGTTCTTCTTTTCTTTAAACCCATTGATGAACAAGTTTCTGAAGCAAACCTACTGGAAGCTTCTTATTCTTTGGTTGTGAGGACTTGGAACCATTCCCTTGCCTGGGAAGACGTTTCAAATACGGCCATCAGCTGCAGCTTTATTCTGAGTGCCCGTTTACCCACACTTGGAATATGAAGTGTGGGTAAACTGCAGCGTAAAATGTGCATTTCAGCCGACGTTGCTTTCTTAAAATAGAGCATGTTTAAAGAGTTTGTATTCTGATAAGAATAAATGTTCCATCCCTTTTTAAAAAATCATAATTTCCTAATTAATTATTATTTAGGAGAAAATAATGCTATCCTTTTTGTAATGTACTTTTTCTCAGAAAAAGAAATATTATTGAATTTAATAGACGGTGCTTACATTTTTTATCAGGAAGTAAGTCTACTTGCAGTATCACTGTGGCCCCCAAAAGAATCAGTGATGCAGGTGCCATGATGATGACATCCTACAGAAAACAGAGACAAAAATCCAAATTGCCACCTGTTGCCATTTTAAAGAAAAACTGGCAGCTCATTTCTAAAGAAAAATGTAGTCATTTTGCCATTTAACGAACATTTATGACCTTTCTGTTACGTGTTAGAAATACCAATATGAAGAAATCTTGGGCTTTGTCTTGCCAGTGTGGATCCGTAATCTGAGAGGCAGAATGAAGTGTAACTCGATAATTGTAATTCCAGTCTAAAAGCTGCTCCCATAAAGATGTTTATGGGGCACAGTAGGAGCAAAGGGACTTCTGAATTGAGTCCTAAAGGATGAACTAGAGTTCTTGACACACACACAAGTGAGCACAGGCATCTCTGGTGGCCTTGCACACAGCCATGCGAAGCCGGAAGAGAAGAAAGAAAATAAGAGAGGATTGCTATTCAGCGGGAGACCAGAGCAGATCTTTGAACAGTAAAAGTTCTAGGCAGAGTTAATCAAATTGAAAGTAAATACCATTGCCAGTTTCATTAATAAGTATTTAAATATGAGCCAACATGACAAGAAACTTAAATCTAAAACAATTTTAATGTGGGAAAGAGAAAATTTGTATCACAAACCTAGAATGTGTGTGGTACTTTGAACTGTGAAGAGGCTGAATTTTTTGATGAAGCCAGAAAGGAACAGGCTATAAAAGAAAATGAAGACGTAGTTAATAGGCCTGGAGAAGATAAAAACAATATTTCTATTTATTTGAAATAAGCAGACAATGAAAAGGAATCTCGAGTAGAAAAGTTAGCATAACTCAAGTGTGGCCATCTGAAAAAGTGGTTAGGTCATTTCAGCAACTTTTTTTTACATGTGAAAGAAAAGAATGGAGGATCTCTTGTTGGGAACTGTAGATTAGAAATCTTGAGTGTTTCCTCCAAAAATTTCGAAAGGCATTTTTCATATGAACTTAAAGAACAAAAGTAACATTCCACCTGCTGTGTGCTGCCCTCGCTTTTACAAAGCATTTCTTCCTGTTCTCTCTCATGAGCTACCTCCCACACCTCCCCACCAGTGAAATGGTGTGTGGTTATTATCCAGTTTACAAGGGGGAAAAGGTGTCTAACAAGTTAAATAATTTGCCAAAAATCACGTGTCTGGTAAATCATGGAACGTAGACCCAATCTCAGATCTTCCAACCATAAAACCTTTGTTCTGTACTAATTTAAATGACATGATTTTCAATCTAAAGATTTATTTAAATGGTTTGGTGTTTTCCAAACATAATTCTGGTAGAACCACAGAAGATAGAACTTGGCTAAATGGATACGTTCAGGAAGTACAAAAACCACGCTTTCTTCACTTTTACAACTTAACTTACTGTTATCACTGTTTAACTTGCTAATGAAATTAGTAAAATGTCACAACATAGAAAACAGAAACAGCATACAAAGCATTTAGCTCCTTTTTTAAACAAACTTAAGTATTACTAATCAGAGTTATGCCGCTTTTGATAAAAATAATCCTGTTTCTTTCTCTCTGATGATTTCACACCATGTAGAAAAAGAATTTTTAAAACAACAGTGACAATAAAAGCAAGTATTCTTGTATTTTTAAAGGTTTCAATAAGTGAGAATGTTAAGGAATTAAAGGCAAGCATTAGTAATTTACTAAGCCTGAGAAGCAAAGATAAAAAATCGTTAACAAACAACAAAGATAGCTTCCTCTTCAAGTTTAGAAGCTGATGTCTTTGAAATGTCAGCATTTACGGAAATAATATCACATATGTTCTAACTTTGCAGTAATCGTCATTAACAGGAAGAATTCTAGGTCAGAAAAAAATGTAACATTGATATTCCTGAGTGACTTTTACTGCCTGGCAGAGTAAGTAGTAAGTTATAACCATACTTGTAAAAATAATAAATGTCTATCCTTTGCAGTTAAATTGTTGAAGTAATAAACTATTGAATGTCTCAGTGGGGAGATAATTGAATATTTTACACAACCAAGCAGTCTCCCCTAGAATTTGCTATGTGTTCTGCTTTTATAGCTGTTGAATATAGAATTATTTTTCAAATTTTCATTTGATCATTCAAAAATTTTTCAATGATTAATTTTTTGGCCATAAAACAGCCATACACTATTTTTCCCCATCTTATTGTGATATTTTCTCTTAAACAGGATGATAACTTTGACCGAAAACTGGTTGTCTTATAGGCAACGTGAGATAGTCAAGTGGGAGTATAAATTTTACCAAGAATGACAATTTTTTGTGGACCAGATAAATTCCATACAAGGCTGGGTATTACTGGAGTTTTGACAATTGATCCCATATTTTCTATAATTCTGTTTGCTCTGCTTGTTCCCTGAAAACACCTTCAGCCTTTGCTCATGTCGCCTTAATATTTCTGGTTCCAGGCATAGCAATCACCTTTACTGGAAAAACAGCTTGAATCTCTTGGGGTCATCTCTTTAATCCAAAGATATACTGCTATATAGATGTCAACTGGGTAATATTTCATTGTGCAATAGGCTATTTCGCTACCTTAAAAATATATCAGAATGACATGTTCAATTCATTCTTTTCATGGCTACCAATTAAAATCCAGCAGAAAACCGTTACATTGTTAAAATAAGATCCAAATTCAGCAGAATGCAGCAAACATGGGTTTCCAGGCTTCCCTGGTGGCACAGTGGTTGAGAGTCCGCCTGCCGATGCAGGGGACACGGGTTCGTGCCCTGGTTTGGGAAGATCCCATATGCCGCAGAGCGGCTGCGCCTGTGAGCCATGGCCGCTGAGCCTGCACGTCCGGAGCCTGTGCTCCGCAACGGGAGAGGCCACAACAGTGAGAGCCCCGCGTACCGCAAAAAAACAAAAAAAACCATGTGTTTCCTACTTACGATTGTCAGAAATGTACGCTCAGGCTTCCCTGGTGGTGCAGGGGTTAAGAATCCACCTGCCAATGCAGGGGACACGGGTTTGAGCCCTGGCCCGGGAAGATTCCACGTGCTGTGGAGCAACTAAGCCCGTGCATCACAACTACTGAGCCTGCGCTCTAGAGCCCATGAGCCACAACTACTGAGCCTGTGAGCCACAACTACTGAGCCTGCGGGCCACAACTACCGAAGCCCTCGCACCTAGAGCCTGTGCTCCACAACAAGAGAAGCTACTGCAGTGAGAAGCCCGCGCACCACAAAGAAGAGTAGCCCTGCTCCCCACAACTAGAGAAAGCCCACGTGCAGCAACGAAGACCCAATGCAGCCAAAAAAAGAAAAGAAAAAAAAAAAAACACACTCAGTGTCTTAGAGAGTCCATGGGCTACCTGTTCGTGTGACATTTCACTGAGTCAATCTAAAATTTCTCGAGCGCTCTCTGAGAATCTGGCTTCTAGTAGGTGTTATATTCTTTGAAATTTAGAGGAAACCAGAGCACCATCTCTTGCACTACAGGTGTTTCTAGAAAGTTGGGTGAAGTCCTGACAATTGGCAACAAATTTCCCCAGTGTTCCTGAGAATTCGTCAGATTCTACTGAAGTTCAGACAATATTTTCCCCACTCTCTTTCCCACATATTTTGCTGCCCCGGTACATTTGTTTTTTATAACCAAAGTTGAATTTACCCCTTTTAAAGAAACTTTTTGAGTCAACTGTGGTGACAGTGAACTCAAACTCAATCTCAGTGAACAGAAATTGAAAAGCAACTGAGAGGATTCATGGTCTGTTAAGCCCTTAAAAGTAGAGTTTACTTTTTACGTCTTTTCTTTTTTCCTTTTTTTTCCTGTACAGTGTAATCAGCAATAAAACCTATCTCTTGGGGGATGAAGAATAAATAAATAACCCCAGGTGTAAAATGCAAATGACATGTTTAGGTAGGTAGCTAGGTATGTTGCCTTACCCCCAAATGAGAAATCTACACATTCCTAAAAATACAAGTGGGTAACAAGGGCCATATATAAGGCAGGCAACTTTTTTTTTTTTCCTGCTACGGAACTTCTGATTAATTTTCTGAAATAGTCCTAAAATGTAACTCAGGGATTCAGATTGTTGCCACAGTCATAAACACTTGTTAGCCAAGGCAGAAAAGGTGCTGCCACCCTGAGTATTTGGAAACTGCTGGCAGAAGGAGTTTGCTGCAAATCTCCGAGAGGTTGGATGTCTTCTAGCGAATTGCACGTGGTGCACTGTCATCCCACATCCACGCGTTCCCTTCCCCAGACTCACCCCCTTTCCTGGGCTTAGCTGTCTCCTGCGGTCCTCCTGTTTCCCACGACTGTTCTCAGTAGCAGAAAGCCAGGACCACGTCCATCAGCCCCTAGCACAGTGTCAGGTGCAGGGCAGGTGCTGCACATGCCTGGTCCTATAAAGAGTAAAGGCAAATTAACACACAACCCTTAACATGTCAAGCCCTTTACGGTAAAACCTAGTATAGGGACAAGTTAGATGAGAGCACGGCAGGCTGGGAACATACAACAAGCCTGGTCTGTTTTGGGGGAGGTGTGATACTTTTGGTAACTTGCCTAAAAATTTCCCCAAGCAGCATTTCAAGTAGTGAAAACAAATGAGTTGATTTGCATTCCAAAACTTTATTATGTTTGAAATGCAAACTTTGAACAAATAGCTACATACATTAACATATTTTTCAATAACTATGAAAGAGGGCATACCCTTTCACAAGAAGTAGAAGCTGCACCAGGTAATGGAGTTTTCAGCCTGATAATTCATTAAATTGGGTATCAAATACAGTAATCAATATGGCTACAAAAGCAGTCATTTTACATGTGTTGATGAATTTTAGGCTAATAGATTAATAAGAGATTCAGATTTTTCTTTGTCTTCCTTTCTCCTTCTTTTTTTCTTCATTCCATCCATTTCTTCTGTATACATGGAGATATGTTTACATTGCTTTGGGTGAAAATTGAATTACTGAACATAAAACCAAGTGAGATATTTCAGCAAGTTTTTGTACATTTTATATAAAATCAAACGATTTTGAAAAAATTGTTTGAAAATCCTAGAATCCCCTGAAGATACAAAAAACAGAATGCCTTCTGTTAGAGGCAATGCAATCATCTCCTTCTTTGTTGTTGTTGTTTCTTAATTTGTAGCTTTCTCAATTAACAAACTTCCTCACAATATTGAGCTATTTTATTATATCCTGTACCCTATTTTCTAAATTCACATATTCCCTCAGAAATCTTGGCAGAATGCATGTTCTCATTTTAATCACTAAAGTATCTGCAACGGTGGGAAACAAACCTCTTACACAAACATCAACAAAAACTGTAGGTGTTATTTTAATGTGACTCACCTTCGCACGGATTTGCACACCTCAGTTACTTAGCCAACACACAGGAATAGAACGCTACACCCAGAGTCTATATGACCTGCCTGATGCCATGTCCATAGCACCAGTATTAGTTCTGTCCCTGCTAGTAATAGAGTTTCAAGGGGTTTTGTTTTCCCCTTTATTTAAAAGTTGGCCGTATATTTATTAATCATTCTCTGTCACTTTTCCTATCCCCCCTCCGCCCCCACCGTGTAATGAAATCATTAGGAGGTGGAGCCCAGGGTATTATTAGAGAGAAAGAGACATTTGCTCACTCGGAGATGAATCAGCCTTGGATCCCCACTTACTGAGAAGTGCAGTGCCATGTCATCAGAAGCAGCCGCAGGGCATTGAAAATGAACCTTATCTCTGGGTGCACTTTTTGACTTAGAGACGGATCTCCTTCACTGTTTCATCATCGCAGCTGTAATGGTTAAAAACTCACAGCCAGTTTCCTTGACGATGGGAAACTTAGAGTAGCAGGGCTACTCTAAGCAAATATTCAGGAGCATTTGTGAGCGGGCAGTTCTGGACGCGCCTTAACCGAAACTCCCAAGCACTAAGCTGCTGCCAAGTGAGGGATCTCTCTGGTCCTGATAGCCACTATCTGATAACTGTCTCATCTGCATTTTCATTCTCTTTCAAGATGCTTTGTTCTCTTCAGGAGTTGAAATGAACGTTTGCTCCTGGGTGACAAGGTAATCAGGTTTTCTCTGGGCACTTTCCAGCCCTGCGTTTCTGTTTTCTTTACGTGCTTCAGTCAACTAGGGTATGTATAGCGCCTCTGTTACTTACGCAATACCAGGCACATGATTTGACAGAAAAACGGGGCATCCACCATTCCCTACAAGCTGAGCAGCAATTCTCAGTTTTCTGGGGATGCATTAACCCTTCTCTGCTATGTTAGCAGGTCCTGCGCCCTCAGGGAAATGGGTGTGTGCCATGGCAGGGGGCAGAGGAGGGAGAAAGAGTCTCCGGGTGCCATCAGTTGCTGGCGTCGGTAGCCTGGACGCGCCCTGAACAAATTGAGACGGTGGCTGTGTCTGCACGCACCCTGGGACCTTCCCTTTTCTGTCATCTCCCGGTTCCCAGTGTAGCACCTCAGCTGTCCTCTCCTAAGTATCTTCAATTTAAGTAAACCTAGTTGGGTTTTCCTGTCCTTTGTTCCACTTCTGTCTGGGGAGTTTCCAACCCACTGACTTGCAAAGCTGACTTTAAAAAAAAATGTTGCCCGTGTGTGAATAGACAACAGTGGCACTTAATGTATCAAGTGTCTGAGCCAGGTGGGAGTCTTTGCCTTTGCAAGGGGACCTCCAGGCTTAGCCCAAGGTGGTGAGTGATGGCAGGCCCTGAGAAGCCACTGCACAACTGGGAACCGAGGGGCCTAGGTCCCCACAGAGGAGACGCAGAGAGAGGTGATGGCCAGGTGAGATAAGGGCTTCAGTTTGTAAGATGACAGATGATTGGGACCCTCAATGAGACATCCTGCAAGTCAGTGAATGTCATGTGCAAGGACAGCCATTGGGATCCCCAAGGTAATTGTTTTCGCAGTTGCCAAAAAGGAACCAGATCAATTGTTATTAGATGAGAGACACCTTCAAGATGGCCGAGGAGTAAGATGTGGAGGTCACCTTCTTCCCCACAAATACATCAGAAATACATCTACGTGTGGAAGAACTACAGAACACCTACTGAACGCTGGCAGAAGACCTCAGACTTTCCCAAAGGCAAGAAACTCCCACGTACCTGGCCGTGTAGCTGACAGGGTCTTGGTGCTCCGGCCGGGTGTCAAGCCAGAGCCTCTGAGGTGGGAGAGCTGAGTTCAGGAAATTGGTCCACGAGAGACCTCCCGACTCCATGTAATATCAATCAGCAAAAGCGCTCCCAGAGATCTCCATCTCAACGCTAAGGCCCACCTCAACTCAACGACCAGCAAGCTACAGTGCTGGACACCCTATGCCAAACAGCTAGCAAGACAGGAGCACAACCCCATGCATTAGCAGAGAGGCTGCCTAAAATCATAAGTCCACAGACACCCCAAAACACAACACCAGACACGGTCCTGCCCACCACAAAGACAAGCCTCGTCCACCAGAACACAGGCACTAGTCCCCTCCACCAGGAAGCCTACACAACCCACTAAACCAACCTTACCCACTGGAGGCAGACACCTAAAACAACAGGAACTACAAACCTGCAGCCTGCAAAAAGGAGACCCCAAATGCAGTAAGTTAAGCAAAATGAGAAGACAGAGAAATATGCAGCAGATGAAGGAACAAGGTAAAAACCCACCAGATCTAACAAATGAAGAGGAAATAGGCAGTCTACCTGAAAAAGAATTCAGAATAATGATAGTAAAGATGATCCAAAATCTCGGAAATAGAATGGAGACGATACAAGAAACATTTAAAAAGGGCCTAGAAGAAGTAAAGAGCAAACAAACAATGATGAACAACACAATAAATGAAATTAAAAATTCTTTAGAAGGAATCAATAATAGAATAACTGAGGCAGAAGAAGGAATAAGTGACCTGGAAGATAAAATAGTAGAAATAACTACCACAGAGCAGATTAAAGAAAAAAGAATGAAAAGAATTGAGGACAGGCTCAGAGACCTCTGGGACAACATTAAATGCACCAACGTTCGAATTATAGGGATCCCAGGAGAAGAAGAGAAAAAGAAAGGGACTGAGAAATTATTTGAAGAGATTATAGTTGAAAACTTCCCTAATATGGGAAAGGAAACATTCAGTCAAGTCCAGGAAGCACAGAGAGTCCCATCCAGGAAAAATCCAAGGAGAAACATGCCAAGACACATAATAATCAAAATATCAAACATTAAATACAAAGAAAAAGTATTAAAAGCAACAAGGGAAAAACAAATAACGTACAAGGGAATCCCCGTAAGGTTAACAGCTGATCTTTCAGCAGAAACTCTGCAAGCCAGAAGGGAGTGGCAGAACATATTTAAAGTGATGAAAGGGAGAAACCTACAACCAAGATTATTCTACCCAGCAAGTATATCATTCAGATTCGACAGAGAAATTAAAAGCTTTACATACAAGCAAAAGCTAAGGGAATTCAGCACCACCAAACCAGCTTTACAACAAATGCTAAAGGTACTTCTCTAGACAGGAAACACAGAAGGAAAAGACCTTCAAGAAAACAAGGGAGAAGACTCAAAACAATAGAATTAGAAATGAAAAAGGAGAAGTAACAACTGACGCTGCAGAAATACAAAGGATCATGAGAGAATACTGCAAGCAACTATATGCCAATAACATGGACAACCTGGAAAAAATGGACAAATTCTTAGAAAAGCGCAACCTTCCGAGACTGAACCAGGAAGAAATAGAAAATATAAACCTACCAATCACAAGCACTGAAATTGAGACTGTGATTAAAAATCTTCCAACAAACAAAAGCTCAGGACCAGATGGCTTCACAGGCGAATTCTATCCAACATTTAGAGAAGAGCTAACACCTATCCTGCTCAAACTCTTCCAAAATATAGCAGAGGGAGGAACACTCCCAAACTCATTCTACGAGGCCACTGTCACCCTGATACCAAAACAGAGAAAGATGTCAGCAAAAAAAATTAAATGCAGGCCAGTATCACCAATGAACATAGATTCACACATCCTCAATAAAATACCAGCAAACAGAATCTAACAACACATTAAAAGGATCATACACCATGATCAAGTGGGGTTTATCCCAGGAATGCAAGGATTCTTCAATATATGCAAATCAATCGATGTGATATACCATATTAACAAACTTAAGGAGAAAAACCATATGATCATCTCAGTAGATGCAGAAAAAGCTTTTGACAAAATTCAACACCTATTTATGACAAAAACCCTCAAGAAAGTAGGCAGAGAGGGAACTTACCTCAACATAATAAAGGCCATATACGACAAGCCCACAGCAAACATCATTCTCGATTGTGAAAAACTGAAAGCATTTCCTCTAAGATCAGGAACAAGACAGGGTTATCCATTCTCACCACTATTATTCAATACAGTTTTGGAAGTTTTAGCCACAACAATCAGAGAAGAAAAAGAAATAAAAGGAATCCATTCTCACCACTATTATTCAATACAGTTTTGGAAGTTTTAGCTGCAACAATCAGAGAAGAAAAAGAAATAAAAGGAATCCAAATTGGAAAAGAAGAAGTAAAGTTGTCACTGTTTGCAGATGACACGATACTATATGTAGAGAATCCTAAAGATGCTACCAGAAAACTACTAGAGCCAATCAGTGAGTTTGGTAAAGTAGCAGGATACAAAATTAATGCACAGACGTCTCTTGCATTCCTATAGACTAATGATGAAAAATCTGAAAGAGAAATTAAGGAAACTCCCATTTACCATTGCAACAAAAAGAATAAAATACCTCGGAATAAACCTACCTAACGAGACAGAAGACCTGTATGCAGAAAACTACAAGACACTGATGAAAGAAAGATGATACAAACAGATGGAGAGATATACCATGTTTTTGGATTGGAAGGATCAACATTGTGAAAATGACTCTACTACCCAAAGCAATCTACAGATTCTATGCAATCCCTGTCCAAGTAACAATGGTATTTTTCCCAGAACTAGAACAAAAAATTTCGCATTTGTATGGAAACACAAAAGACCCCGAATAGCCAAAACATTTTTGAGAAAGAAAAACAGAGCTGGAGGAATCAGGTGCCCTGACTTCAGACTATACTACAAAGCTACAATAATCAAGACAGTATGGTACTGGCACAAAAAGAGAAACACAGATCAATGGAACAGCATAGAAAGCCCAGAGATAAACCCACGCACATATGGTCGCCTTATTTTTGATAAAGGAGGCAAGAATACACAATGGAGAAAAGACAGCCTCTTCAATCAGTGGTGCTGGGAAAACTGGACAGCTACATGTAAAAGAATGAAATTAGAGCATTCCCTAACACCACACAGAAAAATAAACTCAAAATGGATTAAAGACCTAAATGTAAGACCAGATACTATAAAACTCTTAGAGGAAAACCTAGGCAGAACACTGTACAACATGAATCACAGCAAGATCCTTTTTGACCCACCTCCTAGAGAAATGGAAATAAAAACAAAAATAAACAAATGGGACTTAATGAAACTTAAAAGCTTTTGCACAGCAAAGGACATCATAAACAAGATGAAAAGACAACCCACAGAATGGGAGAAAATATTTGCAGATGAAGCAATGGACAAAGGATTAATCTCCAAAATTTATAAGTAGCTCATGCAGGTCAATATCAAATAAACAACCGTATCCAAAAATCGGCAGAATACCTAAACAGACCATTTCTCTAAATAAGATATACAGATTGCCAGCAAACACATCAAAGGATGCTCAACATCACTTATCAATAGAGAAATGCAAATCAAAACTACAATGAGGTATCACCTCACACTGGTCAGAATGGCCATCATCAAAAAATCTACAAACAGTAAATGCTGGAGTGGGTGTCAAGAAAAGGGAACCCTCTTGCACTGTTGGTGGGAATGTAAATTGATATAGCCACTATGGAGAACAGTATGGAGGTTCCTTAAAAAACTAAAAATAGAACTACCATACGACCCAGCAGTCCCACTACTGGGCATGTACCCTGAGAAAACCGTAATTCAAAATGAGTCATGTACCACAATGTTCACTGCAGCTCTATTTACAATACCCAGGATGTGGAAGCAACCTAAGCGTCCATCAACAGATGAATGGATAAAGAAGATGTGGTACATATATACAAAGGAATATTACTCAGCCGTAAAAGGAAACTAAATTGAGTTATTTGTAGTGAGGTGGATGGACCTAGAGACTGTCATACAGAGTGAAGTAAGTCAGAAAGAGAAAAACAAATACTGTATGCTAACACATATGTATGGAATCTAAAAAAAAAAAACAGAAAACCAGGCTCTGAAGAACCTAGGGGCAAGACAGGAATAAAGATGCAGACGTAGAGAATGGACTTGAGGACACGGGGAGGGGGAAGGGTAAGCTGGGACGAAGTGAGAGAGTGGCATGGACATATATACACTACCAAATGTAAAATAGATAGCTAGTGGGAAGCAGCCACATAGCACAGGGAGATCAGCTCGGTGCTTTGTGACCACCTAGAGGGGTGGGATAGGGAGGGTGGGAGGGAGATGCAAGAGGGAGGAGATATGGGGCTATATGTGTGTGTGTGTATATATATATATATATATATATATATATATATAGCTGATTCCCTTTGTTTTAAAGGAGAAAGTAACACACCATTGTAAAGCATTTATACTCCAAAAAGATGTTAAAAAAATCGAATTAAGGCATTAATCCTGAAATTTTATACTACTTAATATTAACTACAAAGGGGTTTGAGTGAATTAGTTGAGTATATGAATCACAATAAACCTGTTAACAAACAAACAAAAATTGTTATTAGATGATCTGAAAAAAAAAAAAAAGTGATTTTTTTCCTTGGGGAAAGGAAAGTTGAAGAGGGAACAGAGAGAGATACATTTGTTTGCTAAGAAGGACCCAGAAAATTTCAGATACAGTCTCAGCCATCTGGTCTGCTCTTTAGAGTCCTATATCTAATTTTAGTTGTAGCATATTCGTCACTCTAGAAGCCTTAAAACTAGTTATTAATCATTGTGAGGGCAGTAATTTCTGGCCTGAAAGGCTGTTTTAACATTTTCTTAATTTCTTACATACATTTATTCATCGAATATTTAATGAATGCACCTATGCATTGTGCCAGGCACTGTTACAGGTATAAAGAAAATTAGACCTGGCTTGTACCCTGGATACCATCACTGAAGGTATATGACTATGCCAGTATTAAAAGCAAAAACAAATGTGCTCATGTTTTGTCCCCATGCCCTATTTCCAAATAAGCCCAAAGGAAAATAAGGGAGGGCTTTGTATAGTTGTTTTCTTGTTTGTTTTTTCTTTGTGTGTGGGAACGACTCTTCTTTAGAATAAATTGTAAATGTCCAAAGACAGTATAATGGAACATGCTAGAAGGATTCACAAAAATGGTTTTTCAAAAAGTGAAATCAAATTTGCCTGTTTTTCTTAAGCTAAATAGTCTGGGTTTCGCTGAAGAGTGTAAGTGAAAATATGAATAGTAATAACATGGGAATCTGGATGCAGTGGTTTTACCTTGAACCCTGGTTAAAGGTGCTTATTGAAGGTTTTACTTCTAGGAATCCATTCCTTGGAAAACGTGAAATGTAGAAGATTTATCTGAGAGAGGGAAAGTAAACACAATTCATTGTACTTTTACTTATAATAATAAAAGTAATGTAGAAATGGTTAAGAGAAATGTATGGCTTTTAAAGGTTGAAATAGGTGGATAATAAAAGGAGTGTTTATCAAGAACTTTTAAACACAGGGTATTATGGGAAAATGCTAAGTAAAAACAACAGGAGTGCAGATATGCATATATAAATATATAATTATTTTTCATAATCTCATTTTCTGTCAAAAGACCAAACTGATAGGAGTGGTTCTCTCTAAGTGGTAGGCGTTTTAGTTAGGTATTGCTACAGAGCAACCAACCACAAATGCTGTAGTGGGAAACAGTGATAAGCATTTATTTCTTGCCCAAGCCTCTGAGTTCTGACTAGGGTCTGGCTAAACTTGGCTGGGCTCCCAATCACAGAGCGGGTTCAGGATTGTTCCAAGCATCTGTCGTTCATTTGGAACCTGGGGCTATGCAGGGCATATTCTTTTCATGTGATCCCCAAAGCACAAGAAAGTAAGACCAACTGTACAAGAGCATTTGAAGTGTCTGCTTATGTCACATTCACTGACATCCTAAAAGTCAGAGCTAATTGCATGGACAAGCCCAGGGTCAGATGGTCCACACTCACAGTACATTTCCCCCACCTTGATAAGGCAAGGGCATGTGTGTATATAACCACTAGAGAGGTGTGAGAATTGGAACCAGTAGCTTGTTCTCCCACAGGGGAATTGATATTTCCTTTTTTTTTATTTTCTTGTTTTTGAATTTTATTTATTTTTTTATACAGCAGGTTCTTATGATATTTCCTTTAAATTTCTTCTTATGCTTCTATATATACCAATGTTTTATTCAAAGCAAATGCCGGAATAAAAATATTTTAAAAATATTAGAGACATAGAGAGCAATAGAATAGAATTGAGAGTCCAGAAATAAGCCCTCACATTAGTTATCAACTGATTTTTTTGGCAAAGTTGCCAAGATGATTCAGTGGGGGAGAAAATCAGTTTTTTCAGTAAGTGATGCATATACACATGCAAAAGAATGATGTTCAACCCTTACCTCACACCATATATAAAAATTAACTCTACAGGGACCAAAGACCTAACAGTCAGCTAAACCTATAAAATTCTTAGAAGAAAACACAGGCATAAACCTTTGTGACCTTGGATGAGGCCGTGGTTCCTTAAATATGATGCAGAAGCATAGGCACTGAAAGGAAAGAAAAGATAAACTTCACCCAAATTAGAAGCTTTTGTGCTACAGAGGACACCAGCAATAGTAATACCATTTGCAGCAACATGGATGGACGTAGAGATTATCATACTAAACAAAGTAAGTCAGAGAAAGACAAATATCATCTGATATCACTTATGTGTGGAATCTAAAAACATAATACAGATGAACTTATTTACAAAACAGAAACAGACTCACAGACATAGAAAACAAATTCGTGGTTATCAAAGGTGGTGGCGGGGGAGGGATAAATGAAGAGCTTGGGATGAATAGATACACACTACTTTATAGAAAATAGATAAACAACAAGGTCTTACTGTATAGTACAGGAAACTATATTTAATATCTTGTAATAACCTATAATGGAAAAGAATCTGAAAAAGTATATATCTGTGAATTACTTTGCTGTATACCAGAAACTAACACAACATAGTAAATCAAGTATACTTCAATTAAAAAATAAAAACAAAGTACACGAGCAAGAAAGTGAAAAGACAACCCACAGAATAGGAAAAAATATTTGCAAATCAAATACCTGATAAGGGGCTTGTATCTGCAAAAAAAATAAATCTTAAAAGTCAACAGTGAAAAGAGAAATAACCCAATTTAAAAATAGGTGAAGGATTTGAATAGAAATGTCTTCAAAATAGGTACCAGTAGCCAATAGGCACATGAAAAGCTGCTTGACATCATTATCCGTCAGGAAAGAAAATGCAAATCAAAAGCACAGTGAAATACCTCTTTACACCCACTAGGATGGCTAAAATAAAAAAGATAGACAAGGGCTTCCCTGGTGGCGCAGTGGTTGAGAGTCCACCTACCGATGTAGGGGGCACAGGTTCGTGCCCCGGTCCAGGAAGATCCCACATGCCGCGGAGCGGCTGGGCCCGTGAGCCGTGGCCGCTGAGCCTGCGCGTCCGGAGCCTGTGCTCCGCGACGGGAGAGGCCACAGCAGTGAGAGGCCCACGTACCGGGAAAAAAAAAAAAAAAAAAGAGGTAGACAGTAATAGCATTGGTGAGGATGTGAAGAAATCGGAACCCTCACAGACTGTTGGTGGGAATTTAGAATGGTGCCGTCACTTCGAAAAACAGTCTGGTAGTTTCTCAAAAAAGTTAAACATAGAGTTGCTATGTGACCCAGCAATTCCACTCTTCAGCAAATACTCCAAAGAATTGAAAACATACATCCACACGGAAATTTATATGTGACTGTTCATAGCAGAATTATTCATAACAGCCACAAAGTGAAACAACACAAATGTCCATCAACTGATGAGTGGGTTAAGAATATGTGGAATTTATGTTAATGCATATATGTGGAACCTAGAAAAATGGTACAGATGAACCGGTTTGCAGGGCAGAAATGGAGACACAGATGTAGAGAACAAACGTAGGGACACCAAGCAGGGAAAGCGGCGGGGGTGGTGGTGGTGGTGGTGTGATGAATTGGGCGATTGGGATTGACATGTATACACTGATGTGTATAAAATGGATGACTAATAAGAACCTGCTGTATAAAAAAATAAATAAAATTAAAAAAAAATCCAGTTCACAAAACACCATATATTGCATAATTCCACTTACATTTAATGTTTGGAATAGGCACATCTATGGAGATGGAAAGTGGATTAGTGTTTTCCTAGGGCTGGATGGGGAGAACTTGGGCAGAATGGGAACTGACTGCTAAAGGGTTTGAGGTTTCTTTTGAGGTAATGAAAGTGCTCTAAAATTGATTACAGTGGCAACTGCCTAATCTGTGACTATACTAAAAACCATAGATGTATTTTATGACATGTGAATTATGTCTCAATAAAACTGTTATTAAAAAAATAGGAAGATGCACTAACAGGGTTTAACTAGAATCCCAGGTGTTATTAGAACAATTCCAGTGTAAAATCAGTCGGGATTTACTGTGTACAGCTAAATTTAAAAGCATGTGTTTTTTCAGTAAGGAATCTCAGTAACCTAAGCTTTTTCAGTTCTTTACTCAGTGATCAGTTTTATTTTACTGTTTTATTTTTTCCAGTTTTATTGAGATCTTATCGACATGTAGCATTGTATAAGTTTAAGGTGAAAAACATAAGGATTTGATATAAGTCTCTAGTGTGAAGTGATTTTGCAGGGGCCAGCTCTTTGCTCTCAAAGCCAGATAAAGGAAATGAACTAGAATGTAAAAAAACTAACTAAAAATTAAACTTACTTTACTAATGTAAATTAGTGTTCCTTTTTAGTCTAGAAGGAACCTCCTATGTGCTGGGGACTTCGATTGCTTTACACACATTCCTGTAAACCTATTTTACATATAAATAAACTGAGGCTCAGGGAAGTTACTTAGCACAGCTTCTTTATGGTGCTTTCCGAACTCACATTGCCCAGGATGGCAAAACCTTATATAATTGCCATAATTATTTTAAAAGAAACAGTATAAGAAGTACTTAACTGGGACTAAATATCTTAGTTGGTGTTGCTGGGGAAGCGGGAGGAGATTCGTCTTGAGAAGGTTTTAATTATTTTAGGTTAAGTCTGATTTCCTATGGGAAGACTCTCTTCTCTGACTCTATACTCTTTTTACTTTGAGTGTATGTTCAATTGCTGCATTTACCTGTCAATTTTATTTTTATGCTGCACTGAATATTATGTTTATATCTCTGTTTCTACCACTAGATGTGAGGACAGGTGTTAATTTTATCTAGCTTGGTCTTGTCAGAATCCATCAGAGTATGCAGTCTTAAGGAAAGAAGAGGGGGTTTGTGTAATTACACTAGGGAATTCCATAGGAATTCCTATATTTAAAAGTAATAAATCTGATGGAGAACATCACAAGAAAGCTGGTTTACACTCCTCTTTTTTTTTTTTTTTAATGTTTATCTGTTTGTTTATTTTTGGCTGCGTTGGGTCTTCATTGCTGCGCGTGGGCTTTCTCTAGTTGGAGCAAGCGGGGGCTGCTCTTCGTTGAGGCATGAGGGCTTCTCATTGTGGTGGCTTCTCTCGTTGCAGAGCACAGGCTCTACGGTCACGGGCTTCAGTAGTTGTGGCTTGTGGGCTCAGTAATTGTGGTGCACGGGCTTAGTTGCTCCTCAGCATGTGGAATCCTCCTGGACTGGGGATCAAACCTGTGTCCCTTGCATTTGCAGGCAGAGGCTTAACCACTGTGCCACCACTCTTGGTTCTGATCTGAGGCTGCTGCTAAGTCAGAATTTTGAAGGTGATTATTCTCAGTCTTTACCCTTGGGCCTCTGTTCTTTTAACTATTACTGAAGTCCCATCTTTTAAAACTAATGACTCAGTATGAAATTTCAGAACTGCTAAAATTGATTTGTCTATTTACTTACCTGTATTAAATGTGAAATAAAATTGCATTTGTGTGGAAAAACTCCTAGCACCAATGAAAATTGCGATTCTACATTTGCTGAGAAATATATTTGTCCTCTGGGACATCTTAAACTTTAGTTAGCTTCTGTTAAACTTTTATGAGAACAAAACGAGTGAATGACTTTTTCTTCAAACAGGTACTTTTTGTTGTTTCAATGAAAGAATGCACTCTTGAAACAGAACTTGTTCTTTTAAACAAATTACTCAGTGTGCCTTACAAAGAAAAAAAAAAAAAAAAGGGTGGGGGACAGGTTTGAGTAGATCACTACCACCACTACAAAACTGCAGAATATTAAAATTTGCTTATAATTATGTTTTTATTCTGCCTTTGTCTACATATTGCCTCAGATATCTCCAAGGGGCCTAACATGCTTTCATTATAAATTCATATCTTTATGCAAAGCATTAGTCTCCCTTCTCTGTCCTATTTTTGAATGCAAATGCTCCTGGGAGCAGTGATTAGTTAGGGCTTTTGCTAAAGGGTCCTGGAGTGAGGTGCTGCCAGGGGGAATGCAGAACTATGATCCCAAAGGCTGTCACTCTGCCACTTAATAGCTCTACCTCTGTTCAGCCTTGTGTTTTTACTTGAAATAAAACCACCTGCCTAAAGCCCAGAAAAGGAAAAAAAAAAAAAGTATTCCTCATTAAGATCCATGAAGTGAACGTCCCAAGTTGAAGAATCAGTTGGCTTGTAACTTAATAATCCATGGTGTTCCTATGTCTTCCCATCCCCCAGTCACTAAAGCACACACTTGGGGTTGCAGTAGGTTGATATATGGTCCCCCATAGATAGCCACATCCTAATTCCCAGAGCCCATGAACACATCACCTTACATTGCAGATGTGAATAAGGTCAAGATCTTTGGATGGGAAGATGATCCTGGATTATCCGGGGTGAGGGTGGGGGGCAATGTCATCACAAAGGTCTTGTAAGAAAGTGTCAGGAGGCTGAGAGAGGAAATAAAATATTGCGCTGGTGGCTTTAAAGATGGAAGGAGGGAACGTCTAGAAGTTGGAAAAGACTACTACTGTAAGGTCGGATCTTAACAAACGGCACCGCGAAACAGAGGAAAGCTTCAAGTGAGCTTTATTAGGGAGCGCTCCCGGGCGAGGTTCACTGGTCCGAGAGAAAGGGGCCAGAGAAGTCGCACCCGGGCGAGGGTCGGGCAAGATTTTATAGGGGAAGAAGGGAAAGGGGTGTGGTGAATCTGGGAGGGCGCAGGGTATTCCTTATTTGGTGGTCTTTTCGGGTATCCTGGGGGACCGTTAGTCCTGCCCCTCGAAAGGCGGGAAGGCTGGGCTGGGTTCAAAGTCCCCAGGTCAGTTTCTGGAAGTGGGTGGTCCCGAGAATTTCGGTCTGATGCAACCTGTGAATCTGATCGTGTTCCCCTGCCTCGGGCCAGTTGGCCTTACTACTACTGCTACTGCTACTGCTACTGCTACTGCTACTGCTACTGCTACTGCTACTGCTACTACTACTACTACTACTACTACTACTTCTTCCGAAGTGTCTCCAGAAAGAATTCAGCCCTGTGGACCCATTTTAGACTTCTGACCTCCAGAACTGTGAGATAATAAATTTATGCACCAGACCCTTCTAGCCATTCTCCATGCTACAGCCAGACCCATCCGGTGAAAACACAAATGGGTTTATAGAAAGCCCTATGTAGAAAACCTTTAATTTCTTTGTATTACCACTAAAAAGAAACCAAATGTCATCCTGTGAAGTGCCCTGCCCTGCATGATCTGGTGGTCCCTGTCTGTTTTTCCACCTTTTTCAGAGGACAGTGGTGATTTTTGAGTCAGAATGTCTGAGTTTGGCTTCAGCTTCTACCACTTACTACCTGTGTGACCTTGGACAAATTAACCTCTCTACGCTTCAGTTTCCTCTTTGGTAAAATACCTCATTGGCTGTTTGTGAGGATTAATGTGTTAATACAACGCCTGGCCCTGTTCTAAGCACAATATAAATAGTTAGATAAACTTATCTTTATTGTGAGAATTCATGCATGACATTGGTCATAGTAGACACTAAACAAACATTTGATGGATGGATGGATGAAAGGAAGAAAGAAAACAGTGTTACATTCATAACTGCTATACATACACCATTACTTCTCTCTAGTTTGCAGAAATGAATCAGTTTCAGAGGAACACAACCAAAACTTAGGTGAGTGAAGAGACAACTAGACATTTGGGACCCAAATTTTGGCCACTTAGATATATAGACTGGAATCAAAGATCTGATTTCCTGTGAAGAAAGATGGAAGCTGTCCACTCTTGAGAAAATCTTTAACCAGCACTGAACTTATATCGCAACAAGCATTAGTGAGTTTTCAAACGAGCATTGATAACTGTTAAGGCCTGAAGTTGGTATATATAATAAATATTGATACATGTTTCTAAACTGTTCTTATCTCAATTTATTGACATTTCTTTTTCATAATACATTGCCTTCTAACTGCAGAATCATACTCACGGCTGTGATGTTTCCAGAGTATAGATACCTGCCGAACCCTAAAAGTCCTGTCTGTTCATAACGTTTACTTTGGGGTATATACCATACAAAGAGAAAAACTTCCTTTAGGATTTCAGTGTGGTAATGTCAGCTTCTTGGCAGGTAATGTTTATGGTCCTCAGGATGGGTCTGTATTAAGAGATAATAGTAAACATCCTGTGTGGAGGACAGAGGACTTCTCTAGAGCTATGGTTAGCTTCACTACACTGGGGAGGAGCGTTGAGGGGGGCATTTTATCTACAGAGTTCTTCCCCCTTTAGTTTAATACCCTCAAAGTTCTTCATTCTCCTTTTCTATGTCAGTGCTTTAAAAATTGAATCCATTTGAATAAGCATTCCTTGAGAGCCTTTAAAAATATATTTTTAAAAAACTTCATGTTCTGGGTGTTTTTTTGCTAATACATAGAAAGACAATATTTTGGTCAGGTTTATTAAGGTATAACTTACATACAGGAAAGTTGACCCTTTTTCATGTACCTTTCTGTGTGTTTTGACAAAGATGCACAGTCATGTGATTGCCACGATTATCAACATATAGAGCCATTCCATCACCCCCCAAATTCCTCTCCTGCCCCTTTGTAGTACATCCCTCCCTCTGTCTCCAGGCCCCGGCAACAACTGATCTGTTTTCTGCCTCTCTAGTTTTGCCTTTTCCAGGATGTCGTATAAGTAGAATGATTCTGAGTGTAGCCTCCTGACTCTGGCTTTTTTGATTGGAGTTTTAGACGTGTTGTGTGGATCAGCAGTTAACCTCTTTTATATTGCTGAGTAATATTTCTTTGTGTGGATCGACCACAGTTTACTTATCCATTCATCTGTTGGAGGAGAGTTGGCTCATTTCCAGGCTTGAATGATTATTGATAAAGCTACTGTAGCCATTCACATACATTTTTTTTTAGTATGAACATAAGCTTTTATTTCTCTCAGGTAAATATCTAGGAACAGGATTGCTGGGTTTGTATGGTGGGTAGTATATACATCACTTTATCAGAAACCATCAAACTGTTTTCCAGAGTGGCTGCAGCACTTCGTATTCTCACTAACAATGTCTGAGAGTTCCAGTTGGTCCGCATCCTCATCAGCGCTTGATATTACCAGGGGTTTTGTTTGTTTGTTTCTTTTTTTTTTTTTTTGTGGTACGCGGGCCTCTCACTGTTGTGGCCTCTCCCGTTGTGGAGCACAGGCTCCGGACGTGCAGGCCCAGCGGCCATGGCTCACGGGCCCAGACGCTCCGCAGCATGTGGGATCTTCCCGGACCTGGGAACGAACCTGTGTCCCCTGCATCGGCAGGCGGACTCTCAACCACTGCGCCACCAGGGAAGCCCGTTTGTTTCTTTTTGATTAAAATGTGCTATGGGTATGTAATGACATCTCGCTGTGGTTTTAATTTGCATCTCCCTAATGCGTGATGTTGAATTACTTTACCTATGCTTGGTTACCAACCATATAGCTTCTTTTATTCCATTTATTTCTACACTATACTATGTATCTATATATCTATATCCATATACTTTAGCTACTCTTAAAATTTGAATTTAGAACTATTTGCTGCTACTGTATAAAAATACAAATAATTTTTATTTATTAACCTTGAATCCTAAGACCTTGCTAAGTTCACTTACTAGTTCTAGTACTTTTGCCAGTTCCTATGACTTCCGTGTAAATTATTATGTCATCTGAAAACAGACAATTTCGCTTCCTTCTCAATTATTATATCTTTTATTTCTTTGCCTTGCCTTATGTTAACGGCTTGAACTATGGTAAAATGTTGAAAAGAGGTACGGAGAATGGGCATTCTTGTTGCTGATATTAGGGAGAAAGCCAATATTTTACCATTAAGTATGATATTAGCTGTTCATTTTACAGAGATACCCTTTGCCAGATTGTGGAAGTCTTTTTTTTTTTTTTTTTTTTTGCAGTATGCGGGCCTCTCACTGCTGTGGCCACTCCCGTTGCGGAGCACAGGCTCCGGACGTGCAGGCTCAGCGGCCGTGGCTCACGGGCCCAGCCGCTCCGCAGCATGTTGGATCTTCCCGACCGCGGCACTAATCCGTATCCCCTGCATCAGCAGGCGGACTCTCAACCACTGCGCCACCATGGAAGCCCGGATGTCTTCTTAATTTTTGGAGTTTTTATCATCAATGTGTGTTGAATTTTAACTGCTTTTAATGCTGAAAACTCAGCCTCTGTGCACTGGTGCCGAATCAAATCTCAGAGAGAAAGTTTTGGGTGAAGTAGAAAAGAATAGCTTTATTGCTTTGACATGCAAAGGGGGACACAGCGGGCTTGTGCCCTTCAAAAACTGAGAGTCCCAACCGGGAGGATTTGGTGGAGTTTAACAGCAATGGTTCTAGAGTGGAGTTGCTGATAAGGATCAGGGTGTGTGCAGGGCCTGCACTCCTTTAATCTAGCCTCAGGTGATCTACTAATGAGCTTCTACCATTCCTTTCATCTGGCCTCATATGGTCTCAGGATGAGCTTCTCTGCAATGAAAAATGCTAACATCTTCCATTTATTGGGGGGTTTTAGTTCTGTAAAAGAGCTCAAAGATATTGTTATGTGTCTCCCTTGAGGCAGAACCAGGACCCTGCCCCAAGGGTACACTAATGTTTCTTGACTGCTCTTCCCTTGTCTCTGCATCCCCTCCCTTCCCTGATTAGCAAGTGTTTGAAAGGCTTCTGTGACCAGGAGCCCCACAAGGTCCTGCTAGGTTTCACCTCGTCTGCATCTATTGGGATGATCATATAGGTTTTATTTTTTAGCCTGTAATATGGTGATTGTTTTTGTTTGTTTGTTTGCGGTACGCAGGCCTCTCACTGTTGTGGCCTCTTCCGTTGCGGAGCACAGGCTCCGGATGCGCAGGCTCAGCGGCCATGGCTCACGGGCCCAGCCGCTCCGCGGCATGTGGGATCTTCCCGGACCGGGTCACGAACCCGCGTCCCCTGCTTCGGCAGGCGGACTCTCAACCACTGCGCCACCAGGGAAGCCCACATTGATTGGTTTTTAAATATTAAATCCACTTTGCATTCCTGGAATAAACCCAACTTGATCCAACTGGCTGGATTCAATTTGCTAAGATTTTATTAGAGGTATTTCTTTCTGTGTTCATGTGGATGTTGAACTGTAAATTCTTTTTTGGGTAATATCTATTTCAGTTTTGTTATCAGTGCTATGCTGGCCTCAGATGAGAGAAAGAGTATTCCCTCTATTTTCTGAACAAAAATTGTTCACAATTGGTGTTATTTCTTCCTTAAGTGGTTGATAAATTTGACCACTGAAACTATCTGGGCCCGGAATTATGGGAAGTTTGTTGAACAAAATTTGATTTCTTTAATAGTAAAGGGCTATTCAGATTTAAAAGTTTGATCCTGTTTCAGTTTTGATAAGTTGTATTTTTCGAAGAATTTGTCCATTTCATCTATAATATCAAATTGGTTGGCATACAGTTGTCCATAGTGTCTCCTATTATCCTGTTAATGTCCATATGTCTTCAGTGATGGGCTCTCTTTTTTTTTTTACTTGTGAGCGTGGTTCTTTTTTTTTAATTTAATTAATTAACTAATTTTTGTGTGTGTTGGGTCTTTGTTGTTGTGCGTGCGCTTTCTCTAGTTGCGGCGAGCGGGGGCTACTCTTCATTGCCGTGTGCGGGCTTCTCATTGCGGTGGCTTGTTTTATTGCAGAGCATGGGCTCTAGGCACGCACGGGCTCACTAGTTGTGGCTCGTGGGCTCTAGAGTGCAGGCTCAGCAGTTGTGGTGCATGGGCTTAGTTGTTCTACGGCATATGGGATCTTACCAGACCAGGGTTCAAACCCACGTCTCCTGCATTGGCAGGCAGATTCTTAACCACTGTGCCACCAGGGAAGTCCCCATTGATGGTCTCTTTTACATTAAATGCTCTCTGTATTTTTTTCTTGGCCAACTTAGTTAGGAGACGTATATATATATATATATTTTTTTTTCATTACTGTGTTAAGGAGTTGAATTGAATCAATGCTTTGTCTCTGAGTGGCAACTTGGAAGGCTAGTCATATGTGCCTCAAAATGGGACGCTTAATCCCTCTGAAGATAAGAGGTCTCATCAAGGGAAGCCACAGAAATACCATAGCATATGAATTTTTCTAGGACAGTTTTAGGGACATTAAAGTTAAAGCAAAAAGACTACACTTACAATATTAAAACGACATTACACGATGCAGATTTTAGTTATTTTTTAGGTTATTGGAAAACTTCTTAGAAGTTTCCCATGTTAAGAATTTAGGGCTGTCCTCCCACTCTTTGGCCACTTTCTTCATTCTTCTCTGCTCTCCGAAAAACGAAGGCACTGAATCAAATCCAAGTTCTTCACTCTACAGCTGCACAAGTTTCCAGACCGTGAAAGCCAACGGTTACAAACCTCAGATGGGAAAATTAAAATATGCCCAGTAATTTCAACGGACCGGAGGCTTTTAATTTAAAACGAACGTCTCTCGAACCCTCTGCCTAGGTCTTGTCTAGGTACGTGTATTTTAAAAAATGTGTTCTTACTCTTGGGCAGAGATAAGGTATAGAATAGTAACATGAGTCAAGTGCGAACCGGGGAGCAGGCAACAATAACAAGTTCACATTTACTGAGCACTTCGTCTTTAGTAGGGAATAACGTGACATTTAAGCCTGACAAGACCCTGAGAGAGGTTCTAGTGATAGTCTCATTTTACAAAGGAAGCCGGGGTCACTCGACCAAGGTCACACAGGTATGCAGTGCAGATGGGCGCCTAACTACCTCAGGGCCAGAGAGATGCGCGGTGAGACGTAATTAAAACAAGTGTACAGACCCTGGTCCTTCGGGTCGCCTAAGGAGCGACGACTGGCTGCTTTGCCCTGGGAGGAGCTGGGGAACCGCGCTCCAAGGAGCGGCTTCCGCGGGGAGGTGGAAGGGGCGGGGAGAGCCTGCGCGGGCCCCGCCCACGCCCTGCTGTGACTTCCCATTCGCCGTTGATCGGCGCGCGTCAGTGACGTCCCCTCGCCTGCCGCCGGGAAGTGCGCGCGGCGATGACGGCGTGGCGGGGCCGGTGAGCGGGCGCGCGGGGTATTTGCGGGTGCGCGCCGCTGGGAGGGGGAGCGGCGGCGACAACGCGAGGTGCCTGCGGGCTCTCGCGCGGGCCGGGTCTTGGGGAAGGCGGGTGCCGGGGGCAGTGAGAGGCTTCTTCCGCACTAGGGGACAGAGCCCGACGTGGAGGTCGCGGGGCCGCGTGTCCGCCACGTCTCGCTGACCGCGGGCTGCTTCATCGGGCTTCCCCTGGGCTCTTTCCCTTTCTCGCGGCCGGGCCCCTGAGGGTCTCCCATTTCTGTCCAGCACCTGTCGTGGGAGGGGCGGGGCACGCCGTTTCAGGGCCTGGGTACCCCCTCCCTGGGTTTTTCTGAGTTGAATCGGAGGTGGAAGGAAGCGCAGTGTTTGTGCTCCCCAGTGGTCTGGATGAGGGGAGCTCGCCCCCTGGTGGGAAGCGCCTTTGAAACCCGCTTTCCAAGTAAAGAAATGGTTCTTCTCTAGTGGTTTCCGTCGGGGGTCACTTGAGCTCTGTTGTTGCCTCACGGAGGCCCACCTTATGTGGAAAGCGGGGTGGGATGACGGAGGACGGAAGGCGGGGTGTGGATGGGTGGGATTCAGGAGACGTGATGCGAGGGGCGGATGGTGAATGAGGAAGAAGCCGGGAGCAAGGACCGGTCATGGGGGAATACCTTATTTTACAGTGCCTAGGAAATATTCCTGGGTCATAAGTCTCAGGTGCGTGTGGGCAAGTATGTGACCGTGACTTGTTCTGGAGGAGACCAAGTATTCCTGCACGTCTTTGAGTTACATTTTCTAGAGCCACTGTTCTTGGCAGCGCTCACGCGTTAAACCACCTCCCGGAAGAGCACCCTAACAGTAAAATACATACGCAGGTGTAGTATCAGTAGTATGCGCTTCATGAGTGCAAAACCGGATAACGACAAGCGTAGTTCCAGCTGTAATTCTCCCTCCCATTGTTGCTTTTTTCAGTCTCTCATCTGAACAGGAGATGAATGTCTCTCTCTGTTGATAAGTAAAATCACGGAATATCCCTTTGTTGTCCTTCACTTGGAAGTTTCGTTGTTGGGCATGCTTGCTTGTCTTGTAGATGTGTGGTTGGTGACTTTATCTCCAGATGCTGAGGTGCCTGGGTCCCTGGCGCAGGCAGTTGCTGAGCTGCAGCTGGAGTAGACTGTTCCTTCTGAAGCACTCTCTGTTTACAATGAAGTTGCAGTCTCCAGAGTTCCAGTCGCTTTTCACAGAAGGCTTGAAGAGTCTGACAGGTGAGAGATTAGGATGCCTCCTCTTGCTTTGGAAGCCTGTAAAAATGGAGAGGCAGAGGGTTAACGTTTTTTAGCCAACATTCGTGGTTTTTTGTTGTTGTTAAGCTAATGAAAGCAGGGTTTACCATGCATGGGTAATCGAAAACTATAGCCAAATCATGAGAAGAGGCAAATAATGATTGCAGTTAAAAAGCATGGCTTTTGGGCTTCCCTGGTGGCGCAGTGGTTGAGAGTCCGCCTGCCGAAGCAGGGGACGCGGGTTCGTGACCCGGTCCGGGAAGATCCCACATGCCGCGGAGCGGCTGGGCCTGTGAGCCATGGCCTCTGAGCCTGCGCGTCCGGAGCCTGTGCTCCGCAGCGGGAGAGGCCACAACAGAGAGAGGCCCGCGTACCGGAAAAAAACACAAAACCCAGGTACTTTATATGCATCACAGAATTGGGCCTACTAACTTAAGGAGTAGGTACTTTTTCTCTTGTTTTATAGTTGAAGAAACAGAGGCTTAGGAATGTGAAATGCTTTTCCAACGTTTTTATAGCTAATAAGTGGAGAGCTGGATTTTGAACTTGTACAGTCTTGGTTTGAGA
This sequence comes from Globicephala melas, assembly GCF_963455315.2. Taxonomy (NCBI): domain Eukaryota; kingdom Metazoa; phylum Chordata; class Mammalia; order Artiodactyla; family Delphinidae; genus Globicephala; species Globicephala melas. The sequence continues at coordinate 12,878,554 of NC_083324.2, read as the reverse complement.
ACCCAGCTTGTAACCACTAAGCTATATTTCCACCCCAGGTATAAGTGCTTTGTGAAACAACTGAAGGTAGAAGGAAGTGGGAGTTACGTCCGTTTGTGCACATGCAGAACTTATCTGGAAGGAACACAGGAAACAACTTGAGCTAAGTGCCGGATTACAGCAGCTTCATCTTGCTTGCCGCAGTACTATCATTTCTTATGTTGGTTCTCAGTATTAGCTACTGTTGCAGTGCACACAGCTGCATTTCAAAGCCTATGGTATCTTAGTCACGCCTTCAGAAATATATTAAGGTGTATGGATGTAGAAACATGACCTTAACTGTTGGTTTGCCACCCTGGCTGTCCATTAGATTCACCTGGGGAGCTTTTTATAACATACAGGTGCTGGTGTCCCACTCCTGCCCTACTGAACTGGAATCGGAATCTCTAGGGAGCATGGGCATTTATAAATTTTGATAAAAACTCTCATGACCAGAAGGTGGAGGAACCATTGCTTTAAAATGACTTTCCTTGCATTAGCTTGTTGACAAAGCTACTTTCCTATTCTTGAAATAAGGTGATTTTTTTAGGTGTATGTCAGAGGTAAATGGTCCAGAACTTGTTGATTTTTATAGGTTCTTCATAGTCTTGAAGTGGAGGGCCTAAAGCAGATGCTTTGCTGTGATTTTTTTTTTTTGCGGTACACGGACCTCTCACTGTTGTGACCTCTCCCGTTGCGGAGCAACAGGCTCCAGATGCGCAGGCTCAGCAGCCATGGCTCACGGGCCCAGCCGCTCCGCGGCATGTGGGATCCTCCCGGACTGGGGCACGAACCCGTGTCCCCTGCATCAGCAGGCGGACTCTCAACCACTGCGCCACCAGGGAAGCCCGTGATTTTTAATTAGAGTGAAAAATGTTAGAGACTCACTGTCCCATAGAAGTGAGTCTCATATGCTACATAAACTTTTCTGGTAACCGCATTAAAAAAATAGAGAAATGGGTGAAATGAATTTTAGTAACTATTTTTAGTATATCAACTTATTTAATTCCGTATATCTAAGATACCATCATTTTAATGTCAAATATTTGTAAAAATTATGATTGAGATAATTCCTTCTCTTGCTTGTAAATCTTTGAAATCTGGTCCTTAGCACGCACAGACCGTCTTAATGCAGACTCGCCGCATTTCACAGTGCTCAGGAACCACGTGTGGCCACTGTTTGTATGGCTCATGTCTAGAAGCTTCAGCTTTGAGTTGGATTGTAGCTTGTTCTTTCTTTACATGCCTTTCCCAGCGCCCACTCTTCCCGTCTTCCATTGTAAGGGCCAAATGATTGGATGTAGGGAATTAACTCTTGGGGGCCTATCTCAGATCCTTCTGCATTTTTCTTTTGGAAACAAGGCTGTGGATATTGATTACTGTAGGTCCTTGAACATTTTTTATTTTAACAGTTGCATTTGGCTTACTAACCCTGACTTCAAGAGCTCAGTTTTCTCCACCTTGAGTGGTGAAGTCCTAAGGAAGTTAGAGACGGAATAGTATGGTAAGAGAGTGGTAGTATTTGCCCAGTGGTCTGGTCCTCGAAAGACTGGCAAATGGGAGCATGGGCATCTTCTAAGATTGCATTTTTCTAGGTTATAGTGGAACTGGTAAGAATGGAATCTTTTAGTGCAGTGCCCAATGGTTAGAAAATCAAGTAATTAGTTTTATTTGATCTTTGCTACGTTCTAAAGACTTGAGTATCCTGGTAAAATATAATGTTCTGAATGAAAACAATGCACAAAAACACACAAAGGAAAAAAAAGATGGCTGTGATGCTGTGCAGTTTCATACTGTACCAGTTCTTAAATCATGATAGCTGTTTTGCCAAATGTAAAATTAGTTCCCAGTGTGCAAGAATTTGGGAGATTAGGACAGTGTATTGTGCTCATACAGCGTTTTATAATGTCAGTTTATGTCATGTAATTTATGTTTCCTTTTGCTAAGGACAGCCATATAATACCAGTGGCATATAAAATTATTTCTTCATTGTATACGTGAGACTGAAGTTCCAAACCTAGTGCTTTTTGCTAAGTTACACGGTTAGTGGAGAAGCTGGGGTTGCTGGGAGATAGTGCTCCATGGTTAGCTATCCGCTGCTGCTTAGGTATGTGGTGTCACCAAGTCGCATTAACATTTGGGACAGTTGGAATAGCTGATCACTCTTGAAGTTTGGGAGTTCCTAGAAACGCTAAGGAACAGATAGCTTGTTTTCTGGTAGTAACAGTCGTGCTGTGTAGTGGTCGTTTTACTAACACTTCCTGCCCGCTCTCCATCCGTACGACCTCCAATACTCAAAACTCAAAATTGTAAAGTGAAGCAGTTAATGAAAATTTGACTAAAAATTAAAATAAAATTTCGAAGATAGAAGACAGTTACAAGTTTTCTGACAAATTAATGTCTTGGTCTTTTGGTTGCTCTTCAGACTGATTAATAATAGCTTGCTATCAGTTGTGGCAGCTGACACAAATTAAGACCATTTGGAATGATGAGATCCTGCATTTCATGAGTCTTAAGCTTGCATTTACAATTAAATTTAGTTGTATGAGGTGTTATGTTCACTTGAGTATGTATGTAGTTTACGAAGTTTGTTGGAATGTGGAATGTGTCCTTGTTTCTGTAAGATTGAAGATGTCAGTAACTGAGGGGAAAAAGGAGCCTCTTTAAGCTGGATAAGCCTTACTGTTTTGGGTCAATATAAAATCATGCCTTTCTTGCAGTTTCTATGACTGCTCTTTCACACAGGCACGTACATATGCCTTTATGTGCCATTCTCATTTATATCAAAATGTTAGGATTGTGAGAACTTTTGGACATAGTTATCCATTTCCATAGGGCTAATCAAAATGATGAATAGATTACTTCGAGTTCTGGAACATATTTTTTCTGTAATGTAGTTAATACACTGGGTGACTTTGAACTTACAATTTTATTTTAGTAGACGGAGCTTGAGAATCTCAAAACAGTGGTTATCTTTGTGTTCAGCCTTGACCTTCATCCTCTTAAAGTAGGTTCAAATGAAAGTAAAACTTGCCCATTTTTTGCATTCCAACAGTTTCTTATGTACTCTCTTAAGCTGAAGGACGAAAAGCTTTTTAAAAACTTTTCAGTGAAGCGATCCCTCTATTTTTCTTTTCGTTCTTTTTCTTAAGCTTGTGTATCACAGTTCAGTTCCATCATGAGCCAGTTTGGTATAAAGTTGAGTGAGATAGGTTTGCTACTCTGAGAAGTGGGGAGACAAAGACATAAACAGGTAATTTTAATGTAATTAAAGGTAGGCTGCTCTCCTAGCTTAGGTGGAATCCACTTTACTCCACCACGAGGAGAGACTTCCTAAACTGAATCGCAGGAGTTGAGGAAGGGTGAGCTGGGTCAGTGTGTGTTCCCCACTGTGTGACCAGTTAGTGGGTCATAAAGTCAACTTAGTGGTCATGGCCAGCATTAAAAAATAGAGGAAAAGAGATAAAGAATAGAATAGATTAGATTGCATGGTATGTATAGTAAGGGTAAGTACTATTTCATGAAACTCTTGTTTACCTTACCTAAGTCTCAGGAAAACTTTGGACTAACAGATGATTTTTTATATTTTAATTTAAGGGGCCATGGACCTCATTTTAAGGACTCATTGGTACTTGAATGGAAATGTGGAGTTAAAGGAGTTTGCACACTTCCTCTGGGAGGGGACTCACGGAAGTGGTAACCCTGTGGGAGAGCCTTTAGTTAAGGCAAGAAGGTAGAGGGAGGGAACCATTGTTATTTTTTAGCAGATCATTTTAGGGAGTCTGCAGAGGTCTGCAGCTGGAAGGCCTGGGAAGAACAGGCAGAGGAGGAGGATGACAAAGAGCACAGACTGGCGTGGGGACGGAGGATGACATTTTGAGCTGTGATTAGTGTTGCTAGAGCTCTGATGCCTTTAGCCGAACGCTCAGGTCAGCGCCCTCCTGCCAAAGGCCAGCAGGAGCACCCCTCGCCGAGATGGGGAGCCCTGACCATGGGGAACCTTGGGGCACCTTGGGGCCTCTGAGTAACAGGGGTGTAGAAAGGACGTCTTGTAGGATTTGAGCTTGAATCACGTGTTTTGGGGGCAAGTTGAAGAAGCGGGGCTTTGCTGTGCATCAGGTGGTGTCAGGAAGCAGGGGTTAACCTGTGATTGTCTTAATGATTCTTACCTGGAAGATGGGAAGCCTACATACACAGTGTGAGGCTAATGCTGACTGGGAACTAAGAGTATCACACGTATGAACTGTTACAGGGTGCTGTCTGGACAGTGTTTGTGTCTCATCTGTTCAGACATGATGACAGGTTGTCTTGATCCTGGTCACAGGGTGGCCTTGTCTGCTGTGGATGTTCTCTGCCATGGTTATGTCCACAGGAGGCCACCTGGGCCTCATTGTGCATGTCCAGCTCATAGCAACACCAAGGCGTGGGTGGTGGTGTCAGGCCGGGTCCTGGACGTCATGCTCACTGGATCCCTGTGGTGTCCCTTAGTCACATGGGTGGTTGTGGTGGACTCGGCCTTGTCCTCTGCCTGCTTTGGGTGTCCTGGACTCAGGTCCTCATGGTGGCCCCAGTGTCATATGGCTTCTCCATAGAAGAGCTCTGAGCTGGTTTCAGACATCAGATGTCGATTATTTCTTGAAGGGTTCTTAGCTATAACGTTTATTGTGTGTGGTGTGATCGACTAATGTTTGATGGCTTCCTGCATGAATATGTTGCCTCAGCACAATACACAGAAATATGTGCAGGAACACGTCACAATTCTAAAGTATGCACATAAATCCGGGGGGAGAGAGAGAGCGGAATTATTCACCTTACTTTTTAGTAGTAATTCAAATTTACATTGATGACCTTGAAGCACTGTGGAATTCTAAATTATCTTCCGAATTAACCTAAAAGAAATTCTGCACGTTCCCTGCTTCTCATGTTTGTTAGAGGCATTCCGCTGTAGGCAGGTCACTTCATTGCTGTGGGCCTTGATCTCCCAATTTTTATGTAAAAAGGCCGAGTTCAGTAATCTCTGCTGTCCCAAGTAGATGGGAAAACTGTACTTCTGCGCTTAAAAGAAACACATTGAAACAGAAAACGTTCTTTTTCACCTCAGAATTATTTGTCAAAGAAAATCATGAATTAAGAATAGCAGGAGGAGCAGTGAGGGATTTATTAAGCGGGGTAAAGCCGCAGGATGTGGATTTTGCTACCACTGCTACCCCTGCTCAAATGAAGGAGCTGTTTCAGTCGGTCGGCATTCGTATGATCAACAACAAAGGAGAAAAGCATGGGACGATCACTGCCAGGGTGAGTGAAAAGTTTGACAGGAACTGCATTGCCTTTTTTGGTAAGTTAAAGAATTGTTATAGATCATTTCTAGTTTTTAAAAAGCGAATAACAAAAAGCCTAGTTTAACAAAGAAAAGTCAGTCTCCTCTACCCTCTATTAAATCCTGCATCCTCCTTTGCTGAAGGCCCTTTTATTTTTATAGTAGTTACTTTTTCCCTCCACATTTCTAAAAAAGACCTTTCTACGCTCCAGTGTTTCATTTTTGTTGTACGTGGGCATCTCACCGTTGTGGCCTCTCTCGTTGCAGAGCATAGGCTCCGGACGTGCAGGCTCAGCGGCCATGGCTCACGGGCCCAGCCGCTCTGCGGCATGTGGGATCTTCCCAGACCGGGTCACAAACCCGTGTCCCCCGCATCGGCAGGTGGACTCTCAACCACTGCGCCACCAGGGAAGCCCCATTTTCGTTTTTAATTTCCAGTCTTGAGATGTTGCTTGTTGACTTCCTGCAGGGAAGGTGATTGAGCCTTCTTATCACACCCTTCTCAACAGCAAGCACATACGATGCTCCTTCCCTCATTTTCTCAGTACATATATGCCATAATTTTTGGTTAAATCAGTTCATAACTTGTTTATGGCTAGATCGTGCAGTGTGTTTCAACTACATTCCTCGTGTTCCATGCTTTGGGTTTTCCCTGCATTTAACGGCGTAGTTCTGTGACACAGCTCTCGTGTGCTGCTCATTCATTCATCCTGTGCTGTGCAGTTCCTCCCGGTGGCTTTCACCACGTCAAGTTTCAGTTCCTTTTTCTGGAGCCAGCTCACCAGCTGCAGTCTGTCTTCTCCCATCTGTGCGTCCTAGGCCGGCTCCCCACTCACGTCCTGGGATTTCCCCACACCAGATCTTGTGAGCTTCCTTGGCCTCTTACTTACCAGACCTCCTGGTTCCTGATCCCGTGGTAGTCTTTCCTGGATTATGCCCTCATCTTGGTAACCTGAGAGAGCTTTCCATGTGTGAAATGTTTTTATTTTACCTTCACACTGATCTGATAGTTTGGTTGGCTGTGGAATTCAAGGCTGGGAATTATTTTCAGGCAGAAATGTAAAAAAGGCTTTGTTTTTCTACCTTCCAGTGCTGCCACTGAGAAGTCTGAGCTCATTCGGATCTCTCCTTTGTTTGAGACCTGATTATTATTCTTCTTTTCCCCTCTTGGAAGCCTTTCTGATCTCTTTATCTCTGGTGTTTTTAATTTCAAGATGACGTGCCTTGGCTCAGATTTATTTTTTCATTCATTGTGTAGGGCTCTTAGGGCCCCCTTGTGTTCCCCTCATGATGTCATCCCCTTTGTTAAATGTCTCTCCCTTTGGAAAATCCCGTGATGTTGGACGTTGGACCATGGGGGCTCATCTCGTAGTTTTATCTTTTGTCTCTTGTTTTATATTCTCATTCGTTTTATTTTACTTTGAGATTGCCTTAACTTGATCATCCAGTTTTCCTATTGTATTGGCAACTTTTGCTGTCTTCTAAATTTTCAAGAGGTCTTTCTTACAGTATTTTTGAAAGCTTCCTGTTCTTGTTCAGATGCAGTATCTTCTCTTATTTCCCTTAGGGCATCAATTTTAGGTACTTCGACAATGTCTTTATTTCCTCTGAGCTTGTTCTGTCTTGCTGTTGGCTTTCCTTCGGTGTGGGTATTTTTCGGTCTCTCTTTATGTTTGGGTGATCTACCGTGTGCATAATGACCTGAGCACTTTACTGTAGTTCTGTGTGGGAAGCGTCAGCCAGTTAGCTATGGGACCACCGCTTTCAATATCAGGAGGACTTTTCATTAGGAGACGTCAGAGGAATCCTCCAGTGTTACCCAGGTTAGAATAAGCCTGCTTGTTAGCATTTTGAAAACCAAGCGGGGAAAGGGATAGGGGTTATGTTGGTTTTTCTTCATGTTATTTTCATTGTGGTGCATCACTCCCATGGTCACGTGTCTGGTGCCCCAAGTTCTGATTATTTTGGAGTCAGCCTTTCTGGTTAATCTCTGTTTCTCTGCTTGGGTGAGGGAGTCACTCTGGAGGTCTAATTTTTTTCTTTCATGGATTTTCAGCAGTCTTCATATTTCATACCCTTTTCTTTCGGATAACTTGTGCCTCAAATTCCTGATTCTGGAATTCTGTAGTGAGAACTAGTTTGTTTGTAGAGAAGAATATGCATGAGGTTGAGAGGAATTCTAGAACAGACTTTTACTGATCATTAATGACTTTCAGTTCCTAATGAAGAGATTCCGAACTGCTTGGCATGTAGCGACCTTTGCTGTCTTCCCCTACATGCTGATATGCTATTTGTGCAGTGTGCTTTCTCTTACACGTATCCCTCTTCCTCTCCATTGTGCCTTTGGTCATCTTTTTCTCTTCATCTGAATGTTCTTCTTCCCACATCTGCATGTACATATCCTACTTATTTTTCAAAGCTAAGACCACATGTCCCTCTAACATGAGGCTACCCACCTTTTCCCAGCTGGAGGTAATCTCTCTTCCCGAGATATATGTGGCACTGTATTTTAACCTCATTGATGATTACCAGTAAAGGAGCTGCAGGGTGTGGTACCTGTATTTCTTCCTCTGTCAGTCCTTCAGTCAGTGGTATATATTCTGTAAATTGATATTCAGCTCTTTGCAAACTGGAGCTGTTAAAAAATATTTCAAAGAGTAGTCTGGTTTGAAATTGAAGAACCAGAATATACTGTTTTTGAGGGCTCTTCCCTTCTGCCACATGATTTGTCAGACATGCCATTTTTATATGTCAGAGTCATCTTTTTTAATTAAGATGGGTTTATTATTTCTTAAAAATATTCTTTGGATCTATCTTTGAATACTGTGGGTGTCTTCCTGTCTCAAGGTATATGTGCACTAGTTGACTGTAAAAAGAAAGAAGATACCTGTCAGGACTAACATGTTATTTTCAATTCATCCAGTGATACTAAAAACAAATTTTAAAAAAACATACATTTACTTCCAGCTTCATGAAGAAAATTTTGAAATAACTACACTACGGATTGACGTTGCCACTGATGGAAGACATGCTGAGGTCGAATTCACAACTGACTGGCAGAAAGATGCTGAACGCAGAGATCTCACTATAAATTCTATGTTTTTAGGTAATATATGTAGATAATGTTTTAATTCAGTCCAAATGCCTTCTTTTTGAGTGAAACCTGCATCCTGGAAACGTTCCCCAGCGTGAGGGGTTGCATTAGTTCCTTCTAAGAGACAGCCTATTGGTTAAAGACGGCCCTGGAGCCGAGATCCCTGGGTTCCTCGGACTCCATCATTCTCTCGCTGTAAAATGAGGAAGGTGATATTAGCTTCCTTTGCAGGGTTGTTGTGAGGATTAAAGGAGTTGGTCATGGCGAATCCCTGGCACAGTGCCTGGCACCTTATTAATCGCATCTAAGAATGTTAGGTTTCGGGCCAGAAACGTGCACACAGACACACACACGCTGTGCCCCGGTTCCTCTGTCTTTCCTGTGCGCACATTCCACCCCTTCCTCTCTGCTGGTGCCGGTGGTGCACTTGGTCAGTGACTTCACCTCTTCCGTTGCCTGTTGCTCCGTGTGCCGAGCACCACTTCAGTCTTCTATAGCACTGCGTTTCAGGAACTGTCTGTACTCCGTCAGAGATGGCGTGTGAGAGGGAACCTATGTATCATCTCAGCTTAACTTATTCATGAAAGGAGTGAGAATCATAATGGGAGTAGATGTGAATTAGGTTAGTGTTTTGGTGCACAATTGAAGCATTATTTTTTGTCCTTTAAATTTTAGACAAGCTCTTTAGGTTTAAATCTCTGGATTAGAAAAGAGAGACGGAGCATCCACTCTTCGTAACCTACTTTGGGGAACGGTAACTGTGAAAGGATGAAGCAGTGGGTTCCACTTTCGTGGGATGGGGAAGGGGGCTGTAGGCCCAGATGGGATCTCTTGCTAATTACATTAATGCCAAATAACATTTCTAGAGCACTTACTCGGTTCGAGGCGCATCAGTGCTCACTTGATATACTTTAGCTCATTTAATTCTCAGAAAAGTTCCATAAAGTGGGTATTAAACTCATTCGACAGATGAGGAAACAGACTCAGAGATGTTAAGTACTTGAGCTCAAGTCATGGAGAGCCTTGATTGGTTTCCGAAGCCTGGGTGATTTATGACCAAAGGCAGCCCAGCTGGAGGCATGCTTTCTCTCCATTAGGGGGTGGAACTCCAGGTGTTAATTTTCTTCTTACATCAGTTTTATTTAAACTGCTCCAACTAGTGCAGTGTATGAAAAATCTTACAACTAGCTTCTCATATGCAGACAGAACTAAAAGAAACTAATAGTCTTTTTCAAGATACTATTTTATAAAAACTGTTCTTATTGGTACTACTGTTTTCTAACATTTGCTGAACCCTCATAATGTGCCAGCCACTGTTCTAAGCCCATCACATAAATGTAATCTTCCCACCAACCCTATGAGTAGTTCCTGGTATTTAACTCACGATAATTTGCTCAAAGTCCTGCAGCTGGTAAATTGGAGAATTAGGATTCCAACGTAAGCAGCCTGGCTCCAGAGGTCACATCCTTAACCACCACATTATGCTCAGCAACACAGCTTTATTTCTCATTTTTATTCATCATTTTTTTAAAGGGTATTCAGAGCAAAACAAAGTACACACTGATGTATACTCAGTAATCCTTACCTTTAGCCCACTTTCCCATCCAGACTTTTCAAGCCTTATCAGATAAAGCATTCCTGGTTCTGGGGGTGAGGGTTACTTTGCTTTTCAAACCCTTATTTTCTGTTTTGTCACACTATGTTTTTTTCCTCCAAATTTGATCTTCCCTTCACTGAAAAAGATCTTATTATTTCCACATTCCCCAGGAAGTTGAGTGTCTTCATTAAGAGAAGTAACATGACATTAAGAGAAGTAACATGAAGAGACAGATATATACCACATTTATGTTCTACTTTGTAATCGTTATCTTTGTCTCTTTACGTAGTTTTTTGTTTGTTTTCATTTCCTGCTATATCTTTCTGAATCTGGAGCCTTATAAATTGGCTCTAAGTGTCAAAATGCCACATCAACCAAAAGAGCTTGGCAAGTATTAAGCCTGAGTTTACCAGTGTCTTTGCATTTGGGATAATCAAAGAGCACTCAGGTTCAAGAGAATTAAAATGACAAGTGGTTATTTTTTGTAGTAGTGGCAGTGCTTCCTTTCTGTGATGCCACGAGGTGAAGTCTCTCTTAGGCTCACAGAGCTCCCCGTTTGGGTGGTTGAATGGTACCTGTGTCTTTGCTCGAAGTGTTTCTCTTTTTCCTCCTTAGTTCTCAGGGTGACCATCTGTCTCAGTTTGCCTGGGACTGAACTAATTCCTGAGACCTGCGATTTTCGGTTTTAAAATCAGCAAGGTCCTGGGATAACTGGGATGAATTGATCACTTTATTCATACCTGAGGTTTTATGCACTTTATATTAAAATTGTTAGGTTTTTTTCATTTTGTTCAACATGTGAGAGAGCATATCGTGGTAGAAATTGGTTTACAACATTTTGAACGGATATTAGGTTCACATGGTTCAAAATTCGCAAAGTTTAAAAGGCTGCATGGTGAAGGGTCACCATCAGATTTACTGTCCCCTTGCTGACAGTGTAATAAGACTTGGATCCTTGCCAAGCTGATACAAAGCTGAAAAATGGTGTCTCATAAACTTGGATTTCTTATGACTAAGGTTGAAAATCTTCATTTTTAAAGAGGCTTTTTGTATTTCCTTGTATATATTTTTAGCTCATTTTTCCATTTATGTGGTCTTTTTCTATTTAAGAGCTTTCTGTAGATTATCAAAATTAGCCATTTGTCTCTATGATACAGACTGAAATGTGTTTTTCCCAGTATGTCATCTGTCTAATGCTTTGCATTGTGATGTTTTTTTGCTATGCAGCCATATCTGATGTTTTATGTAATTGGATTTATTAATTTCTTTGAAGGCTCTGGTGTTGTGTTTTGTTGTTTCTTCTTGGTAATTATATTTTACCAATAGGGACAACGAAAGGTCATCCCTATTTCAGTATTATAAAATTGTTTCCTATGGTTTATTATTTATTACTTTTAGTACTTAGTTTCTCCAGAGAGTTTTTACTACTGTGTATTGTTTCCGGATTATTTTGGCAGTTCTTGTTTATTTTCCATTACTCACTTGAAAATCAGCTTGTTTGATGTTGTCTCAGCCCACTTCATACCGGCATAGGTCTTGTTTAGTTTATTGAGTGTATTTAATTGCTGGTGTAAATGCAGCCTTTTATTCCATTATATCTTCCATTTGATACTGGATATAGATGAATGCTATTCATGTCTGTATTTCAACCTTGTAAGTCTTCACTTTGCTTAGTTTTTACTGTTTGTGATAGTTTTTAGCTCATTTCCTTAAGTTTTCCAATTTTTTTCTCAGTTCCTTTTAATTTTTTGAATTGAGGTAGTAATTGAAATACAACGTTAGTTTAAGTATACAATATGATTTGCTACTTGTATATATTAAGAAATGATCACCACAAAAAGTCTAGTTAACACCATACATAGTTACAGAATTTTCTTCCCCTTGTGATGAGAACGTTTAAGGTCTTCTATCTTATATGGAATACAGTATTGTTACCTATAGTCACCATGCTGTGCATTACCTCCTCAGAACTTATTTACTTTATAGCTAGGAGTTTGCACCTCTTGACTCTCTTCACCCACTGCACCGGCCCTTGGCCTCAGCCTCTGGCAACCGCCAGTCTGTTCTCTATCTGTGAACTTGTTTTTTTTAAGATTCTATATAAAAATGAGGTCATACGGTATTTGTCTTTCTCTGTCTGGTTTATTTCACTTAGCATAATGCCCTCGAGATCCATCCATGTTGTCACAAATGGCAAGATTTCATTCTTTTTTATGGCTGAGTAATATTCCATTGTATATGTGCCATTGTTTTCCAGTTCTTATTTGTTAATAGTGATTTTTCTTCCCTCTTTTCTAATGAATAGGTTTCGATGGTACTTTATTTGACTATTTTAATGGTTATGAAGATTTAAAAAATAAGAAAGTTAGATTTGTTGGACAAGCTAAACAGAGGATACAAGAAGATTATCTTCGAATTTTAAGATATTTCAGGTAAGGATTTTTATAAATTACATTAATGATACAGTTTTGAATATTATTACCAGAGCACAGTTCTGATCATGTGAAAGGCACAGCAGGTTACTGTACACAGTGGTGACATCCCAAATGCCTGTCTCCAAGAGACAGGATACTGTGACTCATGATACTTAGATACTTCATCTTTTCATTGTGCAAAGCAGTTATTTGCTCCTTTCTGTGATGATCTTTTAAATAATTCAGCTTTAAAAAGGTCTTTTTTCTTTTTGATTATTTTCTGCACCAGTCATTCATTACACAGATATGAGGGCTTATCACAAGCCAACCCTTGTGCTAGGTGCTTTGAACAGAGTAGTGAGTCAGAGTATGCCTTCATACGGCTTACTGTTTTAGGTGGTCATGGGAAATCTGTCCGAAGAATTGGGAAGGTATGAAATGCATTTGGGTGGTCTTGTGGGTAGCAATGCTTTTTCAACTCTGAACTCTAACATTTAAGTAAACTACTGTAACTGGCTAATTTATGTCTACTGATATTAATTTTTCACTGGTTGGGATCACTCAGAATATTCTTTGAGAGAGTCTACGTATTTTGTCAATAAATGCTATCCCTGTAGACTTCAGTGTTTGCAAACCGTCTCTCTTTACAAATAATAGGACAGAGACAGGCACAGCCATAGCCATTTAATCATTTAATTTAGATCACTAATGAACGAATTTTGAAGATATGAGTGGTAAAAACAGGTATACTTTAATGCTTCCAGTTCTGAGAGTCCATGAAATACACTCCCTTGTCTGCAGCGAGATTTGTTTTATTTGAAGCTCTTAATTAAAAGTATTGATGTGTACAGACAGGCAGCCTTTGTGGGATTAAGACTCCTCCAGCGTGGCATTTCAAGTCTTGTTTTAGTGCCTGGAGAAGACTGCTCTGGTTTATGCATCCAGTGTCAGTACCAATTCAGAGACCTCTTTTGATGGCCATTCTAACGTTTCAGTCAGTGATGTGAAAGTGCAGTGAGGAGGGGGTCTGGTTCTTGCTGACTTTAAGAAGGTTACTTATACTTTATTGGACCTCAGGTTTTCTCATGTGAGAAGAGAAAGAAGGTGAACTGACCAAGATGGTTGTTAAGGTTCCTCCTAGACCTAATACTTCTCTGTTGTTTCTGAGTAAATAGATGTCTGCAATAGTACTGGTAAAATGACAAGCAGATTTTTCTGGTGAAACACTGGCATAGAGGTAGTACACTCTGAGACTTTTGCTTTGTAGGTTTTATGGGAAAATTGTAGATACACCTGGTGACCACGATCCTGAGACTTTGGAAGCAATTGCAGAAAATGCAAAAGGCCTGGCTGGAATATCAGGAGAGAGGATTTGGGTGGAACTAAAAAAAATTCTTACTAGTAACCACGTAAATCATTTGATTCACCTCATCTATGATCTTGATGTGGCTCCTTACATAGGTGAGTCCAACTGAAAAAGTTTGCCTTTTTGGCCATGAAACACATCTAGTTTAAAAATTTCGTAAGAAAAAAAATGTTAAACAATTCTAAAAGGAAAAATGGAGTATTTTAAAAGATGGTAAACTTTGAGGTCAGGAGTAGGACAGTTTTTTCACAGGTAGGGGACAGCTCAGATACAGCACATTGTGGTGGAACAAAGTGGCCTCTGGAGTCAGTCCATCCTGGGTTTCAGTGAGGCTTTGCCACTTACCAGCTTTGTGACTTGCCTTATCTCCTTACGTGTTAGTTTCTGAATCTAACAGAGGGGTATGAAAGTGATGGCATCTGTCTAATGGAAGGGCTGAGAGCTTCCAGGAGCTTTAATACATGTACAGCACGGAGAAGACCTGCCTTATACATGGAAATAGTTCAGTAGGTTTAAAATTAATATTCAGAAGCAACAGCGAGGTTTTGCGATGTGGGAGAGGCCAGCAACAGTGTACCAGTGGTTCATCTGTAAGATGGAGCAGCACACTGGACCCATAGTGAGCCCTGGGGCCAGGGCACTTCTGCAAACGGAAACAGTGTTTGCTTAAGATATGAATTTATTTTATTAAATTTATCCTTTCTAAAACTGGGTTAAAAATGCTTCTGTCCCTACAGGCTTACCTGCTAGTGCAAGTTTAGAAGAATTTAACAAAGTCAGTAAAAATGTTGAAGGTTTTTCCCCAAAGCCAATGACTCTCTTGACCTCACTGTTCAAAGTACAGGATGATGTCACAAAATTGGATCTGAGGCTGAAGATTTCAAAAGAAGAGAAGAATCTTGGTTTATTTATAGTTAAAAACAGGAAAGATTTAATTAAAGCAACAGATAGTTCAGAACCTTTGAAACCCTATCAAGACTTCATTATAGATGTAAGTATGTTCTGGGCTTGGTCAGAATATAAATCATCTTTGCTAATTGTGGAACACATTTATTAATACTAAGACCCACAAAGTATTATGTGAATTCCTTTCATTTTAAATGAAAAATTTCACATTGAGCATTTATTTAAATTTTAGGATAAGATCATTAGCAAGTGTGGTAATGTTTGACTTTGGCCCTTAGTCTAGAGACTCCGATGCAACTGCTCGTGTGTGTGAACTCCTCAAGTACCAAGGAGAGCACGGTCTTCTGAAGGAAATGCAGCAGTGGTCCATTCCTCCATTTCCTGTAAGTGGCCATGACATCAGAAAAGTGGGCATTTCTTCCGGAAAAGAAATTGGGGTTCTCTTACAGCAGTTGAGAGAACAGTGGAAGAAAAGTGGTTACCAAATGGAAAAAGATGAACTGCTAAGTTACATAAAGAAGACCTAAATTTGATGAGAGCTGGCTACTAAAAAAGCAGAAACATTCTGGTAAGACTAGTTTTTTCCCGTCCCCCCTTAGTGAGATTGAAGAGACTGGAATAAAAGCCAGCTTAGAGGATCTCTTCAGAAGAGTAAAGGTCTTATTTTGTGAAATATAATTGTATTTCAGGCATTAAAGGAAAGTCTACCTCCTCTTAATCTGATTTATATCACTGAACCTTGTAATTCTTTTGGAATAGTTCCTACTGAGGAAAAAAAGGAGTTGGCTTCGCTTAATCTGTCTAGGTTTTTTTTTAAAAAGCGGGTTTTTTTGGTTTGTTTTTGCATAGGGCAGTACTAAGACTAATCCTAACACGTGGTAACTAACTGTCTTGAAAAAGGTGTTTCTTAGTATTTGCAATGGAAATACCTGGTTCAGTCTTCTACAACAATTGTGTATGATAAGTGTCGGCTTTTATCTGAATTCCAGAATAAACTTGTGCTTGAAGATAGCTGACAAATTTGCGTATATAAAATGTGAAGATCAGATGTGTCCCAGGTGGCCGTCATTCCTACACTCAGGACTTGTTCTAGGGAGCTCTACTTTAGTATGTAGTTGATACGTTTCTCTGCCATGATGAACAATTTCCGTAACTTCCTGCTAAGCCGGGAAAGATTAGCTTGAGGGTTAGTCTTGAGGAATTGGAAGATAAATGTGGGTATCTATATATGTGTGTATATGTGTGTGTGTGTGTGTGTGTGTATATGACAGGTGCCATATACATAGTGACAGTACTCCTGTCGCTTTAAAGTAAAATAAAGGTTATGGCCTTTTGCTCTTTAAAGAAAGATCTGAGGCTAGATGCTTGCCAGTGGGTGAAGAGGTGTATGGCACAAAGTATTGTTCATTCTGACATTTTATGATTTTCCTTTCTGTGTAGCCAGTCAGAGCATCTTTGTGCGCTACTGGTAAATAGCAATTTTGGACCTTGATAAAACAGTTTTGAAAAGCATATTTCTGTTAAAGCCCTGCTAAGAGGAAGTGTGACAGTGTACAAACAAACAGGGGCTTTGTTGCAAGAAAGGGAGCCTCAGAAACGACTGCACACACAGGTCAGTAATTAAACGTCTTATAACCCACTGAAATATTTAAGATACATATTTGGAACCAACACTGTAGAATTCGTACTGTGCTACATAGGAAGTATGCAGATTTGAGGTCTGGTTTCGTCATGTATAAAGAGACTTTAAAATAGTATATGCGTGTTTTTATATACCAGGAAATTTTATTTGCAAGTGTCAGTAAATAATATAGAACATTCTGAGATTACACTCTTCAGGGGGCCAAAATGTTCCCTCACTACACCTGGTTTAGATATAAAGAGATGTGCCGTGCTACTGAAAAGAACTCCCTGGAATCCCCTTTAGAGGCCGTTTTAGTTCAGTGTAAGACTGACTATATGAACAAATAGTAGAGTCATTAAAAACCCAAGGTTAACAAAGTAAAGGTTAGGCATATCGAATACAGAAGGGGCACATGCTAAAAAACCGACAGCGTTCTTGAGTTGCTTTTCATTTACTCTCTCTCTTTACATAAATGTGCAACATGATACTCGGTTGCCGATTCCAGGCTAGGCAGTCAAAACCATTGCATGTTTGGAAGAAGAAAATATTGACAAATTCAAACGAGAAATTTAACAGTCCGTTTTGGCCACATCCATTGTACCCGATTAGCTGAACTTCTCCCAATGAATATGTAAAGCAGTGAAGGAACATCAAAATTACGCAAATGTAAAAGTATCCAATAAACCCCTTGAATGTATAAGCAAAGAGGTAGGTGGCAAATCAGTCTGTCTAGAACTTTACCTTAAGAATTATTTCTTACACCTAGATTATCTGCTTATGAGTAGATATTTTACATTATTTAAACAAAAGAACATGTTTAATTTAGTTTTGCTCTTACAGTTTACTTACAGAGTTTCTTTAGTTTACATTGAACAAAGTAGCCTATAAAATACATTAGCACATCTCACTTGGAGGAAGGGGACGTGTTTTAGCATCTGTGTTCCACAGTAGTCTTAGGTTCAAATGAAACTGGAACAGAATAACCAAACACTGAGCAAATACACAAAATACGATTTTCACTAACAAACATGTTGGGGCTCAAACTGTGTATTAGGTAACTCTTTAGTTTCTCTGAGATACTGATTTGTAAATTTTGAAAGTATTGATGAAAATCAGAAAGAACAAAGCCCTTTTAAAATAATACAGCCTTGCCTCTTTCAAAAAGGAACAGTACTAGCGCTTGCTTGGCACCCTAGCTTTTGGAAACTTCTGCTGTTTGGAGCACTGATACAAACGTGCCATTCTGTTCCATGGATCAGGATCAAGTGAGGAACCCTCACATTATAAGAATTTATAGGAATTTCAGGTATGTTTTGCAGGAAATACTCTCACCAGTTTGTTTTACAGCTGTCTTCATGTCCTGTCAGATCCCACAGAATAAGAGCACCAAGCTCCTAAAATAGATAACTCCCGAAACCACATATTCTAGACTGCTTTTCATCCTCTTCAATAGTATATTTTAGTCTAAATCTTCAAATACTGTTGTTTGACTAGGAAACTGCAACCTTCCATGTAATGTCGCTTTTTACTTCGGTATGCATCAAAAGGAGTAATTTCCAAAGCAGACCTGATGTTAGAATACCGATTTTGCTAAGGAACCTTATCCCTACCGTATTCGTTTATAAGCAGAGTATTATTTTGTCTGGGCTTATGTCATCTTCAGTGTCTGGGATCGTGGGCAGCAGAGCAGATCGAGTCAAACCCCAGAATTTTTGAGGTGACATGTCTTTTTTGGTGGCTGTAAATTTCCATCCAATATGACTTGCACAGATCCTGCACTGGGCAATGGTCCAGGCGAACCTATAAAATTAAGGAAAGGTATCAGCTGAGGCTGTGTATCCCAGCCTATCACCCTATAACCTGTTGGGAAGACAGATCTTAGAGCCAAATTCTAAGAATGGGAAGAAGGAATACTCTGAGTTTGGATTTATATACAGTTTCCTGAGACAAACCTCACAAAAAGATTTTCTAGTTTGTATGGTTCATCATGGTAATGCATCAGTCTTTTTATATATATATATATATATATATATATATATATATAAAATTACTTGATTGTGCTCTTAAGCTGTGCTTAAAATTTTTTTCTCCAATGCCAAGAAAGAAAAAAAAATCTTCTTATTAATACAGATTTTTTATACAACTTGCTGGTTGCCAGGACCACACTAAATTGCATCTGCATTTTCTTTGTTTTGTATTGCACTCAAGTTAGAAAACAGCAACCACCTGTAGAAATGTGCACTTTTGTGTGAGTTAAAACTGGGGGAGGTAAGTGTTTTTCTCAGGTAAGAAAGATTTCAGGACTACTCTTCTAAAATGAGATTGATTTCTAAAATGAGAATGATTTGTCAGGTAATTCATCCAAAAATACAAGCCACGGCATTACAGTAAGTATAAGCACTAATCCCTACTCTTTCAAAATAAAAAGGCTGAGCCAGTCAGTATTTGGACAAATAATAGGGGGTCTTGAAAATAATACGGCTCAAGGTGGTGCTGTTGGTCCCACAGTCATACTCTGAAGGGCACTGGGCTAAAGTAAAAGAAAAACAAACCAAAACATGCACACTAGAAGAAAAGCAAGCATGGTTTCTGCGTGTTTCGTGTCTATTATCACTGCTTGGGTAACGTTTAACACTTTACAGAATATGATACAGATACACAGTGGACCCTCGATCAACACAGGGGTTAAATCCGCCTGTAATTTACAGTTGGCCCTCGTATCTGCGGTTCCTCTGGCATCCAACGATTCAACCAACTGCAGACCAGGCAGTACTGTAGTATTTACTGTAGGATTTTACTAGTGAAACATACCTGCGTCTAAGTGGATGCAAACAGTTAAAACCCACGTTGTTTAAGGGTCAAATGTAGTTTTACTGGATCATACAACAGTTGATTTTCAGATGGAGCTGACGGGAAAATGAGTGTGGATTGATTAAGTAAGTGTAGAGTTAATCTGAGGAGAAGTACAGTTGCCACCTTCTTTGTCCCTAACCTTACATTCAGTGAGACTGTGCAAGAAGAGCGTTTTCTAGCTGTTCATGAAATGAACATTTAAGTAGAATTATTCACTTCATTGTCTACTTCTGATTATAATTCTAGCAGCTCTGCTTAGGACTCTGGGTTTTTCTTCCCAATTAAGGCAAAACCAAAAAAAAGTGACCACCACCACATTACCCAGGAAACCAGCTGTGCTCTGTAGAAGGCCGGCCGATCAGATTCAAGTTGCAGGCCTTATACACGGTAAGCGTCTCATGCACGTATCCGTGAGGATTCACGTAAGCTGCCATCGGCCCACATAAGGATAAACTAAAAGAATCAGTACAGAGGATAAGGCAAGTCAAAATGGGGTGGGGTGGGGGTAAATAAAAGTTCACCAAGAAACAAGGTTCTAAGAGCTATAGTTTTGAACCTTTTAGTTAAAACTACTAATAAGAGGTTGGCAGTCAGCCCAGTTTTATTTGGTCTAAATGTTTTCCATGATGATAAAAAGGAAAATACTGCTAGTTTTTTAAATCTTCCTCAAGATATACATTGTCAAATATGTGGACTCAACTTCCCCTAAAGGAGCCTGAGAGGGGAAGTCCAATGAAAAGTTTCCACTTGGTCATTCTTGGGCATCTGAGTACTCTGCAAACAGCAGTTCTTCCCTTCTTGATTCATAATGACTTTGTTGTCAGAAAATAATTTCCAAACACTGTCACACAGCATCAGTACATGTTCAGAAGCATGTCGTCCTTTATCTTTGACGCTATATGGCGAAACTGATATTTGAGTGAAATATCATGGGAGGTAGGTCCTTAAGCACTAAGAAGATATCCTCTAATTGACAGATTTTCAACAAGGAAGGCGGTGGGGGGGTGGGGACGAGAGACTGCTCAGCTGTTTTACTTCACCATGCTCATTACCTATGAAAAATGGCTTACATGCCCCCACTGTTGTTCTGGGTACCCAATCAGGAAGACTGTCTTACCCAACGGCAGAGTTAATTCCTGCCCTATTTCATTTGCTGAGTATTTGTCATTTATATGGAGAATGGAAATACGGTCTTGCCTGTAATTCTGTTATAGCAGTTGGCAAAACGTATTCAGGTCTATGCTAAAAATGTAATAAAGATCTCACCTGAATATTTCATTTTTGGTGGTTATTTCTGTTTCTTGACATTGTTTACAGCAAAGAGATGTACACTAAAAAAATTTAAGAGAAAATTAGTGGGGAAAATGCTCCCAAGGTGTTGATCCCTGATTATCATATTTTCCTTCCAACCGTTCAACAACATAGTTTTAAAGATGGAACAAGAAAAACACAATCTGAGATCTAACACATATTCACTCACAAAACTTATGACCTTCTAGGAGAGAGAAATAGTGACTGATATATATATGTATATATAAAAAAAGCATACATGGTTCACGTAGAAATCAAGTATTCAGAGTCTAAATGAAGATCACATAAAGGTTATATCTGAGGAATGCAAAACAAGTCGTTTGTCTTATGATCCCAAATGAAATATATAAAATAATCCTTTAAAATATTTTTAATGCAAACCATGATGGACAACTAGTTCTCTAATTCCATGACTACATGAATGGAGCCTACAGATAGTTCTGTTGGTCCTAACAGTGCACCCTCGCTCGCTAGACTGACTGAACATGGGCATCCAAACGTATTCATTTTACTCACTTTATTCATAATGTCCAGTTCACAGCGAAGTCGTTGGATCGCACTACCAATTTTAAGGAGCTGAATTCTTAATACATCATCAATAGGAAGACAAGCAGCTACTCTGTAAGAAAAATCTTAAAGACATGGTGGGTTTTTCAAGCTTTAAACTTAGGAAGGAGTTAAGTATCAGGACAGCTTATGAACGCGGTAACATCCTTTTGAAATAAACCCTTCTCTACGGGGTTCCCAAAGAACACATTTCACACAATTATAAACAGTACTACAATATACCAGCTCTCAAGTATATATACTCTTAGGAGGTTCTACAATGTAACTTCTTTTCCCATGCTTGTTTTTGTAAATGTCGTCTTTTAAATTAAACATGATATCAAACCCATGTTAGAATAAGTCACTTATTTGCTACGAGACTCGAAGAATAGCTAAACTGTACCTAATTAACAGATCTGTAAGTAAGGTAATAATAAGTCCTGGTACTGCAGGCACTTTCAGTGGCCCCTTGAAGACCAGGGAAAGGAGAGTATTTATACTCAGTGTTTTTGGATGCACACCATTTACTGCAACTTGAACTTTTTATGAAACCCTTGCCTAAAATAGGAGTGCTCAGCGAATTTAAGACCTTTGCTACCACTAACTAAAAAATATTCATTTTTTTGTAATTGCTCAAAGCAAAAGAAGTGGGTATGCTTTTCAGAATACTAATGTAAAAAAATGTTGGGGGTTTCATTTTCATTAAACAGAAAACAAAAAACAATTTCTTTCAGTAAGGCATCACAGGTCACAGGAAGGAAACTGATTTTTCATACCTATTGGATTTGAAGGAAGAGAATCCTCTTTCAGATTTTCATCCCATTCGTGTAGCTGTCTCTTGATTCTCTCCATTAAGGTTTCCTTGTTTTGTTTGAAACAAAGTAGCCATAATAAGGTTCACAGACTATTTACACTTTACTGGCAGCTTGTCAACTCAATAAAGCTAATATATTAGCAGCAATTTAAGTCATCACTACCTAGTAAAATTTCGTGTTTAAATGTGTCTGTTTTCTTAGGCAGAAATGATGGAAGACCCAGCTTTGCACAGCACTAGGCTGGCTTTCCAGGCCTCTCCTCCCACGCGCTGGCTATCTCAGAGGCCTCCTCTTCCCTTTTCTAGGAAGCCTTTTCTGTCGGTCCCTGTAAGCTGCACCCGCACTTGCTACCTACAACACCTTCCTTGGCACTTACTACATAAGATGCTCACTGTCTTTTCACCAGTGGACGCAAAAACCACTCTTGTCTAGTGTGTGTCTGTAATGGCTCAAAAGCTGCTGAAGGGCAGACGGAACTGTAGTTTCCTTTAGTGTTGCCCATGTGGTAAGTGCTGACAACCTATGGGTTTAGTTTGCCCAGGACTCCGTATCTGTGGGCGGGCTGATTCCCTAAGCGAAAGACTAACATTTGTTGACCGTCTGCGACATCCCAAAGACAATAACTACCATTATCCCCATTTTATAGATAATCAAGTTTTGCCCCACACCACAGGAACAGTAACAGAAATCAGGCTTTGAACACAGTCTTTGCGTCTAAAATCCAGATTCTCTGAACTATTCCAGTAGTCTCTTAATGAATTTTTCAAGATGCCTAATAAAAAAAAATCTAAGGTGCAAAAACATTGGTGGATGCATCAGTTAGTACACCAGGGATCAGGAAATTGAAGTTAATACACTTGTTTAGGAAAAAACCACAACACTGTTGAAGGATTCTTTATTTTTCCTAAATGTAACTAGCCCTTGACTCAGCAAAATTTCAAATGCTTAATAAACCCTAAAATGCCTCAATATCTTGTCCTGAAGCTGCAAGCCACTATAAACTGAGGGAAGACTAAAAATCTATCAAATTAAAAGCCAAGTCTATCCAGCAGTATGATTCCTGCCTGTTCCACTTAAATGTAATGAATGGCATTAGTTCCAAAAATTAAACCCCACTGGGTATGAAAGCCTATTTTGTTCTAATGACCCTTAATTATGCCATGGCTTCCCCCAGTAGCACCAAGTTCAAGGTAAGTTACTTACAGCATCATATAAGGAATACAGCCAGCGAGGCCATGAAGTCAAATTTGCACAATGGAACTTTCTCTGAAAACAGAAAAAAAAAGTCCCTTAAAAAACACCACAGAATCAAGATCTTATAGTAGAAAGAAACACATTTAAAAAATGACCTTGGCCCAGGAAGACTTTCTAATTTCAAAAAGATGGAAAAGCTTGCAGATAATCCCATAACAGACGATTATCTATTATATTTGACAATGATGTTTTTACTTGAATTCCTGCAGCAGTTCAATGTTGCGAAGACCCAATAATTAAGATGTCAGTCCTCAGAGTATATATTCAATGTAATACCGATAAGATTGGAACTTAGAAGTATAAAGTTCATCTGAAAGAACAGATGTGTAAAAACAACCAAGAAAATCTGGAAAGGGAAGTGTTCTACAGGATACGAAAACAGGATTGAAAGGATGCGCTGCGGTTGTAAGCAACCTAACCATCTCTCAACAATAGTTAAATACAATAGAATACTTTGACACCAGAGAAGATTCTGCACCCCACCAGAGAATGTATACAATATAAAGAATGATCACATTTTCTTAATAAACAAAACAGAACCTACATATGTACACATATTTATAATTTTGTACACAAGCTGTCAATTGACAGAGGGCATGACACGTGAAACTGGGTGGGAAAGGGGTACGAGAGATCAGAAAGAACTATCAGAGTGGAACAAGAAAGGCAAGATAACCTTTAACAAGATAAAAGGGAAATCCTACGCTTGCACCTGCAAGACCAAGTGAGTGGGTGTGAGATGGGGAACGTGGGTACACGGCAAATGCAGAGAGGACTTGGGATCTTAGCTGATGGTTGTAAACTAACCAACGCACTGCAGAGCTCACCCCCTACTCCCCCCGCCCCACAATCTTACTCTAACGCTATTAGAAGAAGACTAGGCACTAAGATGAGACAGTAATGTTCCTCTTCTGTGATGGTCACAAATGGGAACTTTCACTGTCAGTGGCCAGGATGCTGAAGATAAGGTCTAGAGTTCACACTAGGGATGTGTGGTTTGGAGCTGCCTCTCAAGAGGATGTGATACTTGTTTATGAATAAATCAGAAACTGCTACGTGGATAACGACAGACTTGCCCTCAAAGGCTCGTGGGCTACAGCTCAAACCAGTGGATTCTTGTTAAAGAAGAATTTGGGACTCAATATAATTCTTATGTTTGAAGCTACCCAAAGATGGTCTGGGATGGCCTCTGAGCACAGGCTCAGGTAGTGATTTAATAAGCCTGAGGAGTCAGGCCAAAACCTAACGCTAGTAAGAATTTTTGTCAGAGTCCAGTTACAGAATAAAAAATGCTAACAGCCCGTCAGGTAACTGAATATTCAGTAATAGTAACGGCAACCACTTTACATGTCTTAAAAGATTTTGATAAGATTGGCAGTATTACCACCCCAATTTAAAGGTAATGAAACAGGCACAGAAGGATGCTTGCTCAAGGTCACTGCTGGTAAATGGGGACTGGCTAGGATGTGCATTCAGGGGGTCTGACTCCAACCGTTACTTATTCAACAAATATTCTGAGCACCTAGGATGTACCTGACATGATTTTTATGCATTTGGTGTATACCAATGATTAAAAGCACAGCAAAAGAATAAAATCATTGCCCTGTGGAGCTTACGTTTTAGTGGGCAGAAGCTTACTTTCTAGAGGGGTACTTAGCATTATGAAATGACAAAGATCCAATGAAGTTTCAGGTTGGATGACACACTCTGAATTCAGTCACTAATATATACTTTACACATCAAAATGATCACTTCTGTGATACAAAAGCAAGTAATTTGACACCCACAGAAAGATAAAAAGAAATTAATTTATATATAAACATTACTTCTCACTAGAGTATACAGCGAATAGGATATGAAGGGCAAGGCACCATCAGGGTCAGCGTCATGACCATCCGATCTGCTCCTACCAGGCTTCGTGAATGTGAACAAGCTGCAGCCTCAGGTCTCTGTTCCCTACTTTTCAACGTGAGGCGGCCTCTAAAATTCTGTATCAGGATTACCCTGACAGATTCTACAGCTGTATTTACAAATCAATTAAATATACGTACTACAACCTTAATACTACACCCTTTAGAAAGTCAAGTGTGCAAGCTGAAGAGAAGTAAACCAGAAGAGATCAGCTAGCTTTTACTGAACTGCCAAAATTTAAGCCACTTCAATATCCTCAAATTTAAGAGTTCCATTTAGATTCCTGGCACGATAGGAAAGGCCCGACTTATATCTGGGTAATACTGACGATAAGTCCCAGCAATTTATGGGCATTCTTCAAGTCTATCAACACCATGATTTACTTCCTAAAAGGGCTATACTTCAAGAAAATTTTAATACTAGCCAAAAAGTTAGGTGCTTGAAAGTGATCAATGACTGATTCTCCAATGAAGTAGTATTCGCACCAGGAATAGGACTTACTCCTGACAGCAGGCAGAAAGGCCCTTCAAATGACTGTCTGTTACGTGGAGGTAGCAATCCATCACATTTTTTCCATTTTTAAGCCTCGTAACTATAGCTTCGGCTTTGCCTCCCGACAATGTAGAATGTTCAAAAAATGTCAAACTCCACTTAAATGGTTCTTTGAAGTGCAATGAAATTGGAAGAGTAACGTGAAAGGCTAAGTGTGAATAGTAAAACATTACCACTGGTTTACACAGTGACCAAAGGTGGTCGTTTGTTGTAGTAAGACCTATCACAATCAGCAATGTAAATGATAAAAAGAGTTTTCCAAATAATTCAAGCTTTTGAATTTTTGAAACAAGTTTCTGTTTCCTTCCTTCCTTCATCGAATCCTACTTGCTTGTAAGAACTGGAATGGAATGGCAAGCTTTTTCTTGATCCCGAGGCTTATAAGCTCATAATGGCAGATGGACAACTATAAGCTTAAGGTGTATGCCAGGGAAATCCCTTCTCTGGTTGGAGGAAGTCCCTGAATACACATAGCCACGATTCCAAGACTTTTCTTCTCTTTACGATAAAAATAGACAACAAATATCATTGCTCCTCCTGCTACTACTATTATCCTGGAACAAGGCAACCGCAGATTCTAATGTTCACATGCAAACATTAAGACGCAATAGTAGCCAAACAAACCTTAAAAAGCGAAGAGCAGTGAGGGGTTGCTGGTCATAGCTTACTTACAAGATTATAAACTGTCAACAGTTATAGCAGCATCCTGGTGAGGCATAAACAAACAGATCACAGAGCAGAAGAAAAATAAAATAAAAAACATGAATCTGGTCTATAATAAGAGCATCTCAGGGAGGGAAATATGACCCTCTCAGAAAATGGTCACAGGACAACCGGGAGCCACCTGGAAAAAGGAGCACTGAAATCATACCAGGATCAACTACACTTGGATCAAAGCTTACACTGTGGTCATTAAAGACAATGAAATCAGAAGTAAAAGATTACATGTTTTACTGTTCTTAAGGAATGAAGACTCCTTTGCACAGGGAAGTATTTCTAGTTATGATTCACAATATGGAAGTATTAAAAAGATAAATTCAACTATGTATGACAGCACACCAAAAACAAAGTTAAAAGACAAAAAAAAATGACAAACTAAAGGAAATGTTTGGAACTCATTAATCACCGACAAAAGGATAAGCTTCCTAATGCGTAAAGAACTCCTAGCAATCAATGAAGGGCAAAGACTCTGAAGACAATACCAACTAAAGGAAATACGAACCGCTCTTAAACACAAAATGCCACACACCTCACTCATATTCAGAGAAACTCAAATTAAACCTCCAACAAGATACTGTATTTCACTTATCAGATCAGCAAAAATTAAGCTGGATACTCTAAAGCCTCGATGAAACACTGACAATCAGGACACAGATAGGAACAACCTTCTTAGTGAGGTACTTTGAAAACACCTGCCAACATTAGAAGAGCAGCTGCCCTGACATCCAATAATCCCACTTCTCAAACTCTGCCCTACATATTCACCTGTATGAAAGGTCATTTGTACGCAGCACTTAGTGCAGGTCTGTCGTCCAGAGGGGACTGGTTATATAAATTATAGTGCATCCATATAGAGAATACTGTGCAGCTTCCAAAAGAAGGGAGCAGTGCGCCAAAAACGAATACAGAAGAATCTGCTACACTCTTAGGACGGAAGAAGGTGCAGGACGGTATGGATCCTTTTACGTAAGAAAAAGGAAAGAAGTTAGAATATTTATCTGTATTTTCATAAGGAAACTTGGGAAGAAGACTGAGACGCTAACCTGTGAACTCCTGTTTGGGGCCTCCCCCTTCTGAGTTAGTGCTCAGTTCCTCCCTGTTCTGTACGAGAAGCAGGAGCAATCATGGCTTATAAATTTAGCAGAGACCAGATGGATACACTTCAGTCACTTTCTTAATATGTTCCCACATTTGATTTCTTTTTTTCTTTTTTTAACAAATTTCTTTCTTTCTTTCTTTTTGTTCTGGCTGTGTTTGGTCTTCGTTGCTGCACACGGGCTTTCTCTAGTTGCAGCAAGCGGGGGGCTACTATACGTTGAGGTGTGCGGGCTTCTCATTGCGGTGGCTTCTCTTGTTGTGGAACATGGGCTCTAGGCACGTGGGCTTCAGTAGTTGTGGCACGTGGGCTCAGTAGTTGTGGCTCGCGGGCTCTAGAGTGCAGGCTCAGTAGTTGTGGTGCACGGGCTTAGCTGCTCCGTGGCATGTGGGATCTTCCCGGACCAGGGCTCAAACCCATGTCCCCTGCATTGGCAGGCTGATTCTTAACCGCTGCGCCACCAGGGAAGCCCAGCCACGTTTGATTTCTTTTTATACTTCATACTCAACTCTTTTTCTGATTAACATAGAAGGGCTTTACAAATGAACAAGTAGATAGATAGTCTGGGCAAGCAGGGAGTGTACTTAGGAACATTCACATTGTACTCCAAGTAGGTGAAACAACACTTTCCTCTCTTTCAGGGAATCCCACTACAGTAAACCCAGTGAAGAGAGAAAGGCAATGTGATAAGAAAGGAAATAAGTAAACATGAGATTCAAAGATCGAATCACTGAATGAGGAAGGTTTCCAGATAGAAGTGGGTTTGGAAGAGTGCTTCCTGATAATACGGGCCTAACTCCTTAATCAATAGGGACATCTTCTCCAATGTTCCCTTGTCAGGATGGAAGATAACAGAAGCGTAAATAATTCTGTCATTTGGATTTTTTAGTTTTCAATGGCAAATGTTAAGAGAGGTGTGTGCACAGTGTCAAGGTTAACTGAATACATGTCAGGAAGACTACACTCCACTCCTAGACCCTTTAAGTATCTTTTCTGGTGGAAAAGTGTGTGGCAACCCGATTACTGTGAGTTGGCTTAAGAATCAACTAAGCATCTCCCAGTTCTGGCCCCGTGAACCACTTCTCAGGCACAAAGATGCACAAGTCAGATGTAAATAAACGCTGCAGAGAGGGCTGACCCAAGCCCCAGATCTGCCTGAAGACAAGCGCTGTGACGCAAGTCAGTGTCCGGCTACGCGTGCAATAGGGCGACCCACTGAGACGGGACCAGGGCCAATGGAGTTCCCACCGGTGCCACCTGCCATCCCTTCCCTCCGCTCCACTCCACGTTTTGCTGCCGGCAGGATGGCTGTAAGTGGTCTCTCTAAAGTAGAACAGAGACTGTAAGGCACCTGGAGTCCAAAATAGCTCAACTAGCAATTTTTCTTGGCCTAGTGATCTAGATCCAAATTTCAGAACCTAAGAAACTCTACCCAAAGTTTAAGCAAGGGAACCCCTTGAACGATCTGAAAAATACACGGGATGAGGCATTTCTATCTCTGAAAGCCTTTTATGTCTCTCTCATTCCTTAGCACCTTCTGTTTAGTTCTTGGCAACTCTGAATATGAAGATAACTGAGGGCTAATGTTTGAGAGTCCAGAATTACTGGAGAAATAAGACAACAGGGAAAGGTCAAAAGATCTGGTTCCAAACAAAAATGTGCTTCCTTGGCCTTTGCACATGTGTCCTTCCTCGCTGTTGTTGAGCCAGTGACAACCCAGCTGCAAAGGCCTAATTCTGAATTTAATGTGAACACGTGGAGGTGCTTTAACCACAGAATAGGAAGAGTTTAATCAGTAAGTCACACAAAAATTACATGTAAAAAGTTTTTTTTGCCTAACCCAAGTTCAGGTTTAAGATGGCAAGGACCTGCAAAGACAACACAGAACTAGTCGTCCAGAGCACTTAAGTCAGGAATTAACTCCAATCACTCTCACTCTATGCTTAGAGCTGTTCAAAGAGTTAACGATTTATAAGCGGTTAAGAGTTTTTAACAAAAATCTTGGTATGGAAGAACTATTATATAAATCAAAATACTACCTTCTGAAAACTTATCCAGTGACTGAAATACACAGCTGTCTAAATACTGAGAGGCTGTGGAGGCACACCCCGATGTGGTTACCCCACCAAAGAACCACATCTCAGCACCACCCAGTGCCAGACACACTGTTACGCCCTAAATGACTCCACACGTTCCAAAACCGCTCCACGGAGCCATGTACCAACAGAGCTATCCTCCACATACTTATTTCAGCAGTTACACTGAAAATGACTATGACAGCAAGAGCTTCCACTGTTCTACTGCTAAAATAAACAAGAGAAAAAGTATATTTAAAGTGCCTGTATCAAGTCTGAAAATACAAGTATTGCACAGCTATACAAAAGCTACTGTAAACTTATGGCAGTATCAATATTCTGAAACCTTCAAAAATTTTAGTGTCAAAGCTTGGGAAACTTTAGGCAGTCTAATTAAACTTTCTCATCAGAATCTTCTTAGAAACACGAATTAAACCACAGTATATCATGACACAGACTGGTCAGCTGAAACACAAAATAACGAGACCAAGGAGCCTACAGAGAGCCAGTCGTGAGCGTGCTGCCCATCAACCACCCATCCTGCACAAAGCTCTCTCTGGAAACTGCATGACTTCTACTGCAAGACCACTAGAAGTGGAGGTCCAGTGACTAGTGTATGAGACCCTCTTATGAATCATATATGCTGATCACATCAAATTAGGATCCTATGCTAATCCACATCAAAATTAAAAACTTCACTACTCTACATGACAAAGAGTAAAGGATGATCAGCACAGGATTTTTCAGGTTACTATGAAAATTGTCTTTCCATATTTTTAAAAGATAAATCTCAAAAAGCCAACTGATTCTAAATTTAGGAACTAGCAAATTTTTTCCTTTAGGTAGAAATCATAAATATTAGGTATTTTATACTCGTAACTGATACATCTCACAAATGAGTACAAACAAGCTTCATCAGTATTTTTTCTAAGAGAAAGAATGATCTAGCCAAAAGTATATATACAGGAATTAATGCCCCAACAGGCAATGCTTTTAAAGAGCACCTAGTCTCAAGTCAATTTTTGTGATGTCAATAGTGTTGTACAAAAAGGGCAAAAAAAATCTTCCTTTCAGAAGTGCAGAAGGAGGAAAACGCACTTCACTCCTGTGCGCTCTCCCAAACGCTTTTTCTGAGGTAAAGCGTTTCTGACTCAAGAGCCAAGCACCTCATCTGACCACAGTCTAATGAGAGCCTCCTGCAGAACTTAACACCATGTGTTATTAGTTAATACATAACTTACAGGCATAATAGCTGGAATACCTCACAGTACGGTAACATTTTACTACTGTTGCAAACTGCTTTTACATACACAGCTGCCTATGACATTTTTAGAAGCTCCAGCATGATCAAACGCGGCTACAGTATTGTCCAGAAGGAGTCTGGGGAAGGAAATCATGAGAGTTGTTTGTTTTTCTTTCTTAAACAGGAAAAAAGCAACCTGTCTTTGTTTTTTTTGAAGAGGCATAAAAAATAAGTTTCTCACCTTCTGGTATTTCTGCCACCATTTATGTGAACACTGGTCTTCACAGGAGACAGGTTTGGAAGGAACCATCTGGCACTTATTGAGGGATTCTAACTGAACTGCAGACATGGTTGAAGGCAACACACACTCAGGAAGAATTTGCACTTTAGCTTGCTGGATTCTGAAATAAAGAGAACCAGGCATGTTGTTCATTTTTTAGATAATCTTAACTCCAACTATTAAGTTTCTAAACATTATGGGTAATTTTAAATACTAAGAGTTTCACAGTTTTCTTTTTTAAACATATTCCTCAAATGCTATTATGATACATGAAATTTTCAAAAAATACTATATTTCATAAATCGTACCAAAGTTAAAACCAAAGGTAACCTAAGATTTTTTATCTCACTGTGGAATGGAAAGGGAGATTTTTACATTTCAGATAGTCTGTAAGTGAAACAAAATTTTAAAAATCAATATACAACCAACCCCTATGCATATCCTGATAACTTCTAAATTAATTTCTCAGACATCATTAGACACCCCGCCCCTCCCCTCGCCCCGTCTCTTTACGCTGCCCGACTCCTACATCTATGCCTTCTCATAAATCACCAAACCTGAGGAGTAGGTAGAGAAAGGAAGAGAAATCAAGAACCCATTTACATGGATAAGATTAGATAAGACTAAAGAATTACACGTAGCCTTATTTCTATGTGCACTCCTTTTCTCATTCCTCAGCATTTACCCTGAATATGCAAAGAATCAAAATATCCATCATATTATCTTTTTTTACTTTAAAAATTACTTCAACTCTCATGACAGTAAAGTCATCATTCTAGAATGCTACTTGAGAATATCATAATTGCAAACATCTCATCATTAATGCCAAGAGGAAGGTTGTACCTCCGGACCATCGTCTTACGAGCCATTTTATCTCCCAGCATACCTTTTCAAATGCAGAAGGTATCAACACATCCAAACGCTGGAACAAAACACTGTCAGACTGATGAAGTCAAATATACTACAAAGTAATTACAAAAATATTACAAGTCTCTGCTTCACTATTAATCATGCTTAGGAATTCTAAAGTGGTCTTTCATTGTAACCACTGTCTCAACCCACAAAAACTTATGACACTTTGATACTTCTTCTGATTTATTAAATGAAAATAGCTAAATGTGTCTGAAAATATGTAGGTTTAATTTAACGATAATATTAGACTCACTTCACTAACTTCAATTTCTTCCTGCAAGCTCAAATTTATGTCTACATGACTTTGGAAAACGGTAAAATAAATTTGACTGTGTTCAAACTACGTTCTAATGTTCTTATGTTATCAGAGCTCATTAAAAACAAAAGTAACTGAATAAGAATTATGTTTTACCCACCTAGTATGTAAGAGTTTATTATGATAAAAACATTAACGCTACTGAAAAATCAGCTTAGTGATCATTTTAATCATTAGTCTGTACACAGGCTGTCTGAATTGCCTCACAGGGTTAAGCACTGCTCTCTGTTCCTTCTGTGAAGCCCGCCCAGGGTCTGCTGCACACGGCTGCCGCTTCTCCCAGCAGCTGAGTTTGGGTTGTAACATAAACTAGTTTTATTCCTTCCTGACCTGTTTATGGCAGTTGTTCTGTGATTACAGTTGCATAATTTACATAAATATTTTTTTGAAGTTTTAAATTTTATTTTATTCAAGTATAGTTGATTTACAATGTTGTGTTAATTTCTGATGTACTGCAAAGTGAATCAGTTATATACACACACACACACAGATGTGCGTGCACACACACACGTGTGTGTGTGTGTGTGCGCACGCGCGCGCACGTGTCTGTGTGTATATTCTTTTTCATATTTTTTTTCCATTATGGTTATCACAGGATATTGAATATAGTTCCCTGGGCTATACAGTAGAATCTTGTTGTTTGACAATTTATATAAATATTATAGCAACTGATAAAATATAAGTACAAAATTAAAACTGCTTCAATGAATACTAGGTTGAGCCAAAAAAATGCTTTCAAATTAGGCTCAGACAATTCTAACGGTAAGAAAAAAAGTGCACAAATCTGCAAGGCTTCTGGTGCTCAGACAGCCTTGTGAGTATCTTCAGAACCTCTCTTTGAAGAAAAACTACAGGTATAAACTGCAGATAGATGATGCAAAGTGAAAGCTGTTAATGCAAGAAAGACTAGTGCCATCTCTAATCTGCAGACCCAATTCGAAGAAAGTATCCTGTCTTTCCATCAAACATAAAATGAACGAAGGGACATTTATATATTTTAAGTTAAAATAAAATGTTTAAGAT
Organism: Globicephala melas; assembly: GCF_963455315.2. Lineage (NCBI taxonomy): Eukaryota > Metazoa > Chordata > Mammalia > Artiodactyla > Delphinidae > Globicephala > Globicephala melas. Next base: position 12,845,311 of record NC_083324.2, on the reverse strand, counting down.
ATATATGTGTAAATTTTTATGACTTCCATTTTTAATTAACCCTTTTCACTAAAAATTATTCATCTCAATTATGACAGGTAAGAGAACTTCTTTGGTAATTCCAAACAGAGTATTAATCGCCTTTTCCTCTCTACATGTAAGAAATACTTAGGAACTCCTGAAGAGTCCTATGGTGATTCAATGATACACTTCCATTTTTTTAAATTAATTTTTCAAATAAATGTCCGTGTGCTCAGAAGATGCCACAGAAATAAAGACTCACTCTGGAAAAGTAGCAGTATGCTTTTTACATATGAAGAGTCATTTATGTAGAAGACAAATGACTATTACCTGGTACTGCATTACTAAAGAAAAGGAAACTGGCCTGAGGTGCAAACGTGTGATGGAGGAATTCAGGTTTGGTGGGAAGAGCACTGGTTTGGAAGTTAGGGACCCAGAACCAGCCAGGTGGTGCCCTCTAGTGGTATGACCTTAGGCAAATTGCTTACCTCTCTAGCACTTCATTTCCTTATTTGAAAAAAGAGGAGCTTGCACTAGATTATCTCCATAGTTTCTTCTGTTTCACCATTTCCAGTGAAGGTAGTGACAGAACCAGAAGGGCAGTGGAGACAGAGGATTCTCACTCCGTGGAGGTCTTTTAAATTAAAACAGACTCACTTTTGTGAGAGGCTGTGTTAGTGGGTCTCAGGGATACTACAGAGAATGGGCCCTTTCCCAGTCCCGTCTGGCCCTATCAGTTTCACACTCATCTCTACTAGAGTCAAAGGTATATCCCTTGACTTGCTTTCACAGTTAAGGGTCTACTGCCATCTTGTGTTCAAACTAGTTGTCCACAATCACAAGTCACTGATGTCGACAGTCTCTGAAGTGTACTTTTCCCCAAGTCAATTTGCCATTATGGTTTCTGGAATACAGTATTCACAAATACTCAAAATTTTATAAGCATGAGGATAGGAAGTACTTTAAAAATAGAACTGTTAGTAAAATCCACAGCAACAAAACAGCTTGCCAACTGTCTCAATGCAGAGCCCTCGGGGTACACTCTTTCATTCATTCACGTAACACTGATGGTCCTAAATGCAGAACACACAGAAGTCTCAGCCACTGTCCTAAGCAGCTCGCCTCTTGAGGGAGACACACACAACCCTACAATGACAGTACACTGTGCTCAGTGCTTGGAGGGTTTGTGTAGCGAATGCTCTGGGTGGGGGTCACCAGGAGGGTAGCACTAACCCCTCCCCCAAGGGCTCTGCACCCCTCCTTCTTCTATGCTCTCTCAAGCTCCAAAGGGTGGCTGACCCCCTCGATATTTTCATAGTTCAATAATATTTATGAATGCCCACTATGTGAACAGGAACAGACAAAAAGTTACTGCCCACAGGCAGCTCATATTCTTTTTTAAATCTTTAAAGATCCCTCTGAGTGTCCATGTGTTCAGAAGACGTTACCTGTGCAACACAGAGACCTGAAAAGATTTTCAACCGTGGCTACAGATAAGAGACCAATTCACTAGGGCTGGGGGGACCCAAGAATCTGTTTCTAAGACTTCACTGGTGATTCACTGGTGATTCTTAGGTACCATAGTTAAGAATCACTCCTATAAAAGGAAACGTGCAGTGTTGAGGACAATATGCTGTGTGCTTTTTTGGGGAGGTTTGCTTGTTTGTTTGTTTTAAGAGCAAAGGTGAACTGCCTTTTTTCGAATGAGTTATTCCTTAAATTTGTGAAAAAACCCTAAGCGTGAGAGCCACGCCAGAATAGTTAACTGCTAAAACAGAACTCTGAGAATTTCTAAACTGGGTACGACACAGAGATGACAGGTGCTTCCTGGTCACTTATTCAGTATATGACCCGTTACAGGTGAAAGCACGTTCACAGTGGAGATGGGCACTCCGTGTAAACGCTCCTCACAGCCCAGACGGAGCAGGTGGCAGGCTGACCGCCATGGCTCCCCAAGCACAGGAATGCCACGCCACACACAGCTTGCCAGGCTCTGACCTCCCACCCTTTTCAATCTGAAGAGAGGTCTTCAACCCCAAAGAAGCCCTGCCCCACATGACACTGCCTGTAGGGTTTACATTACCATTCCCAAACCTGGAGGGACATTAGAATCACCTGGAAATCATCAGAAACGATGCTGTGGCCTCCCTCCCAGACTGACGGCTCTCTACGGATGGGAGGGGCGGTTGGAACTCAAGCATCTATAGTTTGAAAAACTTCCCAGGGCATCTGATGCACAGCAAAGTTGGAAACCCCTAAGCTATACTTTCAAAGGGAAAAGAACAACTAGTTAAAAGTCACAAAATGTGAAGGGTCAGCAAAACAGAAAAAATACAGGAAAACCATTTCATTTTATGATGTTCAAGGAGCTTTAAGACAGATGGTGTTTCTTACCCGTCTGACTGTGTCCTGAGCTCAAGGACTTTGAATCTTTGTCTTCCGATTGCTTTCACTTTCACGATCTCAATTCCAAAATCCTGTTCTTCTCGATAGGCATATATCTCTGCTGTTGTTCCAAACTGTGCTTCCCTTTCCTGTACATTACTTCCAAGGTAAATTTTAAAAAGGAAACAGTTTTGGACATTTAGTTTTCAGATATGCAAAGTTGACAAAAGCAATACACATGGGAAAACAATTTATAGCAATCGGCTCTCATTGCAAAGCTATTTAATTTTATTTATTTTAGAATCACACAGGGAATTGAGATATATAAAGAGGCTTCAGGAAGTACAGTTAGAGCCCATTAGGAAAAGAATACATTGCTAGTCATTGAAAATGACCTAGGACTGATAGGAGTTTAAACTCTCCCTTCCCAAACCAAACATTCTTCTTATTCAGCAGACCATCCTTACTGCTGCTTATCGGCAGCACTGTGCTGGGGGGCAGGGGCGGGAGGGGGACCTTCCTGTATGGATTTCCTGCCTCTACCACTGATTTCCTCTAGTTGTCATGGGATACTTGAAATTCAGCTTCAGTTTAGCACGGGTCTGTAAAAGGACAGCTTAGGAATTTTGAGACGGTGAAATAACTACTTGCTCTTTTGCAAAAGTAATCCTTTACATTACAATGTAAAGCCCTCTTTTTCTTTAAATAAAGATAGTTCTTGAAAATAAGATTCTAGAAATGTTTTTCATTAAATTTTAATGATATAAAACCTCTCAAATACCAGAAAGTTCAAATGTGTGTGAAAGGTAAAGCCTGATTTAGATGGTAATGATCATCCCGAAATACTCCAACTTGCACTTTCACACTTCTTATCCGAATGTTTTACTTCCCAACCTCATCCCATCTCCTGTGCATGCAGAATAGTAGTCAGTTTGGGCTTTAAAACCACCTCCCTGGGACTGCACGAGAGACTGTTAAGTCAGTCAGCTCTAAGATTTTACCTGTATGCAAGCACCGCAAAGGTTCTGTCCTTCTGAATTAAATTCCGCACCATACTGACTTCTTGGGGACTGAAAAGCTGAAGAGGTAAGGTCTGCCCGGGAATCAGGATCATCAGCACCTGGGGCAGAACTGGAATCACCGGACAGCTGTCGTCATCGTGCAAAGTCCTGCCATGAAATTCCTCCATATCAGAGCCCAGATACTACAGAGGGACACACACAAGGTCAGTGTCAGTACAGATATGGAACAGAAACAAAAGCTCGACAGACTGAACAGCAAATCAGCATACGGAAACACACACAGAGGGTACAAATATTTAAATAATAAACTTGTTGTATCAGCTCCCACATGAAAATCTATTTTTGACTCTTAGAAGTAGAATTTCTAATTTCTTGTGAAGAATCTCTCACATACATAAAAATTCAAGAGCATTTTTTAAGTTCAAAATATTGGGTTGGCCAAAAGGTTCATTCTTTTTTTCCGTATGATGGCTCTAGTAGTGCTTAGTTGTCTTCAACTCCACTCGAAACAATTTTGTCAGACTGTATCATGACAGCTGTCATATCAGCGTGCATTTTTAAAAAAAAACTGATAAAAATTGGTGAATTTTTGTGTATTCATTTAAATATTGAAGATAGAAGAAAAAAGGCAACATTTTCATCACAGTATGATTTTTAAGAAAGGTAAAAATGCAACTGAAACGCAAAAAAAAGATTTGTGCCACGTAGGGAGAAGATGCTGTGACTGAGCAAACGTTTCAAAAGTGGTCTCCGAAGTTTCGTGCTGGAGATTTCTCGCTGGACGATGCTCCACGGTCGGGCAGACCAGTTGAAGTTGACAGCGATCAGATCGAGACAGTAATTGAGAACAGTCAACATTATACCACGTGGGAGATAGCCGACATTCTCAAAATATCCAAATTAAGCGCTGAAAACCATTTGCACCAGCTTGGTTATGTGAATCACTTTGATGTCTGGGTTCCACATAAGTTAAGGGAACAAAACCTTCTTGACCGTATATCCTCATGCAATTATCTACTGAAATGTAACAAAAATGTTCCGTTTTTAAAACAAACTGTGACGGGTGATGAAAAGTGGACACTGTACAATAATGCAGATGGAAGAGATCGTGGGGCAAGCAATATGAACCACCACCAACCACACCAAAGGCCAATTTCATCCAAAGAAGGTAACGCTGTGTATATGGTGGGATTGGAAGGGAGTCCTCTATTATGAGCTCTTTCTGGAAAAGCGAACGATTCATTCCAACAAGTACTGCTCCCAATTAGACAAACTGAAAGCAGAAGGCGTCCGGAATTAGTCAACAGAAAATGCATAATCTTCCATCAGGATAACGCAAGACCGCATGTTGCTTTGATGACCAGGCAAACACTGTTACAGCCTGGCTGGGAAGTTCTGACTCATCTGCTGTATTCACCAGACACTGCACCTTTGGATTTCCATTTATTTTGGTCTTTACAAAATTCTCTTAATGGAAAAATATTTTCAATTCCCTGGAAGACTGTAAAAGGCACTTGGAACAATTCTTTGCTCAAAAAGATAAAAAGTTTTGGGAACATGGAATTATGAAGTTGCCTAAAAAATGGCAGAAGGTAGTGGAACAAAAGGGTGAATACGTTGTTCAATAAAGTTCTTGGTGAAAATGAAAAATGTCTTTTACTTTCACTTAAAAACCGAAGGCACTTTTTGGCCAACCTGATTTTTTTTTTTTTTTTTTTTTGCGGTACATGGGCCTCTCACTGTTGTGGCCTCTCCCATTGCGGAGCACAGGCTCCGGACGCGCAGGCTCAGCGGCCATGGCTCACGGGCCCAGCCGCTCCGCGGCATGTGGGATCCTCACGGACCCCGTGTCCCCTGCATCAGCAGGTGGACTCTCAACCACTGCGCCACCAGGGAAGCCCCAACCTGATATTTGATTTTGACTAAGCTAGACATCTCTATGTCCAAAGAGCATAAATGACAAGTATAAAATGCTAGAATGTTAAATCACACCCTGGGACCCAGCAGTACAGATAATAAGTACTTTAGTAGCCCTATTACTAGCAAAGACGTAAGAAGGGCACCAATTCTTCAAAGAATTACAACTAGTAACAGACATGGTATCAAAGTGCTTAAAAATTACAGCTTAAGACTGTTATCTACTGTCAAGAGCCCACGTCCTCATCCACAACTTCTGGTGTGAGGTAATTTCCAGTAATGCTAAAAGCAGTCATTCGTTTTCAAGAACTTCCATCTACAGTTAAATGCACGTATTTATCATACTAGATCTGTTACAAAATTACATACTGTATGTGATGTCGGAAGACTAGTGTCAAAATTTATGATGTTTGGTCTCTTGGGTTCTTTGCTATCCTGGTCTTCAACTTCCATTTCAATTTCATCTTCTTCCTCATCCTCTGCTGTAAAAGTACAATATTATAAGGAAAAAAACAAAAAACAGAGGCATGAACATGTAAAAGCTATGTTCCCTTTCAAATACATAATTCCTTCATGAGGATTCTGGGCCCATGAAAAGAGAGGTTCCTGTAAACACCACACACACTTGGGAATCTGAACAGTACTGTGAAGAGGCAGCTGGAGGGCTGGGGTCTAGACTGGGCTCTGCCACCAACTACTTTTTTTAAGTCAATGTTTAATTTTAGAAGAGTTTAAGACTTTCAGAAAAGTTGCAAAGATAATAGAGTTCCTGTATACCTCACATCCATTTCCTGATAGCTAATGTCTTGTATTAGTGCGGTACGTCTGTCATAACTAAGGAATCAGCATTGGCACATTACCGTTAACTAAACACATTTTATCTGGAGTTCCTTAGTTTTTATCTAATATCTGTTTTCTGTTCCAGGACCGCATCCAGAACACCACATTACATTTAGCTGTCATGTCTCCTTAGCTTCCTCTGGGCTGGGCTGGTCTCTCAGACTTTCCTTGTTTCTGATGGCTTTGACAGTTTTGAGGACTACTGGTCAGGCATTTTTGTAGAATGTCCCTCAATTAGGATTTGTGTTTTGGGGAAGAAGCCTAGGAAGGTGCAGAGCCATTTTCATCATGTCCTATCAAGGGTGCACACTATCGATGTCACCTATACCTACTGAAGCTGACCGTGCTCACCTGGATGAGGCAGTGTTAGTCGGATTTCTCCACTGGAAAGCTACTTTCCCCCTCCTTTCCACATTGTACTCTTTGTAAGCAAATCACTGGGGACAACTCACATCTAAGAAGCAGGGATTATGTTCCACCTCCTTGAAGGGGGACATACCTGCATAAATGATTTGAAATTCTTCTGCAGAGGAGGTTTACCTCTTCTCCCTTGCTAGGAACTAATTTTGACACTTCAGACAATTCATCCCACCTGATTAAACCTTAGTTCCCTCATTTGAAAAATGACAGGCATGAACAAGAACAATCTCTAAAGTTCTTTCAAACGTTTAACTTTAAAGAGTTTCTGAAGACAGGAGGGAAGTAAGGAAAGAAGGAAGGAGAGAGGGAGGGAGAGAAGGAAGGAAGGAGGGGAAAAAGAGAGGAAGGAAGGAAAGAAGGAAGGAAGAAAGCAAGCAAGCCCCCAAATAAACTTCTAAGTGGATAAAATGTCTTTACAAAATAATTATTTTCCTTTGTGCATATCATTATTTAAATCAAACCACCTCCAGCTAGGTCCCTGACAAGAAAATATAAATGTTTTTCAACATGGCAAATGCCTTGGACTCTCTATCAATTCTTATAAATTCCTTAGATACATAAGGCTTTGTCAAAGAGAACAACATAATTATTTCAATTTAAATTCAAATGTGCAGTGGTTGAACACTTCATACAAAATTTTCCTAAGCACAAAGGAATTTCATTAAGAGACCGAGAGATAACAAAGAAAAATCTAAACCGATGACAAAAATATTCTGAATCTACTTCCTTGCATTCACAATTCTGACAGCATGGCTTTCACTAAGCATTTTGACACTTCATTGCTCTATTACACAGAGTTTAAAAGGTCAAATTTTAGCTTAAAGGCTAGAATTCATAATTTTAAAATTTACATTTTAACTGCTCCAACTTCCGTCTCTAAATGATTTCCTTACACAAAGTAGTCTTTCTAATGTACAGGGCAGAAACCCACTTCCCCCACTTGGCTGTTTATCTATTAATGTTTTGTTTGGTTGGGACAGATTCTTCGAATCTTAAATATTAAGCTAGTTCCTTAGCATTTAAAGTGGATTACTCTTCAAAACAATTCATTCTACATGGATGTATGGACAATCCAATGTTTCTACAAATAAAACTCATGTGTGATTTGCAAAAGCATGATTATCGTATTGACAATCTCTCTGAGCCCTTTTGCACCCGATTGTTTTTGACAAAACACACTGACTGTTGAGAGCTTCCAGGGTGAAGTGTGGTGACTCATCTCATGCAGGAGCAGCATGCGGATGCCAACAGAGCATCAGCATCTTCCCTGACACACTGGCTTTGGCACAGACAGAGCGGGGCTGATGCCTCTGAAAAAACAGCTCAGCTCTTCAGTCAAGTCCAATTCAGCTAGGTTGCTTCTGGATCGACCACTGAGTCTGATCCTGATTTATTTCTCTGGAAAAGGCCCCTCCTATATGGAGGGCATGCCTTCTAGTCTCTTCCTGTTCCAACCCACGCCACTCCCAGTGGGCAAATTAGTCCTCCAAGCACAGCTTCTCTTAGGTCTGAAACCCACAACTGTTTCTTTACAACCCACGGAAGAAACCCCCAGTCTCACTGGCAAGAGATGCAAGATTCCCAACACTCCGACCCAAGCTTCCAGGCCTTACCTTCTGCAAGCCTATCCTAAGTTATAGGCTTTTGGATGTCTCCAGGACACCCCACAGGGCTTTCCCCCAATCCGTTTCGGCCCTGAACAACCCCTCCCTCTGATGGAGGGTAAGAGCATTTGCTTAACTGGCCTAAATCAACGGCCTTCTGCTAGTTATATTTTCAGGAGCCTCATATAGATGATAAACCTCCTCAGGTATCAGACTGTGTATCATACCTCTTTTCATCTCCAGGACACCTAACATACTTCCTGACACACAGTGAAGGGACTCAGCTAATAGTCTCCATTTGGCTGATACACCTCTTGGAAAGCATCTCCTGTCTAGAGCATTCCACGATAAAACTGTACAATCATTCCAGGTTTTTTTGTACCCAGTATTCCAACATAAGTCCAAAGTATAAATTTTCATAAAACATAAAAGAGAGAGAAAACTGAGTTTAACATCACAGTCCTAAGTATCTCTAATTAAGCTTGTTCTACCATGTGTTTGAACTATGTGCCTAAGAACAGACCAAATACTGTCTTGGCTGTGAACTGGTTGAGAAACACCACCTATGCAGACAGATAGACTCGGATAGGAGTCCTGGCCCTGCAACTGTGTGACCTTGGGCAAGTCACACACTAATCTGCCAATCCATTTCTCACCCACCAGATCAGGATTAGAAAAGAAATGTGGAGAGGATTAAACGGAGAAACGCATGCAAAGCGCTTATGGCAGGGCCCGTGACGTGGTAAACAGTTAATGCATGGTAGCTGTCACCCTCATCAAAGGGAAGAAGTCGAGGAAAAGTCTGGGCTGCTGAGCTCTGTCCCAGTCCCCCTCTCTTCCCCTGACCCAGTTTCAGACCATTTCCTGGGAGCCAAGTTCTGGACACACGGAGGATGGACAGCATGGGATCCCTGCCTTTTGGGGGAGACCGCCCTCCCCGCCTCCCAAACCCTCGTCCCCAGCCCGGGGGACCCAGCCGCTGGGAGAAGCGCCGCTACTGGGTCCCTGGCCGGCGGCCCGATGCGCGGCCGCTTCCGGCGCGGCCCCGCCAGCTCCACAGCGCCCGCCCGCCTCCCCGGCCCCGCCGTGCCCCTCACGGCTCGGGCCTCTCCCCCTCCCGCCGCCAGGGACCGGCCCTGGACGGTTACCGGGCAGAAGCGGCAAGTGATTGCCCATGTTGTTCCCAGCGTCCTGCGGATCTCCCTCGCCGGCCATGTCTGTTTACCCGCAGAGGAGCTTGGGACAGGGCGGCGGCCGAGCCGCCGGGGGAGGGTCCTCGCCGCGCCGCCGCCGTCGCGCCCGGGGCCACAGCGCCCTCTGGCGGCGCCCGCGGTGCGGATCGCGCGCCGGCCCGCCCGGAAAGGCGCAGCGGGCGAGAGGGCCGTCGCCACGGGGGCCGAGTGCTGTGTCCGCTGCTCTTGGTGACTTGGTGCCCACCTCGCTCGGTGAGAGCCGTCGCCTGTTCCCGCCCCTGGCACGACATTTTACACGTGGAGAAACAGGCTCAGATTCTTTAGTCTCCACCTCGCTCTTAACGAGGGGGCCGGGGAGCAAATAGAAACCCAATTATACAGCATTAGCTCCAATTTTTAAAATAAAAACCGTATACATGGAGACTGGGCCAATGCATCAATTATTCCAAGGCCGGTTGGGTTGTAGCTGATTTTCTTTTCAACAGTCTTAAGTAGTTTACATATATAATTAACATGTATTGGTCAGAAACAAATACCAGAAATGATGATAACACAGAATACAAAAAGGCCTATGATTGGCAAGTGAGATTGTCAGAATATAAAACAGCTTACTCATTATTACTTTAACAAAAATAAGTCATTATATGGCCAAAAAAGAAAAAATACTGCAGAATGCAAAAAGATACATAATTCTGTTGACTGGTAAGGTTCCTGTTTTGGAGGATGGAGAAAAGTTTCCTTAGTATCTTTTCAAGTCATCTTTTCAGCGAAGGAGGAAACTGACAACTCCGTATATGCCATAAAACACCTAAACATGGTGGGGAGGAGAGGGGTGAGAGGACTGCTGTGAAGAAAACAATAGTGAATGCGGTATTTTAAAATATGTTTGTTCCAAAAGTTTGCTCACTGAAAAGTTAAAAGCCGAAAGAAAACCTCGGGAGAGAGGCTGATGAATCCATTCAGAGTCACTCGGCCTTCTGTCCCTGAACACACTCTCGGGCCTTGGTCAAGTCATTTGTGGCCTCAGTTTACCCATTTGCAAAATGAGAATGGGTCAAACAGCATCTCAGATTTGTTCTAATTAACAATGGCTGCAGTATTAATGATAGCATTGCCTTTTATGGTTATATATAACAATTACAGATTATAGGTTAATAACAATTACATAGGATACATTATTGTGATGGGTTAGTAGAATTAAGATGGTCACTATAGACAGGTGAAGGATGAGAGAAAGGAGAATGCAGGAGAGGGAGAGAGAACAATGAGAGAAAGGTTGGGCTGTGTGTGTGTGTGTGTGTGTGTGTGTGTGTGTGTGTGTGTGTGTGTGTGTGTGTGTGTGTGTGTGTGTGTGTGTGTGTGTGTGTGTGTGTGTGTGTGTCAGACAGAGAGAGACAGAGAGAATGGTGATAGCAAGTACACGTATATATATATATATATATATATATATATACACATTAGCAGTCTTACTATGGTTTATAGAATTGCAAAGAACTGTGCTTACCTGCAGCAGAAGTTTCTTTACATAGCAAACATCTGGCCCCTAAACAAGGAAGCTCTGACCTTCCCGGGTCCTCTCCAGAGGTGGTACCAGCACTGTGCCCTGCACCCCGGGTCAACCAAGAACTCTGTGGGCAAGAAAGGACAGCTGTGAGCCTGGCGGGGTCAGCAGATGTGGCTGGAAAAGCACTCGCTCCTCTTTCTTCCTTTGTGCTCAGCCCCAGGGTCACTGATGCTACCATCTGTGTACCTTTCACTCCCCATTCACCTCCTTTTCCTCGCCTCCATTCACATTCACCATCTGCTCCCGCCTTCATTTCATTACCCTCCCCCCTTCGCTGGAGTCTACCCAGTCTTCCATAGCTTTGTCTTTCAATAGGGGTAACAACAAATGATCACTGAACAAAAACATCTCAGCAAGCAGGTTTCTTGGATTAAGCCCTGGTTATTAAAACCAGAAAGGAAAACATGATCATTCACCATTTAATTTTAATTGGGTAACTTTATCCTGAAATAAGGCATCACACTGAGTGGCTTACATTGCTTCTTGTTCGTATGAAATGTATTCATTGATAAGGAGCTCTGCAAACCAGTGGGAAAGGAAACTTATAATTTCATAGATCTTTGTCTTATAGTTCGAGAATTAACTTTAATAGGATATAATTAAGGCTGATATTAGATGAGAGAAAATGCGAATCAAAAAAGCCCCACTGCACTTTTAATTTCTGGCTTCTACACTATGTTAGCAGCAAGGGATACACATACTGGGAAGAGACATTTTGGGCTCCCTTCTGGCTTTTGTATTATCTGCAAATAGATTTTTAATGTGTTAAACAAAACTACCGCCTTGGTCTAAGCAGCCAATGATCTCTTGCCTGGATTACTGCAAGAGCTTCAGTGATGGTGTTCTGGCTTCCACCTTTGGTGCCCACAGCTCATTCTCAACAAAGGAGCCAGAGTCAGACCACATGACCACCCCGCTCAGAGCCCCTCCTTCCCTCCCTACCTCACTGTAAGCCACCTCCTCCCAGTGGCCTCCACATCCTGCTCTGACCTCCCTTCACTACCGTCCAGGCTCTCCCACTGCTCTGGCCCCTCTGTTACACAACCAGGCAGGGGCTGCTCCCACCTCAGGGCCTTTGCACTGGCTATTCCCTTTGTCTGGAATGTTCTGCCCCCGTGTGGGCATGTGATTTGCTGCCTTACATCTTCCAGGTCTTTGATGAAATGTCCCCCCTTAGGGAGTCTTTCCCAGATTACCCAATATCTAACTGCAACCCCACCCCAGTCTCAGCACCCTCTATCCTCCTTCTCTGTTTTATTTTCTTTCAGAGCACTGATCACCTTCTAAAATACTGTGAAGCTTACTTTTTAAAAATATCCTCCCCACTCCAAGAATGTAAACTCAGTGGGGGAAGTCAGAGATCTATGCCCCTTGTGTCTACTCCTGTGTCCCAAGGGCCTGTCACTTAATAAATGCTCAAAAAAATGTTTATAGAATGAAGGAATGAATGAATTGCACAGTTATGGGAGACATTGCTGATTGACCCGACACCAATTCCGCTCTTCTTCCTGGCCAAGAACCCTCATTTTGTTTGGGGCAACGGTGTGCCCAGCCCCCCAGAGTCACATTTGCTCTAAGCCCGTCACAGCCCACTCCCCTTCCCTGTGATTTTTTGCAGTTCGTGGCAGCCAGGAGACACAGTTCTTCTGGCTGATGTAACACAGAGAAAGTCAGCTTGGCAGCCATGGGGAACAGCGAGAACGGAAAGTTTTTCCTTCATGATTAAAGGAAGAGATTTCGTTCCTCCTCACTCCTGCAGGGATGAAGATTAAGCTCCATATTGGTTTGCCCAATAAAAGCAGCCAAGCTAGTCCAAACAGCCAAAAAGAGCTTTCAAAGGAAATCATGAACTTCAGAAAAATCAAAGCTAGGTTTACTTGTAGTTATAATATTATCATTTTTAAATGAAGAGATTAATTCATTAATTTTGGAACTCTGTAAATCTTCTGACTCTTTACCTTTGTGTGCAAAAGCACATGTAAGTGACAGCTTTACCTCGTCCCCAGAGCCCTTTCCCAGTCTTCCAGTGTGACACTTCTGTCTACCACTCTTAAGACAGAGGTCAAAAACTGGTGACCCCCAAGAGAGAATTCGAAGGAAGTGTTTGGTCTTTGTGGTATTTTGAGTTTTTGAATGAACTGACAACATTTAGACATTGAAGGATACACATACAAATATTGATTTCCTTTTGAAAATGGGAACATTTGGCAACTGTAGTTTAGATTCATGTGTGGGAACAATTGCCTTGAAGAAACTGGCAGCTGCCCTTTTAGATGGGGTGGCCCTGCCTGGATCCGCTCGGCATTGTGTTTGCCACCTGTCGTATGGGCACGTATAGGGAGAGTGACACCAACCCTAACTGGTCCACGGCAGCCGTGGTGTGCGTCTAGTGGACCAGAGCACCCACTGCCCCATTCCCCTCTCCAAAGTGTGCCAGTTTGGACAATGAATTATATGCTCCTGAGGAGCTTGGAGCACAGTGCCGGGTCTATGCAGTCTTCAACCACCACTGTGGAGGATTCCAAGTCATGTTTAGCACTCCTTGACAAGAAAGGGTTGGAGTTAGGGATCTTCAATTCTTTGTAGCTCTGCAACATTTTCATGAAGTAGTGCTGTGACTAACTTAAGAGAAAAATCTTTGGAATTAAAATCCTGTTAAGTTTCATGTTCCTAATTTCCAGAAACCATAGCTAGTTTTCAAAACTTGCCCAAGTGGAGAGATCTTTTTAATTGGGGGGGGGGCGGGCAACATGAATATCAGGAAAAGTAATATTCTATCGGGGCAATGCATCTCTTCTTTACTTCTCACCTTCAAGCGCTGGGTCTGGAAGCCATTGTCACGGGATGTGCATTTTGGCATCTATTATCCTGTAAATCCCAGAGTTAAAAGGGAATGAAAGACGGATCTTGGCTGTTTATGCAGCCCTGGAGGGGAGAGAGCAGGCAGAAAACCAGATGTAGAAGGATATTTCATGGCCCCTTCAAAATGCTGACAATTTTATTAACTGCTCACTTTCATATTTCAGTAATGTGGTGAATCATTTGGGATTCGAAAAAATACCTTTATATACATCTTTGACTGCTACGGTAATATTTTCAGATACACCAGAGCCTATTCAAGTCCAAGCAGGTTGGATTATTTGCAAAAATGATTATTTGTGATGATACTTAATGCTGCAATTTACTGAGACTTCCTGCCATCCCATCCATCTCTGACCTGACAGGTAAAAGAGGGAAGATTGTGCAAGGCAGTAAAGTGTTGGGCAGTTTATGGTTTTAAACTTGTATACTGTTTTCATGACTCATCCAGGAGCTTTTCCTGACGCCACGTGCTGTTTCCACTGCAGTTAACGGCGTCCAGAGTATCACAGGGAGATGAACGCAAAGCAAGGAGTGCAGAGTCCTGGGTTCTAGTCACTACCTTGTTTCCAGCTGTGGTCTTGGCTGGGTCATTTCAGCGTCTCCCCTCCGCGGGCCTTTTAGTCTTAGTCTTGCGTGTAACGGTTTACAATGGCCAGGATGTGTGAAGTTTTGCAATTAGAACAAAATCTCAGTGGATTAACACAAGTTTTTCTTTTTTTTTTTTTTCTCCCAAATCAGGTCTGTTCTGGTTTGGTGATTCTCTGAGATGGATCCCCAGTCTAGTCTGCTTCTTCAGCCTTGTGCCATCTCTTTAGAGGTATATACGTCTATAATCACCGATTGCCATGGTATAGAAAAAGGCCTGAAGAATTCAGCACTGCCTCCTGAATGTTCCCGCCTGCTGGTGACACCTGTCCCCTCCACGCATATTGCACTGGCTGAAGTGAATCCAAGCCTGACTTCAAAATACTCTGTACTTTGGTTGCACCAGTAACATCTGCCACAGGGTGGAACCAACTCAGAGCTTTTCCTGTGTGTCTGTGGGTGTGTGTATGCATACATGAATGTACATATGTGTACAAACATATATACACATATATATTCAGATATATACCCATATATGTTTCAGAATACTTTGCCCAGATAAAATTTACACGGATGCATAAATAAACAAATGAAAGTGGAACGCTTGAGGTCGATGCTTTTAGCTCTCATCACACTTCTACATTTAAGGGGCACCATGGTTCGACAATCCATGGACAGTTCTAAAACACTGTGATGTGACCCAAGGCCAGGAATTGAGTAACTTCATAAGCTACTAGCTCAAAAATAAGAGACCAGCACGATGACCAGTGCAGACGTAATGAGAATAAGCTAGCTCATAACATCTGCGCTATATGAAAAGTCAAGCAACTCAAGAGGGAGATGAGAAGAGAGAAAGGAAAAACCGCTCCGATTAGGGTCTGAATAAATACGATTCCAATGGCGTGAAGAGGATTTGGGTCCCCAAATTCTAGTAAATGCATTCTTACCTACCACTGACTTTAGTTTACCTTTCACGTCAAGAAGAGGCAGAAAAATTTAGATCCTTGGTGTTAACTGGGAAAGGTATGTCATATGAAGTTATTAATGGATGCATGAGAAATGTGGCTTTCAATGAAAGAAAAATAGAAAGTTGGATAAAACTGTCTAATAATGTGTTCGGTAGAGAAACTAACTGGAAAACCAAGTAGACAGAAAAAGGCTTAGATGATGTGTAAGCCAGCTCCAGAGCTGAGAACAGAACCTGGACGTGTTCAGAGACAAAAATCGTTCTAAGGCTCCAGACTCTGAATTACTTGGCTCTTCTTCAACTCAGATTAATAAGCATGTTCACTGCTTGTGTGCTGTGTGCGAGGTGATGTTACAGGAACCAGGGAAACTGACAGCGCGAGGAAACACACAGGAGTGGCTGTGTGCGAGGTGTTGTTACAGGAACCAGGGAAACTGACAGCGCGAGAAAACACACAGGAGTGCCTGTCCTCGGGGAGCTTACATCCTACTGGGAAAATGAGGATAATGAGTTAGTTAGAGAAAAAAGATGACTGAAATGTAGTCTCTGCCCTTGGCTGGGTTGTAGTGTGAAGGTGAGGGGCGGGGGAAGCAGTATATAAACAACCTAACAAAGTACCCAGAGCAGCGGCCACATTATACGTTGCTTTTTTTGGTCAAAGGACACTGTATGTAAACCATGACGGTTGCTGGAAGGAGCAGACGCATTTCTATAAGGAGTTCAGGGACCTTCTAAGAGGAGAGGGTCCTCACCACTCTTATGAAACCACTGGACTCGGCATTGACACAGGGCTAGTTAGCATGGCAGTGGCAACACGAAGAAGCTTCTCCTTCAATTGTCCACATTTCAGTGATGACATCAGACCGCTGCATGTGGCTACAGCAACCAGCAGTCGGTAGGCCTTATAGTGTAAGCATGTTAGATTGGCAAGCACTGAAGCGATGTATCACTCGCTCAATTTCCTTCATAAAAATTACTTACAGACTTAATGTTAGCCATCTGAGAGCTTAATAAAAACTAAGGACCCAAGAAGAGGGATCTTATTATGTAAAAGGATTCACCTTCAGTCCTTACATCTAGAAATTTATCCCATGGAAATAATTCACAGAGCAGACAAAAGTTTACACACAAAGGTGTTCAAAACAGCATTATTTAAAACATGCATGGTGGAAACCAAGTCAATGTCCAATATTTTCTGAGTCATTTGATCTCTTCCTTACAAATTGTTTCTCTGCTTGAATGAGTCAGCATCAGTTTCTTTTTGTTACTGAAAATCCTGACTGATATATATGGAACGAAATGGACAAACAAAATAATACACAACCAAAATAAAGAAATATTCTGACATAGTGGTTGCCTCTGGGTACTGGGATTCCTCCCTCCCCTCACTGGCTTCTAAAACCTTTCTAATTTTCCAAGATGTCATGATTACAATAAATTATGAGTAAACATAACTGTAAGTACTGTCATAATTTTTAAAAAATTAAAAGGTGTATTTTTTTTTTCCCAAAGGGATCACAATAGTAGTTGAAATAAGACACACATAAGTGAGAGCACAAGCCACAATGTGACAGGCGCTATCTAGAAGAACTTCCTGCCGTGGGAGAGTAGTGTATAAAGAATTACTTTACTAGACGGAGTCATACGCTGGCCTCGAGGTTCATTGCTATCCAAACAGAAACATATAAAATCCACCTGAGTGGGCCAAGTCTTGGGCCCAGCATCATGCTCTTGAGATTGGCCTTGTTTTATTATGAGTTTCCTGTGTGCTTGGGCCTCCTGGCAGCCTGACAGAGCACCTCCTCTAAGTTAGAAGACTTAGTTCTGGTTCTGTTACTTGCAGACCAGCAAAAACACATGTTAAATGGTTACTCTGATCCAAAATTGATATGCATGCTATCCTTTCATTGAATCTACAGCAATCTTGAGAGGCAGGTGCTATCATCCCTATTTTTTATGATCACAAGCCACTTTCTCCCATTGAAGTGGGAGGTTCAGGCTGAATAATTTTCTAGGTCCCAATCAGCTTTCATTTTCTATGACTTGGTGAACTCAGATCTTAGCTCACAGTGTGTTCTTAACCTTTATCCTATCCACTTGGTCCTCACCTCTCCACTGCCTAGATCTACCTCCAGATTTGTCCTTTAACTATAGATTTGGAGCACTATTCTTGCTTCTTTGGACACCCCTCAGCTTCCCCCAAGACAGATGACATGGAGAAGCAAGTCCACGGGGCGGGAAGATGAAGAATGCATGTAGGTTTCTCTAGACTAGTAAAATTAGGTGTGGCCTTGACTCCACTGCAGGCTGCAGGGGTTTTCCTGGATGGATGGTAAATGCATCCCAGGATGAAAGCCTTTTCTTTGGAGACAGTAGACACAAGCACATAGAGATTTTCATTTTGATGCACAAGGAGGACTATTTATTAATGAAGTTTAAAAATAAGGGTAACTAAAACTTGGTTTTCATAAACTAAAATTGGGGTATTATTAGACTTTGCTAAAGACTTTCATTTTCTGTTCTATCAAGAAGTCTGGAAACCACCCAATGCTTTGGCAGTACGGCAAGTATGGCAGCATGAGAATGTGGAAGCATGAGGTGAAGGGGTTCCCAGCACTTTCTGGAAGGGTTCTGGATTACATGGACTGCGTCTGTGCTGTCTCAGTCGGTCTTGGTCCTGGACTGTTGCTCTCATTGTTTTATGAATTGATGTAATTGAGAAATTATTTGGGGATTTGCCCTTGCTGATTGATCATTATGTTGGTTGACTGAAGCATTTTCAGAGATGTGATTGTTACTGTGTTCACTCCATCATCTAGCCATCTTGGAGTTCTTTTGTTCTAGAAAGCCAGAACACATAGGAGGGACAGAGGTAGGGCTTTTGCACTGCTGTAATGAGTCAAGAGGTAAGAACTCAGAGAGCCAGTGATTTACAGTCCAGCTTGATGTCTTTTGTGCTTTACCACATGGCTATTGTACTCTCAGCAGGCGTCTCTCTGTGGTGGCTAAGATGCTTGCGCAGCCACTATATTCCAATCAAGCAAAGTGACTGTTCTGCTTTAAATATATGTCAGGCCTGCCCCTGGAAAAGCAGAGCATCCTGGGATTAGCCAGGCCCTCAGCACAAGCTCTCACTGTGCCAGGCTTGGGCTTAAAAGAACAGAGTGGTGAAGCTCTTGTTATTCTGAAATAGTCAAGTGTAAATCTTGCTGATGATGGTTTGGCCCAATGCCTTGGGCAGAGATGTAATCAATGAATTTGAAAAGCCATAAGCCTTTTCCTGAAAAAGTATTTCCTACCTCACTCAGCTCAAGGGTCCCTTCATCCAAAAATCTTTCCTGATCGCTCCAAGCAACTATGGCATTTGCCACTTTATTATGAAATTTTATTTTTATCTGTCCCATTATCTGTGGAGTGTCTGCTGAGGACAGAGACCATGCCTCACTCATCTCTGTATGCTCTGTGAATAGCCCAGTGCTGGGATGGGGTTGATAAACAATTGTTGGACCAAATTCAACTTGAAAAAGAACGTGACAGACAGAAAAGTCCAGCCTCTGTCTATCCTGTCATAGTATGTGCTGTTAGAGGGATGGCTTACAGAGAGAACCCAATGCCACTTGCAGCAACATGGACGGACCTAGAGATTATTATACTAAGTGAAGTTAAGTCACACAGAGAAAGACAAATACCACATGATATGTAGAATCTAAAAAAAATGAATCAAATGAACTAACTGACAAAACAGAAATGGACCCACAGACACAGAAAACAAACTTCTGATTACCAAAGGGGAGGGGGCGGAGGAATAAATTAGGAGTCTGGGATTAACATATACACACTACTGTATATAAAATAGATAACCAACAAGGACCTACTATATAGCACAGGGAACTCTACTCAATATGCTGTAATGACCTATAAGGGAAAAGAATTTGAAAAAGGGTGTATATATATATACACACACACATATATATATATGTATAATTGAATCACTTTGCTGCACACCTGAAGCTAACACAACACTGTAAATCAAATATACATCAATAAAAAAAGGTAGTATAGGCCTCCAGGCCCCAAGTTAGGACAAAAGAAAGGGGAAACACATGGAAGATAATGATTGTAATAATCTACCTTAGCTGAACGCTTTCTACCTGCCAAGCCCTGGGACAGAGCTTCCATCCATTATTTCAGTTAATTCTCCCAATAGCCCCAAATGTAGGCATTTTTAAGCCCACTAGAAGGGAACCAGAGAGGTTAAGTTTGGTTATTAAGCCTACATAGCATGGAAGCAGCAGAGCTGGTAATTCAAATTCACACCAGTTTGTCTCCAAAAAGAACTTAGTTACTCTAGTTGAAGACCACGAGAGGCATGGTCTGACCACAGGTGGGACACACCCTGTGGGACAAGGGGCAGAGCAGAAGGGAGGCGGGTGTGGTGGAAGCCTTGGCAAATATGAGGGACATGCAGTCCTTAGAAACAGGAGGAAAGGAAGGATGTTGGGGAGAGGGTTGCGGCATATGCTGGGTGCAATAATGATCCTCCAAAGAGCTCCACAACCCAAGCCCTGGAACCTGTGACTATGTTACCTTATGCGGCAAAAGGGACTTTGCAGATGTGTGAAACTAAGAATCTTGAGATGGAAAATGACCGTAGACTGTGTGGGTGGCTCGGTATCATCACTAGGGTCCTGACAGGAAGGATGCAGGAGGGTCAGAGTCAGAGAAGGAGATGTGATGCAGAAGCAGAGGTGCGGTGAGGAGGGACCACGAGCCAATGAACTCAGCGGCCTCTAGAAGCTGGAAAAGGCGAAGAAACAGAGCCTCCCCAGGGCCTCCAGGAGACGCACAGCCGACACCTTGATTTCAGCTCACTGAGACTGATTCTGGACCTCTGACCTCCAGAACAATAAGACGATAAATTTGTGTCCTTTGAGGCACCGAGTTTGTGGCACTTCATTACAGTGGTGAAAGGAAACTAATGCAGGGCAGAATGTTGAAGATACAGAGGTCCTGAAATGGAGACAAGATTTCTGAGGTCAGGTTGGTTTGGGGTGGGGATGGAGCCGTGTGTGGCTGGGCCAGTGTGTTCAAGGTAAGCCTGGGGTGCTTGTTAAATGCAGATCCCTGGGCCCCGCCTGAGAACCTCCCAATCGGACCGCCCATGCAGTGCCCCCCACAACCTGTGTGTGTTGCTGTGACAGAGGGTGCCTCAAGCTCGAGCCTACCCAGACAGATAAAAACAAATGAAAGCAGCTGACACGACAATATTGCTTTGCAATGGCCTTTGTGGAGAGGAAAATTCCGAGCAGATCTAGGATAAAGAGGTTGCTCACTGCCCCCCACCAGCTGTGCTCATGGAGGTCAATTACCCCTTCCTGACATCTTTTTTCAACGATGCCCATGTTCCAGTGAACTCTTAGGTGTTGAGGACACACGATGGTGAACAAAACCAGCAACTGCATCCTCCCCGAGAAGCTACATTCTGGTGGGAAAACCACAACAGACTTGGATTTTTTAGACATGCAAGCACATGTCACAAATGATGAATGCTGGAACAGAAAACTCCAGGGAGCTGTGAGCCTCTCACGGGAGGAGCTAGCCTGTCTGGGGAGGGAAGCCCCAAACCCCTTCCTCGGGAAGTGATCCCTGAAGCGTGCACAAGGGCCAACAAGGGGTGGGGGGGGACACGGTGTCTGTGAGGTAGGGGACGGCATAGCGGGAAGAACATACGTAAAAGCCCTGAGGCAGGAGGGACCCGGCGGGCTGGAGGACAGGGCGTGAAGGTGAAGGTGGCTGAGGTGAGGCTGCAGGGAGAGCACACCCTGAGGACCACACTAAGAATTTTCCCCTTCCCCAGAGCAGGGAGTCACGCCATCAGGTTTGGCAATTAGCATTTGGCTGCCAGGTGGAGAATCTGACGGCGTGGGGAGGGGAGGGCGAGGAGACGCCTGAGAGCCAGAGGCTGCCCAGTGAGACTTGGCTCCCCCAACTAATTCCACAAGAGCGCCGCACAGATTCAGCTTTTAAAGGAAGTCAGATTTTTAGCTCACCCTACACTTCAGCCGGACGATAAATGAACAAGCGAGCTCTCACAGTTTCTCCAAATCTCAGCATGTGGACGCAGCGTCCACAATGAGGAAAGTGCAGTGGCTGTGTCTATAGGTGCTTCAACTGCATTCAGACAATTGTGTATAGGAAGGGAACAAACCGGACAGTTTTCCTATTGGTTACGGCTTTGGGAGCAGCGTGGGTCTAGGTTTCGATTGTAGAAAAGGCAAAGGACTGTTCTCACCCAAAGACAGTTACCATCTGCGAGAACAAAGTACAGAAATCAAAGCGACAGTCAGTAAAAGTAGCTTCAAGCACATGCGTAGAATCTGTGGTATTTTTCACCACAGTGACAAGGACGCCTGAAAGACCAGCTGAAAGAAGATAAGGACTTCAAAGAAAGGTAAAGAAGGAAAGATATTGATGTCACCTGCCATATTTTTATGAGCTAATATGACCAGAAAATACTGATGACTGTAGAAGTGCCCTGGAGTCAGGAGACCTGCTATGAATTTTCCTGTCTCATTTACCATAATCCTGTACAGTTTTACAGTAAAGCCTCTATTTTTGGATTGTAGCATGAAGATAAAAATGAGTTAGATCGATCTGAATTGTTATCTGTTCTCCCTGGCACCTCCTGGCTGGATGACCTTGGGCAGGTTACTTAAACCCTCTTGCCTTTATTTTCTCATCGTTTCAGTAGGAATAGTGAGAGTGCTCATCCTAATGGGCTGATGTGAGATGAGGTGTGATGATGTGGTGAAGCTTTACAGCAAGCAGGTACACGGCAAACACGTGCTTAGCTTAGCTATTTTAACTACTAAAGGTTAGCTATTTTGAACTGCTACACATCTCAAGCCTAGATTCAAGCCCGTTGTTGTTCCCCACTCTTTGCCTTCGTGCTCTCATGATAAGTATTAAGCTCTCTGTCTCTCAGCTCCGACCCCCTTCTTCTCTATTTGCGGTGATGGGGCCCGACATGGCCCACCAGGCTCGGCTTGGACAGCCGCCGGTAGGGGACGCTAGCGGGATACTGCGAGGCTGGAGCAGTCGGGCACCGAGCCTTCCTGCCTGCTTCTTGTTCCCAAGGCACAAAGCACTTCATTGCAACAGTGTGACTTTGCTCCCAGAGCAGCAATCAAATCCAGTTTGGAGCTTTTCCAGCACTCTTGCGTCCCGTCTCAGAGACCCAGCACCAGGTGTCTGTGCCTCTTCCTCAGAGACCCAAATTCCTGCTCAGCAGGCTGGGCGGGAGCCCCTTCTCAGGGTTTCTGAGTTTAATAGTGTCAACATTTCCCTGTGCTCCCCCGGTCCTGGGAGGCAGGTCGGGGCACCTCTTTCTGACGGTTGCTACCTCCGCGAGACCTTGGTGTTTTCTTTTGGTCTGATATTCCGTTACAGAGATGGCAGTTTTGTATCTAGCTAATAATTCTTTGTATTAAACTCTCTCCTTGCAAGTAACCGGGGGTGGTTTATGTCTCCTGACTGGACCCTGACGGAAGCACTCTTGTGGTGTCTTTTGATGAAAAGAACTTCTTACTTTGAATATAATCCAACTTATCAAAGAACTTGTACAATTCTTTTGTAAAAAGTCCAGAAGAAAAATGAGCAAAACATTTGAACATGTACTTTCCCAAAGACGATATCCGAACGCCCAACAAACATGAGAACTCGTTTGACTTTCTTAGTAATTTAGGAAAATGCAAATTAAAACTCTAGGGGACCTACGAGACTGATTACTATTAAATATACTAAGAATACCAAATCTTCATGAGGATGTGGAACAATGGGGACTCTCCAACACGACAGGCAGGAGTATAAATTGGTTGCAGCCACTCTGGCAAACGTTTTGGAAGCGCTTACAAAATGCTCACACGTGTGACCCAGCTATTACATCGCAGGGATGTCCCCGGTAGAGATGCATGTACAAGAACGTTCATAGAAATATTTTCGGGGACAAATCCCATCTGGAAGTAACACAAATATCCTCCAAACACAGAATGGATAAAGAAATTGAAGTCTATTTATATAGGGTGATACTATACAGTAACAGAAATTGGACGAACTATAGCTATATAGAACAAGAATAATTCTAGCAAAACTATTGTTGAGCAAAAGAAGACAGAAAACAAAAAATGTAATGGGATTCCATTGATATAAGTTCAAAAACTGAAAAAAATATTTGGTGTTGGAAGTCAGGATAGTTGCCACCCTTGGGGCTGATGTGAGGCGTATGGATGGGGAGGAAAACACAGGGGTTTCTGGGTTGGTAATGTTCTATTTCTTGAGCCATGCCTTTTGATTTGGGAAGTGGGCTCTACTTCAGTAAAAGATTAAAATATTTACAACCTGAAGTTTCCCATCTTTATTGGGTATTTAGTTTGAAAAATTACCAGCTTCTCCCTTACTACGCTTTAGCTTGCTTTAGAGAGTCATCTCTATCTTGGGGTTCTTGGAATCCCCTGAAGATCTAGAAGACAAAACAAAGTTGCTCTAACCATTGGTTGTGGTGCCAGATATCGTGTACTAAGAGAACACTCCTTCAGAGCAGAGTTTTACTTGGTTTCAAATCTCCAAGACTGACTGCCCTGTCTGCCTCAAGTAAGTGCTCAGTAAATGTCTCTTGAATGGATGCTGGGGGACTTCGGCCTGGAATGTCTCATTACTATTCTCACCACTCTAATACAGTACCTTGCATAAAAAAGGCATCCAAACAGATATACTGAGTGTATAAAAATGAATTTTTGAAAGGATGATTATAAACTACATGGTGCTCACTGAAAGATCAAATTCTTTTGAACTTTTCCATAAACTGTCACCAATTTCCTAGGTAATGTACATCACCATCCAAATATATTTTTCTGCTTTGCTGTGGGTTTTTTTTTTCCCTGCCAAAGTTTTTAGACACCCAAGACACTGTTATTTGATTTCCTATTTTCTAGAAGTCATGAGGTGACATTACAGAGGTGGCCTGTCCTGCTCAGCCGCAGACCAGCTGGCTGACTGTCACCGTCCTTTGAGCTATGCTTGGCCTCAGGTTATTCATCTTTTTTCTTTAGTTTCTAATTTCAGAAAGTATTTTTTTTTAACATCTTGATTGGAGTATAATTGCTTTACAATGGTGTGTTAGTTTCTGCTTTATAACAAAGTGAATCAGCTATACATATACATATGTTCCCATATCTCCTCCCTCTTGCGTCTCCCTCCCTCCCACCCTCCCTATCCCACCCATCAACGAGCTGATCTCCCTGTGCTATGTGGCTGCTTCCCACTAGCTATCTACCTTACGTTCGGTAGTGTATATATGTCCATGCCACTCTCTCATTTTGTCACAGCTTACCCTTCCCCCTCCCCATATCCTCAAGTCCATTCTCTAGTAGGTCTGTGTCTTTATTCCTGTCTTACTCCTAGGTTCTTCATGACATTTTTTTTTCTTAAATTCCATATATATGTGTTAGCATATGGTATTTGTCTTTCTCTTTCTGACTTACTTCACTCTGTATGACAGACTCTAGGTCCATCCACCTCACTACAAATAACTCAATTTCGTTTCTTTTTATGGCTGAGTAATATTCCATTGTATATATGTGCCACATCTTCTTTATCCATTCATCCGATGATGGACACTTAGGTTGCTTCCATGTCCTGGCTATTGTAAATAGAGCTGCAATGAACATTTTGGTACATGACTCTTTTTGAATTATGGTTTTCTCAGGGTATATGCCCAGTAGTGGGATTGCTGGGTCGGATGGTAGTTCTATTTTTAGTTTTTTAAGGAACCTCCATACTGTTCTCCATAGTGGCTGTATCAATTTACATTCCCACCAACAGGGCAAGAGTGTTCCCTTTTCTCCACACCCTCTACAGCATTTATTGTTTCTAGATTTTTTGATGATGGCCATTCTGACCGGTGTGAGATGATATCTCATTGTAGTTTTGATTTGCATTTCTCTAATGATTAGTGATGTTGAGCATCCTTTCATGTGTTTGTTGGCAATCTGTGTATCTTCTTTGGAGAAATGTCTATTTAGGTCTTCTGCCCACTTTTGGATTGGGTTGTTTGTTTTTTTGTTATTGAGCTACATGAGCTGCTTGTAAATTTTGGACTTGTTAACGACAGAACATATGTGCTCTGCCAGTGACAATT
This sequence comes from Globicephala melas, assembly GCF_963455315.2. Classification (NCBI taxonomy): domain Eukaryota; kingdom Metazoa; phylum Chordata; class Mammalia; order Artiodactyla; family Delphinidae; genus Globicephala; species Globicephala melas. The sequence continues at coordinate 12,819,757 of NC_083324.2, read as the reverse complement.
CTTTCCTCCTGGCCAGGGCAGAGATAGCTAATCGATCACATAACACTCGTCCATTGAGCCCCAGTAGCCAAAGAGTTCTTCTCAGCGTGGCATACCAGAGCCATACCAATCAATTGTAGTTGGCAACTATACAAAACCTAGTTATCAACCCTCACCTGAATGACATAAATTCCTGTTCACTTCCAAAGTTCTATGGTTCCATGACCTATAAAAGGCAATATTCTCTGCAATGACTCCAAGGCACTGCATGATTTTAAAGTGCATTCAGAATGATCAAAGTAAGATAACATTTTTTTACTCACAGTTTCAAAGTTAAGAGTATTTTGTGGCATTATCAATCATTACAAATGGATAATCCACATACAGTACTCATTGAACGCAACTCGTCTTACATATGCATTTCACGTCTAGGATGAGATCTGAAACTAGCACAGGGACACCCATCAAGTATCAGAGTAGAATGCAGATACCCCAATTCTGAAATCCTCCCCAGTCCCTTAAGCATTAACAGTAAAATGAATTTTCCTAAAATGGTAGCACTTGACAGGTAAGCATTTTGGGTGCCTCTTCATTCAGAGAGTGAACTTAGAGAAATCAGGAATAAAGATCTGAGCAATCTGAGCAGAGGCTTGAGGTTGGACGTATCTGAATAACATCTTCAAATCAGGTTTCACATCAAATTCAAGTTTATCTAATGACTCTGGATGGACATCTACTGTTAAGTATATTAAGCTGAGTGTCTGGATAATCACTGTGTAATAACACTGCTCACACAGTGCTACCTGGATGAGAGGAGAGTGAGTGAGGAATTTGTGGTTTTCCCAAACACTGTGGTGATTAGAGTATCAAATCACTGGCGAGTAACGAGTGCTTTCCATTCCAGTCTTCTTGAAAAAGCTGTGTCCTCAGCCCTAGAAGTGGAATGCCTTTTATTAATTCACCCAAGAGCTGGGATTACAAGTCCATTTTTTTCCCCTCTATCGGAGAACATGACTTCTGACCTCAAGAGACACAGTTCTCAGACTGACAAGGTAGTACATGGGCTGAAACTAAAACCACTTTTCATGATGCTTCAAGAGTCTTCACTCACAGAAAAGCATCATGTAGGTTCCAGTGAGCAGAGGGCATGAGCAAGTGCCTGGGGGTTGATGAATGGGGCTGAAATGCTGGCTCTGCCACTAGGATGCAGCCCTTAACCTCTGGAGTCCGTTTCCATGTGCATAATTCGAGGAATGAACTAGACACTCCTAAGGTTTCTTCCAGCTCTATCATTCTAAATGGTGATCATTAATGTTAGTTAAGGGATCAAACAAACTAGTGATGATATCCACATTTCCAGATAATTTAGGGTACAGTAGATTGTAGACCACGTTAAAGCAGAGATTCTGTTTATTATTTGGGGATGTGTCTGCCATTCTCTAGTCAGCCTGAGCTGACAGCTGTGTGTCAGCTCGTACATCCAGCTGCCTCGCCTTCCACGGCTGTCCCCTCAAATCAGGGTCAGTTTCCTGGTTTGGGGAGCAAGACCTCAAAACGTGAGGTTTTGAGGTAGGCTGAGGCAATGCGGATTCTAAGATACTGTGATAAACGTTTACTCTCCAATCCTGCTTTCTTCTCATTGATGAGAACGTCTGCTGTAGCAGAAAGAGTACCTCAGGTTTTGTTTTGGAGCAGTTCCTGATCCTTTGAGCCTCAGTTTAGTTCCCTGCAGGTGAAGGAGGCGGCCTGGGAGATCTTGACGGTCCCCTTCTGTTCTATCATTTCACACGTATCTGGATGCTACTTTTGGCTTGCGAGTTCCTCAGACCCAGACTCATTACGTTTATGATGCAGAGCTACATGATAGAGGCTAGCTGCCTCAGAAGGTCCTTCTACTATTTGTACTGGGTGTACCCACTGCAACTGGCTTAGCCTGAGTGGCATTTGTTATGAGTTATCAAGTGTGTTTTTAGACCATTCAATGGTTTTCCTAGGGGTGCTGAAAAATCACTCTAGCTGAATATATTGGTGTATGTACATATACATACACATATATGTACACACACACACACACACACACACACACACACACACATTTCAAAGGAATTCTTTAGAGACGCAGGTCAAAACGTCTAAAAGTGAGGATCCTGATGAGTTTGAGGCCAGGCCAGATGACCCTCACGAGTCCTCTCCCAGGAGGTCCTGGTTTTCCCACCCAATGAGCTATGGAAAGTACCAAACTCCTGACTAGTACTTAGATTCTTTGGGCATACTTGTTAGTTTTCTATTGCTGCCACAATAAATCACTACAAATGTGGCAGCTTGAACAATACAGGTTTATTATTTTACAGCTCTGTAAGTCAGAAGTCCACTTCGGGTCTGGCTGGGCTGCATTCCTCTCCGAAACTCTAGGGAAGGCTTGAACCTTGCCTTTCGCAGCTTCTGAAGGCGGCACGTGCTCCCTGGCCCCGGGCTCCCTTCCTCTGTCTTTAGAGCCACCAGTGACCTCTCTGACCCCCCTTCCATCATCACATCTCTCTTTCTGATCACAGTCAGGGAAGGTTCTCTGATTTTGAGGACTCGTGATTAGACGCAGCCTACCTGGATGATTCCTGTTAACCTCCCCAACTCAAGGTCCTTAACCTAATCACATTTGCAAAATACCTTTTTCCATGTAAGATAGCACAGTTTTGGGGATCAAACACAGACATCTTTAGGGGGCATAATTCCACCTCCCCCAATATACTCAGTGGAGGCCTTCAGGAAAGTCTGTTTTTTGCTCCCAAGGATGAGGTATGGGGGGAAACCCAAAGCCTCGAAGTGATTCTAAGAAACATGTACAGCCAACACGGCCTTGGAGACCATCTGGTGAAACCTCTCACTTTACTGGTGAGGAACCTGGGGCCAGACAGCGGCGTTACTTGCTCAAGGTCACACGATGATTACAGAAGAGGGGCTGTCGGTGGAATCCAGCTGTTCTGGCTCACAGCCTACCCTGTTTCCACTGCCCCCCTGTAGCCCTTCTGACGGGACTCTCATGGCAGACGAGCATTTTGTTTTTATAAAACCATCGATGGGAGGCTTTGTTCTACTTGGAAGAAGAGTTTTGAGTGAGAACAGGAATTTGTTAAAAGGTTTGTTTTGAAATGTCAAGATGGTTTGCCATTTTACAAAAATATCATTTTTAATCCCAAGTGACAAAATTACTCTGTTTCTAAAGAGAGATGGTATTTAAATAAAGGTCACAGAAAATCAGGGGGCAAATGCAGCATATGATGTATCAGAAATTTAAAGAGAAATTCAAAGAATCTGTGGAAACCTTAGAAATTTCACCATTCTCTCTTCTACTCTGGTGCACCCTGTCTTTAAGTTCCTGAATATACATAATCTTGCATCATTCCATCCAGCATCCCACCCATCCACCCATCCCTCATCCCCACCCTACAAGCTATCCACTGCATACCGACCATGTGCCTGGGGTGCTTGGGAAACAGTGGTGAAGAAGACAGAGGCCACACACTCCTAGGGCTGAGAGTAGTAAACAGCGGTGTCCCAAGGTGTGTTCTATGCCTCACCTGGTTACCAGACTCCTGGCTCCTACACATCTATAGACATAGAAGGAGCTGGACCCAGGACTCTGCATTTTAGCAAGCTTCCCAGGTGATTTTAATAAACATTAAGTTTTGGATCCTACTGTTGTAAATAACAATAATTCAGCTGGTAGAGCCCCACTTCCATACTCTCTCCAGGGTTCACTGGGATCCCCAGCAAGCGTTGAGCAGGCAGGAGGAGGAAGAAGGGCCAACCAGAGCACATTCCCTCCCCTAAAGATGAGCCAGACTTTACTACGGTGGTTAATTCCTCTGCACCCCATTTTCCTTTGGGAGGTTCTTGAACTTTCAGTAAAGTGGATAATGCCCCTAGAAGGATCTTCGGGAACCTACAAGATTGCTCTCTAAATTGAATGTACTAAACTGAACATGAAATCTGCACCGTGTCCACCTCAAATCCACGTGCAATTCAGTTATCTTTCCACCATTTCTTCTGCCGCTCAAGTAGGTTTGCATGATAAGAATATGTATGTCAGGAAACACTTGGCATTTGTCAGACGTCAAAGTACAAGTGTAGTACTATGATTGAAAATGAATGCTTCATATGACATGACTAAGTTCATGTCCAAGAAAGCAGAGCCCGAGCACTTTGCTTCCAATGCACTGACACCTACAAGCTCAGCGAGTTATGAAGTTCACAATGGTGGGGCTTAAGTCAGTTATCTAAACGTCACTTAATAACCCAGTGGAATCTGGCAAACATCCAAATGTGTATTTCCAGCTGTTCTTTGACTTGACTGTTGATTCTGAAAGGCACCAGCTTACTGCTAAAGACCGCAGCCTAAATAAGGGGGCTTTTAAAACGAATGCCACCCCACTGAAAAACGGATGCATGCTAGCAGTTTTACTGTCAGAAGCATGGCCTCAAAAACTGCAGTTTCTGAAACTACCGGGGATATATCCATACCACTTTGACTGAATTTCTTGAAAAATGTTAGTCTACTTAACTCAGAGAGAGTTTTCTAATTTGGTTGTTCATATAAGTGCTTTTCTTAAATTTCAGGTTTTATTATGAAGTATTTTTAGTTCAACTAAATTCACTGACAAATACTTGTTGAGTGTCTACTAAAAGCACTGCGGGTACAAGGGTGAAAACCACAAAAGCAATCCCTAATCTTGTGAAATTTACTTCATTTTAAAAGCAATGCTGGAGGAAAAAGCAAATAAAAATAATAGGAAATTATAAAAAATAAATCTGAAAGAAATAATAAGGGGCTGAAGTAGAGAAGGATGAGGGTTGAGGGGGGCCCCCTTGAGTTTGGGTGGAAAATAAAAGCCTTCCCAGCTGTCATCACAGACCTGGACAATTTCTCAAGCTTTGTTTATGGGTAAGAACCTGATAGTTTCGTATCTATTAAACTTTTAATTGCCCTTCATTTCATAACAAATATTTTACAACAAGCATCTAGTTAATTTTCACTTTGAATTCTAGTTAATATTCATGGCATCAGAATTGGTATCTAATGATTGAAGGTAATGAGAAATCATGATATTGATATTTTTCAAATTTGTTGTTCATCTTTCAAAGCGAAATTTAGGCCAGGTGCACCAATACCTATTTGCCACCAGATGGCGCAGTTGACACTTACAGAGAGTGCATAGGGGGAAATTGGATCTCTCGCTCGCGCTTTCTCGCACACACACTCTTTCTACTTAATGAATAAAGAAACGAAAGCAGATGGGAAAAGAAAGGCATTAAAAATTGCTCAACTAAGTTTCTAAAAGTGGAAAAATTTCCCCTAACCTTGCCTGTGAAAATTAATAAGTGGGTCAGTAGCCCCTCCCAAGAGGTCTGACCCTACATACTGATGCTAATGATTTGAATTCATCAGTCCCCAAATCATATTTACCACTAGAATAACCTTATTCCCTCTCACAAGACAAGAAAAAAAAAGAAAGAAAGAAAGAAAGAAAAAGAAAAGAGAAACCAAGAAAATATTCTCTTGGTTATTTTTAAAGCCCCACACTTTAATGCGTTAGACCATGGTGAGAAATTTCTGCATTTTAAATCATCAACATTTTCATCTTCTGCTGTAAAGCAATTATACTCCAATAAAGATGTTAAAAAAAAAAAAAAAGGAAAGGAAATCCTGCTCTTCGTTCTTCAGCTAGTTCTCACGGTGAACACTTTTCTTGTATATTTTCATTCCTATAAAGAAATTTTAAGAACTCCTTGCGTTGGCTCTATAATTTAGCATCTGGATTTTCACATTATTCTCATAACCCCACTCCTTTGTACGGGCAACTTCTCACTCCCCCATCCACCTGCCCCAGCAACTAGCTTCAGAAACCTCAAGTACCCCATTGATTTTCTAAAATTCTTACCTTTGCTTTCAAAGGGTTTTTATTTCTATAGAACTAGAATGATTTCTTATGCCTACCCTTGGTCTGGACACACCTCAGATAAATTTCAATTTCATTCTGCTCTGCATTACAGCCAATATCTTCATCTTCACATTCTGCTACCTGATTTTCCTCACAGTATGGAGCCTTAATGGAAATGAGAGCAGGTCAGAGTCACCTTGTTTTAGTCACGTTTCTTTGTTTTAGGTGAAAACACTTCATACTTTTTATTTGTCTTGTAGGCGCTACGTGACTGGCATAAAATCAGGGATCTGGGCCACTAGTACTGACTTCCACACATTAACCGTGTGACCTTGTCTGTGACCTCTTTGAGCCTCAGAGTCCTCTGTAAAATGAGAGCCTTGGAAACATGCTCTTGGAGACCTCTTCTGGTTCTAACATTTTCTAATTCTGTAAATCAGTGGCTTCATACTTTACCCAACCTCCTCCAACAAGGTGTTTTCTGACTCATAACTAATACATGCAAGGCTGCTCTGGTGGAGTAGAGAATGGGGTGGTAAAAAGGAGAAAAGGGGTAGAGGGCCCTCCACTGCCCTCTCCTCAAAACCCTGTCTCCCCTGAATAGATATCCCAGAGGCAACAAAACTGGACTAAAACTTCACCTACTTAAGATGACTTCACTGGATTTTGTAAGCCATCTTAAGTCCCACTTGGAGCAATGCAGGGAATAACTATGACACATACATAATGATATTAAATCGTAAAGAAACTTAGCCTCTAAAAAACTTAAAGACATCTCTCCTTGACAGAGAATACAGGAAAGACAGCTGCTCCCAAGAGCATGAAAAGAATATCAGTCTTTGATTCCCCAAATCATTCCCCAGGCTAGTGGTTCTCAGACTTCAACGGTACGTCAGTATCATCCTAAGTGTTTGTTAAAATACTGATTGCCGAGCTCCACTTCCCTAGAGTTTCTGATTCTGCAGGTCTGAGGTGAGGCTGAAGAAGGCACATTTCTGTCGAGTTCCCAGGTGCTGCTGGTCCAGGCACTCAGAGAACCACTGGTCCAAGCAAAGCAGAGAGCCCGAGGCACACTGCTCACTATTCAAGTTGCTTGTTACCTGCTTAGGACTCTGGGGTGGAATAATGGTCCCCACACGTGTCTACAGGCTAATCCTCACAACCTACGAATATGTTACCTTACATGGCACAAAGGGACTTTGCCGATGTAATTGAGTTAAGGATCGTGAGATGCGAGATTATCCAAGATTATTTGGGTGGACCTAACCTAATCACAAGCATCTTTCTAAGAGGGAGGCAAGAGGGTCAAGGGGAGAAAAAGGGAGATAGAACAACAGAAGCAGAGGTTAAACCAATGTGCTGTGAAGATGGGGGAAAGAGGCCAAGGAAAGCAGGAGGAATCTAGAAGGCGGAAAAGGTAAGGAAACAGCTTCTCTCATCTGGCTATTCATCTCTATCCTTTATTATATTCTTTATAATAAAGCAGTAAATTATGTTGTCCTGAGTTATGTGAGCCATTCTAGCAAATTATCAAACCCAATTGTTGCAGGAACCCCGATTAATAGCTGGTTGGTTAGAGCACAGGTGACAACCTGGGACTTGTGGTTGGCATCTGAAGTGGGGCAGTCTTGTGGGTCCGGACCCTTAACCTGGGGGTTCTGGCCTAACTCTAGGTAGTTATGTCAGAACCAAACTGAACTGTAGGACACCCAGCCAGTACTACAGAATTGATTGGTGTGGGAAAAAGCTGACACATCAGGTGACAGAAGAGTTCTGCATGAATAGTAGAGGCGAAACACAGAGCTCTTCCTATGTATACATTGTCTCCCCTGTCTGGCTATCTCATTTTAATAGATATGGGAAATTTCACCATGTTCGTAGAAGTGGGGAAAAGCCCGGGCCTGGCATGAGACTGAACTTGGAGTCTATCATCCCTTTGGTTACACCAGGCAGTTCAGAATATCTGTTTTCAAAAAGACATGCCAACCTACTGCTCAGGGTGTGAATTTGTAAGCCTACCTGCTTCGAATACCATCCAGCAATGTCTGATGTACAGAATTGACACAATTAGAGGCACTTAATATATGTTTTCTAAATCATTCATTATTACATCCCCAACAATGGTACACTTAGGAAGAAATGCATTTGTTTGTATCTGGTGCCTCTCAAATCATAGGAAGGACCAATGAGTGGAAAATTTCTAAAAAATCCCTGATTCTTCCTAGTTCATAAAACGTACATAATTATACTCTGTAAGAACAGAAAGCTTAAGGATTTCCCCATCCCCTTTTCAGGGCAAGGAACTGGGCAAATCTTTACAACTTAAGCTGGAGTCTTCTCCAGATACATACAAATTATCCAAGTTCTAGTGTTCAAAACTGAAAAACAAAAAAACCAAATATCTGCAGTCAAACATATACTCCCACCAAGTTGCAAATACATCTCTCAAATTAGACTCCATGGCCTGCATTTCTTTTTTCTTCCTGCACCACCGTCTGCTTACGTGCTAGAAATTTGCACTTTCCTATATGGTAGCCACTAGCCAAGTGTGGCTATTTAAATATGTTATTTTATTTATTTATCTATTTACATCTTTAGTGGAATATAATTGCTTTACAATGGTGTGTTAGTTTCTGCTGTATAACAAAGTGAGTCATCTATACGTATACATATATCCCCACATCCCTTCCCTCTGGCGTCTCCTGCCCATCCCCCCTATCCTACCCCTCTAGGTGGTCACCGAGCACTGAGCTGATCTCCCTATGCGGCGGCTTCCCATTAGCTATCTATTTTACATTAGGTAGTGTATATATGTCCCTGCCACTCTCTCAATTAGTCCCAGCTTACCCTTCCCACTCCCCATGTCCTCAAGACCATTCTCTACGTCTGCGTCTTTATTCCGGTTGTGCCTCTAAGTTTGTCAGAACCATTTTTTTTTTTTTTAGATACCATATATATGTATTAGCATATGATATTTGCTTTTCTCTTTCTGACTTACTTCACTCTGTATGACAGACTCTAGGTCCATCCACCTCACTACAAAGAACCCAATTTCGTTTCTTTTTATGGTTGAGTAATATTCCATTGTATACATGTGTCACAACTTCTTTATCCATTCATCTGTTGATGGACACGTAGGTTGCTTCCAAGCCCTGGCTATTGTAAATAGTGTTGCAACGAACACTGTGGTACATGACTCTTTTTGAATTATGGTTTTCTCAGGGTATATGCCCAGTAGTGGGATTGTTGGGTCGTATGGTAGTTCTATTTTTAGTGTTTTAAGGAACCTCCATACTGTTCTCCACAGTGGCTGTATCAATTTACATTCCCACCAACACTGCAAGAGGGTTCCCCTTTCTCCACACCCTCTACAGCATTTATTGTTTATAGATTTTTTGATGATGGCCATTATGACCAGTGTGAGGTGATATCTCATTGTAGTTTTGATTTGCATTTCTCTAATAAATAGTGACGTTGAGCATCCTTTCATGTGTTTGTTGGCAATCTGTATACCTTCTTTGGAGAAATGTCTATTTAGGTCTTCTGCCACTTTTGGACTGTGTTGTTTGTTTTTTTGATAATGAGCTAGATGAGCTGCTTCTAACTTTCGGAGATTAATCCTTTGTCAGTTGCTTCATTTGCAAATATCTTCTCCCATTCTAAGGGTTATCTTTTCGCCTTGTTTATAGTTTCCTTTGCTGTGCAAAAGCCATTAAGTTTCATTAGGTCCCATTTGGTTATATTTTTCTTTATTTCCATGTCTCTAGGAGGTGGGTCAAAAAGGATCTTGCTGTGATTTATGTCATAGAGTGTTCTGCCTATGTTTTCCTCTAAGAGTTTGATAGTCCCTGGCCTTACATTTAGGTCTTTAATCCATTTTGAGTTTGTTTTTCTGTATGGTGTAAGGGAGTGTTCTAATTTCATTCTTTTACATGTAGCTGTCCAGTTTTCCCAGCACCACTTATTGAAGAGGCTGTCTTTTCTCCATTGTATATCCTTGCCTCCTTTATCAAAGATAAGGTGACCACATGTGTGTGGGTTTATCTCTGGGCTTTCTATCCTGTTTCATTGATCTATATTTCTGTTTTTGTGCCAGTACCATACTGTCTTGATTACTGTAGCTTTGTAGTGTAGTCTGAAGTCAGTGAGCCTGATTCCTCCAGCTCCGTTTTTCTTTTTCAAGATTGCTTTGGCTATGCAGGGTCTTTTGTGTTTCCAGACAAATTGTGAAATTTTTTGTTCTAGTTCTGTGAAAAATGCCATTGGTAGTTTGATAGGGATTGCATTGAATCTGTAGATTGCTTTGCATAGTATAGTCATTTTCACATTGTTGATTCTTCCAATCCAAGAACGTGGTATATCTCTCCATCTGTTTGTATCTTTAATTTCTTTCATCAGTGTCTTACAGTTTTCTGTATACAGGTCTTTTGTCCCTGTAGGTAGGTTTATTCCTAGGTGTTTTATTCTTTTGGCTGCAATGGTAAATGGGAGTGTTTCCTTAATTTCTCTTTCAGATTGTTCATCATTAGTATATAGGAATGCAAGAGATTTCTGTGCATTAATTTTCTATCCTGCTACTCTACCAAATTCATTGATTAGCTCTAGTATTTTTCTGGTATCATCTTTAGGATTCTCTACATATAGTATCGTGTCATCTGCAAACAGTGACAGCTTTACTTTTTTTCCAATTTGGATTCTTTTATTTATTTTTCTTCTCTGATTGTTGTAGCTAAAACTTCCAAAACAGTGTTGAGTAACAGTGGTGAGAGTGGACAACCTTGTCTTGTTCCTGATCTTAGAGGAAATGGTTTCAGGTTTTCACCACTGAGAATGATGTTGGCTGTGGGTTTGTCATATATGGCCTTTATTATGTTGAGGTAAGTTCCCTCTATGCCTACTTTCTAGAGGGTTTTTATCATAAATGGGTGTTGAAGTTTGTCGAAAGCTTTTTCTGCATCTATTGAGATGATCATATGGTTTTTCTCCTTCAGTTTGTTAATATGGTTTATCACATCGATTGACTTGCGTATATTGAAGAATCCTTGCATTCCTGGGATAAACCCCACTTGATCATGGTGTATGATCCTTTTAATGTGCTCTTAGATTCTATTTGCTAGCATTTTCTTGAGGATTTTTGCATCTATGTCCATCAGTGATAATGGCCTGTAGTTTTCTTTTTTGTGTGACATCTTTGTCTGGTGTTGGTATCAGGGTGATGGTGGCCTTATGGAGATTCCCTTGTATATTACTTGTTGCTTTTCCCTTGCTGCTTTTAATATGTTTTCTTTGTATTTAATGTTTGATAGTTTGATTAATATGTGTCTTGGCGTGTTTCTACTTGGATTTATCCTGTATGGGACTCTCTGTGCTTCCTGGGCTTCATTATTTCCTTTCCCATATTAGGGAAGTTTTCAACTATAATCTCTTCAAATATTTTCTCAGTCCCTTTCTTTTTCTCTTCTTCTTCTGGGACCCCTATAATGGGAATGTTGGTGCATTTAATTTTGTCCCAGAGGTCTCTGAGATTGTCCTACATTCTTTTCATCCTTTTTCCTTTATTCTGCTCTGTGGTAGTTATTTCCACTATTTTATCTTCCAGGTCACTTATCCTTTCTTCTGCTTCAGTTATGCTGCTATTGATTCCTTCTAGAGAATTTTTAACTTCATTTATTGTGTTGTTCATACTTGTTCATTTGCTCTTTAGTTCTTCTAGGTCTTTGTTAAACGTTTCTTGTGTTTTCTCCATTCTATTTCCAAGATTTTGGATCATCTTTACTGTCATTACTCTGAATTCTTTTTCAGGTCGACTGCCTATTTCCTCTTCATTTGTGTGGTCTGGTGGGTTTTTACCTTGCCCTTTCATCTGCTGTGTATTTCTCTGTCTTCTCATTTTGCTTAACTTACTGTGTTTGGGGTCTCCTTTTTCGCAGGCTACAGGTTCGTAGTTCCTGTTGTTTTTGGTGTCTGCTCCCCATGGGTAAGTTTGGTTCAGTGGATTGTGTAGGCTTCCTGGTGGAGGGGACTAGTGTCTGTGTTCTGGTGGATGAGGCTGGATCTTGTCTTTCTGGTGGCAGGACCAAATGCTGTGGTATGTTTTGGGGTGTCTGTGAACTTATTATGATTTTAGGCAGCCTCTCTGCTAATGGATGGTGTTGTGTTCCTGTCCTGCTAGTTGTTTGGCATTGGGTGTCCTTCAGCACTGGAGCTTTCTGGTCATTGAGTGGAGCTGGGTCTTAGCGTTGAAATGGAGATCTCTGGGAGAGCTCTCTCCGATTGATACTACGTGTGGCCAAGAGGTCTCTTGTGGTCCAGTGTCCTGAACTCGGCTCTCCCACCTCAGAGGCTCAGGCCTGACACCCAGCCGGAGCACCAAGACCCTGTCAGCCACACGGTTTTCCCTCTTGGCGCTGGACTCTGTGTGGACCACTGCACCGTCCTCATTACAGACAGATGCTTTCATGTAGGTAGATGTGGAAGGAATGTGTCACAACTGGTGGAGAGGTGGGGGGCTGGACAGCCCGATGAGCTCCAACAACAGGTGAAACAGTGCCAGTGAAACACATTGCAAGTTCTCCTAAATATAAGTTATTTTAAATTAAGTAAAGTTAAATGTTCAACTCCTCAGTAGCACTATCTGCATTTAAAGTGCTCAGAAGCCACATGTGGCTAGTGGCTGTCACAGTGGTCAGTACAGACATAGAACGTTTCCATCACCACGGGATGTTCAGTTGGATAGAGTTACTTCCGATGTTTCTCTACACTACTAGCTACAAACCATTCATGGACAATGGGAAGGATTCCTTTTTTTATGATTTGATTCCAAGAATTTTCGAGCTAGAAGAAACACTGGAGTTGACCTAGTTCCTTCATGGTGATGTTAGCGATAGTTTACTGTTTCATAGCATCTGGGACCGGAGTTGGTCAATAAATGTATGCTGAGTGACTGAATGAAGGCTTTAGAGTTTATGGAGTGCTCATTTACAGAGCATCTCACTTGATCTTTATCAAAACTTTGGGGTGGGCTGGGCTGCTGATTCCATTTTGAAGATGAAGACACTGAGGATTGTACAATTTGGCCAGTACCAAACCAGCAAAATTAAAAGATGAACTGAAAACCATGTTTCTTAATCTAAATTTAGGGAGGAAGATGAGCTGCAGAACAGACAGTTTCTGCTACATTTTCAGGAACACACAGCAGTTGATAGCAGAGCTAGGACTAAAATCCATGTCTCCTGAAAGTGAGTCCAATGTTTTTCTAATTTACCATGACATCATGTGTAACTTTAGAACATATTTCTTATTTCTCTTTGCCAGAATTCTTTTAGCTAGTTCTTAGCCTCTTAGACACGGAATTTGTGTCTTTGCTAATAATCTTCTAGACACTGCCTTCAAACTACTTGTACATTATATTAACAATAACAATATTTATTACTAGATCTTACTATTTGCTAAGCTCTAGTCTAAACACTTTACATTAATAATATCATTAAATCCTTTTCAGAACCCTATGAGGTAGATTCTATTATCATCTTGTTTCAAAGGTGGGGAAACTGAGACATCAGGGGTTTGGGTAATTTATTCACAACTATCGGTGTAAACTCCTGTGGTGTTATTCCAGAGCCTAAGAGAGGGAATCTTATGAGACTCGATGAAGAGAAATGTCCCTGCGGGGCAACTGGAGGTTCCTAGAAGGGAATCACTGAGAAACCTACAAAAGTAGTCAACTAGAGAAAAAAAATGCACCAAAGAGAAAGAGATAGATTCAAACATCCTCCAAGTGCAGAGGGTCCTGATGCCAAATCATGGCAGCATCAGCCACATGCGATTGAGCTCTTTTCACCTGCTTGCCACCCCCTGGTCCCAAGCCTGGAGGGTAAATCAGCTGTTGAGGACCAGGAGCCCAAGAAGTAAACCACGGGGCTCCCTCTGTCTCCTCTGGCTTCAGCAAAACTAAGAGACTCAAAGCACTACTGAGCCTGGGGCTGAGAATCTTTACTATCAGATAAGAGTTTAGAGCTTTGATTCTTGCACTGAAAGGAAGTTTTTTTTTTTTTTTTTTTTGCGGTACGTGGGCCTCTCACTGTTGTGGCCTCTCACTGTTGTGGCCTCTCCCGTTGCGGAGCACAGGCTCCGGACGCGCAGGCTCAGCGGCCATGGCTCACAGGCCCAGCCGCTCTGCGGCATGTGGGATCTTCCCGGACAGGGGCACGAACCCGTGTCCCCTGCATCGGCAGGCGGACTCCCAACCACTGCACCACCAGGGAAGCCCTATGGGGAGATTTTATAATTATCTGCAAGTTCTGAGATCCGACCAAGATTTCATCCAAGTGGTGAATTCGAACATATAATGGGAGACAATAAAGTTGTCTTCTGCCTGCATGTCATTGAGCCCAGCTACGTAAGAAAAGTGTTACAGAAGTTAAAAAGCGAAGTTTGCTGCCATACAGGCTTTAGGACTTTCTAATTTTATCCATATCTCTACTCAGCTCAATTTGCCAACTCTCAGACTAAAGGCTGGGCTATTTTAAAAGCCTGAGGGGAAAATCTTTCACAATCTATGCTGCCCAACTTCTTTTTGGAATAGTAGTGAGGAAATGGATTTCTCCCAATGAAAGTGTCGGGAGAGAGTTCGTGAGGGCCTGAGGCCTATGGCCACACCCTGGTGAGAAGCTGCTTTGCCAGGCAACGTCCAACTTCCAAAATGAACCAAACCCACAAGGAACAGAAGAAAGGCTCTCATCCCTCAGGTATTCTGAGACCCAGCCCCTGAAGCAGCAACTTCCTGTAGCACGTCACTGGGTGAGTACCTATCCATCAGTAAGCTGAGAACAAGAAGCTATATCAGGTATTAAAAGAGGTAAGAGCTGTGGAGCAACAGGAACTTCATTCACTGCTGGTCGAAGGGCAAAATGGTACAGTCTGGCAGGTTCTTACAAGACCAAACATAACTGTACAATCCAGCAATCTCACTCCTTGCTATTCAGCCAAAGCAGCTGAAAATTCATATCCACACAAAAACCTGCACCAGATGTGTATAGCATCTTTATTCATAATCGCCAAACGTGGAAGGAACCAAGATGTCCTTTAGTAGGGGAATGGATCAATTCTGGTATAACTGGACCATGGAATGTTACCCAGCACTAAAAATAAACAAACTGTCAAGCCATGAAAAGACACAGAGGAAACTTCAATACATATTACTAAGTGAAAGAAGCCAATCTGAAAGGTTACATACTGTGTGACTGCAACTATGCGACATTCTGGAAAAGGCAAAACTATGGAGAAGGTAGAAAGATCAGTGGTTGGGGGGAGGGAGGGATGAAAAGGCAAAGCACGGAGGGTTTTAGGGCAGAGAAAATACTCACTGTGATATTATAATGATGGATTTGTGTCATACATGTGTCTAAACCCATAGAATGTACAACACCAAGAGTGACCCTAGTGTGAACCATGGACTAATGATGAGTCGGTGTAGGTGCCTTGAAACTAATGTGCCGTTTTGGTTCTGGATGTTGATAGTGGGGGGCACTGTGTGGGAACGGGGGGTACATGAGAACTCTCTGTACTTTCCACTCAATTTTGCCATGAACCTAAAACTGCTCTAAAAAACAAACTCTACTAAAAATACATTAAGAAATCAAAAACAAGACCGAGGGCTTCCCTGGTGGCGCAGTGGTTGAGAGTCCACCTGCCGATGCAGGGGACACGGGTTCGTGCCCTGGTCCGTGAAGATCCCACATGCCGCGGAGCAGCTGGGCCCGTAAGCCATGGCCGCTGGTCCGGAGCCTGTGCTCCACAGTGGGAGAGGCCACAACAGTGAGAGGCCCGCGTACCGCAAAACAAACAAACACACAAACAAAAAAACCAAAACAAAAAAGAAGACCTAGATAAACGTGGAATGGGAGGAGCCCAGGATCCTGACTGTTCTCTCTCCTTCTCTGTATCTCTGGCCGTCTCTCTCAGGCTTTCTCTCTTCTTTTGCGTCATTTGGTCGTCATGGAAGATGGAAGTGGGCAACAGCTCTGACCTGCTGAGTGTCTGCCTGTGTCCCAGGACTCCCAGAGTCTCTCTCCCACCACTGCACCTGCCCCAACCAGGGCCAAAGGAGAGAATTGGAATAATTTGAAAATGTAAAGCGGAGATGGAAAACCAGCAGCCTGAAAACAGGCCAAATTCTACCTGTAGATCTATTTTTTTGGCCCACATTTTGTTTTATTTTTTATTTTGAGCCACTTGTTACAATTTCGAGTAGATGATTTTCACACAAAAGCATTCACTTTTGGCTTTCTCCTTAAAAAAATCAGAACTAGTAACAGAGGGCTCAGATTTCCACAAAGCAGTAGTTGGCTAAATTTCATATGCAGTCCCTCCCTGGCCCTGGAGGCAGGGAGGCTTGGGACCCCTGCTATAAAGGGTTGCATCTATTTAAACAATTATCTAGGGGCAGATATGCATTTTTTAAACTGTAAAATTCATCTAGGATATGAAAAGCATAAACTAGGATATTACCGATCTGTTGTTCCCTATAGAAAAATTCTGGAATCTTCTAAAAAGAAGCATTTATAAATGTGTCAATATCAGATGAGCTTCTGCCAACAGGCAGGCAGTGACTGAGCAAGAGGGAGTGGAGAGCCGAGAATCAGGGAATCTGAGATTTTATTTCTAGTTTGACCTTGAGTCACTTGGGTGTCCTCAGAAGAGTCTCTTTAATTTCCTGGGCTACAGTTTTATTATTTTAACAGTGGGGACTGGTGTATCCAATGTTCCCCAAAGAGCATTTCTTGGCACACGGATCTCTTGAGTCTCTGTGAAAACAGGGTTCCATTTCCACACAGTTTGGGAATGCTTTTATCTGGCTTTGGACAACTCTTCAATATCACCATATTAAAGAATGTTCCTATGGGAATAAAACTTGGTTAACTTTGTTTAATCTAGTGCATTTTTGCAAATTGACTTGACAAAAGATAGCATTCATTAACTGCCCAGAACTTGCATCCAGTGGCTCACACGTTGATGAGTCACAGCTACCCGGGGATCGATCCAGCCTGTGTGTCCAAGGGTCCTGGGAAGGTTTAGAATTTGCGGGATTTGCATTTCAGGATGCTTCTAATTCACTTGCACTTTATTTTTCTTGGAGAGAGCACTCTATTTTCCTCCCTTGCTAAGATAACTGCGAAAAACATTAGCAATGGAAAGTATATTCTTTGCATTATCTGAATTTGATTTTCCAAGGTCTTCCTTCTCTAGATACAATGCGTGTTCATCCCTTCCAAAGTGACCCTTATGCTGCTAAAATACTGAAGTCTGGCAAAAGCAGGGCTGTTGTGGAAACATTAAGAAAACATAATTACTGTACAATGGCACCGCTAATCTGCATATTGTTGAAAGGCATCTTGACGGGAAAAGGAAACAGTTTTCAGAAAATGTTTTCTGTGTCATGATTTCTATTCTCTTTGTTTCTCTTATCCACATGGGGTCGATCTGAATGCTTTACTACACAAATCTGAAATAAATCAGGATTTTTAAAAAAAGCTACTTCCCATGAATGAGGCAAGCTTAATCTTTTACAGTATCTCGGGGGTGAGTTTGGGAGCCCCTGAAAAATATAGCTCCTTCTGGAGCACTGAATTCCTTGAAAGAGCTTATGGAAATGCCATTTCCTTCCAGATGATGTGATACTCGCACGCAGGCATGGGGGAGGGAGTTAGCCTGTGAGCCGGGTGTGCCAGATATTAAGCAAACCGTTCAGTGTTGTATGGATGAACTTAGATTTATATCTTTAAAACAGTCTGAAGGGGAATGTTCAAATTCTTCATAGAGAGCTTCATTTTTTTCTTCCCTATAAGGGCAGAGTTTGCTTTATAGCAAACTTGCATATAGGTATTCTTTTCAGCGTTGAACCTCAACTCTTCTTGTTCCCTTTTCTAGAGTACTCCGTGGTGAGGGGTTTGGAAGTGACAGCGCCTGACTTCTTATAGTGCATTGCTTCACATTTGGCAGACCAGAGGGTCTGCTAGGGTCTGGCATCTAAACAGGATTTTGATACTAATAAACCACAAATCAAGAGTCCAAACCGTTAAGATAAATCTGATGGGAAAGCACTTATATATATAGCCTTTTACTAAAGTTTAAAGAAGAAGATTGCACCAAGACACATAGGGTATCTGGACCAGACAGCTGCAGTTAAGCATATGCTCATCGCGAGCTGGCAGGTTCTTAGGTATCATTACCAAATACATAATGTTTAACACACAGGGAAGGTTTCTGTCCCACTACCTTCCGAACTGGTCAGGTTAGATAAACACTACTGGCTTTGATCCCAAATGCTGCATTTCACAGAACGATGATACATCATACAGTATGTGGAAAAGGCTCTTGGAAAGGCAGGGGAGGAGGGTGTGGAAACCATGACAATTTGGAGACTGTGAAGTTTTTAAGGCAGAGGTTGAGTCTTGATCATCTTTGAATCCCTAAGTAGCTGGTTGCTTGGAAGAACTGAGAACATATGGCCCCATGAAGAAAATGGAGATGTGAGAGCTGCAATGTGGAAGAAGCAGCTGACTTTTCTAGGGGAAAAAAATAGGGCTGGTAGGTGCAGATTACCGCTGTGTGATACCGGAGAATATCATGTCCCCTGCACCCTATTGTCTGCCAAAGACCTGCGATATTTCTCAAGGCAAAAGGACCTTAAGTGGGTTTTCAGGAATTGATGTAGAATTACAAGATGGCTTTTGTGATGTGTTTCCCCTTCCTGTTGCTTCGACTAAATGCTTTAGAGGATCTCTGTTTTTTTCTACAGTATCTCTCTCCTTCTTTCCCCAGCAACTCCAATGATAAGCAAAATTTGGATTGTCAAATCACAAGGAGGTGAGTTAATCTGACAGTATTAATCTAGGAAAACCCAAGAATGAGATGAGGCCCCTCATCAGACTCCACATCCACGTCCTTTTTGCTACGTGGGACGCTGTGGTAATTGGGGAAAGCTATTGCAAATATCATAAAATTCAGCTTAAAAATATTTGTGAAAGTTTTCCTTCCCCAGCCGTGCCTGAATTTGAACACAGCATGGTTCCTATTCCACGGGCATGTGATGTGTTTATAAAGCCTCCCACGATCCTTCTAAATAGTCTTCTATCTTATTTGTAGGTAACCTCAGGTCCTGAAGGGATCACAACCATACGAAAACCGCAAGGGTGAGGCTGGTGTTTACATGTACATAGCAGTCCATAGCTGTGACATAAAAACCATAGAGGAGAAAGGTAAAAGTTGTAGCACTTGGAAACAAATAGAATCATCCAATAATGTCAGGGCAGTGATCTTTTGACCTTGGAAATCTTCAAGCAAGGAGCCTGAAAGTCTAGCCAAAGCGGTGAGTAGTTTTATGATGTAAGAAACATTGGACTAATGGTCTGTTTCTGAGTTTCTATTATTCCAAATCACTAAAAAGCAATAATCAAACAACGAAACCACAGAAAGGGTAGATATCCTTCTAGCTGTTACCCATACAGGAAATCCATTTTCGAGTCCATTACCAATGGCTGGCTCCATTCTCTGTCTAAACCTGAGAGGACTATCTATGATATTATGACCCAGAAAGACCTAGGTTTGCTGTATCGTGGGGACCAACTGTCTTCTATCCTCTAGGGAGCAGAGTTTCTGGGAATAGATGGCAAAAATGTTGTGGGAAGGGATGAAATTCAGCAAACATTATTGAGCTTCAACTGTGTACTAAGGACTATGCTAGATACTTCAGGAGATACAGACAAGAACACAGAGTCCCTTCCCTCTAAGACTTAACAGTCTACTTGGGGAGACAGACACACACACAGGCACACACATCTCTAATTCTTCATTCTCTTCTCATCCCTTTGTAAAGCTAACTGCTAAAGTCATGGAGTCGGCCCCCATAGAACCATTTTCCTCCTCTTATCCCCGCCTCCTACATCTTGACTAGTTTAGATTTATACCTCTGGGCTGTATACTAAGCGGCCTTCAAACCTCCAAACTTCCCACTTCTAATGCTTTAACACTATGCCACCACTAGTCTAATGATGTTACTCTCACCTGAAAAACGTTCTGACACCCTACATCCTCCTCAAAACCCTAAGCTTGGCATTCAAGCCTTGCATTTTCTGTTCCAAATTATTTTCCATCACTACCTATCGCTGCCTCTGTGATATTAACTACGGCTGCCCTCTGTGATATACATGCACACATGGCCACCTCTAGGCCTTTCCTGATTATATTCTCCAGGTGAAATGTCTTTCTCACAACCTCTAAATATTGAGATCTCACCATCCTTTGGGATCAGTTCAAACTCTACCTTCTCCATGAAGTCAGTCTCAATGGTCTCACCTGGAAGTAACCATTCCTTTGTTGTAAAGGGACTAGCAGTACTTGATTGTCCTTGTCTTACAGCAGTTTGCACACTCTAGCTTGAAATATATTTCAGTGTACAGGGTAAAACATTTGTAAAAGGGTATTTTAACTTAAAAAAGGTATGTAGCAAATGATAAAAGAAGAAAGATAAATGATGTGTTTTAAATTTATATACAATAGACTATTTCACATGTCATTCCATTCAATGGTTATTTGCCCTGGAATAGACCCAGATGGCAGATAAGAAGAAATATTGGGTCCCAGCCCCCATGGACTTGCTTTTAGGACATGCTGTAATACAAACATGTATCTTTAAACACTTGTCCCATACAGTTTACTGAGAGGTACACATAGTGAACCTTGACTACAGAGGTGGGCATACGGCTTATGCTGCACCAGATGTAGTTCCCAAGGCAGGGACAGCACTGAGGATCACCAAATTTGACTTGATTTTCCTCTTTCTGGGAAGTCAACTCCTTCATATCCTACTCAATCAAAGAACTGATGATCTGTTCCAACTACTGGAAAACCTGGCACTGTTGGACTTATTGAGCAAGACGTCTTGGTCCTCAACACTGCCCACACCTTTCCTTGGGACATCGTGCAGAATGCTGACTATGGGCATTTTGGGCCTCTGGTGCTGACTTTAGAATCTCCTTGTTAACTAGGTGACTCTGTGATAGGTATCTTATCTCCCCAACTCGAATAGGACTCTTGAGCTTTGGAACAGGACCTCTGTCATCTCACAACAATACCCAATGCACTTTGGGCACTTAATAGATGTCTTCTGAATGAGGGAATGAACAAACTCTCAATTCTGAAGATGCCAGAGTTAGGGACTGCCCTTTAAACTTTTTTTTTTTTTTTTTAAATTCTAGAAGTAACAGTACCTTCAAATTGCCCCATCCTGTCTCTGCCACAAAAACCACCTTGGACATCTACACAGTGTTTAGTCTAAAGCAAGGATCTCAGTTACAGCTGCAGAACAGAGTGAGGCTAACCTCCCCACTTCTCCCCAACACCCCAATCCTGTGGGGTGCAACTAGGTGTCTTTCTTTCGTAAGAATAACATTTTAATGAAAGGGACTGAGACCCGTTTTCCTGATAAACAGACAAGTAGCAGACCGTATAAGTGCCAGACTACCTAGAGAAGTTGGTGGTGTCATCAAGCTGTTCTCCAGTCTCTGCCCTACACAGATGCTCTTTTCTCTGCTCTAAGATATACAATGCATCACGTAAAACGGATTCATGTTAATGATCGATTGCAAACAGGGCACAGCTGATGGCTGTTTCCTTATTTACCAACCTGTAGATCAACAATTTGTCATTCAGATGCACAAAGTGGGCTGTGTTGCAAATGAGATGATATCGCCCAAACCATATTTCAGTTAAGAATAACAGACTGTCAACTCATTGAAAATGTGTGAAAATAAATCTACCCGATATATATATTTTTGACCTGTTCCAATGGGACACGATAAAAATGTCTGTGGGTAAGTTTTGGGGTTTTTTTTGTGTGGTACGCGGGCCTCTCACTGTTGTGGCCTCTCCCATTGTGGAGCACAGGCTCAGTGGCCATGGTTCACGGGCCTAGCCGCTCCACGGCATGTGGGATCTTCCGGGACCGGGGCACGAACCCGTGTCCCCTGCATCGGCAGGCAGATTCTCAACCACTGCGCCACCAGGGAAGCCCTGTGGGTAAGTTTTATCACA
Source organism: Globicephala melas (assembly GCF_963455315.2). Taxonomy (NCBI): domain Eukaryota; kingdom Metazoa; phylum Chordata; class Mammalia; order Artiodactyla; family Delphinidae; genus Globicephala; species Globicephala melas. The sequence continues at coordinate 12,797,750 of NC_083324.2, read as the reverse complement.
GATGAAAAGGAGAGGATGAGAGTCCATGGGGCAGGTTTGCAGAGCACATCGCCTGTAGGTTAGGTCACCACTCCACTGCCCAACAGCTCTCCTTTTTTCCCTCAGATCTATCCATTTGAATCATGAAGTGTCAGACTTGGAAGGGGCCTGACGTATCATTTTCTAGGATTGTGACCTGAAGCACATAAGCTTTGAAGGATGTTGAACCCACTATATCTTTCTTGTGTCTATGCAATTTTTGGGTCCTTGGCTTCTGCAAGACTTTCAAAGAGGTCCATGATCCCTGAAATAGTAATATTTAATTTTGACATTTTACATATGATGAAAGTAGACTCAAAGGTTTTACTGCTATTCTTTCTAAGTTAAAGATACAGAACCAGAGCTGGTTCCTGGTTCCTAAGCCAGTACAGTTAGCGACCCAGAGCAATGTTACCTTGCAGAGTGGACAGCAGTTTCTACTGTTCAGGATTTCTCACTGTTCCTATTCTCCTTTTGTAATAAAGACAACAGAGGTGGGACATGGCTTAGGCTGGGCAAACATAGTTCTTATGGCAGAGATTGAGCCACCAGATAACCAAATTCACTTTTGTTTTCTTCTCCTTGGGCACATGGGGGAACTTTGTTATTTTCCAACCTGCTTTGCAATTAGGTGGAATCATGTTACTTGGTGGGCCATGGATGAAAATGGTATTGCAACCTCCAATCACGGCCCTTAAAGGCATTCTTTATCAACTTCTAGCTTTCTTTCCATGTCCCGGGACCTTGGAGGCCAGGTATTTAGATCCAGTGGTGTAAGAAGAAGGGAGCCTAGAACCCTGAGTTATTTGATGGAGGAGAGCCCTGCTGATACACACTGGTATTTGTATGATTAGAAATAAAGTTTGATCGGCTGAGCCACAGAGGTGTGGGGAATGTTACCACAGTACAGCCTAGGCTACCTTCAGTAACATGGCGCTCCATTCCCCTGGCTCAGTCATTGGTCCAAGGGAGGGCATGTGACATTAAGATAACCAAAGGGAGACCCCCTCGGCCTAACCGGCAGCTTTGCTGTAATAACAAACATCCTCAGTAGCTCAGTGGCTCAAAACAGCAAACATCTGCTTTTCATTCATGTTACACATCAGCAGATTAATGTTGGGTTTGGGCCTCTATGTATCTTTTCGTTCTTGGACCCAGGCCAATGGAGCAGCCCCTGTAAGGGGTATGCCTGGTCTCATGACACAAGAGAAAAGCAAGAGGGCTGGCAGAAACCTGTGATGTCTCTTAAAGCTATAAAGCTTATGTTTGTAACTGACACACACTGTTCACTTTTATTCCAGGGACTAAAGCATGTCACATGGCCAAGCTCAAAGCCAATGAAGTGGGATGCAGGCTTATCCCATGAGATGCCTGGCAAGTCCCATGGCAATGGATAGGGAGGTACAATCCTCTTATTGGGGGAATAATTATTTTGAATAATAATATAAAATGTTATAACTTGGATTGGTATATAAATGTTGGAAGAGAGAAATTCTATTCTGTCTGGAATCTACAGCTGTAATTGCTAATGTCCATGTTTGACATCCTGTGGAAGAGGCCCATCAAAGGTGGGAGACATTAAGTATGATGCTCAAGGGAAGAAGGCAATAAGAGGATGCCAGGTGCACAGACAGAGAGTCCTACTGGCTCAGAGCCCTCAGTTCAGGTCCTGAGACCCCAGGTTCCAAAGCTCGTTCTTCGGTTCTATGAGTTACCTACCCCAGTATACTTCCCAGCCACACAAGTCAACAGAGTTGACTACCCTCTCCTTTACTTTATTTTCTATATTTTTGCCTCAGTTAGTTTCTCGAGAATTTCTGCCACGTGTAACTAAGAGAATCGTAAGTAATATAATTTATTTTATAAGATATATTATCACACAATACATATTTTGTAATTTATATTTGCCTTGTGGAATTAAGGTTGATAGAATCAAATAAGGTTAGGGTCAAATTCACTTCATCTTTTTCTACTTATGTGATCTTGGGCAATGCCTCAGTTTCTCCATCTGTAAAATGGGGCAACAATCCCTACCTCAGAGATGTAGGTTAACCTGCTCCTTCTCGGCCTTTCCCATTTTGGAAAATGGCAACTCCAATGGTCGAGCTGAAAGCTCTGGAGATCTTGTTTGCTTGTTTCTTTCTATTATACATATTCTACATTCAATGCATTAGCAACTGTATTGAGAACTCAACCACTTCTCACCACCTTGACCACCATAGTCCAAGCCATCACCTCGTGCTGACTCTTGCCGCCTTCTACTTTCTCTCCTGTGGTTTGTCACACAACAGAAGGAGTGAATCTTGTAAAACACAATTTACCTCATGGCGCTTCCCTGCTCAGCACTCCTCATCTCACTCAAGGAAATCCAAAATTCTAAGCCCGACCAGAGCATGCACGACCAGGACGCTCTCTTCCCTCCTGCCTTCACATCTACCGCTTGCTCTGCCGCACTCCAATCCCACCACACCTACCTCCATGCTATTCCTGGGACACAGTCAACATGCTCCTGCCTCAGGGCCTTTGCACTTCTGGCCCCTGTGCTTATACCGCTCTTCCTAGCGTGTTTACTCCCTCCTTCCTTCTGATCTTTGCTCAAGAATGACATTGTCAGGCAGGCCTTCCCTCATCCCTTTATATAAGACAACAATCCTCCCCTCTCCCTGTCTGGGCTTTGCTCATTTTCATCAGGGCACTAGTACCACCTGAAATATTATATATTTATTAGTTTATTTCTGTAAGTTTTAGGAGAGCGGAGACTTTATTTTGTTAACTGCTTTATCTCCATATTTTGAAACAGCATAGATGCTTTGTAAATGTCATGAATATACAAACGAATACAATTATCTAGGGATTAACTTAAAGCACATAATATCTGTAAAATGCAGAGTGTGAGACTGAGCACATAGCACGACATCAAACTGTATCTATTATCTCAGGGTATTTGTATGCTGAGCCTTTACTTTTGTCCACGGTCCTTCAAAGAACAGAGGCTGACCTGGGAGAATTTGGGAGCAAGGCCCCTTCGGAAGCCCCTGAAACCACACATCATGAACAGCTGTCTCTGAAGTCTGCAAGATCGGCCCTGAGCTCCAGACAGCTGGGCTCCAGGGAGGAGAATTCAGGACTGACACCCTCCTGTCCCCAGTGACACCCAGCTTCAACCTTCCTTATCAGGACCTCTCCAGCAGCTGCTCTGGACCTCAAGTAATGAAAATCTCAGGCAGAGACAGCCCTGGAAGAGGATTATTAAATTCTAACAGGACGGCTGAAAATAGACAGAAATCCCCCAAATCTACCTTGTAGAGAAAACAGGCAGCAGCAGCTGTAGAGCGTAAGCAAGGGAAGAACCAGAATTGTGAGCAAGCAACACAGTGAGAGTTATTTCCATGGATGCTGAGGCTGGCTGCATCCAGCGGTGGTGGTGGAAGGGGTCATCATTTTAGAGCTCATGAGCCTCTGAAAGGCTAACTCCTTCCCCCTCCAGCCCTTCCAACACTATAATTCCAGTGGTCCTAGTGTTAACACATTCTGAGATTTCATTAGAGCTGTGCACAGAGATAGCAAGGGGTCTAAGCAGCAACTTCATCAGAGAGCCTATTATATGTTCCCTCGCACAGAGAGCCTATTGCACATTCTCTGATGACCACACAGGGATACTGTTTACACAGAGTGGCTTTATTCTAGCAGAGATCCCACTGAAGAGCTGTAGGAGCCATTTACTGGCTGGCAGCAGCAACCATAGAGGGAAAACCATAGGCATATACCTCTGATCTGCTTTTCCTTCTCCCCCACTCAGTCCTTCCTTCCTCAGCCCTCCCGGGGTGGGGGTGGGGCTTCTCTTATATGTATCTGTGTTCTCATCTTCCATTTGCCTCTTCTCCCTCTGGCTTCCATTCCTCTCCCCTCATTTCCTTTCCCTCTGCCTCTCTCATCCCCCAGTGTTAGCACTTACTACCCACTGGATGCTGGCATTGGCACCGTGACTATAACTAAGATGACCAGGACATACTTCCTGTCTTCACAGAGTGTGTGGTCCATTACGGACTGCCTGTCTTTCAGGGAAAAGAAGAGGAAGCAGGAGAGCTAAAGGTGACATTCAGAGGTGGGGAGTCAGGAAGCTTTATGAAAAGGCACATGAAGGATGGATTTGGACTTGAAGAGATGGGGTGGGAAGACTCTTTGAGGTGGAAGGACTAATACGCACAAAACCCTGAAGCTAGGTCACCACTAGCGAACAGAGAGAAGTTAAATTTATCTTCGTAATAGCTAACATTTCTGGTACACCGACTTTATGTCAAACATGGAGCTAAGTCCGTGACATAGGCTAGTACCTCATTGAATCCTCATGTACGCCTATAATGAATGACCCCTTTTACAGTTGGAGACTATCTCATCCAAAGTCCCACACACAGTTAATGGTAGAATTAGAAATTAAACCCAGATGCATAACCCTGGGCTTTACTACTTTCTGAGGGGAGCAGTAGGAAATCTGTTTAAAACACAGAAGCAAAGGCAAGATGGTGAAGGATCTTGATCGCCAGAAGCAGTTTCCAATTGCCTTGGAAAGTAATGGCTGGGGGTGGGGACGGGACTTAAAAGGGTTGAGCAAAGCATTAATAAGCTCTCTCATTTAACCTCTGTCTTACCGCCCCCCTCCATAAATAGGCAAACAACACAAATGAAGCTCCTTCACCACAGTTAACCATCTCCTATCCCTTTCATAATTCTATAGCTCACTCAAGATAAAGGTACTTTTTTTTTTTTATCACAGCTGTTTCATTTCTCTTTCACCCCTCCTTCCAAGTGTCTTTATTACTGTTTGATATTGTTACAGGGTATTTTAATACAGCTAGTTAAAACAGGATTCTAGAAATCCATATTTAACCGATGTTGGTCATGGCAGATCTTGTGGTAGTGGTTTGTTTTCTTTCTAGCGCATTACTTACTAATGAAGAAACTTTCTGGCTCAGAAATTGTGAGCTAATTATCATTTACATAGTTATATGGTAAACACATTCTCAAACTGTGATTTTAAATTTTTTCTGAAGAGTCCCCAGGAATTTTATTTTCTTTAAAAATTTGCTTATTACTTATTCATTAAACAGATTTATTCTGAAGTAGATAATATAATCTCTCTTGAGTGCAAGTTTCATTACCTTTCTTCGAGGTTAAGAGATGACGTCAGATATAAACATGCCAAAGAGCTTTTACCTCTCCTGTATGGCCAATATCTGGATGGTTACTGGCTGCATTTATAAATATTCCACTGGAGCTTTGATTACGGACTTGACTTCTAAGTGTAGCCTCCAAAGCAGAATGTTACGTAAACGAGCTCTCTGTCTGTTGGGAATTGGGACCTGCTATCAACAGTTTTTTACATTCTAGAGATTTCTTTACTTGGAGAGAAGAAAAAGGTATTAGTCAGCTCTTATCAAGATAGGCAGGCAAGCATATACAGTGGGAAAAGGATGGTTTCTTCAATAAGTGATGCTGGGAACTGGACAGCCACATGCAGAAGAATGAAACCGAACCACTCTCTTATACCATGCACAACAATTAACTCAAAATGGATTAAACACGTGAATATAAAACCAGAAACCATAAAACTTCTGGAAGAAAACAGGCAGAAAGCTCTCTGAGCACATGGAGAAGATATTTGCTAACTGCATATCTAGTAAGGGGTCAATGTTAAAACATATAAAGAACTATGGTGAAAAACTGAAACCACTGCAACTAAGATCAGGAACAAGACAAGGTTGCCCACTCTCACCAATATTATTCAACACTGTTTGGAAGTTTTAGCCACAGCAATCAGAGAATAAAAAGAAATAAAAGGAATCCAAATTGGAAAAGAGGAAGTAAAGCTGTCACTGTGTGCAGATGACAAGATACTATACATAGAGAATCCTAAAGATGCTACCAGAAAACTACTAGAGCTAATCAATGAATTTGGCAAAGTAGCAGGATATAAAATGAATGCACAGAAATCTCTTGCATTCCTATACACTAGTGATGAAAAATCTGAAAGAGAAATTAAGGAAACACTCTCATTTACTATTGCAACAAAAAGAATAAAATACCTAGGAATAAACCTACCTAAGGAGACAAAAGACCTGTATGCAGAAAACTATAAGACACTTATGATAGAAATTAAAGATGATACAAACAGATGGAGAGATACACCATGTTCTTGGATTGGAAGAATCAACAATGTGAAAATGACTATACTACCCAAAGCAATCTATAGATTCAATGCAATCCCTATCAAACTACCAATGGCATTTTTCACAGAACTAGAACAAAAAATTTCACAATTTGTATGGAAACACAAAAGATCCCGAATAGCCAAAGCAATCTTGAAAAAGAAAAACGGAGCTGGAGGAATCAGGCTCACTGACTTCAGACTACACTACAAAGCTACAGTAATCAAGACAGTATGGTACTGGCACAAAAACAAAAATATAGATCAATGGAACAGAATAGAAAGCCCAGAGATAAACCCACGCACATGTGGTCGCCTTATTTTTGATAAAGGAGGCAAGAATATACAGTGGAGAAAAGACAGCTTCTTCAATAAGTGGTGCTGGGAAAACTGGACAGCTACATGTAAAAGAATGAAATTAGAAGACTCCCTAACACCAAACACAAAAATAAACTCAAAATGGATTAAAGACCTAAATGTAAGGCCAGATACTATCAAACTCTTAGAGGAAAACATAGGCAGAACACTCTATGACATAAATCACAGCAAGATCCTTTTTGACCCACCTCCCAGAGAAATGGAAATAAAAACAAAAATAATCAAATGGGACCTAATGAAACTTCAAAGCTTTTGCACAGCAAAGGAAACCATAAACAAGACGAAAAGACAACCCTCAGAATGGGAGAAAATATTTGCAAATGAAGCAACTGACAAAGGGTTAATCTCTAAAATTTACAAGCAGCTCATGCAGCTCAATATCAAAAAGACAAACAACCCAATCCAAAAATGGGCAGAAGACCTAAATAGACATTCTCCAAAGAAGATATACAGATTGCCAACAAACACATGAAAGAATGCTCAACATCATTAATCTTTAGAGAAATGCAAATCAAAACTACAATGAGATATCACCTCACACCAGTCAGAATGGCCATCATCAAAAAATCTACAAACAATAAATGCCGGAGAGGGTGTGGAGAAAAGGGAACCCTCTTACACTGTTGGTGGGAATGTAAATTGATACAGCCACTACGGAGAACAGTATGGAGGTTCCTTAAAAAATTAAAAATAGAACTACCATATGACCCAGCAATCCCACTACTGGGGATATACCCCGAGAAAACCATAATTCGAAAAGAGTCATATACCACAGTGTTCACTGCAGCTCTATTTACAATAACCAGGACATGGAAGCAACCTAAGTGTCCATCGACAGGTGAATGGATAAAGAAGATGTGGCACATATATAAAATGGAATATTACTCAGCCATAAAAAGAAATGAAATTGAGGAGATGCAAGAGGGAAGAGATATGGGGATATATGTATGTGTATAGCTGATTCACTTTGTTATAAAGCAGAAACTAACACACCATTGTAAAGCAATTATACTCCAATAAAGATGTTTAAAAAACATATATATATATAAAGAACTCATATAACTCAATAATGATAACAATAAAAAACCCAAACAATCTGATTTAAAAATGGGCAGAAGATCTGAATAGACATTTTTCCAAAGAAGACAAACAGATGGTCAACAGGTATATGAAGAAGATGCTGAATATCATTAATCATTACGGAAAGGCATATCAAAACCACACGAGATATCACCTCACACCTGTTAGAATGGCTATCATCAAAAAGGCAAGAGATAACAAGTGTTGGCAAAGGCAACATTTGTGCACTGTTGGTAAGACTTCAAAGTGGTGCAGCCAATATGGAGAGCAGTATGGAGCTTCCTCAAAAAATTTAAAATAGAATCACCATAAGATCCAGCAATTCCACTTCGGGGTATTTATCCGAAAAACATGAAAACACTAATTTAAAAAGATACATGTACCCCTATGTTCAATGTAGCACTATGTACAATAGCCAAAATATAGAAACAACCTAAGTGTCCATCAATGGATGAATGGATAAAGATGTTACATATATATATTTATATATAATATAATATAATGGAATAGAATATTATTAAGCCACAGAAAAGAATGAAATCCTGTCATCTGTGACAATATGAATGGACTTTGAGCATTGTGCTAAGTGAAATAAGTCAGAGAAAGACAAATATTTTATGATTTCATTTATATGTAGAATCTAAATAACAAAACAAATGAACCAGCAAAACGAAACTCGCAGATACAGAGAACAGATTGGTGGTTTCCAGAGGGGAGGGGGATTGGGGGTGGGCAAAATGGGTAAAGGGGATCAAAAGGTACAACGTTCCAGTTATCAGATACATAAGTCATGAGGATGTAAGGTACAGACAGCATGGTGACTGTAGTCAATAATACTGTATTCTAAAAGTGAAAGTAAATCTTAAAAATTATTATCATAAGAAAGAAAATCTGTAACTCTATATGGTGACTGATGGTAACTAGACTTATTGTGGTGATCCTTTCACAATGTATACAAATGCTAAATGACTGTTGTACACCTGAAACGAATATAACATTGTATGTCAATCATACTTCAATTTAAAAAAAGATAAGCAAGCAAATCTTTCCATTTAAGCTGAAATCAGTTTTAGATAGCATGAGACCTCCTTATGGTGACCTTATAAAAGGAGGAGGGAAGGAAGTAAAAAATGAGTAACTAAATCCAAGATGATTTTAAAGTGCTAAATATCAGAGAGAGACTTTTTGTTGTCTTGTCCTCTTTTCATGTAAATTTCTGGCAGAACTCAAACTTCTTTGGAAAAGGCATGGGACTGGGAATAAACAATCTGATAATCAAATATCCAGTAGACCAGTACAAAAAAACTCTCGGGTATAAGATTTGTGGTATACACTTTGAAACACTGGTGGAATATCCCCATGGACGGGCTTCCTTGGTCCATAAAGCATATATACACACTTCTCTTCTGTGTTAATTCATTTGTTGATTCATACTTTTCGTGCCCTCAACAAGAACACTGTGATGGTTGATTTTATTTGTCAAGTTGACTGGGTCACAGGATGCCCAGATAGCTGGTTAAACATAATTTCTGTGTGTGTCTGTGAGGGTGTTTCCAGATGAGATTCGCATTTCAATCGATGTCCTGAGTAAACCACATGGCTCTCCCCAGTGTGTGTGTGTGTGGGGGGGGGGCATTATGCAATCTGTTGAGGGCCTGAACAGAACAAAAAGGCAGAAGAAGCTTGAATTAGCTCTGCCTGACTGCTTGAGCTGTAACATTAATCTGCTCCTTCCCTTCATGCTCCCAGTTCTCAGGTCTTCAGACCTGGAGTGGAATATACACCATTGGCTCCCCATCTCTCAGGCCTTTGAAATGCAACACCAGCTTTCTTGGGTCTCAGGCTTACAGAAGGCAGACTGTGGAGTTTCTCAGCCTCCATAATCACATGAACTGCTACCTTAAATAAGTCCTAATGGGGCTTCCCTGGTGGCGCAGTGGTTGAGAGTCCGCCTGCTGATTCAGGGGATGCGGGTTCATGCCCCGGTCCAGGAAGATCCCACATGCCGCGGAGCGGCTGGGCCCGTGAGCCATGGCCCTAACGATTCTGTTTCTCTTGAGAAGTCTAGTACAAACTTTAAATGATGGAGAACAATAGGTTAAATCAGAGAGTGCCAACTCAAGTGCTGATGGGATCCCTGGGGGAAACAACTGAATGTAAGAAGGCTCCCTCCTATTCTCTGTGAGATAGGCAGCCCTCTCTGTTTTTTTCATCTTCCCTCTTTCTCTATGTACAGGGATACATGAAATATTTCACCTCAACATCACTGTAACAAAAAGACTCACACAAATACAACATAGCAACTGTTATTTTGTCTTTACAGAGGCTATAGGACTTGATGCTACTGAGGCACACTACAAAATGGTGCTCTATAAAAAGGGGCCAGGTGTTACCAAGCCTTGGCAAACTGGTGCAGATTGCAAATTGATACTCCAAGATCTGCCCCCTTCCCAAAGAGAAGCTAGAAATTTGGAGTTATGTAAACAATCCAATTTTTGAAGCTGGCCACTAATACAAATTTTTAAAAACGACATAGATTTTAAAATTGACATAGGGAAAACACTTTTCTGGGCTATCTCTGGCTCATGGATCACCAGTATGAGAAGCCTGGGATAAATGGGGTGGGTGGGATGGAAGTGGGGAGAAAAAACACTGTAAGAACATGGTAATTTCAACATCCTCAGAGTGTGACAAAAGGAGATGCACTCATATGGCTTCTTATACAAGACAGTGAGAACTTGTCAAATAAGGACCATATTCAATACAAGGTAGTTGACAAGATTATCATACTGATATGTTGGGAATTTCAATTAACTGCATAGTGATCCATCACAGATTACACTAAGTGAAGGAGAAAATAAAAATAAACACTGAGCTGGAATAGATTTTCAGGAGGAGCAGCAAATGACTAATCCAGAGGCAGTGGTAAATACGGGATAATTCCTATTCACTTACTCATTTACTGAAAACATAAAGGGGACTGAAGAATATGGGTAAAAATAGTTATACTTTTTACTCTTATATAAATAAACAATTTCAAATTCAGAAGCACCAACAAAGGGTCTTCAAAAGAGTTATCCCAGGGCTTCCCTGGTGGCTCAGTGGTTGAGAATCTGCCTGCCAATGCAGGGGACATGGGTTCGAGCCCTGGTCTGGGAGGATCCCACATGCCGCGGAGCAACTAGGCCCGTGAGCCACAACTACTGAGCCTGCGCGTCTGGAGCCTGTGCTCCCAACAAGAGAGGCCACGATAGTGAGAGGCCCGCACACCACGATGAAGAGTGACTACCACTCACCGCAACTAGAGAAAGTCCTCGCACAGAAACGAAGACCCAACACAGCCAAAAATTAATTAATTAATTTAAAAAAAAGTTATCCTTCTTGTCTAGAAATTATTGTATTGGCCTATGGTGATCTTTATACTCTATTAAAATGTTCTGTATAGGGCTTCCCTGGTGGTACAGTGGTTAAGAATCCGCCTGCCAATGCAGGGGACACAGGTTCGAGCCCTGGTCCGGGAAGATCCCATATGCCGTGGAGCAACTAAGCCCGTGTGCCACAATTAATGAGCCTGTGCTCTAGAGCCCTCAAACCACAACTACTGAGCCTGCATGCCACAGCTACTTAAGCCCGCACGCCTAGAGCCCGTGCTCCGCAACAAGAGAAGCCACCGCAATGAGAAGCCCACGCACCACAACAAAGAGTAGCCCCCACTCTCCACAACTAGAGAAAGGCTGAGCATAGCAACGAAGACCCAATGCAGCCAAAAATAGATAAAATAAATTTAAAAAAATGTTCTGTATAATTTGTAACCTTGGGACAGGTGACATTCTCATTCAGTCTTAATTTCTTTATTTGAAAAAGAGTGGTGAACTTGAGGCCTTCTGAAAATTCTTTCAATTCTACTATTTTAGGAGATGCTATTACAAAAGGTGATAGTTGTCCACGGATAACTGGTACTGTCAAAAGCCCATTTAAAATGAATGTAATTAATATGGGAACCAAAAATTCATAGCACACAGTGAAATGTTTGATTGGAATGATATCATGAAAAATGAAACCAAAATTATAAAATTTTATTGCAACATTAACAACATTTAAGTTATAAATGTAATTATGTATAAAATGTCAGAATGAGCACAGCTTGAACCAAGCATTGATTATTTGGGGGCGAGAATAATTTTTTTCTGACCAATCTGAAGCGTAGAGTGAAACAATATCCTTTATTTCATGTTTGACTTTCACAGTGTGATAATCAAGAGAGTCACTTCTGTAAAAGTGTTTGAAGGCTTCATCAATTTTCCCAGGAGTCTCTCTTTAACTTTGATATTTAAATATTTCTCTTCTGAGGCATTTATCTTGCAATCATTCTTGTCGATTTCCTCTTAATTGCTAACTGTCTAACTCTTTAGACCCTTATGTGTCAATGGCTTTGTGTTCAATTAGAACAGTTTTCCTACTCTAGACTTTCTGAAATCCTACATTTTGGGGGCAAGATTTGTAGCAGTTGAAATTTTATTTTGTAATTGCTTTGCATCGCTGAAGCACAGAACTGACAAATATTCAGTCAATAAAGTACCACCCAACATGGACAAATAGCCTGAGTTCGTGGGTCGGGGCTAACTATGTAAGGGGTCTGTTATTAGTAAACACTGCTGTGCTTCCAAGATTCCCAGCCCTCAGGTAATTCTAGGATAAAAATCAAGCAATTGAATATCCTTTCATTCTTTTATAAAAATGAATTTATAGACTTTTGCATGATTCGTTTCCATTTTAGGGGTGAAACTAGTATTTTTCACTGAACACAGGATAATGTCATTACAGAAAAATTCTGATGTTTTTATCTCCCCAGTGATAGAACCTTCAATGAACTAATTTTTATTTTCTGAAGTTTATATTGAGGAGAAAGAAACAAGAAAATGAGCTCATGTAATGTGCCTGAAAATTCAATTTCCGGGTATGGACCAAGGTTGGTACAATTTCAGACCAGGTCGCTGTGCATTCTCCAATATAGAAGCTGAGGTTCAGAATGCTAACATCACACCTGTTTAACTGCATGCCGTGAGTTATATGCCATTATAGAAAGATTGAAAAAAATAAAATATAGATTACAAGTGAAAGGGTAAAAATAAGCTAAAAGATAAAAATTGTAGGAAAATCTTCAATGAAATGGTCGAAGCAGCTGCAATAAAAACTATCACACTCCTTTGATCAGAACTACCCACATGACTTTCCTTTTTAAAGTTGAAACAATTAAAAAAATGGTTAGCCAAAGGCCCACACATCTGGTTATAACAGGACCAAGGACAAGACTGTAGCTCACTGCTGGAGCTCTCTCTGAATTAAAAGTTAAAGTAAAGATACTTTATAATCAAATAATGTGTTTGGAACAAGCAGAAAAGCACAACCAATGGTCAAATCACCCCACAAGAATTGTCAACCATAAGGTGATATCTGAACTTTATCAAACAGGGACTTGGCCTTCAGATAAGATAAGTGGCAGTAGCTGAATCACTTCCAACACTTACAGTCAGGGTAGAGCAGGGTTTCTCCCCCTCAACTCTACTGGGTAATTGTTTGCGGTGAGCTGTCCCGTGCACTGTAGGATATTTAGCAACATTCCTGGTCTCTACCCACTAGATGCCAGTAGTACAACACCCATCTCCAACCTCCAAATTTTAACAACCAAAGGTGTCCAGACATTGCCAAATGTTCCCAGGGGGAGAAAACTGCCCCTGATGGAAAACCATTGCGACTGCAGCTCTTACTTGAGGGCAGGATTCACCCTTTTACAGTGGCTTCTATTAGGGCGCTTCTATTGTATTTCAGTGGAGAATGTTTCAAATTCTGGTCTAGAATACACCACATTTACGTTTCTGAGCATTGCTGTTGTACTACTTTTCATGATTTTTACGCCATCTGTACTATTATTTACTCTGTAACGTTCCTTAAAGCTATTTTTTTTTGCACACAGATAGAACCATTCTAGATGCTCAGGAGGATAGTGAATTAATTTACTATACACAGTAGACACCTCTGTACATCAGAGCTTTTGATGCTTCCAGGAATCTTGGTTGAGAAAAGTTGAATCTAATCTGAAACCTGGCAGCCACCCAAGACAGTTCCATCTCCCTCACTCCTCCATCAGTTGTCCTCTTAACTATTTTTCACCCTGACTTTGCACGGAGGGAGCCTCACATGGAGATTTGCTGAGGAAAGCTCTGTCTGCTTCTCATTTTCCTGGTGGGAATCCCCTTCCTCCTCGTCCTCCTATTTATTTTTATTTATTTATAATTGACATACAACATATTGGTCTTAGGTGTACACCTTAAAGCTATTTTTAATGGAAGTAAATTTATAATAAATGGAAATATACTTAAAAAGGAAACATGTATCTCACTCCCATAAATAGAAGTACAGCAGTAATTAGAAATTAAAAATATGTACTGAAAGCAAGAACAGATATTAATTTCTAGCTAGATAGTACTGGCAACAGAAATCTCATCAGCCTGAGGTCTGCTCTCTCGGGGATTAAAAAGCGATAGAGGAGTTAAGAGATGCCAACACCAGGCTGAGAGGTTCTCCTTGTGGTACAAAAAAAGGAAGGGAGTAATTTTCTTACTATGCTAGTCAATGTTACTTAATGTCATGAACAACTTAAAATTATCTTCAAACAACCAGGGGCACAATTGCACACAAAGCGAAATACTCTCTTTTATCTGTGGATTTGTCTGAAAGAGGTTCTCCTGAGGACAGGACATAACACAAGGTCATTGCCAGCATGGACTTTAAAGCTGGAATACCTGCATGGAGACCTAGAGACCGCGATAATTGTACCTCCTCATAAAGCTGTCATCTGAGGCTTACATGAGATAACTGATGCAAAGTAGTTAGCATGCTTGGAACATAATGGGCACACAGGGTTTTGAAACGTGCCAATTCTCAAAAACAAAGCCCGTCTTTGATGTTGAGTCTCGGGGGCAGTTAGCAATCTTATGGAAGTGAAACTTCGCAACCTCTGTCTCTCCCTCTACTCCCTGCCCCGCCCTTCTCTCTCAAATGGTGTAAGGTTCTGAATTATCACTGTGTAGAAGAGTCACAGGTGCTTTCTACCCTTGACATTTCTAATTTCTTCTCAGACTCGAGAGGTTTGTGAAGTTCAGCCAGGAGGGCTCGCCTGATAGGTAGGCAAACACTCCATCTGATAAGGTCCAACATCTCCAATGTGTGCCAGGTGACCTAACCTTCGGTTTACTTGGAGGCATGTAGTGCGTTCCTGTTTGGGTTAGCCAAAGGACCACATCTTATGGTGACTTCTATTCACTGTAGGTTCAGAGCTTCAGCAGGCACGTGCAGAATCCTGCACCAAGGACATCCACACTCATAGAGAGATGCTACCGACCCTCATGCTGTGAGGAAGTAAGTGAATGAAACTGATGCTAACTGAAGCCCTGTGCCAGACCCTTCTTGCTTAATCTTCCTAACTATGAAGTTCCTATTATTCCCAATAAAAGATGAAAAAATTAAAGCTCAGTGAAGTTACAAAATTTGCCCAGGCTGTGATGTTTAGTAAATGGTGGCTTTGAAACCAGATCTGATTCCAATAGGCACGTGATACCTGATCTGCAGCAAACATGCCTCCGTGGAATATGAACAAATCTACTGAAAATGTTAACAGTCTGCATTTGTGTAGTACATTAGACCTTTCAAAAGAATTTCATATCTAGTATTTCATTTGTATTTACAATCTCCCACTTTGCAGAAAAGCAACGCTTTATTCCAGAGGGTGGCTTACATGGAGATTCGGACATTAACCTCATCTAGTCAACTTACTTTGTCAATAGGGGGTCATTCTAAGGCAAATGTGTGTTCTCTGGTCACTTGGAGCCGCAGTGCCAGGGCTGGAAGAGGTTTTTATTTGTATGACTGCATTTCATTTGGTACTGATTTATTCTTGAGCTGAGTCCAGACTATTCTAGTCTCAAAATTTCACGAAAGCCGAATTAAAATAAGATTTAGAACAGAGTAGCAAAGGGTGTTAGAGGTTTCCTAAGTACAGAGATTTCATCAAACATACTCTGTGATTGCCATCTGGTACCTTTGTTTCTCCTAACCCTGGGCTGTGGACGAGTATACATTTTCATGGTCATTTTAAAACTACAGAAAATAATGGGCTCTAACATTCTAATTCAAATTATTCAGACAGGCTGAAAAGATTACACAGGGCTTTAAAAATCCATACCCTATCCTGATGCCTTTATTTTCTATGGGACTGCCTGGTTTCTTTCTTTCCTCACCAGTTGTTTTACTTTACCAGAACAATTGGTAACTTGGAGGTAACTTTGTATTCAAGCTTAATTTTCCTGTTCCTCAAACCCAGAGAAAAGGCAACCCGATACTCCAAATCCTATCTAAAACTAACTTCAAAAGTATGGAAGGAAAGGCTTACCTCTAAAAGTAACAGGGCAGGATAGGAATAAAGACGCAGACGTAGAGAATGGACTTGAGGACACGAGGGGGGAGAAGGGTAAGCTGGGACGAAGTGAGAAAGTGGCATGGATTTATATACACTACCAAACGTAAAAGAGATAGCTAGTGGGAAGCAGCCGCATAGCACAGGGAGATCAGCTCGGTGCTTTGTGCCCACCTAGAGGGGTGGGATAGGGAGGGTGGGAGGGAGGGAGATGCAAGAGGGAAGAGATATGGGAACATATGTATGTGTATAACTGATTCATTTTGTTATAAAGCAGAAACTAACACACCATTCTAAAGCAATTATACTCCAATAAAGATGTTAAAATAAAAAAAAAAAGTAAAGGGGAAGTTTTGTGATGAGAAGAAAGAGGTGCTAGAAAACTAACTTCAACTGAGTCAATCTCCCTAAGAGCTCCTTGGACTCAGTCTGTGCTTTGAGGCCAATTCCCAGTTTTCTAATTTCTTTCTGCTTTTGTTATCTACTAATCAGCTTTAGAAAGCAAAATGGAAAGATATTTTCTTTCACTTAAAAAGTATTCCTTTTTACTTTTAGAAGGCATAAATTTGGTATCCTAGATGTTCTCAGTTCATCAGAGAGAACTGTCTCAGAGGAAGCAGTTCTATGCATATTCAGTGTGGATCAGCTCACTGGTCTCTAATCCAGCCTGGGACATTCGCAGTCATTCTGAGTTATTCCAGCAGACAGTCTGGCTCAGCCTCCAAGGCTCTCTGTCTAAGCCAATCCAGACTAAGTTGTTGACTTCAGACGTTCAGGCCTTCCCCACTCTTCCCTATGGGTCTTTGGCAAACTATAAAGTGGGAGCTTATCTTAGTTATGTCTCTATTCCCTTCCAGTGTTTTTTTACCCTCTCAGACCCTCCTCTGCCCTCATTTCTAAATTGGATTATTACAACAGCTGGAGAATGTGACAGATGCTGGTATAAATTTACAAAACTCTTTCTCTTGTCTCTTAGGTATCAACCCATATTTCCCAGTTCCTTTGAGTCTGGGGAGGAAGGCAGGCATGTGATCCCGTTCTGACCAATGGAATGTGGGGAAAGTGAGGTCCCTAATTCCAGGCCTTTTCCAGGCGCATGATGATTGACTGTTTCTAATTGTTAATGGGCTACTAAGAATTAAAGCACCAAGTTTATTGGAAAAGCACCAAAATTAAAAGAAGGAAGGCTCTGAGCTGGAACTCTCCAATGAAGGGAGTCCATGAACTTTTAACATATGGTTATTATGGCATATAGTTGATTTATTTTTAAATTTATTTTTTGTGGTACGCAGGCCTCTCACTGCTGTGGCCTCTCCCATTGCAGAGCACAGGCTCTGAACGCGCAGGCTCAGTGGCCACGGCTCACGGGCCCAGCCGCTCCGCGGCACGTAGGATCCTCCCGGACTGGGGCACGAACCCGTGTCCCCTGCATCGGCAGGTGGACGCCCAACCACTGCGCCACTAGGGAAGCCCCCTATGGCATATATTTGGCATTCACTGTGGTAGGCTGAGTAATGCCCCCTCCCGCCGAAGATGTCCACATCCTAATCCCTAGACCCTGTGAACTTGTTGCCTTACACGGCAAAAGAGACTTTGCAAATGTGGTTAAGAATCCTGAGATGATCCTGGATTATCAGGGTGGGCCCAATGTAATCACAAAAGTCCTTATAAGAAGAAGGCAGGAGGATACGTGACCACAGAAGAGGAATGTCAGTGTGAGACTTGACCAGCCACTGCTGGCACGGAAGATGGGAAGAAAGGATCAATCTAGAAGTTGGAAAGGACAAGGAATCAGATTCTCCCCTAGAGCCTCCAGAAGGAATGCAGGCCTGCTGGCACCTTGACTTTAGCCCAGTGAAACTGATATCAGGCTTCTGATCTCCAGAACTGTAAGATAATAAATTATGTTGTTTTTTACTTGTAGATTTGTGGTAATTTGTTATAACAGCAGTAGGAAAGGAATACACAGCCCTTTTGATTTTTGCCCTCTGGTTCTCTTTTATACTCTCCTTTGTATTGCTGTCTAAGCCACTTTGGGTAGATGAGACTGTCCTGTGAATGATAACAACAATGGATAATACGTACTGAGCCTTAATCGTGGGCAAGCAATTATGCCCTACCATTGTCCAGTCCTTATATCATTTAATTGTCAAAACAAGTCCATGAGACAGATCAAATGATTAATTTCCTATCTCTGGAAAATGAAGACAATTCTTAGAGAGATTAAGTAATTTATCTAAGGTCACAGAGCTTATTACTGTTACATGTGAGTGGTCCCATACCTCAGTTTATGCTTGTAACTGTATATAGTGTATGTATGTAGGTATCTCCATGTGTGGGGTATATGTGCTCTAGAAGCTCTGGTAAAACTTGGTTTAGAAAACTTAGCATAAATAATATGAGAGTAAAATCACGACTATAAACCCCCATGTAGAATATGCATTCACATTTTCCCAGGCAAAAAGTGTTTTTTTTTACATGTTTACTGGAGTATAATTGCTTTACAATGGTGTGTTAGTTTCTGCTTTGTAATAAAGTGAATCAGTTATACATATACATATGTTCCCATATCTCTTTATATTCATCTGTAGCTAGGGCTTAAAGATTGACCAATTAATCAGGTCAGGTTGGAGCAGTTTTATCCAAGTGGCTCAGTTTCTGTCATCAGACTGTGCTACAAAAACTAAGTGCAATAAAAATTAATCTGTTTCCCTCATTGTATCATAATAGGTTATAAAGGACTGAAATTATGTAGAGTACTTAAATTTTAGCATAGAATGTATTAGGTCATTTTCAATAACCTGACTTTATTCAAGGAACTGTTAGGACTTAGCCAGCTCGAGAAAATCATTTCGATGGTGGAGAGATGATAAAGGACCACGGCAGTTCTTATCTTTCTAAAACAGAGGTGCCTGTTGTTACTGTTCAGACTTTATTGGGCACTTCACTCTCCCAAGTCTGCGTTTCTTCATCTATAAAATGAGGCACCTTCCTGTCCTATCTATCCAGTGGGGTTGTTGGGAGGCCGAACCAGATCGCATGTGTGAAAGCACTTAGAAAACAGAAGCCCTACTGAAATAGAAAAGGATTCTCGTTAAACTTTAATTATAACACAAAATACACAACATTAGATATTAAAATCTCAATCTTTCGAAAGCAGTTTTTAGGAAAAGGGAAACAGATAGATACTGAAATCTCCTAAGTTTTATGAAGTTTCAGTTTAAGAGGACAGAGATTCTCTTTGTTCTGCTGGAAGCCCGAGAAGCAGCAGCAGCAGCGTAAAGCTGCCTAAGGTCTACCTGGATCTTTACTTACATCTGTCCGGCTCATCCTTGTGATGTGCTGGAGTTCTTGGCCACACCCAGGTTTTGAGATAAGGAAAGGCCTGGATGATTATAAATACTTTAACACCCTTGCTATCTTCTCCCAAGATCAGCAGATACTCAGAGTATCTCACCGACCCCTTTAGGTCTGAACTGAATCGGAGGACAGGCTTCCTCTTAGCTCCTCTGAGCCAATTTCCGGCATCTGCTCAGGGAAAGATAATGGAATAACACGTGGGTTCAGGAGGAAGCTGCTAGCACTGACATAAAACACAGAGTTCTCACTGTGCCTCCAACACCTGGAATAGGGCCTGGCTTGAGACAAGACCCGGTAAGTGTTTATCAAGTGTCAAATGAAGGCAGAGGCCACTTTCGAGGTAGGTGTAAGAAGTCAAAACAGAGTGCGATGTAATCGCTGCAGTAGGAGGATGAGAAAGAAGAGGAAAAAGGAGAAATTACTACAGAAACTGCCCTACCCTTAGTATTTATTATTCTCATACAATGAATTAGCAAGTAAAAAATATACAGCAGAAATGTGAAATACTGAACGTAATTCAAAGGTCCATGACACAATAAAGATGGAGATTTACCAGAAAGATGACCCCTTAGTCCAAAGTTGATGGATTAAACCAGACTTTGAGTCCAAACCCTGGCTCCATCACTTACAAACTGTGTGATTTTAGTCAAATTCCTTATCTTCTCTGTTTCAGTTTCTGTTTTTGTAAGGTGAGATAATAATAATTCTACCTCTAAAGTTGCTGTGAATATTAAATGAGTTAATCTATAAAAGCTTAGAGAAGTACATAAGTATGTATTTACTATGGTATCAGCCTACCATAGTAAATAATATATGTTTATTATGGTAGGCAAATAATGTCTCCCAAAGATATGCCCACATCTGAATCCCTGGGTGATAGTTAATTTTATGTGTCAGTTTGGCAGGACCATGGTGCCCAAATATTTGGTCAAACATTATTCCAGATTTTTCTATGAAGTGTTTCTTGGATGAAGTTAACATTTAAATAAGTAGACTTTGAATAAAGCAGATTACCTTCCATAATGTGTGTGAGCCTTAACCAATCAGTTGAAGACCTTAATAGAACAAAGACTGACCTTCTCCAAGCAAGAAGGAATTCTTCCTGCAGACTACTTTTGGACTTGAATGGCAACTCCTTCCTAGGTCTGCAGCCTGTTGGCCTACCCTGCAGATTTGGGACACACCAAGCCCCTCACAGTACCATCAGACGATTCCTTAAAATAAATCTCTCAATCAATCAATCAATCTATATGTGTGTGTGCGTGTGTGTGTATACACACATATATACACATATATGTATATATATGCATACTATACCTCATTTTATTGCACTTTGCTTTATTGAGCTTCACAGATATTGCATTTTTTTTTACAAATTGAAGGTTGGTGGCAACCTTGCATCGAACAAGTCTATTGGCGCTATTTTTCCAGCAGTATTTGCTCACTTCATGTCTCTGTGTCACATTTTGGTAACCCTCACAATATTTCAAACTTTTTCATTATTATTATATTTGTTACGGTGATCTGTGATCAGCAATCTTTGATGTTACTGCTACAACTTACTGAAGGCTTAGAAGATGGTTAGCATTTTTAAGCAATAAAGTATTTTTAAATTAAAGTATGTACTTTTTTTTCTTAGACGTAATGCTATTGCATACTTAACAGACTACAATATAGTGTAAACATAACTTTTTTTTTTGGCGGTACGCGGGCCTCTCACTGCTGCGGCCTCTCCCATTGTGGAGCACAGGCTCCGGACGCGCAGGCTCAGCGGCCATGGCTCACGGGCCCAGCCGCTCCGCGGCATGTGGGATCCTCCCGGACCGGGGCATGAACCCGTGTCCCCCGGATCGGAAGGCGGACTCTCAACCACTGCACCACCAGGGAAGACCCTAAACATAACTTTTATATGCAATGGGAAACCAAAAATATCCATGTGACTTGCTTCATTGTGATATTTTATTTCCTTTATTGTGGCAGTCTGGAACCGAACCCACACTATCTCTGAGGTGTGTGTGTACATATATATACACACACATAGACACCCTATTGTGTGTGGACATATATATGCATCTCTTTGTGTGTACACACACACACACACACACACACACACACACACACACACACATCCTGTTGGTTCTGTTTCTCTGGAATACTGTGACTAATATACCTGGGAACCTATGAATGTTACCTTATTTGAAAGAAGGGTCTTTGAAGATGTGACTAAATTAAGGATTTTGAGGTGGAGAGATTATCCTGGATTATCTGGGTTGGGTTCTAAATTCAGTCACAAGTGTCCTTATAAGAAGCAGACAAAGGAGGAGAAACACATAGAAGAGAAGGTGATGTGAAGATGAAGGCAGAGATTGGAGTAATGTGGTCACAAGCCAAGGAGTGAAAGGAATACGAAAAGTCCCCCAGAAACCAGAGGAGTCAAGAAATGGGTTCTCCCCAGAGCCTCCAGAGGAAACATGGTCCTGCTGACACATTGATGTTGAACTTCCAGAACTGTGAGAGACTACGTTCCTATTATTTTAAGCTACCAAGTGTGTGGTAATTTGTTATAGCAGCCCTAGGAAACTAGTACACTTACCATATAGGTATTTTCTATTAATATTCAGTATCTCCTCACTTACTAACCATAAAACCTCAAGTAGTTTTAACAAAGCCCAGAACCAGGAAGAAAACAAGTAAAACTTCTGAATATCCTTATCAGTGTTTATCCATGGATATTCTCTCACAGTACTCCACAGATCCTCACTCAGAGGACCACTCTAAATGCTGACCCTTATTATTACAGATACTGATGGAGAAAATTGCCCCTCCCCTGGCTCCATGGAGGAGAGTGCCCCCAACCCTGAGGGTAGGTGGGGGAACTCACGTTTGAGTCCCTCAATGAATCAGCCACCCACCCCAACCGGGTTGTCTAGCAGCACTCAGCGGAGTCATCCCTAGAAGGAGGGGCCCAAACCACCATGATACTGGGAGAAGCATCATCAACACTTTCGTGTTTGAGGGTCCAGGGGAGAAGCTGGAACCTGGGTCCAAAGTTGGCAAACACAAATGGAGCTCGTCTTTATCCTGAATTCTGGTTTTGGCTCATGGACTGGGACATGCCAAATGTTTCAGACAAGGGAAAGTTTGCTTCAACCTGGCATCATGGCAATCTCTAGGGCAGAGTGTAAAATCAAGGACACAGCTCTGCACAAGGCTCCTGGTAGAACCATCCAGGCCCGCTGCTGTGCGTGTCTTACCTGTGCTCCTTAAATCCTCTAGTGTGAGTGCCCTTGACCTCCAGTCATTTGTGCGGCCCTTCATTATTTTTCAATATCTCTGTACCGCCTGTATGTTTATTCTTTAAATAAACTCACCACTTCTACCATAGCTTCATCCTACACAATCCATAAATTCATGAGTTTGATGCAATGTGATAGCTATGTTACTCAAATAGTCATCGGGTACATATTTATACCATTGAAAACTATCCTGGGTATCTTCCGTCATCAGCCTATCACGACGTACCACATGTGCACTATGGAAACAAATGCTGCCATTACGGATACGTGACTCGGAGTTGGGGCTCACTGGGGCCTTCGAGGGCCTCCTTAGTGGGGCTTTAGTGTAGGGTAGGGGACCAGAAACTCCTTTTCTACTTAGTGCTAACAATATCAGCAAATGGGCAAGATAAAACACCAATCTCCACCCATCTGCCCTAAATTCTTCTCATTCCAACCCCTCTAGGGGAGAAAGAGTCTCTCTTCCAATCCCCCAGAGCAGGGGAGGACTGAGCTATTTCCCTGACAGGCTAGAAGTGGCAAACCGACAAGGTGGCCTTGATTGAGATGGCAATGACTAGAAGTCTGCTAACGGGAAGGAATCTGTAGAGACTCGAGTCAGGGAGCCAAGGCACGACGCCTTGACAATCCCGTCAGGTGGGAATTGCACCGGGAAACTACATTCACACCTGGGGATCAAGGATTTAGGAATCAATCAGCGGCGACAGGTGGGTCTACTCCCATACAGTGGTGGGAATTGAATATCTGGGACTTCTGACAACCCTGAGCAATGGCAGAGGTCCTGGGAGATGAGCCTGGAAAATAAACTCACCATTCATGGAAATTCAGCAGCTGGCTTATTCCGGGGTAGGGCATACTCCTTCTTCCTCCTCAGTTTCTCCAGATACCTCCACATGTCACATTTCAACTTTTTAAGCTGTTTTTTGTCCCCTCCCGTTACGTGGTAAAACCTGAGTAACATCCCTCTCCCGGGTTCCACCTTACACTGGTTTCATTTGCACTCCGTGCTGGGTCTCGTAGGCAAAGCAGCATAAGGGTGGGGGAGTGTCTGAAAGGGGGACACTGCCTTGTCACACCAGGACTCAGGAGCATCTCCCAGAATGAAGTAGCTGAGTTTTATCCACCCCAGTATGTGGGAGTGACAAGCCCTCTGGATAACTCCCACATCTGTCCTCTCTGCTCATCCTCGTACATCTGACTTTGCTTAGAAACCACCTCCAAAGAAATGGCTACCCGGCACTACTTTCTCTAGACAAATGCTATTGCTTCTGGCATCATCAGTCATAGAAAGATCTTTTAAAATGTGAATAACTTGATTCATTTATATAAAAGGTCAATATTAGAAAATGTCTCCCCCTGTGTCTCATCTACACCTTAACATAATGTTCTATACTTGCAGTGCGCTGTCTGTGACACCGATGCAGGGAATAAATGAGTATAGAATGAAATAATTATGGGAAAAGGCAAAATTTATTCTGTAACTGATGCTGACTTTTTTCTTTCGGTCTATTTTTTGTTTGTTTAATAAGGCATCTGAAGCTAGAAATTAAAAATGAATGATATGATAATGTCAGTTTCCTTCTAGCTGATCAACACTGGCCATAAATCTAAATTTAAATTTAGATTTAATAAACCCCTCCACATTCCCTGCATCAGAGTCAGGAAACTGATTTGCTTCATCCCAATTGCTTTTCCTGCACATTAAGCTGAATATTGTATCTAATCATCTGCTTTGGTGCCTTCCAAACATACCCAACTTAAAACCTGCCTCAGAATTGGTCCAGTTGATAAACCTTGTTATCCTTTTTATATGATTTATATTGAGTCTACCTTTTCGAACATTATTCTTAATTATCTTTGCTGTCTTGCAATTTATAACTTAGGCCACCTAAAAATTACAAGTCATTATTTGATTTAGCTTTGCTCTCACGTCTTTGACAGAGCATACTTTAGCTTCTGAGAACTTTCACAGTTTGATTTTATGCTTTGCCTCTGTGTTTAATAGTTCTCTGAAGCAAAAACAACAAGATATTCTAAAAGCTTCTTCTAGTAAGTGTGAAAAAACAGAGATGCGATAGAAATTCGTGTGGTACGTGGGTGGTGGCTGGGGGAGAGCTTTGAAATGAGTTTCTACCAACCTTTTTGAAATAATGTTAGCAACCCTACACAGTTCAGATCACACAACCATGCCTTTTTACATCATCCAAACTTGGGAGACCAAATACCCACTCAGACTGAATATATGCTACCTCTTGAGCAGTAGTTATGGGCTGCTGAAGACACCATTTCGTACAGATTGTATAAAATATAAACTTCTGTGTTAGAGTGTGTTTTGATGAATCATAGGTTGACCTTTCTATAGGTCAAAGTGGTTCAGTGGTGGCAATTTCAAACGGTTCAACCTAAAAGTGGGGAAATCTAAACCTTCTCTGCCCTCTCAGTGAAGACTGCCAGTGTTCTACAAATCCCAGTGATGGAGTCATGTCACTGAACTCAGGAGATCAAAATTGCTGTTAGTGGAGTAGGGGCTGGGCATAGGGGTCTACTTCTGATGGTGGTGCACTTGGCACACAAGGGGGAAAAGCTGTGGAGATTTAACCCAGCTCCAGATTAGCTCCTATGTTTTGGACCATATGAAAATTTTACATGTTTCTTCCAAATCTTGTCTGTCAATCTGTAGCTACTCTGCACTCACAGAAGGTTTAACTAAAGCCTAAGTAGCTCACTTCTTCCATGATGTGATTATTCCCAAGGCTACCGGTCTAATCCTTTTCCTACATCCTTTCCTCCCATAAGAATATGGCAACATATTTTTGAATTTTTAAATAATATAAACTTTCTGTGAAATATTTAAACAATTCATCAAAAGTAAAATTTCCTTCATTATCCTGAGTCTCCATGAGATAACCAGATCATCCAGATTCTTTTATGCATACATATAAACACATACATCTTAAATGAAAATTAGGTCACACTATATTTCCTATTCTGTATCATGTTTTGATCACATGAAAGTACACTGTAGACATTTTCAAATGTCACTACATAAGGATCTGCTGTAATCATTAAAACCGTTGAACAGTATTCCTCTCTATCACCATACCATCATTTAAAAGGTTAATTCCCCCAAAACTGGACAACCAAATGCAAAAAGATAAAACTAGACCACTATCTCACACCATACACAAATATTAACTCAAAATGGTTAAAAACTTCAATATAAGACCTGAAACCATAAAACTTCCAGAAGAAAACATATATAGTATGTTCTCTGATATTGGTCTTACAATGTCTTTCTAGATGTGTCCCTTTAGGCAAGGGAAACAAAAGCAAAAATAAACAACTGGGATTACATCAAACTAAAAAGCATCTGCACAGCAAGGAAACAATCAAAAAAAAAAAAAAAAGAAAAGACAACCTACTGAATGGCAGAAGATAGGTCACATCAGGGGCTAATACCAAAAATATAAAGAACTCATACAACTCAACAACAGAAAAGCCAAACACCCCAATGAAAAAATGGGTGGATGAGCTAAATAGACATTTTTTTCCTCAACAAGTACACACTGATGGCCAACAGGCACATGAAAAGAGGTTCAGCATCACTAATGATTAGGGAAATGCAAATCAAAACCACAATGAGATATCACCTCACACCTATGAGAATGGTTATTATAAAAAAAACCCAGAAATAACAAGTATTGATAAGGATGTAGAGAAAAGGGAACCCTCATGCACTGTTAGTGGGAATGTAAATCGGTTCAGTCACCATGAAAGACAATATGGAGAGTCCTCAAAAAATAAGAACAGAACTATCATGTAACCTCAGTATCCCACTTCTGGGTATTTATTCAAATAATATAAAAACACTAATCTCAAAAGATATCTATAATAGCCAAGATTTGGAAACAACCTAAGTGTCCATCAAGGTATGAATGGATAAAAAAGATGTGATATATACATACATATATACATGTAAACATTAACACAATGGAGTACTACTCAGCCATAAAAAAGATGAAATATTGTCATTTGTGACAATATGGATGGACCTTAAGGGTATTACATTAAGTGAAATAAGTCAGATGGAGAAAGATTATTTCACTCATGTGAGGAAGTAAAAAGCGAATAAACAAAAAAAAAACAAAATAAATAAACAAAACAAACCAAACAAAAACAAACAAGTAGATACAGAGAACAGAGTAGTGGTTACCAGAGGGGAAGAGGCCAGAGGTAAGGAGAAATGGGTAAAGGGGATTAACTGTATGGTGATGGACAGAGAATAAATTTTTGGTGGTGAGCACATTCTAGGGTATACAGAAGTAGAAATATAATGGCATACACATGAAACATATAATGTTATAAATCAAATGTTACCTCAAAAAAATCCCCCCCCAAAAAATTCCCCAAATAGGGACGTTTGGGCTTCTTCCAATTTTTTGTTATTATGAACGATTCTGCAGTAAACATTCTTATATATGCACCTTTGTAAGCTTATACAATTATTTCCTCAGAATTAATTACTAGAGGAGGAATTGCTAGGTTAACAGGAACGCACATGCCACATGCTGATTCACATGTTCAGGTGACTTTTGAAGTTACACGCCCACCAGGAGTTTATAAGAGTTCACTTCCTGTACCTTAACCAGCCCTGAGTATCATTATATCTTTTGGTCTTCTTTAGTTTGATAGAGAGCTAATGATATTACTGTTTCACTTCATATTTTTAATTCTTACGGCGGTAAAGAACTTCGCATACATACAATGACATTTGGACTTCTTCTTTAGTGATTTCTTTTCTATTTGTCAGGACTCTTGCAATTACAAGTTATCCATCCCGAATTAGTCTAAAACAAATCAACCAACAAGAATGCAATGTACTGGCTCACCAGCTGGGAGAGACACAGGAGTGGCTCAGAAAACTGAAGGAAGGACTGGAATGTTCTAGGAATGTTATACAGGACTCACTGAGGTAATGGATGGAAAACATTAAGCCCAGTTCTGGCACATAGTAGGTGCTCAATAAATTACTGAATGAATGAAGCAAGTACATCCCTGCTATACATCACTGTTTAATGAAAGATGTGCTGACTGGATATTCTGGACTAGATCCCAGGAGGTCAGTGGAACTAACAGAATCAGACTCACATTAATGAACTGAGACCATATTGCACCTTCCTTCTACTGAAAGTTACTTAAAGCCACCAATCCTTATTCTTGTCCTGTGTAAAGAGATACCGTAGAAATCCATTTGGTCTCGTGTAATGTGAGAATATGTACTGTGAAATTCACATACTTCATTTTTTAGCACCTTACTACATTGAGCTCTTAATTGGTCCGCATTACTTTGTCAACTGCAGTAGTATCTTCCTGGGATTTACTTGGAGGAAGATCAGCTGGGCCTTTGTTCCCAGTTAGGTCTGATGTGCAGTTCTCAGGGGAAATGACATGCATGTGGGGTTCCAATGCAGTGCAGGCTTCAAGGGGACAGATTTTGGAAACGGCTGGGCCTTTATTTACCCTTCTACAACTCATTTCTTTGGGATCAATACTACTCCTTTGAATGTATTTTATTTTTAAAATGGAAGCATATGGCATAAAGAGGGGAAATCTAAATTAATAGATAAATTTTCTATTTGACTTTGCCTTGCATGGGTTAAAAGGATAGATATGTGTATTCAAAATGGGCTCTGTGTTGTGAGTTGAGGAAGGAACACTTGACCAGTGTCAGGAGAGTGACTGAGGACAGTCACTAACCAGCTGTGTGACCTAGAGCAAGTCACTTGACCTTTCTTAGCTGAAAATTCCTTCTTACTTAATTATATCATTGGACCAGATTAGTAGTGTTCAAATTCTACTGTTACTGTGAAACCACCAACAGGACCCAGACCCCCACTCCCACCACATACACACACAGACACACATTCAGCACCCAGAGCAGCTCCACGCACAGTTGCTTTCTAAGAATTTCGTAGAAAAAAGCTGTGCAATGTAATGCTTACAAGAATGTTCTCCAGAATCAAACTGACAGAGTTTGAATGTCCACTTCGCCATTGGCAGCTGTGTGAAGTTTTATAAGCCTCCATTTGCACACCTGTATAATTACTAACAACATATTCTTTATTATTTTTACTATTAAAAATATTCACCTTACAGGGATGTCTTAAGGGTTAAAAGAAGTAGAGTGCTTGCTGTAGTGTATGGCATACAGTATCTACTTAATAATATTATTGTATTTGGGGAAAGGATTCTGAAAACAAAACATGATTTGAAAACTGATCTTTAAAATTCCTTCTAGTTCTAAGAATCAACATTGTGAAAATGACTCTACTACCCAAAGCAATCTACAGATTCAATGCAATCCCTATCAAACTACCAATGGCATTTTTCACAGAACTAGAACAAAAAATTTCACAATTTGTATGGAAACACAAAAGACCCCGAATAGCCAAAGCAATCTTGAAAAAGAAAAACGGAGCTGGAGGAATCAGGCTCCCTGACTTCAGATTACACTACAAAGCTACAGTAATCAAGACAGTATGGTACTGGCACAAAAAGAGAAATATAAATCAATGGAACAGGATAGAAAGCCCAGAGATAAGCCCACGCACATATGGTCACCTTATCTTTGATAGAGGAGGCAAGAATATACAGTGGAGAAAAGACAGCTTCTTCAATAAGTGGTGCTGGGAAAACTGTAGTTACAAGTAGCTCATGCAGCTCAATATCAGTAAACCAAACAACCCAATCCAAAAGTGGGCAGAAGACCTAAATAGACATTTTTCCAAAGAAGATATACAGATTGCCAACAAACACATGAAAGGATGCTCAACATCACTAATCATTAGAGAAATGCAAACCAAAACTACAATGAGATATCACGTCACACCGGTCAGAATGGCCATCATCAAAAAATCTAGAAACAATAAATGCTGGAGAGGGTGTGGAGAAAAGGGAACCGTCTTGCACTGTTGGTGGGAATGTAAATTGATACAGCCACTGTGGAGAACAGTATGGAGGTTCCTTAAAAAACTAAAAATAGAACTACCATATGACCCACCAATCCCACTACTGGGCATATACCCTCAGAAAATCATAATTCAAAAAGAGTCATGTACCACCATATTCATTGCAGCTCTATTTAAAATAGCCAGGACATGGAAGCAATCTAAGTGTCCATTGACAGTTGAATGGATAAAGAAGATATGGCACATATATACAATGGAATATTACTTAGCCATCAAAAGAAATGAAATTGAGTTCTTTGTAGTGAGGTGGATGGACCTAGAGTCTGTCCTACAGAGTGAAGTAAGTCAGAAAGAGAAAAACAAATACCGTATGCTAACTCATATATATGGAATCTAAAAAAAAAGGTCATGAAGCACCTAGGGGTAAAACAGGAATAAAGACGCAGATGTAGACAATGAACTTGAGGACACAGGGAGGGGGGAGGGTAAGCTGGGACGAACTGAGAGAATGGCATGGACATTATACACTACCAAATGTAAAATACATAGGTAGTGGGAAGCAGCCACATAGCACAGAGAGATCTGCTCGGTGTTTTATGACCACCTAGAGGGGTGGGATAGGGAGGATGGGAGGGAGACGCAAGACGGAGGAGATATGGGGATATATGTATATGTATAGCTGATTCACTTTGTCATAAAGCAGAAGCTAACACA
Organism: Globicephala melas; assembly: GCF_963455315.2. Lineage (NCBI taxonomy): Eukaryota > Metazoa > Chordata > Mammalia > Artiodactyla > Delphinidae > Globicephala > Globicephala melas. The sequence continues at coordinate 12,767,258 of NC_083324.2, read as the reverse complement.
CCATTGTAAAGCAATTATACTCTAATAAAGATGTTAAAAAAAATTCCTTCCAGTTCTAAAATTTCTTTTTCCAAAAAGTAACTCTTATGAGACAATAGCAAGGGGCCATCAGTAGACAGCGTTTCTTAGATTCCTTGACTCCAAGGCAGCTTGTCTTGCATGGATAATTTATACATATATTCAAGCTTACTGGGTAAAATTTACAAACAGTGAAGTTTACCCTTTTGGTACACAACTCTATGAGTTTTGACAAACACATACAACCATGTAACCACCACCACAATCTGATATAGTTCCTTCACCCCCTTTACCATCAATCTCCTCACCCATCCAGTCCCTGGGAACCGGTGGTCTGTTTCCTCTCCCTATAGTTTTGTCTTTTCTAGAAAGTCATATAAACATAGTCACAGAGTACACATAGATTTTTGAGTCTGGTTTCTTTTACTTTGTTACATTCGAGGGTCATCCTTGTTATTGTTTGCATCCCTTTTCTTTAGTGAGTTCACCCCCTTTTTATTACTGAGCATTCCATTGTGAATATACCACTACACATTTATCTACTAATCAGAGATCAATTATGAAAAAAGTAGCAATAAACATTTGAGTGGATCAGTGTTTAAATATCTAGGAATGAGACTGCTGGGTCATATGGTAGATGTATTTTTAACTTTATTAGATAATGCCAAGTTTTGCTTTCCCATCAAAACAGTTTTTGTACTCATTATGCATTCATCAGACATTTAGGAGCATTCCAATTAGTTTCTGTACTAGTTTTCTACTGTTGTTATAACGAATTGCCACAAACTTGGTGACTTTAAGCAGCATACACTTATTATTTCGTAGTTCTGGAGGTCAGATATCCAAAACACCTCATTTCTCCCTTAAAACATCTAATATAGGTTATCAGGCTTGTAAAACATGTAGTAAACACTATTCAAAAGAAAGAGTCAGAAGAATAGAGGACGGCAGGTGGTGGCAGACTGCACTTCTTTCTGGAGACTCTAGGGTGAGAAGATTTCCTTGACTTTTCCAGCTCCTCCTGGCTGTCCACATTCTTTGGCCTGTGGCCCCTTCCATCTTCCATACCAGCAATGGCTGGTGGAGTCTTTCTCATATGGCTTCACTCTGACAGATGCTTCGCCTTCATTTTCCACATTTAAAGGATCCTTGTGACTACACTGGCTAGTCCAGGATAATCTCTTTACTTTAAAGTCAACTGATTAACAAATTTATTTTGATTTGCCATCAAAATTGCCCCTTGCCATGTAACATTACATATTCACAGGTGTGGGGGGGTAGGACGTGGACTTCTTTGGGGGCTGGGTAGGTGGGCAGCATTATTCTGCCAACCATGGTTTGCAACCTCATAGGCATATAATATTGTCAATTAAAAAAATTAAGTCATTCTAATGGTTGTATAATCATTGTGCATTATGGTTTTAAATTGCATTTCCCTAATGACTAATAACGTTGAACATCTTTTCATGTATTTCTTTGCCACCATATGTCTTCTTCGGTAAAATGTTTGTTCAAATTTTTGCCTATTTAAAAAATTGGGTTGTTTATTTTCTTATTATAGAGTGAGAATTCTTTATACATTCTTGACTGTAGTCTTTTATCAGATCAGAATTTTGCAGATACTTTCCTTTGGCCCATGGCTTTTATTTTCACTTTAACAGTATTGTTGAAAATAAGATTTTAATTTTAATGACATCCAATTTATCACTCTTTTTCTTTTATGAACCATGCTTTTTGTGTCTTAAGAAATCTTTACTAAACCCAGGGTCACAAAGGTTTTCTTCTACAAATTTTGTAGTTTTAGGTATCACATTTGGATCTATGATCCATTTTGTGTTAAATTTTTATTAAGTTTAGCTAATCTGGGTTCAGGATTATTTTTTTGAACATGGATAGCCAACTGTTTCAGGACCACTTCTTAAAAAGAAGAAATTTAATTTTTACCCTCATATACTTCTTGCATTTAAAAGACCTTGAAGGAAAACTTTTTAGCCATTTTGATTTTTCATTACTTCAGAGCTTTTCAACTGTTTTTGATTTTTTTAGTACCTATGTGCTAATGACAACACACTCTTGAAATCAAAACATTTATTCATTACAGACCAGGTTAGACACATACCAAGATGGTCAATACACAGCCCCAGATTTATGATAAATAATTGATTTCTCAGTGTCATGAGTTGAGCCTAAATAATTTGATTATGTGTTTAGCTAGTAATAGACACTCATTAGCAGAATTCTATTTCATGCTTGTTTGCACCTGCAAACAATTTCTTGTTTAAGGGATTATTCCATTTGGTCTGCCTGATATAATTTTGCTCAGTAACACTATATTGATGACCATCACTGAAGCTCACCTAGAAATATAAAGAGATCTCACTCACCCCTTCCCACCTGGCTTGATTAATACTTCATACCACTCTGGTGCCTTCCTGGCAGAAAAGCCTTGGCGTTCCATGTTTGGTTTTGAGAGCTGACTCTCAGTGACTTAAGGGAAGCTAGTTACTCCAAGAATAAAGCCTGGGAGGCCCATAGAGAAGATTCTTAAAATCGCATCTGTGTGTATATAATAAACTTCTGACCTTTGTTTTTCGCGATCATTCAGTTTAAATTTTCTGTTCTTTCTGTGTGGAGTGGGTCGGAGGGAAGAAGATTTAAAATACCGACAGATTTAGAAATCACTGGAAACTGCCTTTTACCATAAAGAACCAATGATGATGCCTCAAACCCAAATATCACTGGCTGATGCAGAACATAGATTCTCCTTTCGTTTTGAATATGAGCTCACAAAGCCCTTGAATCAGACTGAAGTTGGATTCTTAGGGATGGGTGTGAACACTGACTGATCCAATGTATTTGTGACTGCCTCTTCTTTTTTTCCTTCATTATTTACAGGATTCACTTATCCACAGTCCTTCAGAGCAGAGAGTAGCAAGGATGCAACAACCCAGGGTTAGTGTTTTGAGTTACTTCATCAACTATATGGAAGTCGCTATAGAACCAAAGATCTTGGATTCCTGATGTAAAAATCAGCAAGGAAGAGGCCTGCAAAAACCTGAAAAGTGGTGGGTTAATTATGCCTACCCACCACCTTTAGGAAATATTTTATACACGTTAATAACCCTAGGAAGACCTGCAGCGAAGAATTTTGTTAGTTTATTTTGTTAGTTTCCCAAACACGTTCGAGCATGGAACACTTGTGTTCTCGGCATACCTGTGAACCTGAGGCAGAGCGTCTGCAGGACAGCACTTTGGGAAATGTTAACCTGGAATGCTGAGAGCTGGAACGTGCTCAGAGGTTATCCCATTTATGCTAATTTTTCTTATTCTCTGAGTGTCTTAGCTTTTTCTTCCACTCCCTTAATCGCAATGAATTTCAGTTTTCTTCCATCCTGTTAGACATTTAATGTTTCCAAGTAATATTGGGCTGATGAGATTTATTTATGTATTTTTTGCATCCATAAAGCAAGTGTTAGGCCTCTTGTAAAAAAGAAGATAATAATATTGACTAGCCTTACTATTAGGAAGCTTAAATAAAATATTGTCCTTGGAAATCCTTAGTAAAATGTATAGTAAGAGGATGATATTTAGCTCTTCAGAGTAAATTTTTTTTTGCCTTTAAGTTGAACTGGGGCCTAGGGCAAAAATACTGAAAAGATGAGGTTTCTCCTTCGGCAAACACTGCCTCTGATTTCTGTGCCACTCCCGTTTTTCTGTTCTGTTGTCACAAAGTCCTTTGTCCTCTGACTCAAGCCTGTCTCAGGAAGAAATAAGACAGAACCTATTTGCATTTCAAAACGAATGTAAGAAGTTGCGTTTTCAGCCCGAGGTGAGGGGGGGGGGGTGTTTAGATGGGCTCTCTCCTCTCTACTTGTCACCAGCCCTGGAGTCAGGGGATGCTCAAGGCTACCGTTATTCCATATTTGGTCCCATCAGGAGGATTTTATGGGGTGTGTCATCGTGGCAGCTTTTAGCCTCCTTGAGAATCTGCATATTCTTGTGTGATTTGGGGAGCCATCTTATACTCACCAATAGAACTTTCGACTGTTTTAGGAGAGGAAGAGAATGACAGGCATCTCTAAGAGTCATTAGAATCCTTCCTAGAAATGCTTTGTGTCTCTGAGAGGTGATGTGGGTCCTCCAGGAGTACACAGCTCATATCTGGGACAACGGGTGGCGCAGTAGGTGATTCTATGAGGTGGGGGGCGGGGGGAGACTAGACTTCAAGCTCTAGTGTTCAGCTTCAGCGTTATGCTGATACCACCTTCTCCCACCCCCAAAGGTTCTGACAGCCAACCAATTCTTGGTTCAGTCCACCCCTGAGTGAAGGGACACAATTCAGGGCTAGCTTTCAGGTACAAATGTCGAGTGAAGAAAAATCTTCAGTGTTTTGAGACTGACATCGGACCTCAGACGTCTCTGGCTGAGTTGTAACAGCAGAGGAGTAAAGTCTTCGTAAGGATGGATAAAGAAAGGAGAGGCCTGGAGACTTGTAACTTCCGTTCTTTGAGTGTCAAATTTGCAAAAGAAAAATAATCTCTGAGGAGCTCCCCTTTGAATTGGATGATTTCAAGCATGACCTGAGAATCAGGCACACAATTAGCAATATGAGTCACGGTCCGGAGTGAAATTCCCTTGGTGAGGGGGTGACATTCCTCTTCCAGAGCACTTGGCAGCTCAGACAAAACTGTCTGCTGCGTCTGAGGCCGCCTCCTCCTGGGAGATGATATACCAATATGCCTGATAATATCTTTCGGTGTGATAGGCCACATGTTTAAAAACAAGAGTTAAAAATATACAGCACCTCACTATGAGAAAAACGAAATCACATAAGTCCTAATCTACTTGTTCAGGAAAACATGGCTAAAATAGACTATCTGCATTACTTTTGATAGCCTCTTCCTTTGGAGGGCAAACTTACTATAGTTTAGAGTTTCATCAGAGCGTTCAAAAGGAGTCAGATAAACCTGTAGGCCAGATTTTGTGGGGTTTTTTTTTTTAACATCTTTACGTGGTTTTGTTTTTAATAATTTTTTCCCCTTTACATAAACAAAAAATTATCTTTATGGCTCTCTGGAGAGTAACTGACCTGTAGATAAGTTGTTTTGTTTAGTTTTGTTTTATAGTCTCAAGAAAAGTTCTGAGAAATATTTTCAGCCAAAGGGAAGAGCAGCTTGGTTTTTACACTGACACATTGGGGATGGTTAACGTAAGGGGTGCTGCAGTAAGCTCCTACAGTGAACCGGAGTTCATATTCTCCAAGAATTCTCCAAAGTATATGATGATTGGTTGGATGTCTGAGTATATTCTCCAAAGTATATGATTGGTTGGATGTCTGAGTATATTCTCCAAAGTATATGATTGGTTGGTTGTCTGAGTCTTTAAGGCTGTGTTCTTGGGGTTGTGGCATTGGTGAATTGCAGTGCACCTAATGCAAAGTTCCCCTGACTGGATCTCTACAGGAGCTTCTCTTTTTTCCCCATGATGCACAATGAGATGAGACCAAGGGATATATAGGGATCCGAGTCCTATTGCTTTGTCTCACAATACTCAGAAAGTGCTAGAACAACCATGCAAAAGGACAAACATTGCTCCCGTGATGTTCAATGTTATTTTGTTAAATTCTCTCAGAATTTCATGCTTAGAAAAACCCAACACTCCTTTGAACTGCTGTTAGAGTATGAGAGCACTGCAGCATTTTGTATTTCCCTTTTTGCATTGGTTGCCAGGAAGCTCAGAAGTTGCTATGTGCTCTGTCTTAGTTGCATTAACCTCCATTTTCTGTATGGTTTTTCTCTCCCAAGACATCTTTATTTCATTGATTTTGCTCTTTACTTTTTCTTTGTTTTTAATCATTCTATCTGTGTCTTTCACTATAAGCAGCTAGAAATAAGTACACAGAACACATTTATTCTACTGCAGGATATTTAACCTGGTATATTTTTGTTGCTGGTGTTCTTCAGAGCAATGGTTTTCATATTGGGGGATACTCTTTTTCAGAGTCCATTCTTAGGTATATTACCAGGGGTAGTAATGAAGGGAATACTTGGTATGTGTGCTTCCAAAGAGGTTCCTTGAATTTTACATCAAGCTCCTCTACCCAGACTGAGAGCTATTGGGGAAGAGCAATATTTTAAAACTTCACCGTGATATGTTCTGATCGAATAGGTCTGGCATAGGATCCAGAAATGTGCAGTTAAAATTTGTCTTAAAGGAATGTTCACATGGCAGATCTGAAACACTGTTAGGAAGACTCTGAGAAGCAGTGACTAATCACAGTTAAACAAAACTGTGGGGCCGGGTGGAGACTAACTTCATTCTACAGGTCAAGGTCAAATGCCAATTTCATTCCCATAGAATATTCCCTGTCTCAATGGAATTGAAAGGCAGGTGACCTGGCATCTAGTCTCTGCTCTGCCTAGCATCTTGGTGACCTGAGGAGTCCATTTAAAGCGCACAACTCTCAGTCACGTCGTTTGTATAAAATTGGTGAGCCTGTGATGAAAAGGACTCTTTCCACCCACAAAACGCAATGGTTCTTCACCAGCATGCAGGGAGACGGCGAATTTAGAAACAGGAGGAATTTTAGTGCCACCAGATAAGCCATGTGCTGTGAGAATGATGGGGAAAGACTTTTCTGTAAAAAGTCAGTATGGCTTGGTTTTCTGCCAGGGAAGCGCACAGCCACTTTTGTTCTCAGCATTATATATGGGAAAAGTGAATTCACAAGTTGTGCAAAATGGTTGTTTCATCAACAGGAGTTGGAAGCCAAATGCAATTGTTAAATATTCACAATGGATAAAACAGATCTGTACGCTTCATTTTTCTTGGAATAAGTAATCCTGGCTGAAAGAGATCCCTGGAAGGCACTGAGCAGCTGGTAGGGTGACTAGATGAACACGCTCTGTCTCTTTCCTTCTATACTCATTTCACCTGGGAGATAACTATTTCCCCACCTCTGAAGATGAATATTCCTTTGTAGCAATGACCACTTGAAATTAATGAGTTCAAAATCCCGTGTCTCTCTTGGAAGCAGTTATGTCCAAGACTAATTACCTTCAGTGTAAAAAATACCTTTATTTTTTTTTTTTAGTAACAAACTCCTTTTTCCTTTGCTGTACCTTAGAGTACAGCACATTTTAAACAGAGGAAATGTAATTAAATTAGAACTCGTGGTGGAAAGCAGTGGCGGCTGATAATAATTGCTTTTCAGAACACACTATAATTATTTCAAAGCATCACAGTCAACTTAGAAGGCTCGCTTTGTCTGGACTAGAGCTGCTTTGATGAAGACACTATGCCTTCATGAGTCTAGGTTTTCTTAAACTTAACTAAACTGTTTTTTTTTAATGATTATATTAATAATTACAGTACCATGATGCTATTTTATGGACACTGGAAGATAAAATTCAAATTCCCCTTCTGCCTATTTGTTAAAGTTGTAACCACAAAATGTACACAATTTTTGCTCATTAACTGTTTGATAAGCCCTTGAAATTCTACAACCAATGAAAATACCTTTTTCATTTGGTACCTCCCATGTAGTATTTAATACATTAAATCGAGGCGTAAGAGGGATTTTGTTAATACCCTGATAAACCACTAGTTTTTGCTCACCCTGTTTCCTCTACCTGGAACGTCTCCCCTTTTTTTCTGATTCCATGAGTAAAATTCTACGTTACGCTTCAAGTCCCAGATTAAATGCCATCTGTTATGGAATGAATGAATTCTCCCTAAAATTCATATGTTGAAATTCTAACATCTAATATGATGGTATTAGTAGGTAGGCCTGTGGAGGTAATTAGGTCATGAGGGTGGAGCCCGCATGAATGGGATTAGTGCCCTTAATAAAATAAGAGCTTGCTTCCTCCCTCTCTGTTCTCTACCACGTGAGGACAGAATGAAAAGATGGGCATCTGTAAACCAGGAAGAGGGACTTCACCAAGAACTCGACCATGTTGGCACCCTGATCATGGGCTTTCAGCCTCCAGTGCTGTGAGAAATCAATGTTTGTTGTTTACACCACCCAGTCTATGGTATTCTGTTATAACAGCCCAAGCTCACTGCAACACCACCTCTTCCACAAAGTCTTCCTTGATTGCCACAAGAGGAGTGCATCGTTCCAAATTCAAGATCCAAGAGCTTAAGTTTTCTTATCTACAGTACAGTGATCACAGGGATGTATTGACCATAAAATGAGTTAACATTTGTGGAATCTGAAAGGATACTGTTATCACCATTATGAACCTTTCTCTGCTTACCTCTTTAGATGCTGCCAGCTTAAAGACATGGTATACAACACAAGTCAGCTAAACATTGGAGTCATCAGGGCACAATTTTCACCTCTAAGCAGTGGGTGCTAATTAATTATGTGCAGAATGGTATTTTGTGTCTGAAAGAAAGCACTGGGGTCCTGAGGTAAACATATTATGCTGCTGTGTGACCTTGGGAAAGTCCCTTTACTTTTCTGGTTTTCAATTTTCTTTTGTACACAACGAGTTTATCAAACTAAAATTTCATTAAGATTATTTTTGCCTCCAGTACTCTATGAGTATAATTACAGGTGGTGCAAACCTTAAAACTGTGCCCAAGATATTTATAGCATGAAGACTAATTGACATCCTACCTAATCATGCAAACAGAGATCAAATTTCTTCTATGCAATTACCGTTTCTGGCTTCGTAAAGACAAAAAAAAAGCAAAATTTCATTACCTTACCATGCCATGCAAAGTTGATCAGTTTTGTGAAATATGCCAGGTAACTAATAACTGGAGGTGGAATGTTCCATCTCATTGTCGTAGCATCATCTTGACAAAATTGCAGAGTCCCTCCCCTTTGGCAGAGAACATACTGGAATGTTTGCTGGTTCTATGGAGGGTAGAAAAAAGTAAACTCAGTGATAGATCAAATAATGACTAACATTATTATCTTTATTATTATTATTTATAATAATAGCACTAGCAGTAAAGTGTTAACGTTTGCTGGGCCAGTACTCTGGGCTGGGCACTATGCTGTGATCCATATGGATTATATCATGTATATAATTCCACCCATTGAATCCCACTCAATTCCACCCATAATACCTATCGAATTCCACTCAATTCTGACACTATGTACTACCTGGAGACAGCATCAGATCCCACAGGTTAAGGGCTCAGTCCTACAAGACTGCCTTTCCCCACTTCAGATGCTAATCACAAGTTCAGGTTGTCACCTGTGCTTCTGACCAACTGGGTACAGATTTGAAGTTCCAATGCCCCCCTCCCTGAATTTTATTCATTTGCTAGAGTGACTCACAGAACTCAGAGAAACATTTTGCTTACTAGATTACTAGTTTATTGTAAAAAGGTATAACTCAGAAACAGCCAAATGGAAGAAATGCATAGGGCTAGGTAGGGGGAAAGGGCGTGGAGCTTTCATGCCCTCTGAAGGCACTGCTCTCCTAGAATCTCCAACCTGGAAGCTCTCTGAACCCTGTCCTTTTGGGGTTTTATGGAGGCTTCATTACATATGCATGACTGATTAACTAATTGGCTGTTGGCGATTGATTCAATCACCAGCCCTTTTCCCCTTCCCGGGGGTAGGAGGTTGGGAGGGTGGGACTGAAAGCTCAAACCTTCTAATCACATGGTTGTGTCCCCTGCCAACCAGCACCCCTCCTCAGGTGCGTTCCAAAACTCAACTCATAACCTAAGAAGAGACATCTTTATCACTTCCAAACTTATGAAATTCCAATGGTTTTAGGAGCTCTGTGCCAGAAATGGGGATGAAGACCAAATATATATTTCTCATTATAAATCATGGTATCACGATGGCTACCAATACTTAAACTACAGAAGCAATCCTACCAGTGGGAAACTGTTGCTGCTGAGTCCCCTGCATGCCTGTCCCTTGGCCCTAAGCTGCTGTGGCTCCTCCTATGGGTCCCCCTTACACTTTCCCCTTTCCCAGTATCTCCTCAAGACCTAGAAATAAAGGGTTGTAAATACCTGTCACAGGGGGCAAGTCCAGGACCCTGCCCCAGGGTTTAGGCTAGTATTCAATGTGACTGGTTGTTGCCCATGCCATGACTGCGAATTTAAAAAAATATTACTCTTGGTCAACACGATTATGTGTCAGTGTGTTAGATATATTTAGGGCTGAGGGTTTGTGTTTTATGTTTTGTGGGGGGAATGGGGGTGGATGGGATGGGAGACTGTTTTAGTCTGTTTGGGCTGCTATAACAAAAACACCATGGATTAGGTGGCTTAAACAAAAAACATTTATTTCTCACAGTTTGGGTGCCTGGGAATTCCAAAATCATGGTGCTGGCAGATTTGGTGTCAGGTGAGGGCCCTATCCCTGGTTCACAGCCTTTTCATTGTGTCCTCACCTGGCAGAAGGGATGAGGGAGCTCTCTGGGGTCTCCTTTATAAGAGCACTATCCCCATTCATGAGGATCCACCCTCACCTGCTAAATACCTCTCAAAAACCCTACCTCCTAATGCCACCACGATGGCATTAGGATTTCAACATACGAATCCTGGGGAAGACACAAACTTTCAGACTGCAGTACCATCCGGAGGCCCCACCTCCTAAGACCATCACGCTGGGAGTTAGTATTTCAACATATGAATTTGGGGGGACACATTCAGTCCATAACAGAGACTTCCTGAAGCACTGACCTGGCAAATAAATGTTAAAAACGATGAATTTGTGGCCCTTCAATATCACCATTTTAAACACCATTCTCCAATAAAAGCAACTAAGGGCTCTTTGGCGAACTGGCTGATTCCAGGACTGGGGCAGGGAAAAAAGAAGATGAATCTGGAGCATCTTGGAGTGCCAGATAGTGAGGAAGGGCTCAAAAAACAAAACAAAACAAGAAGGATGGGGCATATCGAAACGGTACATACTGAAAGAGCTCTGAATGGCTAAAGTTGGACCAACGTGAGCGTCAAATAAATGACAGTTTTAGATTATAACCCAAAGTACAAAATAAATATCCATGAGCCCACCCTGATATAGATGCATGAACAAATAAAACAGGGAGAAACGATGACTCTTCTGTACGGAAGAATTCCAATTAATAAATGTAAGCGGAATGAAATAGAAAATCATCCTTGGCACACCAGAGTAACAGCTGCTTCTGGGAAGATACCCTGATGGATGCTAACATTCATGGGTGAAAGTTTAAGCAGGAAGAGAGTATTTGCATAGTTTCAAAGGATCTCCTCTAAGTATTTAGCAATAGCAAAGGGAAAAAAGTAACTTTATATTTAAGAAATCTGGCAAACTGTCTTAGACAAGTGACCAAGTTAACATCACCCATAATACCTATCGATGATCACGTACCCCCTGATTTGATACAGAAAGAAGCACATCGCCTGTGTGGTATCCCTTCCAAGAATGCACATCCCCAATTTAATAGTGAAGAAACATCAGACAAATACAAATTGAGGGACTTTCTCTAAAACAACTGTCAGTACTGTTCAAAAGTGACAAGGTCATGAAGACAAGGAAAGAAAAAGAAGTTGTCACAGATAAAAGGAGACTAAGGAAACGTGCCAACTAAATGTGATTTGGGATCCTAACTGAATCCTGGAACAGAAAAAGGTCAATTGTAGAAAACTAGTGAGACCCAAATAAATTCCACAGTTTAATTAATAGCAGTGTAGAAGTTTCCTTTCTTAGATTTGATCAGTGTTTTACAGTTATGTAAGGGGTTAACAGAAGGGGAAGCTGAGAATGTGGGAACTCTGCATTATTTTTGCAACTTTTTTCTAAGTCTAAAATTATCTCAAAATAAAAAGTTTTGAAAAATGAATTTAAGAACCAAAACCCAGGAGAATTTTCTACATTATGGCATCTAAAAAAACCCATTTCTCCCCTTTCATGAAACTTATGGAATTGTGTATGGAATTTATCAAAATAAGCACGAAGTTTGAAGAAAAATTAAACCATCAACATCTTTTAACTTAAAAATATTTATTTAACCAATCGTTATGGATCTCCTACTATGAACTAAGTAATGTGCTCTCCTGAGTATACACTTTCCTTTATAATGTATAACTTTCACTTCAAAATCTTTCTTTCTGACATATGTAGTGGAATATTCTAGATATAAGCCTATCTGTTTTCTCTGGAGAAATTGTTTCTGGTCAGCTTGTGCCACCAAATATGCCCTGGGTGGCTGTTGGTGGCTTTTTGGTCTCCCTGTATTACCCTGGATGCCACTGGTTATGTGAGGGTTCAGGAAATTTTTGCTGTATTCCACTCTGGAAAAATAAATTTTAGTGCCTATGAGTTCCCTCAGTAAATAAATGAGACTATGCTATCACACCAGTCAGCTTGGGAAACGTGAGGCTTAGCTGGTCTCTCACCTCACAGGAGAAAGGAACCAGGAACGAAATCTTGACAGGGTGCTATCAAAGTGTCTCTCCCACACCCCACCAGGAACTCAGCCACTTCAACATGATGTGACTTGATTTATGGCTGCTGGACTATAGCTTCAATTATGTAAGTAACATGGGATGGGAAAATCAATCTAACCTGATAATTTTGCTCATGGATAATATTTCAAATGCACAGTTTGATGAGAGGATTACGTAGCATCTTGTAGGGTGTAACAGGAACATAATTATGGGACCTTACAGTGGCTGCAGCTCAGTCAGTTGATATGACATAGCCTCAACTTTTCTCTATCAATTTCTTCTGAATGCTTCAGCTTAAGTGTTTACCTGCCTCAAACTTTGGACTGCGGATTAGAAAAATTAAGGCCCACTTGATAGATTTGATGGCAGTGAACTGAGGATTAATAACCAACCAAAAACCCGAAAGAGCCAAGAGAAAAGGAAGGGATGCTTGAATATGAGGTCTTACAGGACTGGGAAATGTTTGTGGATGTAATAATTGTGATAATAATGATGATTTATTTTAAAAAGCAGCTATATCTGTGAATCTGCTTCATTTTTGTTATTATATTCACTAGTTTGTTGCATATTTAGAGGACAAGCTAGTGGTTACCTTTGGGGGTAGGGGGCAGTGTAGGGTTGGGGGAGTAGAGGTAGAAACTATTGGGTATAAGACAGGCTCAAAGGCGTGTGCTACAACATGGAGAATACAGCCAATATTTCGTAGTAACTGTAAATGGAAAGTAACCCATAAAATTGTACGCAAATAAAAAATTTTAAAAACGACAACCAATGAAAGAGAGAAAAAGGCAGCTAGAATTTATACATCCATATATATATATACACACACACACACACACACATATATATGCTGAAGGTGAGTAAGTTATGTAGGGGAGAAAAACAGCAGAGAAATAAATACAAGATATTTGCTTTTGGGGAATGAATATGGGTAAGATGATAATGTGTAGCCTGAATATATCTGTGGGCCTCACATGGCCCAGTATTTACACAAAGTTGCATTCTAAGAAGCACAGTCTTGGCACTGTAGGGTATTTAAAAGAAACCCCAATCCTTACTTGTGCCTCCTGAGAAACATTAAAGGAACCCCACTCATACTGATCAGCAACACTTCCCCAACATCCTCCCTATACTTATACCAAATCACCAAACACTCTTAAGCCTAAGTTCAAGGGCTTTTCTTCCACTATTCTTATTCTTTTTTTTCCCAGTTCTTTATTATGTAGGTCCATTCTACTAGTTGTCCACTTGCCCCTGATCTGCTTCTTGTAATTTTAATGTGTCCTTGGGAGGACGTGAGCTCAGGGTCTTCCTACTCTGCCATCTTGGCCACACCGCCCTCTAATCTTCTTATTGCTTGTGATTGTGTTTCATAAAAGATTAGGAAACTGGAGTCATTAAGACTCTCTTAGTGGGTAGATGATGATGGGGGAAGTTGTGTGTGGGGGGGGGGGAGGGGGCACTGGGAACAACCCCATGGTACTGAAGCACCACAGAGAAAGTTGTGGCTTGTTCCAGTCTCACCCTGGAAGTGAGCAGAACCCCTTTTTCCATGAAGAGGTTTCTCCTTTCCCACCACACAGTGGCTTTGTAGCCATGCCCTCCATTACAGAAAGAGGTTTTCTCAGACTTAAAACTTGAGAAATTCAAGCAAGGAGCCAACTTGTCATTGTTACCCACGGGCAATTCAGGCACAAGGGGCCCCTAGGTAGCACCAATCTTGTTCTTGCTAAGCAGCTGTCTCCTCAGCCAGCCCTCTTCCCCACAAAAGTTTCATAAAAGCTTTTTATTACGTAATTATACTTCTGTGCTTTGTAGTTGTGAGGTAACTCACAATTAGCATATTTAATTAGGAAATTAGGTGCTATAATCACAATATGGAACAAAAATTTGTCATGAAGTTTTAGTTCATAAACACAGGGATTTTTTTCTTTAAGAGGGGAAAAAAACCCCCACAAAATCAATGTTAACTTTCTGTTTTGGCAGATAATGAGATTTAATTTATGTGTGCTAAAAGGGAGCATTCCATCTGTTTTCCAGATGGATCCTGCCTTCCCCTTTAGCTGGGAATGAGTCATTCTGGAATGTAACTCTCCCTTCAGTCACTACCTGGGCTGTGCTGGGTTTTCTCTCTAGGGTAGACCTTGAGCCGATTTTCCTTGGAACATGTGGTGTAGAGGGTTGATGCTCAACGGATCCAGTTCACTGTTCAGGATATGTTTAGTGTGCTCTACTGTGTGTTAGGTGCTCTGAGGTGATGAAGATGAAGTGAACCAACTTAGATGGGAGACCAGCTTCTAAATACACTGGGCACTGATACAGGGACATAGAAAATGGTGTGGGAACATAGAAGAGAGAGTGCCTAATCATGAGGGCAAGATAGCCACTTTATATGGTATTTCCCAGGAATAAAAATCTGTGTTTGAACCAACCAACCAAGGATGCAAAGAACCTGTTCACATACACTATATGTCCTACACCATAGTTCTTAACGTGGAGTCCAAGGACCCTCCTATAGATTTTAGGAGCAGGCTTGATTTTCTCCTGGGCCTGCCTTCATTCTATCGGAGAACAGGTGATGAGTTTACCTATCTTGTGACATGTAGGATATGAAATTATAGGTAAAATTTTATGAATTTGCATTTTTTCTGGAGAAAATGTACATGACTTTATCTCTATTTATATGCATATACTCAGTGGTGTCTGTGACCCACAAAATATTAAAGTTACTGATCTATATTATAAATATATACACATATATATATATTAATTTCCCAAATATTGTCTAGAGGATAGACAGAGGGACACAACTCCCACTTTCAAGCTATCAGGGTAGACAAAGAAATAAGGAATGGCACTGATAGTCAGTTAACCAAAGATATATGGTCCTTTTCCACAAGTAGCATTGCTGCTAGGAAGCAGCGGCCGTGTCAGGGATATTTCACAATCCTTCTTGCTTCCAGGTGTAGCCGCATGATGACTTCTTGACGATAGAATGGGAATGATGTGATGTGTGTCATTTTCAAGCTAAGTCAAGAACTAGGTCCAAAAATAAAAAAAGAACTGGGTCTAATTTCTTCAGTCTCTTTTTTCTCTTCTGCAATGACTGTGGAAGATGGCAAAGCCACAAGATGGAAGGAGCCCGGGTTCCTGAATCCCAAGTGGAAGCCTGCTTTGTTGAATATCTGCACTGGTCAGGTTCAAGAGACTGTGGTTTAAGCCAAAAAAAAGCATGTATTCTAATGTCCATTAACATTTTTGTGTTTATATATTATAGAAACTAAGATTTACTTATGATACAAAAGCCAAGTTCAACAGAATGTGATAAGTGACACAGAAGTGTTAAATGCAATGGGATACTAGAAAAGGAGTGGTGAGGAAAATTAAAGAAACATCCAAACTGAGACAAAACATAAGCAACACCTTAATGAGGAGTGGATACCAAGGGGAAGGGCCCATGGAAGATCAAAGGGGTTGGCAGAAAAGTGGGTGATGGAAGGTGAGCATTTCAAGCACAGGGAACAACACATGCAAAGCCCTGGAGATGACGGTGAGTAGGGATTGGCTGAAAGTAGCTCAGTGTGACTGGAGTGGAGGATGGGATACGGGTGGGGGTAAGAGAAATCTGCAAGGTCTAGATCCTGAAGGAGATTAGACTTGATCCAAAGGGCAAGATAACGGTTTTAATCAGATTTGGGTTTTTGACAGATAATTCTGGTTGCTGTGTGAAAGATGAAGGGAGCAAGATGAAAACAGGGTGGTCACTACATAGGCAATATTCTAATCCTGATACGTAGGGACGGTGGTCCAAACTAATGAAGAGGCAATGGGAAGAGAGAGAAGTGGCAGGAAGAATGGTGACTAGATAAGGAAGAAAAAGAATCTGGAGCCAGAGATAAATGTCGATATGAGAGTGGAAGGGGCGGAGGACTTCGAATACATGATAATGCTGCCACCCTTGGTTTTGCTATTAGGTTGGTATATGGTTTTTATCTCTGTAGGTTTAGTTTTACCTGCAAAATTGATGATAAAAACTAGTTTGCAGGGTTTTAGTCAGGATTAAATGCGACCCTGCCTGTGGTAGTGTTTTATAATTCCACAGTGCTTTATAAAGGAAAGGCTCTGACCTACAGATAGATTCCACACAACAACAGTCCAATTCTCTTTGCCTCAGGAATCTAAGGATTGGAGTCTTGTTAAGACCGTTTACAAGTGGAATTTTAGAGGGTCCACATGGAGAAGGATCACTTTCTACTCTGATGGATCAACCTCACATGTATTGTGGCGTCTCCCCCAACGAGCCCACCATTTCCCTCGAAGTAAGTTGTTTCTAGGTGCCTCATTTTTCCTTAACTAGATGACATCTGGGGATATGACATGCCTGGATGTCTTTGAGGTCATCATATCTTCCAGAACAGCCCCGGACACCGTGCATTTGCAGCTTCCTTGAACTACACTTCCGTCTCAGTCTTCTGGTTACTAATGGTAGTAAGACGTTCTCCATGATGGAGATCAGTGTTCCTAAGTCTCCTCATTTCTACCAAAGGCACTGAGGCCTGTAGATAGTTGAACAATAGAGAGTGGCCTTTCCTTCCTCAAATTAATTTGTATAAGGTCTCTTTGTGAGCATAGGGTGGAAACACACTTGAATCTCAATAAATATTTCCTCTGTGGCTCCTACTACCACACAATGCATCGATAATGTGGTTCTTTTCCTTGATTCCTGATACCAGCTGGGCTCACTGTACTATATTTGACAATTTAATGATCAAGACACTGAGTTCATTAAAACAAAAACAAAACAGAACAGCTCTACATTTAGCTAGTAAGATCTAGATACTGAAGTCTGACTTGTAGAAACACTTGCCATTTTCCTACACATCTGGATCTCAGAGGTATTTCAAAGAACTTCTCTCTTCAACCAGATTGACAAAGCATTTTGGGGACCAAAAGAAACCTGATTCAAGCAATTATTCTTACATGTACTTTCCAAGTCTTGGCCGGTCTTGGAGGGTGGCAAGTCATTGTTTATAGGAGAATGAATCTTTGATTGAAGTATCTTTGGGTCAAAGATAAAAAGGAGCAGTTCATACAACACGGCAGCTGGTATGACAAACCGCATAAAACAACGATTTGCAACGAGTATAGATGTATCATCAGTGCTTTTGGAATCCTAAACCTCTCATTTGATGGTGCCATCTAAGATGTGTGATGGAGTGTATTGTGACACCTAACTTGTGTGATAAAATGTGTGATGGAGTGTATTGTGACACCTAACTTGTGTGATAAAATGTGTGATAGAGCGTGTTGTGACACCTAACTTACTTATACTCAGATGGCGGCATGGATGATGTTCCTCATTGGTGTTTGCAGTTCATCAAACGTCTGCCATTCTCCTGTGATGATACATGATTTCAAAAGGGAAAGGGAGGATACAGCGTGAAATATAATGGAGACTGGGGCTGCCGCTTTGAATGTGCCACCTGCACCTTCAAGGGGGCAGCCCCATGTGGATGGTACTGGAGTCCAGGCCGGGCAGCCCTCTCAGAGGGTGGCTCTGCCTCATTCTGCCTCACAGCTTGGCAGTAAAGCCTTCTGCACGTGATGGGCACTGCAGTGGGCTGTGGTTTTACCTGCTCAGTGTATAGTCCCATCTCCCTTCTGGTAACAGAACCCCCTTTCCTTTTGAGAAGCTCCTTCATCAGTACAGGTGGTCTTTGTGAGACTGTCAATCACAGTGCCCCTCTTCCAACACTGGGACTGGAGTGGGTGTGTAGACCAGCCTGGGCCAGTCAGTGTACTTCCCTCTGGAAATGGTGACTCGCTCAAGAACAGACCTGTGGCCAAAGTCAGACCAATCAGATTCCATGTTCAAACCTGACTAAATCAGGCAGAGAGACAGCTTGCTCTCGGTTTTGGCTCACAAGTTGGGAACACATAGGCCAGGGCTCTCAGAGACACAAGAGAGACACGACACAGAGAGAGCATCAGAGAGCATTCACACTCCGAATCCCCGCAGCTGAGAACTAAATCCACACTTGGACTCCCCAGGTATAAATACTAATACATTTCATTCCCTCCACTTCTTCAGGCAGCTGGTTTGAGTTGGGTTTCTGTCACTCAAAACACAGAGTTCTCATACAGTTGTTAAACAAATGCAATTTCAATGAAGGGATCAATGAAACATTTCCATGTCTCACTGTATTGTGACCCATGTCTAGGCACGACTCATGATAGATTTCTGATTCTAGAGTATACAAAATGATTGCTCCTAGCATTTTTTTTTTTTTTTTTTTGCAAGAGGAATAAAAATCATGTTAGGGTGGAGTCAGCCAAGAGCCCATTTTTTTCCATGTGTGGAAGGAGATTGTTTTTCAGTGTTAGAGCTAGGATGTCACCGTCTATCACTGCCATAACAGCCCGGTTGTATACAGCAATTTCCTCTTGGACAAAGGCAGAAAGAGGTGACTTTAAAGGTGAAGAGTTGTCGTGGAGAAAAATAATCCTTTTCTACACTTGTATCCCGCCCTCCATTTCAAGACTCCATTTCCTATCACTTTTTTTTTAAAATAATAGCTTTATTAAGATAGATTTCACATACTGTGTAATTCACACAGTTAAAGTGTATAATCCAATGGTTTTTAGCATATTTACAGAGTTGTGCACAGTTCACCACTATCAATTTTAGACTGTTTTAATCACCCCCAAAAGACCCTTTAGCAGGTATCCTCCAGCTCTCCCCTCTCCTCAACCCTAGGTACCCACTCGTCTGCTTTCTGTCTCTTTGGATTTGCCTATCCTGCAATTTCATGTAAATGGAACTGCACAAGATGTGATCTTTTGTGACTGACTTCTTTTACTTAGCATCATATTTTCAAGGCTCATCCACTCAGGCATTCATTCCTTTTTGTGGCAGAATAATATTCTATTGTATAGATATACCATGTTTGTTTATTTACTCATTTGCTGATGGACATTTGGGTCGTGACCACCTTGGGACTATTAATGAATAAACTGCTACAAACATTCCTGTACAATGTTTGTGTGGACATATGTTTTCATTTCGCTTATGTATGTTCCTAGGAATGGAAATGCTGGGTCATATGGTAATTCTATTTTTAACTTCTTGAGAAGCTGCCATACTGTTTCCAAACTGGCTGCACCATTTTGCATTCCCACCAGTGGGGGGGGTGTGAGGCTTCCAATTTCTCCACATCCTTGCTAGTATTTACATCTCTCTGATTATAGCCATCCTAGCGGGTGTCAAGTGGTATCTCACTGTGATGTTGATTTGCATTTCCCTGATGGCTAATTAGGTTGAGCATCCTTTCATCTGTTTGGTGACCATTTTTTTCTCTTCTTTGGAGAAATGTCTATTCAGATCATTAGCCCGTTTTTAAACTGAGTGGTGTCACTTCAATAGCAGTGGCAAGGTACTTTGGTGAACAGAACTTGGCCTCAGGTTTTGGAATGACCGAGTGCTGGGAAATGCACTCTGTATGATCAATGGAACCAGGAAAATGAATGTGGATGGGGACAGAGCAAAGAGAAGACAAGCATTTTATCCCCAGCCTGAGGCTGGGGTAGGGGAGGGGGCAAGGGCCAATATTTCAACTTTCAGGATTCAGTGTGCATGTCACCTCCTCAGAGAGGTCTACCTTGATTGCTTTTAGAGAGATCCTATGAATTATGTTTCATATTAGGCCGATTTTTTGTTTCCTTCCTAACATCCTTATGATATAATTATTTGACTAGTCTGCTTCCATTTATTTCTTTGTTTGTTTCTTTATTTTTAACTCTGTCTCCCAGGTCTTTGAGGGCAAAGTTCACATCTGTCTAATTACTGCTGTGTTCTCAGCAGCTACCTTGGTGCCTGGCATAGCGCCTTTGCTCAAATATTTCTTGAAAGGAAAACAGCTCACGTTATAAGATATAGTCATTACGTTAGCGTATCTTCCTCAAATATTGGGGAAAACTTTACAAAATAGTCTCTACTAAAAGACTAACTTTCAGACAAACTCACTCCTGTCCCATGTTTAACATTTACGTAGTAGAATCAACAACTGTAATGTATTCCCAATGTTCACGCTTGAAAACTGTGAAGTGTACTACACAGTCTTCACATATTCCTCATGCAAAGAAAAGTTTAGCTGAGATAGGCTCCTCCTACCCATGGTCCATTATTCATGGACCAAAAGGATTTTATTAACAAGGCCACGTTATCTATGTTATAATCCTACCATACGGGGCCCACCTGTGATGGAATTTAAAGACCACCCCATCCCTCCAAAGGCTCCACCCTTTGTTCTGATTCCACGTTAAGGAAAAATGTTCTTTGGAATGAGACTAACACATCTCATCTTACGTAGGCACAAGTTCTGAATTTCACTCTGCTACTGAAGCATCATTTTCATGTCATTTCTTATATTAGTCATGCTTGTGTAGAATAAATATTTGAAAAATAGTCAGAAATAGGACAAGACATTCCAGACTGGGCTATGAGGAATTTTCAAAATTATGAGTGCTTTTTAATGCCTGTTCATCTATTTACCATGTTGCAGAACTCTAGGAAAATGGAAGGGCCTTTTTCTTCCTTCTCCACGACCCTCCCTCCTGAGCATTCAGGTTCCCTGCTGGTGGCTGATTGGATACTGAGGAAGAGGGAGTATCTAGGTTCATTCTCAGGTGAGTGGATGGGTACCAGTGCCATGTTTAGAGTCAAAGTAGTGTGCAAGGTGGCACTGAAAGCCAGTCCTTCTGGGTTTAAATCCTGACACTGACACTACTACTGTGTATCTTAGGGCAAGTTACTCACTATGTCTTTGCCTCCATTTCTTAATCTGTAAAATCAGGACAGTAATAGCCCACACCTCATAGAATTAATGGAAGGATTAAATGACTGAACATACACAAAGCACTTGGAACTGCACTGGAAGAGAGAGTTTATAATTATTTGCTTTCTTCTTCTTTCCTCCTCCTCCTTCATCTTTGTTCATAGCCCCATCATCATATTCGAGAATGTAGGAAGAGGAAGAATTCAGGGGAAGTTAGGTCAACTGTTGACAAGTTCCACTTGGGATATGCTCCTTTGGGGTGCCTGTGGGGCATCTAGTTAGGGACAAATGGAGAAACTGGCCAGGACCTGCTGATGTTGTTTTGGAACCATGTGTACATAGGTGACAGATGGATGCATGGGACTGGATAAGAGCACACAGGTAGAGCAGGTGGAGGGAGAAGAGAAAGGGAGATATGGGCAGTGCCTTAAAAGGGAATACAAAGGAAGAGGATCCAGTTACCCCATGCTAGGTAGACATAAAGTGGGAAGATACTAAGGATGGGGCTGTGTTGGAACTTAAGGGAGGAGGAAAAGGTTTAACAAAGGGAGCAGTCCATAATACTAAATGCCCTAGAAAGTTCAAATAATATAGGCGACTAAGGAGTCTACTGATTGAATAATTAGCAGGTCACTGGTAACATTTACCAGAGCACAGAACATAGAAATGGCTGAAATAAAGTTGGAGGCCATGACTTGATACATAATTATATAATATCCTCTGGTAGGAAAGAAAGTAAACAGTTGATGCTAAGAATCTGGGGAGCTGAGTCCTGCCTTGGTACCTCTTTTCCACCAAGGCTGTTCAGGCAACAAGCTTACATCCAAGGAAGAATAATTCACAGAATGGGGAATAAGGTAAGAGCTTAGTAGTTACTTGGCAAATGCTGAATCCCAAGGGGTGGCCTTTTTTAAAAAAATAAATTTATTTATTTATTATTTATTTTTGGCTGTGTTGGGTCTTCATTGCTTCACGTGGGCTTTCTCTAGTTGCGGCAAGTGGAGGCTGCTCTTCCTTGCGGTGTGTGGGCTTCTCATTGTGGTGGCTTCTCTTGTTGTGGGGCACAGGACCTATGCACTTGGTCTTCGATAGTTGTGGCTCACATGTTCTACAGCACAGGCTCAGTAGTTATGGTGCATGTGCTTAGCTGCTCCGTGGCATGTGGGATGTTCCCGGACCAGGGTTCGAACCCGGTTCCCCTGCATTGGCAGGCGGATTCTTAACCACTGTGCCGCCGGGGAAGTCCTGGGGAAGGCCTTTTTGATGAATACAAATCGGAACATGAATCTGAACATCTGGCCTCGTCCTTGGACTTGAGCTTCTCATCTCTATCATATGGAAGCGGGAACTTAAAAAGGTGGTGGTAAGAATATCCTCCCAGAACTGGGACAGGAAGTCAAAAGAAAAGTGGAGCATGGTTGCATTTCTGGCAAGGCACAGGTATCCTGCTGCTATGGACTGAATCGTGTTCTCTCAAATTCATCTGTTGAAGCCCTAACTCCCCAATGTGATAGTATTTGGAGATGGACCTGTGGGAAATAATTTGGTTAGATGAGGGTGGGGCCCTTATTATGGGATTAATATCCTTATAAGAAGACAATAGAGGGCTTATTCTCTCTTGCTCTCTCTGCCATGTGAGGACAGATATCTACAAGCCAGGAAGAGAGCTCTCACCAGGAAGTGAGTCAGCTAGCACCTTGACTGTAGACCTTCCTGTCTCCAGAACTGGGAGAAATAAATGTCTGTTGATTAAGCCAGCAAGTCTACGGTATTTTGTTATAGCAGCCCAAGCAGACTAAGACACCTGCTCGCTAGTAAAATATGGCCCCATGAACACCGCACATGAACATTCCTCCTCTGTGGGCTTCCTCCTCTTAGCATTCCCTCATGGTTTTGCCATATGGAGAGTCCTGGAAATGTAAGATGAGGGGCCCAGCTGTGCCCCTCCTTCTTCTGGCTATTTGACTGAGCTGAGGTTGGGGGTTACCAGGCTATATATGCCAGAGAACGTGATTTCCATATCTGGCATATGATCTACAAAAACAATACTTTCTTGATCTTTTAAGAAGAGTTCATAATGACTGAACACTTGGAGCTTATTATGCTCTTCATAGAACAGCATGAAATATTGATACATTTAATTCCAGGAACGACACCACACAGAAAATGAGACTGTATTGTATGTCACAATATAAAATCATAACCACAAACACACATCCATAAAAAAGCATGCTGTTGAATTAAGAGTGATTGGTTGTTTGCCGTAACTTTTGCTTTCTACTTATTCATTTGATTTGTTATCAGCTAGCACTCACCAGCAGATGAGCAGTAGCAGATGCAGAAAGCCTAGGAAATTTTGCCAAGGAAAAGCTTAAAATTGAGAAAATTTTATCCATTAAGTTATACTTTCTGAAAATTGCAAAAACCCAGCAATTATTCCAATTTAGCGATGGAACACATCTGTTTTGCGCAGACTGAAAATCCCTAAGCTGGTTCCTAAAATTTCATACTACAAATTGTCCTATCCTACAAAGGCCATGACTTGTCTGTTAACAGACTCTTTTCTGTTTGTGGGGTGTGGAAGGTGGTTAAAGGCTAAACACGCCGTTCTTGCTTCCACACATAGAACCCTGGACTTGAACAGACCCAGCTGGCAAGGAGATTCTCCATTTGATCACCACAAGGGTCATCACCAGCTTGGACTTAGGGAGAAAGGGCAAATAGTAACCATGAAGGTGAGCCCGTCAATCTAATTTTGGATGAGACCTGGTCTCAGGAGGTGGCCCAACTGAAGGACACCTGTCACATTAAGCTTCCCCAATCTAGACTCAGCAGTTTAAAAGTATCTGGCATTAAAGATGATCTCATCACTTCCAGTGGTTCCTGTTGAGATATTTATTGAGCATGTTCATCATACCAGGCACTGTTGAAACAGAAGTGCACACTAATCCTACAATTACTTTTATTACCTCATTAATGGCTTAGTGTGAACCCACTTATCAGAAAAAACTCCTCTACAAAGGGTAGAGAGGAAAAGGTGGGAAAGAGAAAAACTGCTGAACACTTAGAAGTTGGAGATAATTGTGATATAGATTAATCAGAACTTTTGGGTGTAAGTAACAGGAGATAACCTGATCAATTTTAAGATACTGTCTTTTCAAAGAACTAGCTTTTGCTTTGGTTGATTTTCTCTATTTTAATTTTCAATTTTATTGATATCACCTTTAATTTTTATTATTGCTTTTCTTCTGCTTGCTTTAGGAATAATTACTCTTCTTTCTCTAGTTCCCTAAGGTCACTAGATTGATTGATACTGCTGTTCACATCATCTATATCCTTACTGATTTTCTGCCTGCTAGATCTATCAATTACTGACAGAAGAGTGTTGAAGTCTCCACTATAATAATAAATTTGTCTATTTCTCCTTTCAGTTTTATCAGTTTTCGCCTCATGTATTTTGACACTCTTGTTAGGTGCATACACAGTAAGGACTGTTATGTCTTCTTGGAGAATTGTCTCTTTTATCATTACGTAATGCGCCATTTGTCCCTGATAATTTCCTTGTTCAAAAATCTGCTTCGTTTGGAAATAATATGGCTATTCCAGATTTTTAAAAATTAGTATCAGTATAGAATATCATTTTACTTTTAACTTATCTAAGTCTTTACAGTTAAAGTGGGTTTCTTGTAGATAACATATAGTTGGGTCTTGTTTGGTTTGTTTTTAATCCACTGTAACAATCTCTGTTTTTAATTGGCATAATTAAACCATTCATATTTAAAGTGGTTATTCATATAATTTCTATCATGTTTTCAACAGCTCTTTATTCATTGTATTTATTCTTTGATACCTACCCCTACCTCCTATTGCCGTTTTTTTCTGCCTTCTCTGCATTTAATTGAGCATTTAATATGACCCCATCTTATTTCTTGTTTAGAATATTAATTAAACTTTTTAAAAAGCACTTTTAGTGGTGGCCATAGAATTTACAATATACATTTTTATAGTCTTAAAAAAAATCTTGGTGAAACATACATAACACAAATTTACAATTTTAACCATTTTTACATGTACATTTACACTGTTATCTAAGCATCACCACTATCTCCAGAACTTTTCAATCTTCCCAAACTGAAGCTTTGCACTCATTATACAATATACAGTTTAAATTAATATGACTTCACCTTAAGTAACATTATATTCGTTTTTGCAATTCAGGTACATTGTAACAGAGTATTCCGAATTCATCCCTCCTGTCTTATGTGATGTTGCTGGCATTCATTTCACTGATCCACAGGCTATAATTACAAATATGTTATTACTCTTATTTCTTTACAGTTATCTTTTAGATCAATTAAGAGTAAGAAAAATATTTTGTTTTATTTTACCTTCACTTATTCCTTTTCTGAAGCTCTTCCTTTCTTTATGTATACTCAAGTTTTCAAGACATTATTTTCCTTCTCTCTCTCTGAAGAACTTTTTTACTATTTTTTGCAGGGCAGGTCTGCTGCTTACAAATTCCCTGTTTTTGTTTGTCTGCAAAAGTCTCTCTATAACCTTTATTTTTGC
This sequence comes from Globicephala melas, assembly GCF_963455315.2. NCBI lineage: Eukaryota > Metazoa > Chordata > Mammalia > Artiodactyla > Delphinidae > Globicephala > Globicephala melas. The sequence goes on along the minus strand of NC_083324.2, from coordinate 12,741,423 downwards.
ACGATTAATTTTGCTGGATATAAAATGATAGGTTCGTAGGTCAGTTTTTTTCCACCACTTTTAATATTTCACTTCATGCTCTAGCTTGCATGATTTCTAACAAGTAGTATGCTTTAATTCCTATCTGTTTTCCTCTACAGTTAAGGTATTGTGTTACTCTGACTTCTTCCAAGATTTCTCTTTGCCTTTGGATTTCTGCAGTTTGTATATGTTATACGTAAGCATAGTTTTTAAGTATGTATCCTATTTGGTGTTTTCTCAGCTTCCTGGATCTCTGGTTTGGTGTCTGTCATTAATTTTGGAAAGTTTTCAGTCATTATTCAAATATCTCTTTTGCTTCCTTCTCTTTTCTGATATTCCAATTATATGTATCTTATACACTTTGAAATTGTCCCGAAGTTCTTGGATTTTTTTTTTTTTTTTTTTTTTTGCCATACACGAGCCTCTCACTGTTGTGGCCTCTCCGGCTGCGGAGCACAGGCTCCGGATGTGCAGGCTCAGTGGCCATGGTTCATGGGCCCAGCCACTCCGCGGCATGTGGGATCTTCCCGGATCGGGGCACGAACCCTCTTCCCCTGCATCGGCAGGCAGACTCTCAACCACTGTGCCACCAGGGAAGCCCTCTTGGATTTTTTTGTTCATTTGTTTTCTGCTATTTTTTTTTTCTGCCTTTCAGTTTGGTTTCTGTTGATCTATCTGTAAGCTCATGGAGTCTTTCCTCGAATGTGTCAAGTCCATGAAGGCATTCTTCATCCCTGTTACAGTGTTTTTGGTTTCTAGCATTTCACATTGATCTTCTCATAGAATTACCATCTACTATACCCACCTGTTCTTACACATAGTCTATTTTTTTCCATTAGTGTCCACATCATGTTAATCATACATCTTAAGTATCCTATCTGCTAACTCCTACATATATGTCATATGTGAGTCTGTTTCCAACAATTACTTTGTTTCTTCAGACTACCTTTTTTCCTTGCTTTTGGCTTGTCTTATAAATGGTGGTTGAAAGCAAGACATTATATCAAGTAATGAAATTTGAGATAAACAGGACTTTAGCATGAGGATTTATGGTAATATGGCTAGGAATGGAACTGTGTTTAATGTTTGTCGTAGTTACAGGTGACAGAAGCTTCAAATTTCTCGAGTGTCATCGTTCTTGTCTCCTCTCTAGATTTTGGGCTTCCCCAAGTATACTTCCTCAGAAAGAGTCTGCATCTTGTAGCTCTTTCAGCTACAATCTACTATTATTATACTGAGGCTCTGTTGGTGTGGTACTAATGTAGGGAAAGGGGAGCATTATAATCTGATGAAATCTCAGTGTTTTAGTGGCCTGAATCTTGGGCTTGTCACCTTCACAAGTGTTCCTCGAGTGGTATAACTTTACCCACATGCTTCTTACTCCCTTCCTTGCCTGCAGCATTTGCTATTGATTTCCCTGAAGCCCTGACCCCTGGTGAGTGCCCCCCCTGCTCCAGCCTCCACATTTCCTCAGAGGACAGACAGGAAGGCTTGAGGTGCTAGAAATGGAGGAACGTCCTTCCCCTACTGGCATAAGACTCTGGCAAAATCTTTTTCCTGGAGAGTAGATCTTTGTTACAGAGAAGGTTCTGGGTGAATTTTACTATGATTACTTTCCCGCTGCCCCTTCCAGAGCCATGAGTGGCTCATTCTGGGAACTTCAGACTGAGAATCTAGTGGGGTTCCTGGGGGTGATGATCATGGAAGAATGGGTTCTCCAAAGCCTGTTGGTCCTTGGGACTTTCAATAAAAGTCAAAGAAAATTAATTGATTTTCAGTTTGTCAAGTTTTTTCTTGTTGTTAGGATGGGAAGCTATCTCCCAGCTCTTTACATGTCAGAGCTGATACCAGAAGTCTCTATCAAGAAATGAGGACATATTTATTTACCTATACAACAAATTCATGGGCAGGGCAGAGATAAAGCTTCCCTCAGGAATGAATAGGACTAAGGCCTTGAATGCTGCCAAGACTGCTTCTTTACATTTTGACTCTCTCTATTACAGCCTAACTCTTTACTATTGCTGATCGCTGACCTGTTTTCTCCATGGCTGCAGGCAGCTCTATACTCATACCCTAACAGCTCTTTTACCACACAAGCAAAGAACCTTCCTTTTCAGCTTCAAATTAAAAAGAAAAATCTGCCAAAGGACTGTGAATGGCTAACCTTGCTTCACATGCCCATACTCTGGACCAATCACTTTGACTGAGGAGGGGAAGGACTGCGATTGCCCCAGCCCGGACTATGTATACACCCTTGGGGCCCCATAAATGGAACCATTACCAGAAAAGACAATGGAGGTTCTTCCTAGGCACGAAGACAAGCGTTTTAGAAGCGAGAATGTAGAAGAAAGAAGGACAAATAATCCATGCCTAGGAAGGGGAAATAGGGCATAACTCAATGAAGGCAAAATTTGCCCACTTCATAATTTCATGTACTTGGAAATCCTTTTTAATGCTTTCTGATGTTTATGAGAAGGGATGATGTGAAGCCTTGCTTCTTACAGTCCTTTGGTGAAGTGGATAACTAAGTCTGTTACTCTGACAATACATTTAAACTGAGTTATTTTGACAACGGATTTCCATTATCTATTTCATCTAGTTGCAAACTGTCAGAATAAATCTCATGAAGGGGGAAGATCAAAGCTGCTTTGTTTTATTAGCCAGTTTTATATTCCATGAATTCTTAGATTTGACATGGTTTAATACACAACTCAGGACAGAGGTGTAAGGTGGTGATTTCCACTGTAACCTCCTACACCCCCAAATCTCACAAAAGTAAAAACACCCTAAAATGACAATTCCTGGCAGTTCAGTCTGAATGAGATTGTCATATTTTGATTCATTTGTTTGCTCGTTCAAGTTTGTTCTGAAATGGCCTGAATCTACAGGAAAAACTTCAAAAAAGGGACCCAAGTTTCAATAAAACTTTCTGAAAAAATATTTAGAAGGGGTATAAGAGCTCTTTCTGTTAAACCCAACTTCAACTCATGTAAGCCAAAAGGATATTTATAGCCTCACATTAAAAAGAATCCACGGATGGCAGGGAGGGGGCTAAATCGAGGGGTTTAAATGTCACTGGGACCTGCTCTTGTTCCATCCGTTGGCTTTGCTCTTCGTAATGGGCTCCGTTCTAATTTATTTCCTTATGAGTTGATGTCCAGTGGAAGAGAAAGCATGCCTCTCTCTCACAACCCCACCAAATCTAAAGCTTACAGCTCACTGGTTAGACTGAGTCACATACTCAAACCACAATGCATCACTGTGCCAGGCGATGATGGCTCTAACTGGTGAGGCAGGACTAAGGATGGTGGAGCCAGCATTTGTAGACTATGAACTCAAGTAAAGCAGGGGGCGGGTTCCCAGAAGACATGCACGGCTTTTCACCAAAATAGTTGTAACAGGTGTAACAACAAGGATGATAACAACTACAGACGTTTATAGAGTGCTTAGTACGTGCTCAGCACGCTTCTGAGCATTTTAAATGTTTTAATTAATCTAATCCTCCATACCACCTCATGAGAAGATAGAGAGGTTGAGCAACTCACCCCAAGTTATACAGCTAACAAGAGAACCAGGATCCGAGCCCAGGTAATCTGGCTCCAGGGTTAGTGCTCAACACTAACCACTGCTCAACACTGCTGCTTCAGAGACATGGGGCAATACAACCCAAAGGGCCACCCTAGAAGGCAGGGTACAAGAGATGACGGTCAGTACCGCTTCTCAGAAGACAGTTCTTCATGCGATCTTTAGCTGACTGTAAATTGTATCCTGATTCCAGACTGCTTGGCCCATGTAGAAAATAAATGCATCTGGGACCAAAGGCTAAACATCTTGACTTGCAATCACATACATTATTTTGGCCCTATATCTCTACCCTCAGCTTTAGTAGATGGATTTCTATAAGAAAAGTTTTCCCTTTGAAGTGAACTTTGTTTATACGTGTGTGTCTGTATCTGTCAGTTTTGTTCCTCCCCTGAAGGAAAATATCCCCAGTTCACAAATATTGTAGAATTCAGACTGCTCCTCGATTCCTTTTCTCCACAACCCCCACGGGAAGCCTGCTGAGTTGGACGTCTGGAAACTGATTTCACCCTCCATGGCTATGCAAACCACCTGCAGTGCCCTTTGACAAGCAGATGAGTTTTAAAAGAATTCCAAAGAGAATTTGCACTGGCAATGCAAAACATCTTGTCTCCACCCGATGGAGAGACTTGTGGAGTTTACAGGGAAAATGACTTAAGAAGATTTAAAGCCAGAAATTCTGAATAGCTTATTTGTAAAAAAGAATCTTCATGAAATCAGTGAAAAATATCTTATAAACATACTTGAGTGTGTTTTTTTATTGAATAAGTTTATCAACTTATCAGTAACTGGATTTAATCAGTTATTTTTCTCCCTAAAATGATTTATGCTGTGTAACAAACCATCTAAAACCTGAAGGCATAAGACACCAATCATATCTGATTTCTCATCAGTCCGCAGGTTGACCGGGGGTTGGCCCTTCTAGGCTGGCTGGGCCAGGGATGGCTCTGCTGTCCATGTTTTTTAGTCTCCTCCTGAAATCAACAGGTCAACTTGGGCATGACCTTCTCATGACAATGGCAGAGATGGCAGAGAGAATGAGCCCAGATGTGTAAGCACTTTTCAAACCTCTGTTTGTACTGTCAGCCAACTTCCCACTGGCCAAAGCAAGTCACAAATCAAGCATAGAGTCAAGACATGGAAAAGATGTCCCACCAACACAGGAGGATACTGCAACCTTATACAACGCAGGGAATGGATACATGGAGGGATAAAGAATTGAAGCCTTTAATGCAGTCTATAGACCCTATCACCCAACCTTTGCTGATTAGACTGAGGGGTGATAGCTGACGAAAGATCAGCCCTCAAAAACTCTGACGTTGACTGCGGCACACCCACAGCTTGAGTGAGCCAATCACATACTAATAATAGCAAACGCCTACATCATGCTTACTATCTGCCAGCCATAGTTCTATTTTACAAATATTATTTAATTCTCCACAACAACCTTATGCAACAGATAAAATTATTATCCCATTTTACTCACAAGGAAATTGGAGCAGAGAGAAGTGAAGTAACCTGCCCAGCTGGTAAGTAGAAGGGCCAGGATTCAAACCAGGGCAATCTGGCTCCAAAGCTCACGACTTTAACTGCTAGGTTTTCTCTCTCGGAGAGAAACAAAGAATTTTCAATATAATGCAGCAGAACTTACAGGATGCCATGGCAAGCAAAAGCCACATGTCACCTTCATTTAGGAAGGAATAAGAAAGTGTGAAGAGGTTGAGGAAATTAGTATGGAGAGAGAGGAGGAAAAGAGAACAGATGTAGACAGAGATGAAGGCCAGAAGAGTGAGGAAAAGAAGGTAGATCCCTAGCACTGCTCTGGGTCCTGATAAGTTTCCAGTTCTCTCCTTCTTCCATGGAAATCTCTGCTTTTATGGTGAAATAATGACAGCAGATCCTTGTTTCCTGGAAAGTATATCGCTTGTTACTAGGCATTTAATTTGGAAAAGTGTTAAGAAGATTTAAAACACTTTATGATTTAAAAATTTACTGCTTCTGCAGTGGCTTTAAACTTTTATAAATTCATTTGTAGATTTTAAAGTATGAGAAGTAAAAGCAGAACCGTTCTGAGCAGATGGGATCTCTTCATGGAGCCTCTCCCTGGGGCCTCACCTTCCCATTCTCTGCTCTAAGGTTAAGCTCTGTTGAACAATGAGGATCTTTAGGAAACTGTTTTAAAAACACTGACCCAGACTAAGCACTGGCAACCTTTTTCTTAAAGGGACAGATAATAACTATTTCAGGTATTTTAGGCTCCATGGACTGTCATGACAACTCAACCCTGCCTTTGTAGAACAAAGGCATCCTTAAGCAATATGCAAATGAGTGTGCATGGCTGTGTTCCAATATAACTTTATTTATGGACCCTAAAATTTGAATTTCATTTCAAAATATCATTTTCATGTGTCACAAAATCTTCATTACTTTTTTCCACCCATTTTAAAATGTAAAGTCATCTTCAGCTCACAGGCTGTATAAAAACAGGTGGGGGGCTGGATTTGTATGTGGACTGTAGACTGCTGTACCATGAACTAGATCTTTGTTAAGAACTCTGCTCTTCAGTAGAAATAGAAACAAAAATAAACAAAAGGGACCTAATCAAACTTACAAGCTTTTGCACAGCAAAGGAAACCATAAACAAGACAAAACAAAACATAAAAACAAAAAGACAACCTATGGAATGGGAGAAAATATTTGCAAATGATGCAGCAGACAAGGGCATAATCTCCCAAATATGCAAACAGCTCATACAACTCAACAACAAAAAACCAAACAACCCAACTGAAAAATGGGGAGAAGACCTTAATAGACATTTCTCTGAAGAGGACATACAGATGGCCAGTAGGCACATGAAACCATGCTCAACATCACCAATTACTAGAGAAATGCAAATCAAAACTACAATGAGGTACCAACTCACACCAGTCAGAATGGCCATCATTAAAAAGTCTACAAATAACAAATTCTGGAGAGGGTGTGGTGAAAAAGGAACTCTCAAACACTGTTGGTGGGAATGTAAGTTGGTACAGACACTATGGAAAATAGTATGGAGGTTCCTCTGAAAACTAAAAACAGAATTACCATATAATCCAGCAATCCCAGTCTTGGGAATATACCCAGACAAAACTATAATTCAAAAAGATACATGCACCCTTATGTTCATAACAGCACTGTTCACAATAGCCAAAACATGGAAACAACCTAAATGTCCATCAACAGATGAATGGATAAGGAAGATGTGGTGCATGTATATATACAATGCAATACTACTCAGCCATAAAAAAGAACAAAATAATGCCCTTTGCAGCAACATGGATGCAACTAGAGATCATCATACTAAGTGAAGTAAGTCAGAAAGAAAAAGACAAATACCATATGATATCACTTACATGTGGAATCTAAAATATGGCACAAATGAACTTATCTACAAAACAGATACAGACTCGCAGACATAGAGAACAGACTAGTGGTTGCCAAGGGGGAGGGTGGGAGGGAGAGGGATGGACTGCGAGTTTGGATTAGTAGATGCAAACTATTACATTTAGAATGGATAAACAACAAGGTCCTAATGTATATCACGGGGAACTATACTCAGTATCCTGCGATAAACCATAATGGAAAAGAATATTAAAAAAGAATGTCTATATGTGTATAACTAAGTCACTTTGCTGTACAGTAGAGACAGGCACAACATTGTAAATCAACTATACTTCAATTAAAAAAAGACATAATAAAATAAAATATCAAGTGGAAAAAAAAAGAACTCTGCCCTCACTTATGTATAAGGGACAGGGACAATCTTGAACACAGGTTAAGTGGGTGTTTCCTGTATAAAATATGACTTAGCACCCAAGATGGTTTCAAACTTTGAATGTCTCCCAACCCCTAAGATTCTTCCTCAACCAACTCACAGATATCTTCTGCCCTTTTCAACCCATAACCAATTTTATTCCACAGTAAATAAAGAGACTTAAAAAGCCATCTGAAATTCTGCAGGTGTGAGATCCTTTTCTGAGAGCAAGTTTTGACCTGAGGGGTTAGGGAGGACACGGCTGAACTTTTCCATTCTTGAGGTTTTAAGATTCTATACTAATAAAGACAGAAGAAGGTGTGGCCGCTGAGGGCATTCCGAAGGCAGAACTCAGCTCCCTCCGCTGCCTTACTGGAGCCAATACCGATAGCAAATCCACAGAAGCTTCCTAACTAGGGTTTCTGGAATTGTACTGTCAACTTTCAATTTGCTGGACCAACGAGCCGGTGGAGCAAGCGTGGATGATCAAAATCTAAGCAACTCCCAGCAACTCTTCTACATCAAAGTCTTTTTAAAGCGTTTTTGGAGCACCTGTGGTTTCTTCCTTCCCACTTGGAGCCAGTAAACAGAAAGACAGGAAATGAAGGAAAGAAGAAACTCTCTAAAAGGCCCCAAATGTCGGCTTCAGAGCAATTAAAAATTGACTGTATTTTTATTATCATCTAAATCCCCTTTGAGGTCGATGCTAAAAACTAATTCACTTTGGCCGTATCTTTAGTGCATGGGATTTATTTTTAAAAAGTCATTTGCAGAAGAAAACCAAAAGAAGACAGAACTTCTATTTTTACTGACTATGATTTGTTAATCGCTTGACCAGTCAAATTAAATTAAGTATCAAGTCAACCAAAAATGTCAAGGACTTTTCCATAGATGTAGATACAGAATACACAATAGAAAATGAATGGAAGTAATCAATCCTCCTCCCAAATTTCACTTCTCTCTTACTTTCTGGAGAAAACCTCAGAATTCAAACTTCCAGTCTCCGAGAGGATTGATTTAACCTGAAGCTTTGCTTTTCTACTTTTCTTTGATTAGATAAACCCCCTGAATAAAATAGTCTCTATTAATATCTGTTGAAAACACATCATTCACCTTGGAAAAACGTGATACGATGGTAATTTATGAGTGCCTCTCTCTCTCTCTCTCTCTCTCTCTCTTTTATATCAGCCACTCTGGAAGGCAGCTATGCTAACCACCATACCACCAACACTTGGGCACATCAGTCCCTCTGGTTTAGGTGCTATTTGTGATTAGCAGATCTGGTTTAATGGAAACATGATCCCACCGATAAAGGAAAGGAGTAAGAGAAAACAAGAAGTGCATACCTTAGAATCCTTCTCTATTGGGGAGTCAGCGCTTATACCGACAAACTGTATGCTTGCAAACTCTAACTATTCTATAAAGTGCTAAAAAATCTTAATTCATGATTTTCCCCGAAGCTGTCATTTGTTCTCACTGGGTGGTCAGGAAGTGAAGTACGAAACATCAGCGGGTTGTTTCTCAGTGAGTCTTTCCTTTCATCAAGCTTGGAGCCCAGACAGGAAACAATATGCTCATTGCTCTACTGCCATTGCGGATTGTTCATTAGTTTTAATTATTTGCTAAGATCTAGAGGGAGCTATCAAGAAAAATTAATCATGAATGGAAAGGCGAGGCAGCCTTCTGTGATCATAAAAACATAAAGCATGTGGGATTATGGACTTTTTATGATTTACACTCAAACTTGAACTGAAGGGGGCATATGGCGCAGCAGCATTTATTTAAAAAGCCTGGGGATTTATGATAAATCATAAGTTTTGTTGTAAAATAAGTGGCCTCTCTAATGTGTTTTTAAAGTCGATTTTGTGAGTATGTGTGGAGGAGTCCTTTCCTGATTCTGACCTTGCTAGAAAAATAAATTTGAAAAAGTAGCATCTCATTGTTAGGAGGGAGTTTAAAGATGAGGCCGATTATGCAATTTTTGAGTTTTCTCTAAGCAGTCCTACCAAACTCAGGCCATTCTCCAGTCGGGAGCAGCTTATTCCACTCTGGAAAGTTCAGGCATTCAGAACTGTGTTGCTCCCATACTTTACATACTTCCTGACAACCACAGTTTCATAAAATAACCCCAGTCTTCCTCCCATGGTATCCCTTCAAGTAAAGAAGCAGCTACTGAATCCTTTTACATTTTCTGAAAAGTTTAAGTTGGCAGGCTCTGGAAATCAACTGCTCAGGTCCCATTCAGGGTTCTGCCACTTACCAGAAGCGTCTTGGGTGATTATTTAGCCACTGTGAGCCTCAGTTTCCTCCTTATGAACATGATTGTGAAGATTAAAATAACACTCACCTAAGTGCTTAACAGAGAGTTTGACAAATGGTAAGCGCTCCATAAGTGCTAGTTATTATTACTGATACTATGACTACGTTTCTTCCCACCTCAGAGTACTTGACTAGGAATGTTCCTTCCCCAAATCTTTGAATGTATGGCTCCTCCATCATTTAAGTGTCAGCTCAAGATGTCTTTCCAGAGGGCCCTTCCCTGACTTTCCACTTAAGAGTTGCCCTCCCAGGGATTCTCCTATCTCCTCATTTCTATTTTCCTCTTTGTTTTACTTGATAATCTTCTCCCTCTGCCACCAGAATGTAAGCTCCATGAGAATGGGCTGTTGTCTGCCTTGTTTATCCCCCTGAACTCTATGCCCAAAACCATGCCTGGAACATAGTGTACTCAAGAAATGTTTGGTAAATAAATGAAGGAGCCTCCAAGACTCTCTGAAGACCAACAGTATCTTTCAGGTTTTAATAATCCAGCTGGGATTCTAGGTCTCACGCCTTCTGACTCTCTTGAGGGTTAATTCCATGAGCCCTATAACCTTCTTTGTCTCTATGGAAACAACTACATGAGACCAACGGCACCTTGCAGCTGTCCCAGTCGGAAACAAATTGTAGGCCATGAATACCTCAGCAAAGAGCCACAGAACAGATTTTCCTCACTATGTGACTAGAGGAGGAAAAGAGATCCTTACAGAGCTAAGCAATCTTAAGAGAAATGGGAAATTAAACCATCTATAAATACCTCTAAACTCTGCTGCTGACTCCATGGATTGGATTAGGCTACAATCAGGAACAGGTGCAGCAGAGATAGGAGCGTGTGTGTGTGTGTGTGTGTGTGTGTGTGTGTGCACGTGAGTGTGTAAAATAAATATACAGACACAACATCTGTGGTTTGTCTAATGTCCTTTCTTTTAGGGAAAGCCCCAATCATTTCTTCTCTGTATATGTGGCTCTTGGTGGTGGTTTCCTTACCCACAGCTCAAGGGCTGGACATGGGACCCCAGCCTAGCCAATCAGATTACTCTATTCTTCTCCTTTGTGATTGGTCAAGAGATATGAAACTGCATCATGCTGGGCCAATGAGAAACCTCTCTATGAATTCTCCTGGTGCTACCAGGAAACAGACTCCCTCAGCAATAATGAGAAGGATGTGAGCTTGGGGGCTTTCATGGGCACTGCATGAAGAGAACCTATCTGGGAAGAAAGCAGAATCTAGATATAGAGAGACAGAGTCATCAGTGTAGCCCCTAGATCCAGGTGTGCCTGAATCTAACACTTGGATTTCTTACTTAGGTGAGCACATTATTTTCCATTTGTACTTAAACAAATTTGAAATACATACTGTCACTTACCTCGGAAAGGGTGCTGAGGGAGCCAGCAAGTCCCACATGTCCTTATGAGACTCTTCCCTGAATTGCCCTGCTGTGCTGTGTTATTTTTCTGTCAACACCTAGTTTGGAGGCAGTTAGGACCACCCAAAACACAGCACTGAAGCTACTGTGAATCTTGAGCCCACACACCGTTGCCAAGACAGTACAGAAAATGTTATTAATAACAAGGTCTCCATTTCTATGGAGTTTTCTTCAAAAGATGCCAAAGAATCTAGTATATGTTTCTTTTCTCTTTACCATGTTCCTGTAATGGAGGAAGGAAAACAGACACTCCCAAGCTGTGTGACCCTAGGAAGTTATATCACATCTCAGAGCAACCATTTTCTTAAGTGTTAAAACAGAGGGAGGGACATGAGACAGGAATTTCCGATCTGACATTCATGGGACTGTGAGGCATAATGTGAAATCATCAGTATCTTGACTTCAGGGTTTTCCAAAATAAAATATTGGTATTGAATACTACTGTCTGCAAATAGGGTCTAAGAAAATTGGTTCTAGGTCGTATCAGAATCTTTCAAGGTGAACTAGAAGCATGGAAAAATCACTCTCATGCTTCTCAAGAGATCTTTATCTAAAAGGAGCACAAGATGGACTGAAACAGTTTTAAGAGACCCACTTACTCTATTTTACTACCAACTTCTCTAGGAAAATGATATTGAATTTTACCATAAACTTTGCAGCATAAGCCAGCATAATGTGCCCACGAGTTAAGCTATGACTTACAGGTGTCCTCCTGGTTTCCTAAAGCAAATCTGACTCTGTGAAAGATGAGTTTATGTGACCCACACTTAGGGAAAAATACATCTAATCCCTTCTTAAAGGGCTGTAATTCAACTGATAATCTGCATTCTGCCACTTTATTCAAAGCTCTTCAGGCTAGTGCAACTCAAACATGAACAAATAAGGAACCACTGGACTAACAGGGCATTTGTGTCATCATACACGTGTACAATATTCATCAGCCCTTTGAACACTCAGTGTGTGTACAATTGGGAAATATTTTATATTTATAAGATATAGTTATTTCTTCAAGTTATAAAGCAACCCATTGGAAGTCCATGGGAGATATCAGAAAACATTTTAAGGAAACATTTAACTACCTGCTAATTGATAAAACAAATAGAATAAAAATTGCAGAGAGAGAGGGAGCTAGATGGGATTAATGAGGAAAAGCTTATTGGAAGAATTGGGCTTTACTATGGGATTTTCTAGAAGGTAGGGACTATGTATATATTTGGGAGTATTTGAAGAGTTGTATGTTTTTTATAAGGGTGGAAGGAGGCTGTTTATAAATGCGGGCCAGAAAACAGTCTTATGAGGCATAACTGAAAAATATTTCATTTTACAACATCTAAAGTATCAGTGAAGAGACTAGGACACTCTCTTAAGGACTGGTGTCTCAGAATCAACAGCGGTAGCAGTTGTTAATTTTTTTAGTTAAAGTATGCTCAAATATTGCATGGAGCATACTTATACTAAAAAATTATAATTTGGGGTATTGAAATTAAAATTTAACAGGGCATTCTGTATTTACATTGACTAAATGTGGAAACTCTATTTAGAAGGATCTCAGTTGACGCTTACTGTTTTTATAAAAGAGGGATTACCAAGTGTTACAGATATTCCTGTCAACACCATATTGCACTTACTATGTGCCAGGCTTGATTCTGGCCACGTGACACATTTTGACTGATTTAATCCTTACAAAAACCTACGAGGAAGGTTTTAGCACTTCACCCTTTTTCCCAGAGGAAGAAACTGAGGCACAGAGGAATTAAGTAATTTGCCCAAGATGACCAGCTAGTAAGTGGCAGAGCCAGAATTTGAACCAAAGCAGTTTGGTTGCAGAATCTGTGCTCTAAACTACCATGTAATTGTGCCAGATGAGGTATGTGGCCACATGGTGATCGGGAAAAACACCTCATCATGGCTCTTTTTTTGTTTTTTTTCGGTACGCGGGCCTCTCACTGCGTGGCCTCTCCCGTTGCAGAGCACAGGCTCAGCGGCCATGGTTCACGGGCCCAGCCGCTCCGCGGCATGTGGGATCTTCCCGGACCGGGGCACGAACCTGTGTCCCCTGCATCGGCAGAGGGACTCTCAACCGCTGCGCCACCAGGGAAGCCCCATCATGGCTCTTTTAACATAGTGAGTGCTAGTGCTTAACTGTTGGCTCAGCCCTTAAAACCAAAAGCACAGACCTGGGGAAAGACCACTCCTGATCTTGACGAGAACCCCAGGCCCTGCTCCCTTGAGTCTGAACGCCATCTAGTAGTGCATTCAACTGTTTCCTCATCTTCCCATGCCTCCCAGCCACCCCCTCCTGACACCCCCTAGGGCCCCCTCTGTCTCTCCCCGACTAGCTCATGACAGTCATTTTATGGTTGTATCACATGATGAAAAGGCAGCATTACAGTACACCATTGCTCTCATAGTAGGTGGGAGGGCCCTGCAGGAGCTGAGCAAGGGGATATGCCATCCACAGGCTTAATTTATTGCCAGGGATTCAAACACTCGCTAGGCTAAAAGCCCATTCCTTACGCGCTATTTTATATCTGTCAAGGTTTGTCCTCAAGATCAGCCGGGAGCTCCTGATATATTTTCAAAAAGGAGCAAATACCATACAAATCCAACAGATATATTCCAAGAATTCCAGTGAGAAGAATTATATCTATCACTTAAGGGTGCTTTCCAGCGAACTGATGCTCTAATTTGTACAACGTAAATGAAAGCAAATCATAAATATGCATTGTTAGCATACTTAAATATGATTAGGTCCCGGTATTGACTGATTCGGGCTTTTTGTATTATTCTATCAATCTGTGGAGTGTTCAAGCATTTTATTTCTAGTGAGACATTTATTTCAATAAAGTGTTATAAAACCCTTCGTCCATTCCTACTTAAAGCTGAGGAATAAGCCTATTTGTACTGACTCTTACATGAGAACCATGTTGAATACTTCTCTATGGTAATCAGACGTTACATGAAACTAGAAACAACAGGGGAGCAAAATCAGTCAACCATGGCAGAGGGATTGAGATAAAAATGACTCATTTGACTGGGTTGATTTGGGAAATTAATAACAACAGAGGTAACTACTAACCTGGGAGAGCCAGACTCTTGATCATTCTTTAACACTTTTAAACACAAAGTGCACAGAAACTCATCACTGCAAGGCGCAGGTCCATGTGCTGCAGTCAACAACCACGCGGCTCAAGTGGCACAAAACCCACATCCTCCAGATCAGTGGTTCTCAACTGGAGGTGACTTTGTCCCCAAAGGGACATCCGGCAATGGCAGGAGACATTTTTGGTTGTCCCAACTCGGGGCATGGATGCTACTGGCATGTAGTAGATAGAAACCAGAGATGCTACTACACAGTCTACGACGCATAGGCAAATCCCGGCCACACAGAACTGCCCAGTCCCCAGTGGCAATAGTGCCAAGGGTGAGAAACCCAGGCCCTGGGCCCTGCCTCAGAGTCACTAACTGCCCTGACACAGAGCTCACAAGGTGGGTCGTGAGCACACAGGAAAAGAGGCAGTGGTGATAGGTCCAAGACAAATGGCCCTTCTCCCACTTCCTTTGACTGAGGTCTCTATTCTGCACAAAGTGCTTGGCAAATCCCTTCGTTTTTTTTCTCGCTCTATCTGCTCTCCAGCGCAGAGGCATAGATCACTGCCACCTGGCTGCGCGCTGCAAGACACCGCTGTGGGAACAGACAGATCAATGCATCAGAAAAAGAGCCACTCTAGACACAGCTGGCCAACAGGATGCTCACTGGGGACATTTAACCTGGCTCTTTTCTCTGAGTCCTCAGCCCTTTGTTGTTTGGAGGTGCTTTGACCCTTTCTATTGAAGACACTTACTGAGGCAGCTTCTGGGGGTAAAACGTATAAGTGCATATGAAAGAACGAGATCATTGAACAGACTTGCTAAAACCAACTGCATCACATGCCCAAATATTGCCTGTTTATGCCTCAAGTAATCCTACATACACTTCGCTTTATGTTGTGCAAGGCTGACAATGACCACTTTGCTGGTAACCAAAACAACAGAGCAAATTACCTACCAAAGCCACCATCAGGTCCCCAAGAACTTGAAGTAATATGGTGTTCCCTGCCACCTTAGTCCATTAGACATCTGGCAGGTTTGGTAGGGGAGGATTTAGCATGCCTCAGATCATGCCATTTGGATGGCTTGCTTAGCTACTGTGTGAAACCCTCTTTCAAAAATCAAGCAACTATCGCCACTCCTTTATCTCACGTGATACAGACACTGCACTGTACTGTCCAGAGGAGTTACCCATTTTCCCAGCGACAATATTTAATCTCAGCCTGGATTTCCCAATATGCACCTTTCCCAGCTTCTCAAGTGTTACACTCATTTTATTAGAAGCATGGGATTTTCAGAAATGCCCAATCCTATCCCCCCATTTTACACCTTAGGAAACTGAAGTCTAATACCTTCCCAAGGTTACTCTGTAGATTGATACTCTTCAAGATATTTGCTGCTCCTCTCTGTGGAATGGTTTTATGTCTTCACTTCTCCGCCATAGGCTTTTACCACGTTATTTACTTTGGCCAATGAAATATGAGTAGAAATGGCATGTGCCGCTTCCACGCAGCAATGTTAAGAACCATCATGTGGTTCTATCACATTCTGTACCGCTTTCTACAAAATAAGCAGCAGCGTCCTGATTACGGACTGTTTCTTCAGTTTGGGTTCCCGATCAAGGATGAAGCAAGGCAGAGCCACAGACAACTTGAAACAATGCCATCAAGAAATAAAACTTTGCTGTTGTCAGCTGACAGGTGAGGCCCTTTGTTAACGCACCATCGTCAGCCTATACTGACTGATACAGTCACCCAGCTAGTTAATAACAGAGCTGCTTTAAGACCTAGCCCTTATTTCAGAGACCAGCTTTTTGTACCACAATGAACAAAATATAATTCAGCTATAATGAGCTACACAAAGAATAACATCCAACATTTGAGCAGAGAGGCCTCGGTTTTGAATATTTTGAGTTAGCCCGTATCCCAAAACTAATTGGAAAGTCTTTGCAGATTACCCACACCATGGATCGGCTGCATTTGTGGGAATAATTAAGGGCAAAATTCCTCAGCAACACCTAGCCCCAAAGTTTAGACTTTCCATAAACGTCTCTTTCAGAATATGCAGAAGGTAAACCTCACTTTACGCAGTACCAAACACAGCATGCTATTTAAAATCAAAGGAAAAAGCAAAACACAACAAAAACTCCTGAAATTCAGAGAGCATCAAACAAAAAATAAGACAGAGTGACACAAAAAAAGGAAGAAGAAAGAAAAAACACCTCCAGACACGGCACAGAAGTGTAAACATCATTTCGGTGTATAAATTTACTGCATTATTTTCTAGTTAACGAGTTTTCAAATAAGCTAAGAACATTCTGGCAATGTCTTTACTTAACATTGTAATTTCACAAACTGTCAAGAATGAAGAACTCCAGTAGGGTAAATGAAGATATGCTTGAATTTTCTTAATTGCCACCTTGCTGAGGCTTGGAGCTCATTGTTCAGCTGTGTGACAGATGGTTCTAAGCACTGTCAGGCAGTCGCAGGGGAGACTGGGTTGCTATACAATGTGCCCATCTCATTACTGTGTTGCTGACAGCCCAGGCTGAGAAAGGAAACAACACTAGTTTCAGGAGTGGAGTTCCCGGGACCAGTGTGGCAGTGACTGACAAAGCAGAGGAGCTCTTGCTATTATTGCTGGAATGTTAGCTCTCCCCAGCCATCCACCCTGGGAGAAGTATGGGCTTGAAGGTAAAGACTCAGTGCCCTACACTGGGTCTCCGAATCAGCCCCCAACACAGAGTACCTGGCACATGGCGTGTTCTCAATAAATGTTTGTTGAATGAATGAATGAACATCTCTCCTACTCAAGCTTATCAGCTCCTTCCTCTCCTCTCTCCACTTGCCAGAAGAAAGACTGAATAAACTTAATGACACGATGATAACAGAGTGTTCCAGTTTTTCACTTTGAGGCTCCAGCCCACACTAATTACCTCCACTCCCACCTTCATTCACTCTTTTGTACCCACTTCTCTAGTCCCACCAGTTCTGAACTCCTCTGAGAGATGAGCCTGCAGCTGAGTCAACTCTCCATCCTTCCTAGTGTTTAGCAAAGCATATTGTTCTTAGCAGGTGTCCTGTGTTTTAATTTTTAAAATGATGTTTTGTATTCCTAATATTTTGTGTCTCTGAAATGTTTTATACTTAAAAGAGAGACAGGATGAAAATGGAAAATGATGAACACAAAAGAATGAATTGCTGAAGGAGGGATTTCAGACACAAAGGTGGGAGAGTATTTCTTGGAATCTTACTTCCTACGAGAGTGGTTTTGAATCCTGGTTCACAGACTGGCTTTAGTGTAGGGTATGCATTCTCAGTACGGGTGATATTGTTCCCAAGAGGGTGAAAATTGGTTCTTGGGGGCTGAAAAAATTCCCATATTTTACAATGGTTGGTGACTCTCCCAAGGGCCATAATACATACATATACAGTATATCTGTTATATTAAAATTTCATGGGGTTTTATGATTAGGAAAAAATTGTCTAAAAAGACTCTGTGGGGGAATGGGAAAGATAATGAAAACGAGGTTAAGAAACACTGGTTTGTAAGGATGCTTTTTCCAGCCCAAAGGAAAGTGGGTTGTGTATATTATTATGCATGTATGTATATATATCTGTATAGCATAGGTAAGACAGATAGATAATCTGTGCAATTTTGCTAATAGGACTTTTGGGGAAATAGCTAGCCTTTTTTTTAAAAGATATTGCCTTTCTTAGCAAATTGAACATTAGATAACTGTTGATATCTGCATTTAAAGGATGCCTCTGGTTATTTTATTCCAAAAATCCGTAAGTCATTATTTTGAACAATGGACAACATAATCCATGTGTAAAATGAGTCCTGTCAAATATTTAACAAAGCAAGTAGTCTTAAAGTCTGTGAAGAGAATTACCTCAGTCCCAGAGAGAATTTCTGAAAGAGATCACATTTCTGTGAGACCCCGTACAGGGGTTGAGTTAGTCATACTGTTCAGTTCAGAGTAAATGACTGCTGACTGTCTGGGCTGTTTGCTTGAATCATTAATTCCTTAAGTCCACCCATACTCCACACCCATGCTTCCCTCCCTCAACATTTCAATGTGTTAATGTGCATTCTATTCGATATATTATTACAAAATGTGTACTGCTGTTCTATGTGCATGCATTTTCAACTTCTGTACATGGCACTGTTAGATATCTTATTGTTTCTTCTTTCTATTTTTACTATGTTTTAAAGATCTCTCCAAGTTGTTCTACTGCTTACTCTCCTGCAAAATCCTCCTGGATGTGTGTCCACAATGATCAATCCACCACTATCCTGAAAACGCACACCCAGGTTCCATCCGAATCCTCAGTAACCCAAATATCCCGTCAATGCGGGTCAGAGTTTCCTGGGATGTGTCCCAGGTGGAGACTTTCCAGATTCAGCCTGAAGATGCATAAACCATTTAAAAAACTTTTTTTTTTTTACATCATTTGCCATAATCATATGAATTTTCTACTGCTTAGCAATACTTTATATTTCTGATATATTCCAGTTGATTAGGATATATATTTATACTTTTTTAAACAAATTTATTGGAGTATAATTGCTTTACAATATTGTGTTAGTTTCTGCTGTATAAAGAAGTACATCAGCTATATGTATACATATATCCCCATATCCCCTCCCTCTTGCGTCTCCCTCCCACCCCTGTAGGTGGTCACAGAGCACTGAGCTGATCTCCCTGTGCTATGCGGCTGCTTCCCACTAGCTATCTACCTTACGTTTGGTAGTGTATATATGTTTATGCCACTCTCTCACTTCGTCCAGCTTACCCTACCCCCTCCCTGTGTCCTCAAGTCCATTCTCTACATCTGCATCTTTATTCCTGTCCTGCCCCTAGGTTCTTCAGAACCTTTTTTTTCTTTAGATTCCATATATATGTGTTAGCATACAGTATTTGTTTTTTTCTCTTTCTGACTTACTTCCCTCTGTATGACAGATTCTAGGTTAATCCACCTCACTACAAATAACTCAGTTTTGTTTCTTTTTATGGCTGAGTAATATTCCATTGTACATATGTGCCACATCTTCTTTATCCATTCATCTGTCGATGGACACTTAGGTTGCTTCCATGTCCTGGCTATTGTAAAGAGTGCTGCATTGAACACTGTGCTACATGACTCTTTCTACATTATGGTTTTCTCAGGGTATATGCCCAGTAGTGGGACTGCTGGATCGTATGGTAGTTCTATTTTTAGTTTTTTAAGGAACCTCCATACTGTTCTCCATAGCGGCTGTACCAATTTACATTCCCACCAACAGTGCAAGAGGGTTCCCTTTTCTCCACACCCTCTTCAGCATTTATTGTTTGTAGATGTTTTGATGATGGCCATTCTGACCAGTGTGAGGTGATACCTCATTGTAGCTTTGGTTTGCATTTCTCTGATCATTAGTGATGTTGAGCACCTTTTCATGGCCTCTTGGCCACCTGCATGTCTTTAATGGCCCCCAAAGGTATCCAGTCCTAATCCCTGCAACCGGTAAATATTACCTTATATGGAAAAGGGATCTTTGCAGATGTAATTATGTTAAGACTCTTGATATGAGGGAGGAGATAATCCTAGATAATTTAGGTAGGTCCACAATGCAATCATAAATATCCTTATAAAAATGAGGCAGAGGAGATTTCAGACGTACAGAAGAGGAGAGCAATGTGACTACAGAGGCAGAGATTGGAGCGATGCATCCATGAGCCAAGGAATGCTGGCAGCCACCAGAAGCTGGAAGAGGCAAGAATGAATCCTCCTCCAGAGCCTCTGGAGGGAACATGGCCCTACCGACATCTAGATTTTAGCCCAGTGAGACTGGTTTCAGACTCTGGCCTCCAGAGCTGTAAAACAATCAATTTCTGTTGTTTTCAAATGCCAAATTTGTCATAATCTGTGTTTTTTTCCTTGTCATAATTGTTAATAGCACAGGAAACAAGTACAAACACAGAAGTTTGTTTCTATTTAGTTTGGAACCGAAACCCTAATACAATCTACACTTTCTTATTACTATTTATTACTACTGCATGAGAGCTTGTTAGACGTGAAGAATCTCAGGCTCTGTATCTCCAGAATCAGAATTTGTAATTCATCAAGATTGAAGGTAATTTGTATACACTTTCAAGTTAGAGAATCACTGCTCTAAATTAGAGTCTGCAGCCTTTTGGTGAGAAGCTGGCTTCTCACTTGTCGGCAGGTGTGAGGTCACCATTTGGTGGAGGGCAAGTGTTGCATTGACAGGCTGGTGAGAGCCCTATGAACGCCCGAGAGTGGGGTTACACTGTAGGTAAAATCCCTCTCACACTGGAATTGGAACACATGTTAGTGAGGAGGAATGTGTAAATGGCAACTGTCTTGGAGCTGGATGAGGAGAACTTCAAGATTCTTTAAGATGGTGCTCAAATACCTAAAAATGATTCTGATATTGACAGGACCAAATCACACATTTTTCGTTATTCTAACAATTAACAGAAAGAAATTTCTGAAAGTCAGAGCTACCCCTAGAGAAATGAGGTACTCATAGCACCGCAGGTGACACACTGACAGGGATGTAGCAAGGACACAAGCTTTAAATGCGACAGGAGTGACCAGGTGACCTTTGCCATCCCTTTCAGTGGAAAGCGTGTATTTCTATGATTCCTGAACACCACTGAAAGTCATAGGTACACTTTTAACAACAGTTTTTAACAAAGCAAAATTGTTGAATTACGGTATCTACAGCCAAGGAAGGACTCATTCAACAGTTTGGATGGATTCCAAAAGCTGTGCAGGACTGTTTTCTGACCTATAGAAAAACCCAGCAGAAGAAATTTATATGTCAACTCCCGCTTTAATAGGCAACGGCAAACTTCTGGAGTCAACAACACAATCTATAAATGTGGATGGGAGCTAATTTTTAATTGGCACTTTCTCTTGCACCTGCCATAGGAGTTGCACACATTTATCAACAAATTGAAAACGCTTACTTGGTATTTGCAATCCTGTTCCTTTCACATGCAATCAACACTACTCAAATTAGTGTCCCTCCGAATACTCAGAAATATTTGGAGTGAAGAAAAGATCATTTTACACTTGGCTAGTTGGGGAGGACCTCAGGGTTACAGTTCTAAATCTTTCACTCTACAAATGAAAAACAAAACACTCTAAGTTAGAATACTGATGCCAGTGCTTCCGCTTTCAACTCTCAATAGTATTGGAAGTTTCTAGAATGATATGGACATTCTAGCAGGGACATGAGATGTGAGTAGAAACTTCATGAGGGGAGGAGATGAAGAAGTTAGAGCAAGAATCTGAATTGCCTATATTGAAGAGTGTCCCTCCAAATTTCATGTCTACCTACAACCTCAGAATGTGACTTATTTCCTTATTTGGAAATAGGACTTCCAGATGCAATTAGTTAAGACAAGATCATACTGGATTAGGGTCAACCCTAAATCCAGTAAGTCCTGCCCTTATAAGAAAGCCATGTGGAGACACAGACCCACACAGAGAGGAGAACACCATGTGAAGATGGAGGCAAAAATTAGAAAAATGGAGCTACAAGCCAAAGAATCCAAGGATTTCCAGCAACCACCAGGAGCTAGGAAGAGCCAAGGCAGGCTTCTCCCCTTCAGTATTCAGAAGAAGCACCACCCTGCCAACACCTTGATTTCAGACTTCTGGCCTCCAGAATAAATTTGGTGAGATAATAAATTCCTATTGTTTTAAGCCATCCAGTTTGTGGTACTCTGTTATGGCAGCCCTAGGAAACTAGTAACTTTCATCCCAATTTATCGTGAAAAATGATGGTCATGATGCTCAGGTAGGTTTCATTATTATCTTCATTTGCACTCACTTGCCCAAGGAACCAGAGCAAGTGGCTGAGCCAGGATTTGAAGATTTGTAATTCCGAACAGGGCTCTTGCCCCTCACGACCACATTCAACTGCCTCCCAGTGATGATGACTGATTTTTTTTTCTTTTTTTTTGATGATGACTGATGTTGATGATGTCTCCCAAATTCACTGCTCTTAGAGTCAACTGTGCCCTCTCTCTGCTTCACTATCACTTAACAACTCCTTGAGTGTGAATCTAGAACTATCAGGCAAATGACCAAGTACTCAACAACTTCATCAGCAGAAAGCAAATAAAAATTTTTGCAGCAGGAAATTCCTGCAATCAACCATTAGG
Source organism: Globicephala melas (assembly GCF_963455315.2). Classification (NCBI taxonomy): domain Eukaryota; kingdom Metazoa; phylum Chordata; class Mammalia; order Artiodactyla; family Delphinidae; genus Globicephala; species Globicephala melas. The sequence continues at coordinate 12,719,009 of NC_083324.2, read as the reverse complement.
CCTCATGATAAAATGGGGCCTAACTGATCGGTTGTAATCAACTGGCCTAATTGATTACATTGATTAAAACTGTATTCAATGCCATCTTGTTGTCCAAGATGCAGTTGCTCTGATTAAATGGTCTTATTACTGAGAGAAGAGAGACAGATGGCACATGGGAAAAATTATTTTTTTTTTTTTACAGGTGGGAGCACGTTTAAGAGCTACCTTGAGGGAGCTGGGTCATATATTCAGTCATATTTTGAATCTAATGGAATCATAGATATTTCACAAATGAGGAAACTGAGAACTAGAAATGAGAAGGGTCTTATCCAATATTAGAGGCGAGCTAACTAAACATTTGGGGTTGGAACACAGGTTTCCTGACCACTAGTCCAATGTTCATGATATTCACTCTTCCATCCACCCATCTACTCTTTTGTTGATATGTCCAACCATCCATCATCCATCCATCCATTTATCCATCACGCACCCATCAAGTAATTATAAAGCATCTGCTAAGGATAGCTACTGGAGATACAAGGCTAAAGGGACACTATCCCTGCTCCCAAGAGCTCCATAACACATGATATTCGAACATTTGTTTCACCATTTAAGACTTTCCTGAAACAGAGGGTTAGGAAAGCAGACACGGAGGTTAATCTGAGAGTGCGTTGGCTGTCCAAAACAGTTCCAATTCCAGCACCTTCTATATCTGACCTACAGTACCCATATTTCCCCTTTCCTAATTTTTTGAAATCAGGTGACCAGTTTCAGGAAGATACAGTTACTGCAAAATGACCAAGAAAAGAACAAACATCATGGGCTCTGTTTGCAAGATGTCATCATGGAATTAGTGTGTGGTATTTTTGTTTTTTTTTTTAGCCCACTAAGTTGTCGTGCATTTCTACATGTATGCACTTTTAAATGGGGTCTGTTTCATGTTATACAATGAAAAAAGTCTGAGAGAAGTGTTGTTACAGAGGAACTTCATCATATGACCACATTCAGTGATGCAGTTGTCTTTTATTGTTCTCTTTCCACTTCCTCCCAACTGTGCAGGGATATTTTTGTATTGAATGTCAGCACGGGAGAGGGGCTAACAGCTTGGCTTCTACGAGTCAGACTAATTTGGATTCCAGTCCTGCTTCACCTGCTGACCACAGGTAAAATATTTAATGATTCTGTGCCTCAGTTTCTTTAACTGTAAAGAAGAATTGATGAAAATACTAGGTCCACGGTTGTAAATATTAACCAAGTTGATACACATGAGCATTTAAATCATGGTAAAGTTATTAAAAATACCTCCTGCTCTAATATATGTTAATCTTATAATGGTTAGTCACAACAAAAGGAGCTCATTTAAGATACAAACCAGCTATGGCATCCACTGTCTGAATATATTTTGTACCATGACTCAGTTTTTATTTACACGTGGAGTGTGTTACTCGGCCATTCAGTGCCTCTACCTGTCTGACATATTCTTCGTGGCAGATACCATAAGGGTAGGAAAGTCACTGAGAGAGCTCAAAAGACAGGGCTTTGAGTGGTGGATCTTCTGTTTACTGCTTGTGGCAAGTTATTGGTTCATTAAGCCAGAAGGGACTTGTGCAGTGATCTGGTAGCAGTGTCTTCTCTACAGATGAAAACACTAAGATCCAAAGGGGCTCATTCCTTACAATTAGATTTTAACAAATGATTGTGCCACTAAGAGAAATGGGGATTGTGTGAATGACAAGTTTTGGAGGGTGAAAGAAAAAAAATTGACTAAAGGTAAGCACTGGATACAGAACAAAGGTTTGCTTATTTTTCACAACAAAATAAGCAGGTTAACTATCTTGTACAAATAAAGCTTGATTAGTTACAAATGTTTATATATTTGTTCACATACTTAGTAATATTTATTTCTTTAAAAAATTTGGAGCAAACTGAATCACTTTGCTGTACACCTGAAACTAATACAACACTGTAAATCAACTATACTACCAAAAAAAAAAAATTTTGGAGCAAATTTGACCAAATCTTATATTTGTTAAATCTAGATGATGAGTTTTTGTTATGCTATTATCTTTCTCATTCTGTTGTTTTAGTAATGTTATAATAATCAAATTTATTTTAAAATAAAGATTTCACACAGTGGATGATAAAAAAAGAAAAAAACAAACAAAAAAACAAAGGGGCTCAGACGTGTTCAAGTTCACACAGCTAATTAGTGGCAGAACTCATTCACTTTAAACTAAGTCTTTCTTCCCTCAACACAGACTAGAAATGTTTCACTCCTGGCATCTAAATTCCTCTACTCTGGGGTCAAATTGCCTGGATTCAAAGCTCCACCGAACCTCTCACTAGGCATGTAAGCCAGGGCAAATGATTTATCCTTTATGTGCTCTAGTCTTGACCTATAAAATGGGGAAAAAATTAATGATCTCATAGTGATTTTGGAAAAGATTCAATAATATAACCTAGAGACAACACTTAGCACACTATCTGGCACTCTGTTATTATTATTATTGTAGGTTTAAATTATATCATTTGTCTTCAATTGTAAGAGTTTTTTTTTTTTTTTTTAAGAGTTTTGATAAACGCAAGAACTTTGAATCCTTCATATTTTCAAAACAGATTACTGAATAAAAGATCTTGGGACTTCCCTGGTGGCGCAGTGTTTAAGAATCTCCCTGCCAATGCCGGGGACACGGGTTTGAGCCCTGGTTCGGGAAGATCCCGCATGCTGTGGAGCAACTAAGCCCGTGCACCACAACTACTGACCCTGAGCTCTAGAGCTGGTGAGACACAACTACTGAGCCCGCGCGCCTAGGGCCCGTGCTCCACAACAAGAGAAGTCACGGCAATGAGAAGCCCGTGCACCGCAACAAAGAGTAGCCCCTGCTCGCCGCAACTAGAGAAAGCCCGTGTGCAGCAACAAAGACCCAACACAGCCAAAATAAATAAATAAATTTAAAAAACAAATCAATTTCACTCATTAACTTATGTATTAATCAAATATTTACTGAATACCTATTATCTTCTAGGCACTGTTTTGGGTACTGGGATATAGCAAAAAATACACTTAGCTCCCTTAGAGTACAGTGACAGGGACAATAATAAAATAATAAATAAGTAAATTACATGTGTATTAGAAGGTGCTATAGAGAAAAAACAGAAAGGGGACAGGAAAACAGTAGGGATGAAGGGAACTGAGCAAGAGAGTTGACATTTTAAATATGGTAGCCAAGGAAGGTGACATTTAAGGAATATGTAAGGAAGGGGAGGGAGATAGGCAGGTAGATATCTGGGTGAAGTATATCCAAACAAAAAGAAGAGCAAATGAAAAGCCCTCGAGGCAGTAGTGTGCCTCACATGTCACTGCAATAGCAAGGAGCCCGATGCGGTTGGAACAGAATGAGCGTGCAGGACAGAAGTAGGCAGTGAGACAAGAGAGGAAACTGGAGCCAGGCCATGAAAGGCCTGTAAGTTATCAAAGGGACCTTGGTTTTTCACCTTTCATGAGTTATAAGCCATTGGATGGTTTGAAGCAGAGGAGTGTATAATCTGGCTTATAGTTTAATTGATTATCTAACTGCTTCTGTGTTGAGAATAGACTAGAGGATTCAAGGGTGGGAGCAGAGACACCATTGAGGAGACATGACACAGACAGTGCTACGTGTTGACCCAAACAGCTTCATTTTCCTCCTAGTGCACAGGAAGACTACATTTTCCAGCTCCTTCTTTTTTTTTTTTTTTTTTGAAAAAGAATCTGACTTTTATTTTCTGAAGAGAATAAACAAAAACGATGCCATTGATTCTACCAAAATTTGTTCCTCTTGATGACTTGAGATTTCAATATATATCAGAAAAACTTGACTGTGGCCTAGCATTCTGGCTAGCGTTCAGACTCTCATGTTGTGAAACTTCATGAGAGAGTGCAAACTGATAGGGGTATTACATTTATTCCCACTTTGCAATTGTAAGACCATTAATTAATAGCTGATTTTATAACCATTCATTGCCTCCAGAAGGCCGGTACTTTTATCTATCATGGACCATTCAAAAACAATCAGTCATAACGTACAAATAGAAAGTAATTTGTTTGTAACAGCAAGAACAGTTTCTATCCAACAAAATCCTGTTTCTGTTTTTCCAGCAACCTGTAAAAATATTGCTGAATATATGCAGAATGAATGAACTGTTAATATGAATTTCATATTTGTATTACCTTGTGAATTTCACAACATTTTCAGAAATTGGTTATTCACCTTTACAGCCTTCGCTTTCAGCAGGAGGAATGTTAGGCCGATTTAGGATGAGGAAACTGAGGTTCAGAGCTGTTGCATGGTTTACATAAAGCTACAGAGTTCGCAAGCGATAGAGCCAATAATAAAACTAATGTCTTTTGTACTAAAGGAAGGTATCTGACTGCCAAATAGCTCCTTTGTATCTGGGTATCTGAGCCATATGCCCAGTTCAAGACAACAGAATGTGAGTAGAAGAGATATATGTATATTCCTTCCAGGCCTGAAAGATCTCATGCCTTTAGATGTTCTCTCTTTCTACTTTCTAGGGGGCTGGAAGTTAACCATTGAGTACTAAAGACGTGATGGAAGCAGCATGGATCCCCAAGGCATCACTTTAAGGGGAGCTACCCAAACAATGAGGTGAGTGAAAAATAAACTTTTATTACACTAGGCCACTGAGGGTTGGGGATGTTTGTTACAGCACCTACAGAGCTTCACCCTGACAAATACAGGAGGTTAACACAGTAAGTCAGGCAAGAGATCATGACTTGGATCTGGGACTGAGCAGTGGCAGTTGTCAAGAGTGGTTGGAACCTGGATATATTTTGAATGTAGTGGCTACCAGATTTTCTGACAGATCTGAAAAGGCATGTGAGAAAGAGTCAGGGATAACACCCAGGATTTTGGGATGAACAATTAGAAGGATAGAGCTGTTGTTAATTGAGGCAAAGAGGACCACAGGAAGAAGAGGTCTATAGGTGAAGAGACTGCAAGGCAAAAGGAGCTCAGGAGGTCAGCTCTGGCCACGTGAGGTTTGAGATAATTATCAGATATGCGAGTAGAGATGCTGAGTAGTAAGTTACACAACTCTACACAAGGGTGGGCTGGAGTTAGCTTGCACAAGCTATGAAAACCAACTATAGAAATTCCAAGAGATTTATAAACAAGTTATTAAACTATTGGTAGCTTGAAATCAGCTGTGGTAGGAGTATTTATGCCACATAAATGCGTAAATGCCCATGTCACGCCTTTTGGTTTTTTTCCCAGGTAGCTGGTTGTTAAATATTCACTAGCACCCCATTAGGTATAAGAGTTGAGGGAAGAGGTCAGGTTTACAAATGGGATTATTTCTTTAGGACTTTTCCCTCACAAGACATCTTACAAACCTACCTCAAGTGTCAGAAACATCTTTCATTTAATGCTATTTTCTTGGCCATATTCTATTAACCAAAGCTTTTTTTTAGACAATACATACACAACCCACTTATATGGTTCACTCTGTGTTCACAGCTATTACACACTGAAAATAAGTATCTTAATTCTATTTTCTACGGTATTTAAGGCAACAAATACAAAATTAAATAATTTCAATTTTAAATCCCAGAATGTACTTATACATCTTTGCTGAAATTTCCCATATTTATAATACCCCAAATATTCCCATCTAAATAAGGAGTCCACCCTCCACCCCCGCCCCGCACTGCAATGAACACAACAATCTTTTCTAACCTCTGATTAACCAACTGTAAAATAAGGATTGTATTTTCCCTGCCTACACCACCAGATAATTGTGAAGATCAAATGAGATAATGCACATAAAAGAGATCTGTCAAATGTAAGCAAACAGAACAGATGTTTATAGATCTAAAATAAAATGACAAAGAGTCTCTACATTGATTGTGGTCTTCAGAAGATTTATTAATGCATTTTGTGGATGGCTAGGTACCATTCAGAGCCAATCAGGTTGATATGGACCGACTCTTGTAGAACTTCAAAATAGGTTGACACATAATGGAAATTGATCGGGAAGGACTCCATGACAACTTACATTGAACTTATGCAAGAGGAATGTAAGAAAATGCTTTCTTATTTCTTCACTTCATTACCTTCCTCACCCTGGACATATCCTCATTCCTGGAAAGGAATCTGATTTTCTTTCAAGGAAAAGATGATAGCAAGAATGAATCTCATTTTGTGACATCAGTCTTATGTTTTTGCCTTTAGCTTTTAAACAATGTTTGTTGAAGAAGATGCTTCTCTCAATATTTTAATTCAAACTGAGTTAAGCTAAGAGGGGAAAGATAGTGACATAAAATAGTTATATATGTTTATGAGATGAAGTGAATAAAATTATTTCTTTATCATTGATTCCATTGTAGAACTGACAATATAGTCCCAACAAATGGGATCTCCAATATTTCAGGCCTTTTAGTTTTTTTTATTAAAAATGGAAAATTTGAGCATTAATAAATGAGAACACTTATTTGAATACCTCAATATAAATTAATTGGAAATGTCTATAAATATAAAATGTCATAGGGGATTTTTATGTGTTTAAATGTCTTTCTATGCACTTAGCCTTGTATGCACCATGGTATCTTTGTTTCTGCTGCTGAAGCTTTAAGAAAGGGATTAGGTAAAACATAGAGGATGTGTAGCACATAAAGTAGGAATTACTGTCTGCTCAGTTTGCTACTTTATTTACATGAAACTTCTCTAGGCAACTTAACCTTTAGTTTAAGTAAGTGGTGGCGCTAAGATCAGAACCCCGGTACTTAATCACCCTGTTATCTTGCCACTGCAAAGGTACAGACGTCAGCTCAGTTTTAGGGAAAATATTTATCAATCAGAGGTTTTGAAGGCTGCCCTCATGGTGATGAATTCCCTGATAGTGGAGATTTACCACCTGACTTGCTAGGTGTGATGAGGCTGGTCCTCCTAAGGTGAGACAGAGCCAACACTGTATCATAGCTCTACTATTTCCTCCACCTAGGTGGGGCTGGAGGGCAGGACACAGCTAGAGCAGGGTCCAGAGGAACCAAAGCATGAATGGAGAGCATCCAGGACTTATTCCACAAAAGTGTTAAAGGCTCATGGTGGGGTTGGGGCAGGAGTGAACTCAGAGTTTGGCAAGATGGAGCACATCAGTGGGAACACTGAAGTCAGGATCAATAGATGTGATTGTTGAATGGGAAGAGCCACTATGCTTTAATCAACATGAATCTTCTCAGACCAGAGGCATTTATCCCTTAATAAGACCTCAAATAGAGTTGGCAAACGAGGTTTCCAGAATGGCCTGAATGTTTATTCCAGAGCTCTTAGAGCGTGAATTCATGCTTAGCCAAGTGCTGGGCTTCATGACCTACGCAGCTGCTACAAACTCAGATAACCCAGCTAATTTAGGAAGCCTGGTAAGGTCTGGACCACTGGGAGAGGCTGCTTTAAGGCACAACAGTTTTTGATGGAAACCCAAGAAGTTGACCACACATACCTGGATTAGTTAGTAGTTGATTAGCAATGAATTGTTTCCTAATACAGCACTAGTATCCTTTGGGAATAAAAAAAAGTTGGTTCCTGTTTGAATCACACCAGACTTTTGACTTCTTTCAAATCTTCTCAATGGATGCATTTAGGATCATCCCTTTAATTCCTCCCTCAGCGCTTCTCTAATCAGTGAACACATGGAACTGCCATTCATGCACAGAGACAGGGAAATCAGCCTGGCAGCCCCGACAATGGTTTGCACAAGCTGGCACAAGACTACAGGACTCATGAATAGCAGGCACATTTGGAAGGCGGAGAATCACAACGTAAGTAGTCCTGCAGTCACGGGGAACTCATCATTTCTTACGGCAAGCTTCTCTTGTCTTTTCTCAATTATGCTTTATGGGCACTTATCTCAAAATTTAATTGAATTGGTTGCTTCACAGATGGGCTTAAAGGATATTTCAGTTTCCAAGCATGGGAGACAAAAGAATGACTGGTACTGTTCTCAAATTAGAAGCCATTAGAAAGGGGAAGTTTTTAGCGGGTTTGAAAGAATTTAACCACGTTTGAGCATGGTATGTTTCCTGTGCATCAGGAGGATTTAGTCCTCAGTGGGGGGAAGAGAAAGAGAGGCTGAAGCTAGACTGTGGATCAGGGCTGTCTGTTGCTGAAGAGAGGCTGTGAGTCTCAGTCCTGCTGGTGAGAGCTACATAGGTGATAAAAGGAAGGAGGGCTCTTAGAGAAGTGAGGTGAGAAGCCCTGGAGGGAAGAGAAGGAGGCTTCAGGGAGGACTGGAAACTGGGAAGAGGTAAAGCCAGCTGGTTTCCTTCTGCACCATAACCCCCGGCCACATAATTAATTGTGTTTAAGTTAATACTTATACTAACTGCAACACTAACCCCAATCCAGTCCCAACCCAAATATTAACTCAATGGAAGCCCAATTATCTGGTAGTCTAATGCTGAAACCTCTTAAATAACTGTCCTGAAAAGATTTTAAAATCAGTTTCAGTCTATGAGATTACGCTATTGTAATAACCAAACAATGATTTGCCTTGGGCTAAATAATCTCTGGTGCTTATTTTATGCAGGTTTTACATGAGGTATTAAAATTATCCCCAATTTATGGATGAGGAGTCTGAAGCTTAGAGGGGTTAAATGACATACCTAAGGTCAGACAATTAGCTTCTGGGGAGTGAGCTGGGATTGAACTCTGACATTCAGTTCTGGAACAGTTGGTGACGATGTGACAGATGGCCAGAAATGGGCCCTCAGTAACAAAGACTGTACGCTGAGGGCTTACCAGTACCCCAGGCGCCATGTTAAGAGTTCCTTTGCACTGCCTCATTTAATCCTCCCAATAATGTACTGTGATTTGGCACTAGACTAGCCTCCTTTATCGATAAGAAAACCAAGACTCTTAAAGGCAAAGTTAATTGCTCAAGAGAGCTTCTTTCAAAATCAGGGTTGAGGCTAGCACTCACATTCAGAGCTGCTGGACCCCAGAGCCCCACCTACTGAACTACACACAAAAACATTTTGACATTTTTGAAGAAGAGGTGAGAACCACATGGGCCAGACGGGAGGTGAAGGCTACTTGTATTTCACAGTCCTACTTGCTGCACTGCAGGTAATCAACAAGTATTTTAAAACCAATTGAGTCAAATGGGTCAAACCACAGAAAGAGAGACTTTAATGAGACATGAAGACGAACAGAAAACTGAACAGTGAGACCAGTAGCCTGCGGGAAGCAACTCTTCAAAAACAAGAATAAGTGCATCTTCAGACACAGGAGTTTGGTGAACCAAATCACTGGTTTTCAACTCTGTTTTTTTGCTATTTTAGAGGCACTTTAAAAAAAAAAAAATACTGATGTATGGGACTTCACTCAAGATCAGTTAAATCACAGTCTCTGGGAATAAGCCCTGAACGGTATTTTTTTAAACCTCTTCTGGTGTGTCCAGTGTGCAGCCTGAATTAAGAACTGCTGATCTTCCCAGTAGAGACCCCTTTCAACCCCGGGGTGCCTTGAGCACTCTTTGAAAACCCTTGTTTTAATATATATTGCTCCCCTAAAACCCAAAGTGAAGACTATGTAAGCCATATGTCCTTCCCCTTCCAACAAAGACACTGAAGTATGAAGGTGACATATAACTTTCTCAAATTCTAGCATGTGCCAGGCTTACCTGGAGGGCTTCTTAAAAGACAATTTGCTGGGCCCCACCCCCAGAGCTTCAGGTGTGGCTGGGGCCTGAGAATTTGCATTTCTAACAAGTGTCCAGGTGATAATGATGCTGCTGGTCTGAGGACCACAATTTGAGAACCACTTTCAAGTAGGGTTTAAAGGGAACATGGTGAAAAAGAATACACTTATTTTTTGTCATCCTTATCAGTGTAACATATTCAAAGGAAGGTTTACGCCTAGTGGTGGAATTTCTGCATCAAAAGGTATCATTGACGGCTCTCTTCTCATCTGATCCCCATTTACTGTCATTTCTAACTCCTGCTTTTCAGAAGTTAAGTCAATCTGCTGCTGAACTGAAAGATCTTGTCTGATTTGTCACTTAGGCACGTTTATTTTGGTATCCTAGAGAAGTCAAAAAGTAGCCAAAATCAATCAGATCCTTTACTTTCCCACAGTCACTTGGCAAAGTTCTCACACTTGGGGCTGGGCAGAATCTCAAACCCACTATGTTATGGCCAAAGTGATTTGTGTTTATGACCAAGAAACTAAGTAACGGGGTGATGAGGAGGAAAAGCCAACTCTGATCTGAGGTGCTACGGAGGAAGTCTTCAAAAAACCATCATGATTGGATTCAAGGGCTACCATAGAAGAGCATTCTTCCAGTGCGTCATACAAAACCAGGAAAACCTGAGGAGTGGTGAGAGCATCTGATGTTTGTGTTAACTGATTCTGTCTGGTCTACACATCCGTCTCACCCCACTCCCCTAAATAATTGTTTCCCTTAATTTAAAGGGTCCACCCTCGTTTCTGACCAGCTTTCCCTGGGTATAATTTTCTGGTCAGTCTGGGAGTTAAAAGACTGCCTCTTTATTAGTGGACTGAGTTAATATAAATGTTTAATTCCCAACTCACCACCACCCAGATTAAAAAAAAACCATATTATTACTCAAACCCTAGAAGCCTACATTCTATCTTCTTCTAGGGATTAAGCCTATCCACAGGTAACCATAACCTAACTTCTTACACTGCAGATTAGTTTTGTCTATGTTTGAACTTTCTTTATATTACTGGAATCATGCAATGTATATTCATTTGTGCCTGGCTTCTTTCACTCAATATTATGTTTGTGAAATTAATTCATAAAAGCATCAGGAGTTTGTTTTCAATGTTCTATAGTATTCCAATGTATAACTCAATTTATTTATCTAATCAACTGCTGATAGTTGGGTAATTCCTAGTTCAGGGCTATTAGAAATAACACAGTTATAATTATTCTTGTGCAAGTACTTTGGTGACCATCGCAGACAGTTCTGTTCAGTATATACCTAGGAATTTCTGGGTTATGGGACATACTTATGTTTAGCTTTAATGGATACTGCCAGATGGTTTTCCAACAATATATCAAGCTTTACTACCAGTAACAGTGCCTAAGTATTGTAGTTGTTTCACATTCAGGCTAATACCTGGTGTTGTCTTTCACTTAAACCATGCTGGTGTGTGTGTAATGGTATACTGCTGTGGTTTTACATTGCATTTCTCTGCTGACTAATGATGTTGTAGTCTATTTATTGCCATTTGGCAATCTCTCTTTTATATATCTAGTTCAAGTCTTTTCCCCATTTTTCAAATGTGTTGCCTCACTTATTTATTTTTAGGAATTGTTTATATTGAATATGAACTCTTTGTCAGGTTATCTATCTATTTAGTATCTTCTTCTGGACTGTGGCTAGCTTCCTCTCTCTTTCAATGGTTTTTTTCCATGAATAGTCTATATATTTCTAAAGGGTGTTTTGGCTTCTAACCCCCATATAGTTTTCCTTCTACAATTCTGGCCAACACGGAAACACAGACTTAATAGAAATTAACAACTTGAATGGTATGACTTGTGACAGTCTGAGTCATGAAATTAATTAATACCCCTAATTCACTGATCAGAAATCATGGCCACATTATTCTTCACTAATTTATATGCTTGGGCTTCTGGGTAGTCATTTCATACATGTAGCCTGCCCATTACAATCTCTTCAAAATGGTCAACTGTCAGTCGACTTTGGTAACATTCTGTTAGATACAAAAAGATTTCTAGTTAGGATTCAATCCCGTCCATCTCACAAGTTCACAAAGGGGACAAAGGGAAAAGGAATAAGAGAAGGAGAATATTCAAATACAAACAAAGTGACTTAAAAAGATAACTGGGGAAGCAGAGAAAAGAGGCAAGGTTTTATTCAGCTGCAAATGAGGCTCTGAATGAAGTCTTGTGAGGCCTTTGGTTTAAGTGTTCTCAGAGGCCAGTTTCTTTCGTACTTTTCCACAGAAGACAATTTACATAAGTAGAAGCCTGGTATCTGAAGTAACCATAGTAACCTTACCCTTCCATCCTATTCAGGGTGTGAATTTTTCTCCATTTAGTGAAATCTCTCTGCGCAATAGATATGCGAAACTTTACATGTTGATGTAACATTGAGTAAATGGATCAGAGTTGCAGTAAATGTTAGAGGAATTGTGAACAGGATTGGGAGAAGCAGGGGTGGATAGAGACTGCCAAAACGGAGAAAACAAATCCTTAGGGGATTTGGTGGAAATCACACCTACCTGGGAAAATAGAGACCTAGTCTGTGATTACCAAGATGTATGATTTTTTTATTGCCTGGAATTACATAAACTAGGACAGAGAGGAAACAAGTTAGAAAGGAAAGGGGTTCCCTATAGCTGTGTTATACTTATTCTCTTAAAAATCCAGTAAACTTTATCCCAGCTCCAGCTTCTCGGAGATGCTCTCTCTGGGCAATGAGATGACATACTAATCAAGGAGTTGAGCAGGTGTGAGACTGGCTTACCTAAAGCTTGTGAACTGAGAAGGTGATTCATGGAGCTGACTTGACCTGTAGGCCCAATGCAACTCCCTATCCTGCAATGCTCCTATCAGACCATCTCCAGATTTTTCTGGGTTCCATTAGTTATAAACTTAAAACTGAAGTACACATTGATGGCCTGTTCAGTGTTAAAAAATTAATGATCTCGTTCAAATGATTAACACTGGTATCAACAATATTATTCATCATGGAAGGTGTTTGTTTCCCTACTCTGGTGCCCCCTCTGAAGTGATTTTTGGTGTGACTGCTTGGAAAGGTGAGAATCTGTTCCACTAAATCTGTGAGAGGAAGGAAAACCAAAGACCAGTCCAATACAGCTGACTTAGCCGATGCTTTGATTGGAAGTGTCTTGAAATCCCAAGGAGGGGAGAGCACAACATTATCATATTTTGATTCGACAGCCCATCAGCAGTGCATTTACGTGTTTATGACCTTGTGGAGAAAACACTGAGATGATGTCATCAATAAATGAAGCCATGGAACTTTTTTCATTACAGAGATTCCAGTTCTGGGATTAAAGGGTTCATGACTTGTGGCCAAGTGGAAGATGCTGAGGAACAACCTTTTGACAGAAAACACTCATTTTTATACAAATACTGCCATAAAGTGCTCACTCATTCTAGTATGGAGTAAGTACGGATTTTCTAGTGTAAAACAGTGTCTCAGCAAAAGACACTGTGAATATCAATTTTCAAGAAAGAAAGAGGAAAAATTGCATAATAAATACAATTCTCCAGAGTCACCACAATCATTTAATATATTTTAAAGCCTTCGTATATCAAGGTTTATATATTCCTTTTCACAAACACAATCTCTCCCTATGCACTGAATTGCTTAAAGAATTGTCCCTTCTGTTCTGTAAACATTCCTTGAAGGCAAAAACATGTACTAAATTTGCATTCACGAACCAAAATTTGGCTTGTGGTAACTTTAAGACTTTGCTTACTAGAAATGCCAGTTGTTTTTGCTGTTATTTTATAAGGAAATTGGGTTTCTAGCTAACATTTCTCCCTAATAGATGCCTACAGTGAAGTTTCAATTGTGAACAATTTCTTTACAATTTCTCATGTATAATTCTGCAGTAAATCTTATTTGTGGGTAATAGACCTATTTCTTTCAGAGAAAATTTGCTGATTGTACACATTCTTTCCTCTTTGTCTTCCTATGAAAAGGGAGAAGAGGGCTTCCCTGGTGGCGCAGTGGTTGAGAGTCCGCCTGCCGATGCAGGGGACATGGGTTCGTGCCCCGGTTCAGGAAGATCCCACATGCCGTGGAGCGGCTGGGCCCGTGAGCCATGGCCGCTGAGCCTGCGCTCCGCAACGGGAGAGGCCACAGCAGTGAGAGGCCCGTGTACCGCACAAAAAAAAAAAAGGGGGAGAATAAATGTAAATGAGTCACCTTAAATGTAATAGGCACTATATATATACACTTTCCTTTTTAAAATTATGTTTGCATTACTCTAGCTATTTCATAAAAGCACACCAAAGGAACCAGAATTTGACTTTAACCCCGAAAACTTACTTTATAAGTAGTATTCTCTAATTCAGTTCCACAAATGTTATAGGGATTCTGACGAATTCATATAAAACACAAAGCAAAATCAGCACAGACAATACCAAATACAGGAGTTTTAACTTGCTATAGAATAGCATATCAGAATATTAATCACTACCAATTTTAAGATCAGCAGTTTATGGTTTGCTTGTCACAGTGCTGTGAACATAACAGGTGTTTAATAAACATCTTTCAGCAGACTGATGGATATGTGGGGTTCAGGAGTTTAAAAATGAGGTGGGCTGTATTATTCACAACAGCTAAAACATGGAAGCCACCCAGGTATCCTTCAGCAGATAAATGGATTAGCATAATGTGGTATATGCATATAATGGAATATTGTCCAGCCTTAAAAAGAAAGGGCATTCTGACATATGCTACAACAGAGATGAACCTTGAAGAAATGATGCTAAATGAAAGAAGCCAGTTACAAAAAACAAATACTATATGATTCCATTCACATGAGGTATTTAGAGTGGTCAAAATCATAGAGACAAACAGTAGAATGGTGGCTGCCAGGGCCTGGGATGGGGGTGGGGGGTGGTTAGTCTTTAATGTACACATAGTTTCAGTTTTGCAAGATGAGAAGAGTTCTGTAGATGAACGGAAGTGGTGGTTACCCAGCAATATAAATGTTTTAATGCCACAGTGGAATATTACTCAGCCATGAAAAGGAACAAAATTGAGTTATCTGTGGTGAGATGGATGGACCTAGAATCTGTCATACAGAGTAAAGTGAGTCAGAAAGAGATAAAAAAAAATACCGTATGCTAACGCATACATATGGAATTTAAAAAAGCGGTAGTGATGAACCTAGTGGCAGGGCAGGAATAAAGACGCAGACGTAGAGAACGGACTTGAGGGCACAGGCGAGAAGTGGAAGCTGGGACGAAGTGAGAGAGTGGCATCGACATATGTACACTACCAAACGTAAAATAGATAGCTAGTGGGAAGCAGCCACATAGCACAGGGAGATCAGCTCAGTGCTTTGTGACCACCTAGAGGGGTGGGATAGGGAGAGTGGGAGAGAGGGAGACACAAGAGGGAAGGGATATGGGGATATATGTATACATATAGCTGATTCACTTTGTTATAAAGCAGAAACTAACACACCATTGTAAAGCACTTATACTCCAATAAAGATGTGGGGAAAAAAGAGTCACTGAACTGTAAACTTAAAAATGGTTAAGATAGTAAACTGTATCTTATGTGCATTATACTACAATTTTTAAAAATGGGAAATAATGTACTCATGGCTATAATGTGAAGTGATATAGTTTATTAAAGAATTTTCTCAGATATTCCTATAAAAGTTGGTTAAGATGATGCATTTTGTTATAAAATTTTACAATTTAAAAAATTGGAAAAAAAAAAAAAGATGGGATGAGAATCTTGATTTATCTAGTTTCCCAACAAAGAACAGAACCATTTGCCTCATGAGAGCTTTCTATATCCCTTCACCTCAGGACTTTAAACCCTCTTTACATGCAGATGACCTGCTAGCTCTATCTCTGGGATTGACTTCTGTTAGGAACTCCTGGACACATGTGTCCCATCACCTGCTGGAGGTGTCCATATGGAGGTCTCACAGGTACCGCCCAGTTAACAGGACCCAAAGCACACCTTTCTACTCTCCCTCCTCCACCTATTTCTCCCTCAATCACTCCTGTCGGAGCAAATGACACTATAAGCAACTCAGACGCTTAAGAGAGAAACTGGGGTGTCACCTCCTCTCCTGTGTCCCAACAGCAGGCCCTGCTGGTACATCCTCTAACCTGCCCTCCAAATATGCCCCTCCCCCACCCCTCTGCCCAGCCCGTGCCACCATCTTCCCTCAGCTGGACAAGTGCTAAGGTCCTCTCTTGCTCTCTGTAAACCGCTCTCCACCCAGACACCAGAGAAGTCTGTTAAATAAATAAGACCGTAACATTCCCTATGGAAAATGCGTTCCTGTTTTCCCCTTGCACTCTAAAGAAAATCTAAACTCCTTCCTGTGGCCTAGGAGACATGACCCCTGTAAACCCCTTTTACCCCACCTTCTGCCCCCCACCCCGTCCCTTGCTCATCCTGCTGCAGCCACACTGCCCTGTGCTCAGTGACATCAACATGCTCCCCTCTTTCTTCCTTAGGGCCTTCGTCGTGCCATTCCTCCTGCCTGGAGCATTCCTTCCCTGTTCTTTGAAAGGCTGCCTCCTTTACAAGATTCTGGTCTCAGTTTACATGTGAGCCCCTCAGACCGTCCTGGACAGCCCTATCTAAAATATTTCAACTTGGTGTTTTCACTCATTTAACTCTTCCTCTTATGTGATTTTCCCAACTTATAATTATATATGTATAAATAAAATTGTATAAATAATTATACATATAATTATATACAATTATATAAAATATATTTCTAGATATATATCAATATGTATATACTTTTATATGTATATTTAATATCTGTTTGTCCTATGAAGTGTAGACTGTACACTTCCTAAAAACAATGCGTAAATTATGTTCACTTTTGTTTCCCAAGCTCTTAGCACACTGGATAGGACAGAGTAGAAACCAATGACCCATTTGTGGAATAAATAAGTGAATGAATGGGTTGCATCTAAATATCATTCAAGGGCTTCCCTGGTGGTGCAGTGGTTAGGAATCTGCCTCCCAATGCAGGGGACATGGGTTCGATCCCTGGTCCGGGAAGAGCCCACATGCTGCGGAGCAACTAATCCTGTGGGCCACAACTACTGAGCCTGCGCTCTAGAGCCTGCGAGCTACAACTATGGAACTCATGTGCTGCAACTGCTGAAGCCCGCATGCCTAGAGCCTGTGCTCCACAACAAGAGAAGCCACCGCAATGAGAAGCCTGCGTACCGCAGTAAAGAGTAGCGCCCGCTCGCCTCAACTAGAGAAAGCGTGCATGCAGCAACGAAGACCCAATGCAGCCAAAAATAAATAAATAAGTTTATAAAATAAGTAAATAATCATTCAAGAAAATAACTGTAGGTCTTTTCAACCTAAGTATTGATTGCATTTGGTAAAGAATCTGAAAACACTTTGTAAGTCACTGCGCAAAGGTTAGGCATGATGCTTTTCATTTCTTACTGAAGAGCATGGCTGATTTAGGATCATAACACTATATAATTTTATAGCTAAAAGAATCCTTTAAAGATAATTTTGTTCAATCTCATTTTAGAGCTGAAGAAACTGCACAACTCATTAATTCAGATGCCCCACCCCCATCATTCATGGGACCTACACCACCAGCCTCCTTCCTACCTTTCCTGTCAATCTCTACTTTAGGCTCTGAGCATTGGTGGAATATTCTAAAACTGCCTGAAACTCATTTATGAGGACAATTAGCTGATGGTCATATTTAGTTTTTAAATGCAAAGTTTTGTGCTATTGTGCATTGCTCTTTCATCTCACGAGTAGAGGATAGAAACAGATTATTGAGAGATCACCTCTCATTTCTTCTTTTCCTAAATAATTGGGCAACAATAAGCATAAAAACCACAGAAATCCCTTTTTCTCTCTCTGTGTCTCAATAGTACTTTGGATTACCAGACTGGATGGGGAGAACATAAAAACAAACGAATGTTTTCACCTCCTTTTCTTTTATCCCAGAACTACTGATCTGCTATTCAGGAATATGATTACTTTTTCAACTTAATGGAAAATGAGAGATTCCCAACGGTTACATGCCACGTCTTCTCAAACATCAAAACGTGTTGCAAATACCTAGCTCCTGTGAACTACTTTCATTTGTGTCTGAATGATTTTTTTTTTACAGATGAGAACATTAATGTAGGCAGGCTATTCTGATATCAACATAACTTCTGCAAGAGTTGTCAGTGTGTATGTGGTGTAGACATAACCACTCTGTTAAAAGTACAGACATTTACTGCAGTTTGAGAGATCCTTGCATAAAGGATAACAAACAAACTTAAAACCTATGTGGTGTCTTCCTGAAGTGGCTTCTGCTGTATTCTTCCATTCTCCAGACTGCGTGCTCTGTACATTGTATCAAGTACAAACCACACATCAAATGCCGTGGTCACCGTTCTAAAGCAGGAGTATTTTGGTGGAGACAGCTAAGGTAATCAATGACTGCAGGCTGCTACGGGAACCCAGACATGGAGCATAATTCAGACTCAGGGGTCAGGGAAGGCTTCCTGGAAGTTTCTAGATTATGGAATGAGAAACGCATTTCAAGCAAAGCCAAGCTCACAGAGGCAAGCGAGGGTGACAGAAAGAAGGAAGGGAAAACAATTCAGCTCATACAATGAAGTGGAGTTTAAAAAGAAATCAATAGTCCTTCTTGACAGTTTACGCTGGTAAATCTGGTTATTTGGAATCACTGTTAAAGTTAACCTGTTAATATCGGTCATAAGGAACGGCCAATTTTGCCTGCATTCACTTGTCTGGAAACCTAATTATACGAGCACTCTTGGTGAGCAGGTCAGGAAGCAGATCCGCACAAAATCCAAGCATTCCCCGAGGAGAGTGCTAATTTGCTAGGATTTGCTCTTTTAAGTGATATTTTCCATTTCCTAAATCTTTCACACTCTAAGAGAAAGTCCTGTGTACTTTTTCATTTTGAGCAGTTTATTAAACTGCTCAAACAGATTCCAAAGGGAGCAGCTTTGGACTCTGACCTTTTTTATGAGTCATTATTCTTAACGTTTGCAGCTCTCTATCCACTAGCAAGGGCAATGACTTCTGTGAACCAGACGGGGTCTCGGTAACAAATCTTGGTATCCTCCTGTTTTCATCTACCTCATGGGTTTAAAATGACTCTCGACCACGTGTGACAGATATGAATTATACTGTGCTCTGGTACACAAGCATAAATAAAATGCCAGTAGATGGAGGAATAATTGCAAGCCTCATATATGCATTTATCTTTGTATGAAGCCTAGTAACTCTGTACTATGTCAAAGATAACAAAAAAGCAGACAGCCTGAATTATGAGCATGTATGTTTAGCTACTGAAAATTACTCAGCTATTGAAAATAACACTGCTCATGATACTCACAGGCGTGTCTTTTCCTTGGGGCAAAGAGCAGGATTTAAACCAGAAAGCGGAATTTGCGTTAGTAGCCTGACATTTCTTTACATTAAATCTTTCCAGAGTTTATTTGATCACTTGCTTTAAAGCTGTGTCATATGAGAGTGGGTCCACAGACCACAAACCATTTTTTTTTCCTATAAGAAGAGTCAAAACATTAAACTCTGGATTTCCGAATCAAGCATGTCAGAAGCCTCTATCCCTTCCTCCACAACGTTCTTCCTTTTTATGTACGGCCCCCTCATTATAGAGTGACAATAGGCCTAGTCATGCTTGGGGTCATGGTTAAGAAAAGTAGGAGTAACCCTCAAACTTGCCACCCGCAAAAGAACATTCTAGCCCTGCAGGAAAATATTCTCTATTGTGACATGGGATGAGGGGAAAGGAGGTTTCCTTCCTCAAAGTGCTATTTTTTTCCATCTGTTAGAAACTTTGCCTATGATTAGTCACTATAAGGTAACAGATTGATCCTTTCTGTGTAACCTGTTATACTAATCTCATCTACACATCTGTATTAAAACATCTGAACTCTAACCATATGTAACCAGTAAGAAGATAATTTTTACTGTGGAAGATATGAAGGGAAAAAAGTTAGATAAAAATTTCCTTTCTTACACATCTTTGAACTGGTATTAGTTATTTACAGTTAACAGTTTTTAATTAAATGTTCCTTTCTAATTGCGACTCCTAGTTGTGACTTGGAATATCGTTGAAAAATATTGACTTTGCAAGGTATACGCTAAATTCTGCTAAAATATTCTTAGGCCCTAGGTCTGGGATTTCTTTAGGTACTTCTAGGAGGTGGAATTGCCAATAAGGGCTTTTTTCTATAGCTAGAATTGCTCTAAGCATTGATATCCTGGAAAGGCTTTCCCCTTCCCCCATAACAATTCTTAAGATATCAGCAATGACACTGATTAAAGCCTGACATTAAAATACCATTCAAAACGTGTTTTAAATAAGAACAGCTATTTAAATACAACTGAGTACTTTATAACTAAGGTAGATTTTTAAAAATGAAAATCTACAATATATTCAAGATTGCTGGTGGTGTAAAGTATTGGCATTTGGCCTGCACATGCCAAATCTACTACCTACACTTACTCAACAGGGTGGCCTTTAGAGACCGGCATTAGTTGCACTGTTAGGGATGTAAAGCCACATTTGCAAACAGAAATGCCTGTGGGAGCCAGACAGGCAAAGGAGAGAAGCTGTCCCCACCTCCTCCATCTCTCCGCTGGCTCAGCCAGGTTTCTCCGAATTGGAATCTCATTTCAATGTGACCAGGTCTTCAGTTCATTTTTACAAAAAGAGTAAAAAAAGTAGGTTTTTATGTGAAATCTCTGTGTTTTAGGTGTTGCTAAGTCATTAAAAACATTCACTTATACACAGTGTGAGCCAATACAGTGCTCACCAAAAAGATGACAATGGGATCAATTACAATCCATGGGTGGCTATTTGGAAAATTCCTTCAAAAAAAAAAAAAAAGAAAAACGACTTCTTGTTCTTTATTTATATTAGCTAGAATACAACCTACCCATTTTTGTCTCCCTGAGTTAAGTTTCTTTTACTTGACATTCAGTCTTCCCTCTGACTCGTTTAAGTTAGGTCTACTGAAGTACAATTTACACACGTCAAAAATCACCCTTTTCAAGTGTACAGTTTGATGAGTTTTGGCAAAAATGTACAGTCATGTAACCACTACCACAATTAAAACACAGAACACTTCCTTCGCCCCCAAAAGTTTCCTGGTGCCCTTCTGCAGACCCTTAGCCTCTGGCAACCTTGATCTACTTTTGATCACCATAGTTTTGCCTTTTCCAGAATGTTGTTGAATGTATTATTAACTTTTTCTTTTTTATTGCTGAGTAATATTCTGTTGTACAGATGTACCACAATTTATTAAGCCGTTTACTTGCTGATGGGCATTTGTTACTTTTTCTAATTTTTGGCTCTTATGAACAAAGCAGTTGTAAACACTAGTGTACAGGTTATCTTGTGGACATATGCTTTCATTTCTCTTGGGCAAATATCTAGGAGGAAAGTTGTTGGGTCATATGTTGTATATGTTTCACTTTATAAGAAAACTGTTAACTCTTTTCGAAAGTGACTGTACCATCTTGCATTTCCACCAGCAACATATGGAGTTCCAGTTACTCCATGTCGTACAGTGGTACCTCGTTGTAGTTTTAATCTGCATCTCTCTAATAATTAATGATATTCAGGTTCTTTTCATCGGCTCATTTGCAACTCATATCTCTTTTCGACAGGTATTCATTTAAATCTTCTGACATTTTTACTGGGTTCTCTGTCTTTTTATTGAGATTAGGAATTCTTTATTTGTTCCACATACAATTTCTTTACCAAATAGGTATTTTGCCAGTGTTTTCTATCAGTCTGTGACGTATCTGTTCAATGTTTTAAGAGCATAAGTTTTAAATATTTTTCTTTAGGATTTATATTTGCAGTCTTAATAAAAAATTTTTTGCCTAACCCAAAGTTACAAAGATTTTTCTCCTATTTTGTTTTTCTAGATATGCTATGGCTTTACCTTACATTTGGGTCTGTGATCCAATCTGAAGTATTTTTTTTTTTTTTTAACATAGTATGAGGTAAGGGTCAAGGTCTTCTGAGTTTTGGTATTAAAAGACCCAGAATGCAAATATGGTAGCCAGCCATATATCAAATATTACCCTATATGATGATTTTCTCCAAATCTGAGAAAGTTGTTTTTCAGTTCCATACCAACCTATGGCTGCCATATTCTCCCAGTTAAATTATTGTTAATTATTTTTCTCTAATAGTACGTTTAATGTCATCTCGACTCCTAAGCTTTGTGCTACTGAATTAGATCGCTGAACAATTACTATTTCCCTTTTCAATTTTAGTTTCAAGCTTCGGAGAAGCTTTGCATACCTGTCCAAGAGAGTCACTTGATAGCTGTGAAATCTTGGGTAAAAACTCTGTCTCCTCATTTCTAAATGGGCATTAAAATACTGATTATAGACAGAAAGGTGGAGGAGGGGCAAAATAGCTGAGTGGGATTAAGAGATACAAACTAGTAGGTATAAAACAAATAAGTTACAAGGAAGTAATGTGAAGCACAGGGAATATAGCCAATATGTTATAATAACTTTATATGGAGTATAATCTACAAAAATATCAAATCACTATGTTATACGCTGGAAACTAATATAATAATGTAAGTCAACTATACGTCAATAAAAAATTTTTTATTGACATATAGTGATTTTTCTACTCCTTGCAAAATTTCTTGGTACCCTGTAAAGCAGTTAATGTAAATATTATTTGAGGTAGCAATGTTACTGAAAGAGCTTTGCCCTGAACTTTGCTTCTGAGCGTTTTAAATGTATTGTGAATATGATAGAACTCTGCCAAACAGATCACAACACACACTGGAATTCAGATGCCGGGAGTCTGGCACACGGTCCAGGACCTAGGCCCCTGGCATCAAAGCCCTTCCCAGCTTGCCTACATCTCAGCACTCAATAATTTAAGCTACTCCAGCAAGAGTGCCCTTCCTTACTCCTTCCAAGTTAATCACAGAGAAGCTGTTGTGACACAAGTCACAAGGAATCAGAATATCTGCTTCCCTCCTTCAGCACAGCTTTAACAAGCAAGACAATGGGGATAACAACTACAAAGCAGGAAGATGTAGAAATGCCAAGGCCTCAGAACTACATTTCTGTTGTTTCCTTTTTCGCAATCAGGATAAAACTTTCCACCTTGTGCTGTTACAAGAGGACGAATCACTCTTTCCTTCACAACTTGGTTTTTCCATCTTAGGCGCAGCCTGGTTTTTACTTGTCACAGGGTGCTTCTCAACAAACCCCTAGCAGCCCTTAGCCAATCTTCCACTCTTAGAAACTTGTTTTGGTGGAGAGGTGGGGACAAAAGCTTTAGTGAAATGGGTGCCAGAGAGAGTAAGAAGCCAGGAAGCAAAGATAGTGTTATAAAGAAATGTTGCTAGGAGAGGAAAAGAAAAATAGGATGGTGGAAATAAGGCTCTTTAAGCATGGAAGATACTGCTTACAAGGAATAAACAACTTTACTGCATTCAGGTGCTTGTGAAACTGATCACATGAATAGTGTTAGTGAGCAAGGCAGTAAACAGACCCACATACAACTCACCACTCAAACACCTTCTGTCCAAGTCGCCAATGCCTTACACTCACCAAACCCAGGGGTCCATTCTCAGCCCTCATTTACTTGATCTATGGTGCATTGTGATGGCAGGGCACTCCCTCTTCCTTGAAAGGCAATGTTGGGACGTCTGAGCAATACTAAAATGAGACTATGCCTGGAATAAACAAGATGAGTCCCACATAAAGACTGTGCTAGTAGTAATTGGCATCTCAATGTGCAAGGGCCCAGAGAGCAGGTTTCAATCCAGGGATGGATGAAGATAATTTGAAGGCATTCTGAATGTCAGTGAAAAGAGGGGAGGTTGCTGGGAATCTGACTGGGAAAAGTATATAGGCTTTGTCTTGAGAAGGGAGTGAGTTGAATTCTGTCTCTGTTACTGCTACATAACCTCGGCCATGTTACTTAACCTCTGGGAGTCTCACTTTTTTCCTTCTGTATCTGTGGAATTGAGAGATAGGAAATAGTGCCTACCTCTTAAGGATTCTATGGGGATTAAATTAAATGAAATTATGAGTGGCAAGTATACAATTGTGCCTTAACAAAGTTCTTGGAAATTTGCAAGAAATAAGAGTGTCTTTTATGACAAGCATAAAATACAACTCAAGCACACATACCACTAGTTATCTCACCAAGAAATGGCAGCTGGGTCTGCTAGTTTCATAATGACACAGCCAAATATTAAAATTGTGTATGATTGGAAATTGCTAGGAGGGACACAAAAAAGAAAGCATCCTGATGAATAAAAATGGAATTTGAGGCAGCTACATTTGCTCTAGTAGCATTGAGCAGCAAGTAATTCCTGCATTTTAAATACCAAAAAATTATGCTATGGCCATAAGTGTCCCTGGAGTAGATGAAGAAATAGTGACAAAGCAAGGGCTTTCAATCTGAAAACCACAATGACACACGGATGTTTTAAAAAAAAGATGCCTGGCCTTCCCAGGTGGCGCTGTGGTTGAGAGTCCGCCTGCCGATGCAGGGGACACGGGTTCGTGCCCCGGTCCGGGAAGATCCCACATGCTGCGGAGCGACTGGGCCCGTGAGCCATGGCCGCTGAGCCTGAGCGTCCGGAGCCTGTGCTCCGCAACGGGAGAGGCCACAACAGTGAGAGGCCCGCGTACCGCAAAAAACAAACAAACAAAAAGATGCCTCATGTCTGATTTTTCGCACGATGTCAGAGTCTCTCGTTTTTAATGTTCACTACTCCAGAAGTTAGATTCTTGTCCATTAACCATCTATCAAATTTTTTCTGGCTAAGGGTTTTAGCCGCAAAGCCAGTCTCTCTATGGATATACTGGCATTGCCTTTGCTCCCAAATGGGGAGGCCAGAGACACCTCAATGCCATTTATGAAAAAGGACAGCGAGGTCTCTTCTCCCTTCATCTCTTTCTGGCTGGATTTGAATGCAGCAGAGCTGGCTTGTAAAGTCAGAAGAATGCACCGCCAGAGACGACTAAGTGGAGAGACCTCATTTCCCTGGTTTTGATGTGATCATATCATCTGTAAATTATAGCACTCGCCTGTTTTTCCATTTAGTCATTATTCTGCCATTTGTATAGCTGCCAGTCCTCTCCCTCCTCAACCATGTGCTGTTATAAACTCCAGAAGCAGCTGTTTCAGGAGTGAGCCAGTTCAGGGAGAAAAAATACACAGAAAAACAAATGGTATGAAAGTAGATTAACTTTTGTTTAAAATCATTGTTTACATTATCTTTTCATCACCAGCTCCTAATCTGACCCTTTAAATAAGTCCTGTCCTTATTCTGGTTTAGATTTGAATGTGACTTGAATCTTTACCGTTAAACGTTTCAGAACTGGCCAAATACCCATTGTAATTATAATCTTAGGTTTGTTCACTGGTGGGAACTATCAATACTTTAACCTCAGTTTCTGTGTCTAAGTGGCTGTAGTAGGCATCTGTGGTCTTCGTTTGGCAACATCCATTTACCCTTCTAATTAAAAGAGAAAAACACTGTTCTCCTTTGGAGAGCTTGGGTAGTGCTGGCCCCACCCCATGGCATGGGTTCATGACCGAAGCCTGACCAATCAGAGCACTCCAGCTCCGGTACAGTTGGTGGTTGAGGGATGGGCATGTGAACTAAGGCAGGCCAATAAAATTCAGTTCTGGGAATTTTTCCTGGAACCACTGGGGTAAAACGCTGTTTCTACTGGTTGACTTAGCTACTAAAATAAAAGCTTAAGAGTTGTTAGTGGCTAGACTTCTGTTGGAGAAGAAAGACAATAAAGAAGCAGAGACAAAAGGTGGAGAAATTGGGGGGAACAACAGAGAGGGAGAGAGAGAAGAGAGGGGAATGAGACAGAATTTGAGCTCCTGGATACCACCTTACCTGAAGATATAGTTATCTGCGATTTTTCAATTACATGAGTCAATAAATCCTCCTTTTGGCATAAATCAGTTTGAGTTGTATTTCTTTCACTTAAAAAATTCCTGACTTCAAAGCCCAAGACTAGGACACAGAATATGTTGGGATTATTCTTTGCTTTTTCTGTTTCTTAGATGTGCAACTTTAGATGAATCACTTAATCTCTTAGCCTTAGCTTTTGTTTTTGTAGAACAAGAAATAATGATGCAAAATACTTAGCACTATTTTTAGCACATATTGTGTTCAATAAATGTTAGCTACTATTATTATTGTTGTCATTTATAACAATAGTTGCAGCAACAGCAGTCATAATAGTAAGGTACCTTCTCTTCCCCAAACTACTGGCAACCTTGACAAGAGTATCCTAATTTTGACAACATGACTTTGATACTATCAGTTGCCTCCCCAAAAGCCCAAAGATAGGGTTATTTTCACCAATTGTACAAGAAAATAGATATCCTGATTTGCTGGAAACCACATAGAGTGGTTCACTTAACATGAATATACATACGCACACACACAAGCACTGGCATCTTCTTTCCTAATAGTAACAGGGGAATTCATCATGCTTGCTATGATCTAAAAGTATATTTCCTCAAGCAATGCAAAAATATAACTTAAATAAACTTTCAAAATGCCACTTCTTAACAATCATTCCTTTGGGAATGCAATTAACATGCTTGAAAATTGCAGTAGCAAAGCACCACAAGAATGCCTTATTTCACAACCTGAGTGGATGTGAAAGGCTTAAACAGAGCCTACCTATGGGCTAAAACCTAGGGTTCTGGTTATTAATAAGAACAGTAATTCAATAAGAAAAAATGTAAAATGCCAATAACTGTGTTTGAGACATAAAACATGCTCAAATATGCTCATTCCCTCCCCTCTCATCCATCCATCCATATACCCACCCATCACGAATTCAGGCCAAAAATGTGCCAATACAAATAAAAATCACTCCAACACATTTCTTTTTACACTTCCAATGACAAAATAACTTCGCAAAATATTTCTACTCCTCCAGCTGTATGCAAGAGAAAGAGTTTATGTTGTACATAATAACACAGAATATTAATATATTTAAGTATTACTTATGAAATCTGGTGTATATCACAATTAATGCTAACTTACACTGGCATGTAACAAAATTTGGTAGATGAGAGAACAACAAAACAACAGTTACTGATGCATAGGCAGGCCTTGTTTTACAGCAAGAGGCCCTCATCATCTAGTCTCGATAGATTAATTGAATGAGAACCCAAATCTGCTCCCTTCGTATTTTATGTGCAAGGGAGACCTATTCTACTTGGAATACCATGAGAATTTCAACTCGGCTTGTGCATGGTTCAGGAAGTAGAAACTAAAGATCTGTGATCGGCACCTGTTTCTAGTAATGTGAAAAAAAAGGTATCCTCTGTTTGAAGCAGAGCAGGAAGGGGCTCTTGATGTACAAAAGTAGCTTCAAATGTACTGAACAAAATAATTGATTTTCCCTTGAAAGAACAGGAAATAGTACTTCTGTTGCAACTGTTCTGTCACAACAAAGTTTCGCAACTTTTCTTCTTTATTCCTCACCTTTTAAAACAGACCTTCTGAAAGTAGCTCACAGTTTAAGGGGAAAAACTCTTACTTTGACTATGTCCTTTCAAGAAGGGAAAAAGTGTTTCTACCTAGAGATAATTTATGCTGAAACTGAGAACCTTGTGGTCTGTGCAGCCGTCCTCTCATGCCCAGAGGGTGGTGGAGGGAGCATGGGTTCTAGACACAGAGACCTGGGTTGAAATCCTGGTTTTGGTCTTAAATGTCTACGAACTTGGGCAAGGACACACTGCTTAAACTCTCTGAACCTCCATTTCCATATTTACAAAAAGAGAATCATTTAATCTACTTCAAACAACTGTAAGAGAATTATAGAAAAAAGTGTAAGCAAAGAGCCCTGTATTCTCACGTGGTTACTTATTTATTTTATTTTTGGCTGCATTGGGTGTTTGTTGCTGTGCGTGGGCTTTCCCCAGTTGCAGCGAGCAGGGGCTACACTTCGTTGCGGTGCGCGGGCTTCTCATGGCGGTGGCTTCTCTTGTTGCGGAGCACGGGCTCTAGAGCGCAGGCTCAGTAGCTGTGGCACACGGGCTTAGTTGCTCCGTGGCATGTGGAATCTTCCCGGAGCAGGGCTCGAACCCATGTCCCCTGCATTGGCAGGCGGATTCTTAACCACTGTGCCACCGGGGAAGCCCTCACGTGGTTACTTCTTAATATGCCCTTTCACAATGCTAAAGGAAATAGCTTGCACTATACATTAAATGTCCCTCTATCTTTTTCTCAATCAAAATTTACTTATGATGTATTTCATTTTAAATGCAAGTGGGATCGAGTGTGTCCAGGATGAAGGGCTGGCCTGTCCTCTTCACGATTCCCTCCTCCCCAACCCCAGCCCACAACCTCCCTCCATCATGGAAGAGCTCAGCTCAACCCTCTGGTAAACGGCAAGTCTGTTCTTGCCTCTGATGATGGACTCCAATAAGCAGTACTGGACAAGGCAGAAAACAAACAAACAAAAAACACTGAAAATGGGAAGTTAAGACACTCAAAAAGATGCAGGGTGGTATGCGGCCAGGAACAGAAGAGCTAGTTACCCTGTCCGCCAGCGCTCCACAGCCCATCTATTTTGGACAAGCCACTTGATGCCTCACACTCAGCTGGAGTCTCATTTGCAAAATGATAATAATTTTACCTCTCTCATAGGGCTTCTGTTTAGATGATACATCATTCCATGTAGGAAAACACTGTATAACATATTGTGGGAAAGTACTGTCAACTAGCAGTTAATTACCGTTGAGGTGGAACAGTGTCTTGGCCTGGTAAAAATGCTCAAGAAATTCCAGTGAAAATAAGGTAGGTTTGTGATGTGGTAGAAAAAACCCAGTTCTTGAAGTCAAACTGACGTAGAACCTTCTAATTCCATCACGGTGACTGTGGACATATTTCTTTATCTTTCTGATCTTCAATTTTCTCACTTAAAAAAAGGCTTTCCCACTCATCTTACAGATTTTGTGAAGATCAAATGTTATATGTATGTAACACAACTAGCAGAGTATCTGGTACAAATTTAGTCAATAAAAACCACCATTACAAAGAAATGGATTTCAGACAAGGTGTAGGTTGGGCAGTAGGGTCTTAGAGTAATTCTGCTAATATAGGTTCCTGCTGCTTTCCCCATCCACATGGAAGTTCAGCTTTTTCTTAAAATGTTGGGGTTCTCATGGAAGCTGGTATAGAGTTGAGTGCCTTTGGACTACTGTTGGGATGAGTGGGTAGAAGACAAGATGGTCCTTCATGTAATCAGTTGAAAGCACCCCATTTTCAACTGATTACATGAAGGACCATCCTGTCTTCTACTCACTCATCTGAACAATAATCCAAAGGGACTCCCATGTGTAAAATAGATAGCTAGTAGGAACCTGCTGTATAGCACAGGGATGGGGTGGGGTAGGAGGGAGGTCCAAAAGGGAGGGGATATGTGTATACATATAGCTGATTCACTTCATTGTACAGCAGAAACTAACACAACATTGTAAAGCAGCTATACCCTAATAAAAAAAGAAAATGGGGTGCCCTAAAGATCCCTTCTAAGTCCTGATTTTGGGAAACAGACCATAAAATGGGCTCCTTTTGCAATTGCAACTAATTAGAATCAACACAAAAGGAATGAGATTAGCTGACTGTAGAAGTACGCAGATCATTTGTAAATTGGGTCCTGAGGAGCCTTCAGTGTCTCTGAAATCTAATCAAGATAACAAAGGCAGATTATCCCGTTGTGTTGACTGGTTTCCAAGTGCCTCACAGAAAGCTGTGCTATACTCAGTTGTTGGCAACTTGACTAACAGAGTTAAAATGTGTGAGATATTAAGAAGATCTGTCCAAAGGTAAAAGATAAGAGGATTATAATAACTGCAGAGGTTTTACACGGCCCAGTGAAATATTCCTTCAGATCATTAACAAACAAACAAAATCTTTTGCTTTTTTCTTTGAAGGTTTCTGGAAACTAACTTGGTTTACTAGTTAAGTTCATAAAGATAAGGGTGTGCCATAGACACTAGAATACAGTATTTTATTTATTGGGTCTCTATTGTAAGTTAAAACACAAGCATTACAGTTCATAGACCAATCTCTGATTTTCTGGTTAGCATCGATGACTTCACTAGAGCTTAGACATGTTTGAGTAAATTGCTAACATAAAATGGTAAGAAATGGCCACAAAAAGGAGAGGCGAGAAGCAGCTGAGAGTGAGCAAGAATATGAATTACCTATTACTTCTGAACTTCTTCAAACTTGTTCAAGACTTATTTCTGAATTTATTAAAGGTTTACATTGGATATTTAGAACAGAGTGAGCCCTTAGGAGAAAGGATTACAGAGGAGACTGAAAGTGCAGTTGTCAATGAATTTGGAAAAATGATGCAGTCTCAAGATGAGAAATAAGTGATAGAAGTATTTGTTGAGTGAGCCCTCTCCAAATTTTGAAAATAGTTCCAGTTTATAAATACTTTAAAAGCCTAAGTATATTTATTGTCAGTAAAAATACTTAGAAGAGTTATTTTAAAATGGCAATGACTTAGTATTATTCATGATTTTTTTTTGTAAGTTCCTGGTACGTGTGTAAAGTATAAGCAAGAGGCTCTTATGATCATTTTCTCCCCTGTGAAAAGTGAACAGAGTACAGTGACTGAGACCATGGGCCCTGGGGCCCAATGGCCCAGGTTTGTATTTGGCTTGCTATTTACTATGATTATGGTTTCAGACAACTTAATTTACCTCTCTGAGCTTCTGTTTCCATTTCTGTAAAATCCTGTGTCTTAGTTATTTAGTGCTACGTAAACATGATCAAACCCTGGTGGCTTAAAACAACAGATATGTATTATCTTAGGCAGGTTCAGAGACTCAGGAATTCTGGAGCAGCTTAGCTGGGTGCTAATGGTCTCTAATGAGGCTGTAGTCAAGGTGTAGACTGGGGATGCAGTGATTTGAATGTTTGACAGGGGCTGGAGGATCCACTTCCACAATGGATGTCTCACATGGCTGTTGGTTAGAGGCTTCAGTTCCTCACCACGAGAACCTCTCCAGTGGGCTGCTTGAGTATCCTCATGACATGGCAGCTGGCTTTCCCCAGAGTAAGTGATCCCAGAAAGAACAAGATGAAAGCCAGAATGTCTTTTATGGTCTAGCCTTGGAAGTCACATACCATCATTTCTTTCACTTTCTATTGGTCACACAACCAATCCTGATACACTATGAGAGGGGAATATACAAGGACATACATACCTAGAGGTAAAGATCATTCTGGACTCTTGGAGGCTAGCTAAAGTAACAGTTTATCTTGCTGTTATAATAAGAATTAAACAAGATACTGTACACAAACCACTTAACCTAGACCCTGATACAGGAAAGGGCTCAATTAGTTAGTGGCTAAGCCTAAGGGATATCTTCATGCTTTATTCATTATGACAGCTTAAGTGCCTACTTATTATTATTATTACTGCCAATATTATTATTATTATTCTCATCAATTTACCAAAGACTTTAGTGCTGTAGTAATTGTGACTATTAGCAGACAATACATCCTTGTAGGAGATTAACCCCTACCTCCAAACATAAATACTAAAAAAGACCCCTCTCTAAATCCTGCCCACACATCAAAGCCCTTCCTTAATTGAATCAAAAATGTAATATATTTCCCTTTCTCCTGGCCAATGTATTCTGAGTCTTAACATGAGAGAGAAAAAGACAGAAAGCAATAATTAATTCCATCCTACTCTTCTGTTATTGCTCTGAGGCAGATAGAGAGTATTATTTTTATCTTGTTTCATAGAGAAGGAAACTCAGACTCAGGGAAACGAGGTGGCTTGTCCAAGTTACCCCAGCAAATCAGAGGGAGAGCTGCAAATGAACCCAGGTCTTTTGCACACAACTCTCACTGTGTTTTCCCCTTTCTTAACTGTTACCTAGAACTTAACTAGAGCCTGGTTTAATGGGGGGTGCCCTGCTAGAGACCGGACTTTCTTTTTCATTTTTTCTTAAGTACTTCAGTAAAGAAGGAACCAGAAAACCACGTGGAAGTCAGTAGCATCAACCTCCTCCTGGTGTTACCGACTATGATAACCCTTAGAAAGGCAGAAAGCTACTTAGAAGTAGCCTCCCTCTGAAGGATAGAGTCAGAAGGGCTAGTCCTGTTTTACACGAAAAGAAAATAGTTGGCGACCCTTTGAACTTTGAAGGCTTAAAAGAAGAGCTACCTAATTCCTGGGAGAAGAAAAGGAAATCAGGGCCAGGATGAGGACAAGAGCCATAGGTTCTACAGAATCAGATGCCTGAAATCATCTCAACCCAGAGCTCTGGGGCTGACTCGTAGTTTTGCACAGCTGTCTATGTCCCCGTTGACTGGGTAGATGGAGATGATGGAGGTGACAGAGCTTCGTGAAAGGGCCTCGTGCCACCACCACAAGAGTAGCCCAAGTAGAGGACTTGGGTCTGTCGCCCCCTTCTAGGCCTGACTCTCAAAAGAAGGTTTTACTCAGTGACTGGTGCCCCTACCCCATAGTCACTGTGGTTGATGACATGTCCTCATGCCGCTACTTGTGAGATACACAGTTGCCCGCACCTTTGTCCTTGGGCTCACTCTGTAAGGCCAGCTTCTCCTTAGTCCTCAGCACTTCCTCCTATGACAAACGGGGAACACAGGGGCTTGGAAGCTGATTCTGTAACCCAAGTAACAATGAATGCTTTGAAGATTCCCCTGCATAAGACGTAATTCTTGGTGGTTAGAGAGGGCAGTTCCTCTAAAACATTTTAACGGTATGACTTTTCTTCTACTGGGGTGTTTTCACAGGTACAGTTTTGCACTAATTCTCTCTCTTTTATAGACCCCCAACCACTGTCCTGGCTTCTTCTGCCTGCGTAGGAATTAGCATCAGTGGACGCAAGACACAGTCTGCGTTGAAATTTCCCCCACCTTTCTGACATGAGCAGGAGAGGGGCGTTATCCATGTGCATTAATCTTGTGGCAAGAGACAACACCGGGCTCTTATACTACTCTGACTCGAGTTTTTGCTTTTATTTTTACGTGGGCAGTCTAAGCATCGGACTGCCCGTGACTTGAACTACTTTCTAAGTGGGAAGAACAACCAAAGCCCCCTTCATCTTGCTTCTAATGGATTGTCTTGCTTTGCACTTGGAAATCCTAGGGGTGCAGGTGGGCGGCTACGCTAAGTGCTGAGTTCTGGGGCAATGTACGGTCTTGTTTTATCCCTGCAAACACAGCCCCTGAAGCCACAATATAAATAAACCCTGTGGAATTTCTCACCCTTGTCTGTAAAGGAGGCTGAACCATTCCTAAGACTGCAAACATTTTCTGCAAACTAAAGTACAGCTCTGTCCTTACCAAACAATTTCTTCCCTTTCAGGTGAAGTATGAAGAGGAACACCTTATTTTATTGCAAAATGAACAGTAAGTAAACAGAGAAATGTGATTAAAATTCATCTGAGGGCAGGCAGGAATTAAGCTATCCCATGCCCGTCAGTTTGTAGTGCACCCAAAGGAGGGCAAAAGGAAAAATGTCACTGCAGCTCAGCTGGAAAATTGTTGGGGCATCTTACTAAATGAGTCTCTTGTTATCCTCAACTCTCTCTCTCTGCATGCTCTATGCTCTTGAGAGCACAGTGTGCAATACCATGTACTGTGATGTTCTGGGGTGGGGCTGGGGGGGTGGCAGTTGTGATTTGCTTGTTAACATGATTCCCTGTGGGCCTTCGTATACATTACTGAACTCAAAAGCTTAAAGTGACTACCTCCTTTACCTTCTGAGCCTTTTGGAGCCATAAATGAAAGATGATCCAATCCCCTTTAAACAAAAGGCAACAAAAATCCTACAGTCTTCTACCTATAGTTTCATAGCAATTCCAAATCCTGAGCAGGACTGTATTAAAAAAAATGTAGTTCAGTTGCAATGGGCCCTAATATTTCAACAGATATTAAGGTATTTCTCCTGAAACGGACCAGTAAATTTTATTTCATAGACTCAAGGGAGGCAGTTGATAACTAGTCTAGGTCAAGGGCTGCAGAGTCAGCAGATCTGGGTTTGAATTTAGTCTAGACCATTTACCAGCTAGAGAGCTAACCTAGTACAATTTAGTTAACTTCTCTAAGCTTCAATTTCCTTACCTGTAAAATGGGTTTAAAAACCAGAGTGCTGATAGTATGACTATGATGACTACATGAGACAATGTATTTATCTCAGTATAGTTCCTGGCACATAGTAAATGCTCAATAAATGCAAGTAAGAACTGTTGCAGTAAACAAAATAATAAATTTCTTGCAGAAATATATGCCTGCAAAGGTGAAGTAACCTATCCAAGGTTACAGAGCTAATTAGTTGGGAGAATTTGTACTAGAAATCAGATCTCTTAATTCCTAGAGTACGACCATTTTCTGTTATTCTGAAAGATGGAGGTTGGACATGAATTGGGCCCTTCTAGACCACTGGTTCCCAAAACACAACTATGAACCTTTAAAAAATTATATATGTATATGTGTGTGTGTGTGTGTGTGTGTGTGTGTGTGTGTACAGACAGATAGATACATAAAATTTGGGTTTGAGGGCTTCCCTGGTGGCGCAGTGGTTGAGAATCTGCCTGCCAATGCAGGGGACACGGGTTCGAGCCCTGGTCTGGGAAGATCCCACATGTCACGGAGCAACTAGGCCCATGAGCCACAACTACTGAGCCTGCGCATCTGGAGCCTGTGCTCCACAACAAGAGAGGCCGCGATACTGACAGGCCCGTGCACAGCGATGAAGAGTGGCTCCCACTTGCCGCAACTAGAGAAAGCCCTCGCACAGAAACGAAGAACCAACACAGCCATAAATAAATAAATAAAATTTAAAAAAAAATTTGGGTTTGAGTTTAGACCCATCAGATCACAATTTATGTTTTTTAAAAGTTTCCCAAGTGATTCTCATGAAACCCCTCCATTAACTGTCAATCAGAAAGAGTGACAGGAGCCTTCTAGGTGAGGAAGGATAGTGTGAGGAGGGTACAGATGTAAGAAGGTGTAATGGCATTTGGAGGAAGTGCCGGAGACGTGTGGCTTGGAGCAGAGGGCACCTATGTAGGGTCCTTGGATATTGTGACCAAATGGTCAGGGGGAGCCCCACAAGACAGCCCAAGCCATCTAGGCATCATTACATGATGATATCCCAAAGAAGTTTAAGGTTCTAAGAATATGAGAAAATGCACTGTTCTATCTGGCACACAGACTGTCGACTTGGATGGAAATACCAGTCAAAAGAAGACTAGAGATATGCTCAAACCAACGAATAAAGTGATGAGCTTGGGTGGGCTGCGCACTTCTTTGTCAAAGGGTATCAGGTAGGGTATTACCTGAATCCAGACCACAGGCTATATGTCCATACTCCCTTGTGACTTACAGAGTCACTGATGCACAATTACCAATAGTGTTTGGTGCTTCCCATCAGGGTTGCCCACAGATCTCAGTCAGGAGGCTAAAGTGAAATTACCAATCATTTCTCTACCTCAAATAATTTCCCAAAGGCATGGGATAATATTATAGTTTCCTTAGAGGGCAGACTTATTTTAACCCTTAGAAGATTTCAAATTAAATGTAGAAATGTTTATAAGACCCAAAGTATTAATATTTTTGAGTTAAGAAGTCTGTGCATTTGGCATTTTATATAATTGGGGAATTTATGTAATTGTAATGTTTAAGAGAGTTTGTCCTATTAACTTAGCCTTAAAATTCCACTGTAAAATGTGCAGTTCAGCAGTTGATATAGAATTGGGATTTCAGATTCAAATCTTATACATTTTTACATGGCACTGGGAACACTTAAGGTGACAAAGTTCACCACACTTGTACATTTAATTTGTTAGATGCATAAGGATAGTTTAGGTGCATAAGAAACAGATGATTGAGGAACCTCAAGGGATCCTCCCACAGGGGTCTGGAAGAAGCCACATCAGAGTAAACCCCACCGGACTCCTTGTTAGGAGAAGGGTCATGACATTCAGCTCTCCTGGCTACACTAAGCTCATATCAAGGGGACCCAGAAATAAACAGGAATCGGGCTGGGACACTTGTTGGGAATTCACTGTAATGGGATCAGGGAGACCCTGCAATCAATAGTCATTGCAGAGCGGCTGCCCCAGCCTGTGCCAAACTAGAGTCATGGCCAGATGATGGCAGTGGGAATGGGGGAGATGTCTCATTGTCAAGGGACTACTGGACCCTGACCAAGCTGACAGAGTGTACCAGTCTTCCAAAGCCAACAGCTTGGGCAGCTGAGGGGACACGACCGCAGAAACCCGTAAGGGCAGAGAACCCTTTTTCCATAAATCCTCAAGGTCAAGTAAGCTTTGCTATCTGACTCCCCCAGATACCATTTTAGAGAGAAGCAAAGGGAGAAGAGAGGACTCAGAGATTATAAAGGACTTCCTGATATTACATTGGACTAGGTCATAGATTGGACTACAAGTTTAAGTGGAGCACATGAGGAAGATAAATCCGTTGCAGACAAAAATGAGGAAATATTTTCTCTGCACATTCCACCGGTAGTGTGAGCAAACCTGTGGCCCTCTTTCAAACTTGGTTAAATCTCACCTCATAGACTCGGAGAAGGGAGAGTTGGAAGCCTATTCAGAAATTATACCAACATCCTCATTTTGCATTTGACGAAGACAGGGCAAGAAAATATTAAGCGACTTGGAGAGGTAGAACAGCACAGTGACCAAGAGCTAGACTTGGAATCCGAGAGACCTCCACCTAAACTCTGCTGCTGCCATTTCCTGGCTGCGTGACCCATGGGAAAGTTACTTAACCTCTCTGAGCCTTAGTGTCCTTTTTTTCTAAACTGGGAACACCATAATAGCTACCTCTAGGGTATTTGTGAGAATCAAAGAGAACATATTTCAAACACAGCATAGCACCTGGCATAGAGTAATTGCTCAGTAAACAGTAGTGGTGAGTGAATGCTGTCTAAGTTCACACTGACGGGAAGAGACAGGACAGGAACTGAGGGCAGGATGCACAGATCCCCAACAGCAAGGGTGGCCTTAGTTCTGTGATTAGCACTTGATCTGCTCAGGTATCAAATAAGGCTGGTCATGATGAATACTGCCCATCTAGCTAGATTACAGTAAATGCCAGAGTTAGTTCCCCAGGAGTTAGCTGATCAAAGCTTTTCTAACATGCCATTTGCACAATTAGAATCTTCTATGCTGTTCATATTGGGTTGCTATTAGGCTGTTTACCTTGAATAGTTTTGCTCTTTTTGAAGACAAAATGTGTCAACTCTTCCCAAGAAGTCTAAGTCAAATTTTGAATGAGCACTGCACTGTGGACGCATGACAAAGCAAAGTGGGAGGGATCATGGGGAAAGTGGAAAGAGCACCAGACTGAGTCTAGTCCTGCTTTGAGTGACTTTCTGAAACCCTGAGAGCTTCTCTGAGCTTTGGGCTCCCTATTAATTTTTTTTAAAAGGGTAGAACTTGGCTGCAATGATTAAGTGCTCTTCCAGCTCTGAAGTTCTGTGATCTTTTGGGCACAATGTCAAGTTGATTGAAAGCAAGTGAATGATTGAACATGGCAAATGTGACTTTCTCATCCATTTTCAGGTTCTATTGACAACTCTTACAACAAAGGGCAGACTGTTCCCCTTTCACAGATGATAGAATCGATATGGGGATAACAGATATCGATACCAAATAGACAAGTTAAGTAAAAACGTATACAAAATAGATAGCTACCCTTTATGAGAACTTAATATGAACCAGGGAGAAGGCTTTCTTTATCCAATATTATTTCATTTGATCATAGAACAACCCTGTTGGGTATGTATGAGTGCTATCTCCATTCTGAAAATATAAAAATGAAGTCACAAATGTTTGTATAGGGCTTTAAAATTTATCTCTACACATTTATTTTATTTGACTCTCATGAAAATAAGATGGGTATTCTTCTCAGTCTACAGATGAAGAAACCAAGGCCCAGAGCAAGTTAAGAGATTCATCCCTGGCCACTATACCAAACGGGGGTAGAGCCAGGACTTAAATCCTTTGCTTTTCCATGATATCAGCTGCCTCTTCACCAAAACAACTACTCTAACTCTCCCCATTTTTTCTTCTTGCTCTGCAAAACTCCCATTTTTCCATTTGTTCTCCACTGGTACGTCACGCCACACTCACTGATGGAAGCATTCATCACCGCCCCCCACACCACACTCCCACACCTGCCTATGTCTGGATGCTCCTGATAAAGGGAGTGTGGCTCTTCCCATCAAAATCCAATGCCCTTATACTGGCCCTGGATCCCACCCCTTTGCTTTCTTAGTATTTCATTCCTTCGTTTATCCTTACTCTATGATCCCATCTATGGCTCCCTTTCTACTGCATCCTTCCTGTGAGTACATCAATAGGTGCTGCTGTCTCCCGTCTTTGAAACACCCTCCTTGAATCCATGTCTTCCTCCAGCTCGTGTCCCACTGCTTTAGATCCCTTCAGAATCAAACTTATCAAGAGTTCTCTATTCACAGAGCTCCACTGCCACATCTCCATTGTTTCTTCAACCTACTCCAATCTGGGCTCTCCCTTAACTTCTCTAAAGAAAATACCCTTGCCAAGGGCATGGGAACCAAGGGCATGGGAACCACGTTGCTAAGTGTAACTATCTTCCTCTTACTCAGTCCCTCAGCACAACTGAACCAGGTGGACCCTCTGTTTGTCTTCACACATCTCCTCTCATGGCTTTTGTGATCCTGTACTCTTTCGGTTTTCACCTTGCCCCACTGGATGCTCCTTTTTATTCTCCTTAGGTCTGCTTCTCCTCTCTGAGACCCCTAAATGTTGGACTTCCTCACGGTTCTGCTCAGATTCCTCTGCCTTGTCTCTACATTTTTAATGTGATTCAATTCTTCCCCATAGCTTTAAATGTGTCTACGTTATGGCCATTCCCACATTTATATCCCTACTCCCAGACCTCCTTCCTGAGCTTCAGATACTCATCTCCAGTGGCTTAGATACTATCTTCTCTTGGCAATTTCTGGCATCTCAAAGTAAGTAAGTCTCAAACGGAACCCTTGACTTGCAACCTAACCTGTTCTCCTTACTCTCTTTCCTCACTTGTTTCAAGCATTTTGATAAATGGCATCACCATCATTATCCACGCAACTGCTGATAACAGAAACCTATGCAAGTCTAAGAAGCACTGCCTCCAAAATGGATCTCAAGCCCATCTCCACTGCTTCTCCTCCAGCCCAAGCCCAGTGGTATTTAAAGCATTGATGAGGACGATTCATTAAATAATAAACATTTTTTTGAGGGAGGGACAGTCTTTTGAAATCAAATTATACCTATGCTCCATACATGTGAACTTCAGTATGTGGTCTGTAGACCAGCAGCATGAGCACAGCCTGGGAGCTTGTTAGAAATGCAGATTCACAGGCTGCACCCAGATCTACTGAATAGGAACTTCTGGATTCTGAAGGAAGCGCCTGGGAATCTGTTTAGTTGCGATCTCTAGGTGCTGCTCATTCATGTCAGAACTGGAGAACTAGGGGGCTACACTGCAGCCTATTCTCAGAGTATCCCTGTTGAGAAGTGTAAGCTTCCTGCCCCAGTGGCCCTGGAACAATTTACAGCATGGAGAGAAGCATCTGGAAGTGACTGTCCCAAGGGATCTTAGCCTGTAACCAGGCAATGTTTGTATACACCTTCAGAAGGTAGATTAACAAACTGAAACACTGGACTGGGAACCAGAAAAAAAATTTTAGAAATGGTATTACATTTTTATGAAAACACAGTACACACATTGGTAAAAATGAGATTCAAACTGCAAAAACTATCTACAAGAATTTTCCACTTATTCCAAAGTTCCCATTGCCTTTCCCTAGAGGAAACCAACATTTTATATTTCTCAGTTATTTGCTCCAGAAATTTTCTTTGCATATGCAAACATATATACATGTTTTTTACTCTCTCCTGCTTTAACAGAAAATAAATTATATCATATTACTCTTCTGTGACACTTTTTTCCCCTGAAAACTGTTGCTATTGACACATACAGAGGTTCCTTGTTCTCTCTAATGGTTATTCCTTTGAGTTTATCTATCTTATTTTACTTTACCTACTGCTGGCCATATAGATTGCTCCTGAGTTTTTGCTATTACAAGCAGTGCTGTAAAAAAATATGCTTATCTTCGGATATGTGTGCAAATATATCTGTAGGACAGATTTCTGAAAACAACGCCTACCACCTAGGTTTGTCTTGGTTCCCTCATCTGATGATTTCCGGGGACCATTATAACTCTATGAATCTTAGCTCTCTTCATAGAGCATCCTGTTCCAGCAACATTAGAATATGTAAACCTTTGTTGATTAAGAAAAAATCTCAGTTAATGCATGCCAACTTCTGCAGCGTGTTGTGATGTACCACACAACGCTGATCAGGAAAAAGAGGGGTTTAAGAGGTTAGGGGAGGTAAACTGAATAGTGTAAAATATCCCCAGCAATGGTCGATCAGTGTTTTAACATCCCTTCTTTCTACACTATGCAACTGCTACCTACTTTTATAAGACTGCAAGGGAAAAAAAAGTATTAATTTTCTTCTCCCCTGTGTTGTTGAGCTCAAGGTATTTCTGAGAGCTCTACCTTTCCTCAGGTTTGCTTATGACATACCTAAAGTATAGCTCGGTGGCTTCTGTTTGCAGGGGTCTATTTTTAATAAACCTTAGTGTTTTTTACCTAGAAGTGAACTCACAGCATTCAGCAGGATATGCATATACACGGACACATACACTGTCACACTCACACATCACCAGTAAGATTATGTGAGAAAATTCCTCCGCAAGAGGGCTATGGACAAGATTTTCTTTGCTTCTTGGAAGATGGAAGACTCCCTGACAAGGATTTTATTTTCATTGTAGTGGGCTGTCAGCATAGCCATTTATCATAGCCGGAATTAATAAGGAAAGAACAGAAGAAAGACGGCTTGCTGCCAAACAGCTTGGGGACGCTCGGGGCTGCACAAATCAATCAGCTGGACACCCGGGCTATTGTCTGCTCATCAATTCATTTTCATTGAGTTTCAGAACAGATAACACCAGGCCTTTTTCTGAGGCATGATCCTAAACTGCCCGCCTATGCTTGCTTTCCATTCCACCCTTTTAATCCCATAGGACACTCATCAAGGTGGCATATTGTGTTTAGATTAAGCTCCTTCTCTGGAAATCAACTCATGGCAGACCACTGCTCCTTTCCATTGCCCAAGTGCACAACAGCCTTAAGAAACCAATAGGCAAAAGAGATTAGCATCAAGCACATCTGAGATGCAAAGTCAGACCTTTGTGCACTGTGACAGCATAATAAATTAAACAATAAAACGCTTTCTAAGATAATGGGAGACCTGCAGTCTGCAGAGGAAAACTACAACATTGATTTCCAGTGGGCTGGTATAGTGGACATTTTGTTGTTCTCTTTTATCCATAATTCTTTTTTTTCCCCACAACTTTATTGGAGTATAATTGCTTTACGATGGTGTGTTAGTTTCTGCTGTACAACAAGTTGAATCAGCTATATGTATACATATACCCTCATATCCCCTCCCTCTTGAGTCTCCTTCCCATCCTCCCTATCCTACCCCTCTAGGTGGTCACAAAGCACCGAGCTGATCTCCCTGTGCTAAGCAGCAGCTTCCCACTAGCCATGCATTTTACATTTGGTAGCGTATATATGTCCATGCCACTCTCTCACTTCATCCCAGCTTCCCCTGCCACCGCCATGTCCTCAAGTCTATTCTCTATGTCTGCGTCTTTATTCCTGCCCTGCCACTAGGTTCATCAGTACTACTTTTTTTAGACTCCAATCCCCTTCTACCAAAGACAGCTTTCTGTTTTGTTTTGTTTTTTTCAGCAAATCATATCCTCCGCCACTTTCAGTTCTTGTGCTTCCGGTTGGGCTCCACACCTGTTTTCATAGTCAGAGCATGTGACTGAGGTGAGGCCCATCATAACATCCCATTCCCCAGGTCACAGCCATTGCTTCATGAATGGACCCATGACACAACAGAGCCAGTGAGATATAATTAGATTTCCAGGATACTTAGACATATTTTGCTGGCCTCAAGAGGGTAAGAATATAAATGTAGAGTCACCATGGGACAGAGAAGCTGAGAACTTCTGCCAACATGGCAGAAAAGTGAAATGAGAGAGAGTCTGAAATTAGTCCTGATGGTATTATTTGAGCTGCTGGAAGAAACTTTCTTGACGCTTATACCCCTTTGAATTAAAGAAACTAATAGAATCTTCCCACTTGAAAAAATGGCCAGTGTGAACTGGGTTTCTGTGCCAGTAAAAAGGATCTTAATTAATACAGGCAAAAATCTATTAATTGGGTTTATTGACTTTAGCGCCCTGAATTCTAAAACTTTGAAAGGATTCCAAGAGTTTCGGACAGACCCAAATAGCTTTTTAACTTGGAAATCAGAAAACATGAAAATACCATGGTTTAGCTAAAGAGCTAAAATAGCTAGAATTCCTCTATAAAATGAGTTCTACCCAGTGCTATGAGAAGTGAAGAACAGGACTTTACACTTCTGGTAATTTTTTTTTTTGCAGTACGTGGGCCTCTCACTGCTGGGGCCTCTCCCGCCGTGGAGCACAGGCTCCGGACGCACAGGCTCAGCGGCCATGGCTCACAGGCCCAGCCGCTCCGCGGCATGTGGGACCCTCCCAGACCGGGGCACGAACCCGCGCCCCCTGCATCGGCAGGCGGACTCTCAACCACTGCGCCACCAGGGAAGCCCCTCCACTTCTGGTAATTTTTGACAGGGTAATATGGACCAAGCCTTTGATAAGGATAACTCTTAAGGCTGGAAAAAGACAGAAAAACAAAATAAAGGTATTGCTATGCTAATAAAATAAGGAAGAATTATTGGGCTAAGACAGATAGAAGAAGACAGTACTCGAGCGATGTAGTGTTCAGAATTTGCTATTCTGGAGGAGGAAGCTAAGAGTCTGAGCCATGTATCTGAAAGCTTATGGGGAGGGATAAAATCCCAGGGCTTTCTATGGAGGGGGGTCATGATAAATGTAATTTATGATGGGGTCCTGAATGTGTGTATCTTAGGAGGAAGAATAAATTGCAAGTAAAACGTTTCTCATATAAACTGATCTGAGCTAGGAGATATATGGATAATCTAGAAAATTAACCACCCCTAGAATTGAATTAAAGTAATCTCAGATCACTAGAGCCTCCATACATGTGGCAGAAACAAACAAAAATCTTTTATGGAGGAAGATAACATCACCATGGACCACACATTATTTCTGTATTTCTTAGAAACAATGGCTGGCATACAATCAAATAAGACTCACAAGTTATTGAGATAACATGAAAGACGATCACGAGGGGAAAAAGCAAGAAAGAAAACAGAAAGCAATCCATAGAGTCTTCAGACACAGGCGCTAGACTTTAAAACAAACATGCTCACTATTTCAAGGACCTAAAAGATGGACTATATAGACAGATGATATAATACTATATAAATTACAGAGATGATCTCAAAAGTATCAAATAGAAATTCTAGAATGAAAAAAATAAACCACTAAAATTAAGAATTTTGGGGAAACACTTAACAGCAGATTAGACGCAGTTAGAGAGAGAATTAGTGTCTTTTGAGGAATGGAATTTCTTAATTTTAATGTATTGAATAGCATAATTTGTCAACATTTTTCTTGTTGGTTAGGGCTTTTTGTCTCCTTATTAAAAATTAGTTCCCTTTTCTGAAGTCATGAAGATGTCATCTACATCCTCTTCTAAAATCTTTACTGTTTTAACTTTCATGTTTAT
Organism: Globicephala melas; assembly: GCF_963455315.2. Taxonomy (NCBI): domain Eukaryota; kingdom Metazoa; phylum Chordata; class Mammalia; order Artiodactyla; family Delphinidae; genus Globicephala; species Globicephala melas. Next base: position 12,675,405 of record NC_083324.2, on the reverse strand, counting down.
ATCAGCAATCCACTATAATTATTTTTTGTGTATGATATGAGATGGAGGTCAAGGTTTTTTTACCCCACACTGTATCCAGTTGTCCTACTATTGAAAAGAACACCTTTCCTAATTACTCTGCAGAATAATTAGAAGATAATTTAGGCAACTATCCTCATGACTTTGGAGAAGGAAACTACCACAGAGTGGTAGAAGATCTTTGTTAAATATACAACAAAAAAGGACTCATTTACAGAATATATAAAGACTCCCAATCATAAAATGATAGACAACCCAATAAATTCATTCCCTTCTGCTTTCTGATCTTTTTAAAATCATTCTTTTTTCCATATGCTCTTTTGTTCTCTTCCTTAAAACTCCACCTCAACATTTGCCATTATGCTACAGTTATGGCACTGGATGGCAGTGACAAATCTGGGACATGGAAGCACAATCTATGCTGATTTTCTGTCAAAGTCTCTAAGAGTTTGTTGCTCAGTTCAGTTTTTTTTTTTTTTTTTTTGCGGTATGCGGGCCTCTCACTGTTGTGGCCTCTCTCCTTGCGGAGCACAGGCTCCGGACGCGCAGGCTCAGCGGCCATGGCTCACAGGCCCAGCCGCTCCGCGGCATGTGGGATTCTCCCGGACCGGGGCACGAACCCGTGTCCCCTGCATCAGCAGGCAGACTCTCAACCATTGCGCCCCCCAGGGAAGCCCCTCATTTCCCTCTTTAATTGTAGTTGATTTACAATCTTGTAATAGTTTCAGGTATACAGCAAAGTGATTCATATATATATATATATATATATATAAAATTTTTCAGATTCTTTTCCATTATAGGTTATAACAAAATGTTGAATATAGTTCCCTGTGCTATACGATATCAGTTCAGTTTTCATAGGCAATTCAGACCTTGGAATGTTTACTCTCAAGGCTGACCATCATACAGATGTATTTGAGTTCCTTACATAGAATGCCCTCCTTGAAATCCAAGTGTTAAGAAACACTCAAAATCCTACATAGTCATTCTTTTTCATGCCCACATTGGCACATGTACCTTTAGCCCTATTGTGTCATTGATATGGGAAACCACTAAAAAAAAAAAAAAGACTTGAGACAAACTCAGCTGAAAAATCTTAGTTCTAGAAGAGAAAATCAATGTTATACTTTTGTTTCCTTTTCTTATAAAAGATTTCAGGACAAGTCTTTAGAAAATTGGAAAACAGGACTGATTTTGGTTTGTTGGTTTCTCAATTGGCTTCTTTCTGCCATTCTTTACTCTGGTGAGAATTACTCACTACTCTGTACAGGGAAAGAAAGCTAGAACTAGAAGTCTAGATGTTAATTAATTTATGAAACTTTTATTGGGTGCCCACTGTTTTCCAGACATTGTGCTAGAGACTGAAGACAAAGTGGTAAACAAAATAAATGAACTCCTGGACCTCACAGAGCTTACAGGCTAGTGAGTTCTTAACTGTAATCACAGGCAAGTCACTTAATCATTCTAAGCATCGTTTTGCTTACCTCTCAAATGGGGATGATAATTCCTGCTCTATTTAACAGTACTATGATGATAAATGTGAGATATATTCATGAGGACCAGGATGTGGCTGTGTTGTGAAAATCTAAGTCCATTAAAAATGTCAGGTTGGGCTTCCCTGGTGGCTCAGTGGTTGAGAGTCCGCCTGCCGATGCAGGGGACACAGGTTCGTGCCCCGGTCCGGGAAGATCCCACATGCCGCGGAGCGGCTGGGCCCGTGAGCCATGGCCGCTGAGCCTGCACGTCCGGAGTCTGTGCTCCTCAACAGGAGTGGCCACAGCAGTGAGAGGCCCGCGTACCAAAAAAAAAAAAAAAAAAAAAGTGTCAGGTGAGTTCTGGGGTCCTAGATGGCACCATAAAAGTTTCCTGAATCCACCTCTTCCCATGGACACAATGAATCTATAGTAATACATGGAGCAATTCCCTCTGAAAGAAATCCACAAACTAGCTGATCAACTCCTACACATCAGGCCAATGAGAAAATACCCGTATCACCCACATTGAAACAGGGAGGAAAGGCCATAAACCCCATCCTTGACACAGCACCACAGAGTCAGGATGGAACTCCCAATTCCAAGCTTCTCTCTGAGAAGTGAAGGCTTCAGACCCCACATCTAGCATCCCTAATTTTAAGACACCCAACTGAGGGATGGGCTCCCTAAACACTTAGCTCTGAAAGGAAACAGGCAAAAAATGCACATCTTCCAATCTTTCCCTGAGAGGTGTCTATTTGCACACTTTAAAAGGTACTTTAGCAGGCATCTAGGGGCTCACTGCAATCCTCCCCAAAGACTTAGAAAGCCAGCAGACACTACCTCCACCTTCTCATTTGAGCCTGTTACCAATTGCCAATATCTCCCTGGTAAGAGACTGTATGCATGCCTGGCACCTCAGCTTTTCAGCTACTGCCCAAGGGATGGGCCCCTAGGTCACCTAGCTTGATAGCCACAGAGGCCTGAATCCATGAGTCTCACAGGATTGTAGCAAACAAAGAAGTTATTAATGGGTACAGGAGCACCCCTTGCAGCTATACACCCAGGTCCAGTGCAGAGGGGCAAGCATAAAAGCCCATCTCCCAGTTTCTCCTTGGAAGTGCCCTAACTACATACTTACCCAGCTGCTGCCTCTGGATCCAGCTTCTAAATCAGCCTACCTCTAGACACTAACTGGAAAATCTGCTGTTAGTCTGATGGGGGTTCCCTTGTACATAACAAATTGTTTTTCCCTTGCTCCTTTTAATATTCTCTCCTTGTCTTTAAGGTTTGACATTTTAATTAAAATGTGTCTTGGTGGGGGGTGGTCTCTTAAGGACCATCTTATTTGGAACTCTGAATTTTCTGGATCTGGATGTCCTTACCCAGGTTACAGAAGTTTTCAGCCATTATTTCTTCAAGTGATGTTTCTGCCCTTTTCTCTCTCTTTCCTGCTGGGAGTTAACAGAAGGAAGGAAATACAAATATCTTACTAGAAATAAATAGAAACTAAGAAGACAGCAGAAAAAAATCAATGAACCTAAGAGTGGATTTTTTTGAAAAATAAGCATAAAAAAACAAATCTTTACCTTGCCTTACCAAGAAAAAAAGAGAGAGGGCTCACGTAAAATTAGAAAGAAAAGAGGAGAAATTACAACTAATATCAAAGATATTCAAAGGATCATAAGACACTACGATTAACGACTGCTTCTAAAAAATAAAAGTAGAGGAAACACTTCCAAATTCCTTTTACAAGGCCAGCATTGCCCTGATATCAAAACCAGGCAAGGACACCACAAGAAAAGAAATTACAGGCCAATATCCCTGATAAACATAGATCCCAAATCCTCAACAAAATATGAGCAAACCAAATTCAACTGTACATTAAAAGGATTACACATCATGATCAAATGGGGTTTATTCCAGGGATGCAAGGATGGGTCAATGCACACAAATCGCTCAGTGTGATACACCACATTAACAAAATGAAGGATAAAAGTTACATGACCATTTCAATAGATGGAGAACAATTTTTGACAAAATTCAACATCCAATCATAAAAACTGTCAACAAAGTGGGTTTAGATGGAACATACCTCAACATAATAAAGGTCATATATGACAAGCCCAAAGCTAACATCACATTCAGGACAAAAATCTGAAAGATTTTTCTCTAAGATCAGGAACAAGGCAAGGTTGCCCACTGTCACCACTTTTATTCAACTCCTATTGGGAGTCCTAGCCAGAGCAATTAGGCAAGAAAAAGCACTAAAAGGCATCCTAATTGGAAAATAAGTGAACTGTTACTATTTATAGATGACATGGTATTATATGTAGAAAACTCCAAAGAATACCAAAAAATTGTTAAAACCTTAAGAACAAATTCTCTAAAGTTGTAGGATACAAAACCAATATACAAAAATTAGTTGCTTTCCTATACACTAACAATGAACTATCAGAGAAATTAAGAAAACAATCTCCTTACATCAGCCTCCAAAGTTTTATGCAGTGAAAACAGTAAGATATCAGTGAAAGAAAGTGAAGAAGGCACAAATAAATGGAAAAATTTATCATGCTCATGGATTTGAACAACCCAAACTGTTAAAATGTCCATACAACTGAAAGCAATCTGCAGATTCAATGCAATACCTATCAAAATTCCATTGGAATTTTTCAAAGAAGTGGACAAAGAATCTTAAAATTTGTTTGGAACCACAAAGACTCAAATAGCCAAAGCAATTTTGAGAAAGAAGAACAAAGCTAGAGGCATCAAGCATCCTGATTTTAAACTATATCACAAAGCTACAGTAGTCAAAACAATATGATACTTGTACAAAAACATATACATGAATCATTGGAACAGTAGAGAGCCCAGAAATAAATCCATGCATACATGGTCAATTAATTTACAACAGTGCAGCCAAGAATATACAATAGGAAAAGGATAGTCTCTTCAATGACTAGTGCTGGCATTATTGGACAGCAGATGTGTAAGATAAAACTGTAACCCTATCTTATGCCATATTGAAAAATCAACTCAAAATGGATTAGAGACATAAATTTGACACGTAAAATCACAAAACTCCTATAAGAAAACATAGGGGGTAAGCTCCTTGATGATGGTCTTGATAATGACCTTTTGAATTTGACACCAAAAGCAAAGGTAACAAAAGAAAAAATAAATAGGTGGAACTACCTCAAAATTTTCTGCACAGCAAAGGAAACCATCAACAAAATGAAAAGGCAATCTACAGAATGGGAGAAAACACTTGCAAATTATATATCTGATAAGGAGTTAATATCCAAAATGCATAAAGAACTCAACAGGAAAAACAAAAGACAAAAAACAAAAGCAAAAACAACCCTGAAACAAAAATATGCAATTAAAAAATGGGCAGAAGATCTGAAGAGACATTCCTCCAAAGTGGAGATACGGATGGCCAACAGGTACATGAAAAGTTGCTCAACATCACTAATCATCAGAGAAATGTAAATCAAAACCACGATGAGCTATCACCTTACACATGTTACAATGACTATCATCAAAAAGACAAGAAATAACAAGTGTTGGCAAGCGTGTGGAGAAAAGGGAATCCTTGTACACATGTGGGAATGTAAATTTGTATACTCCATATGGAAAACAGTACAGAGAGGTTCCTCAAAAAATTCAAACTAGAACTACCATGTGATCCAACAATTTCACTTCTGGGTATAATATATCCAAAGAAAATGAAAACAGGATCTTGAAGAGAAAGCTGCATTCCCATGTTCGTTGCATTATTATTCTCATTAGCCAAGATATGGAAGCAACCTGAGTGTCTGTCAGTGGATGAATGAATAAGGAAGATGTGATATGTATGTATGTATACATATATATGTACGTATGTGTGATATTTATAGATATGCATGTGATATCTCTGTCTATATACACACACAATGGAATAATATTCAGGCATAAGAAAGTAGGAAATCCTGCCATTTGTGACAACACAGATGGACCTTGAAGGTATTATGCTAAGTGTAATAAACCAGACAGAAAAGGACAAATATGGCATGCTATGAGTTACATGTGGAATCCAAAACAAAAGTGAAACTCAGAGACAGAGTAGAAGCTGGTTGCTAGGGGCTGGTAGGTGGGGGAAACAGAGGTTGGTAAAACGTTATGAACTTTTACCTATAAGGTGAATAAGGTCTGAGGATCTAATGTATAACATGGTGACTGCAGTTGGTAACAGTATCACATAACTGAAATTTGCTAAAAGATGAGAACTTATATGTTCTCACCAAAATGATAAATAAGATAAATACGTGAGGTCACATATGTACTAATTAAGTAGATAAGAGGACTCCTTTCACGATGTATACCTATATCAAATCATCATGATGTACACTTCAAATACCTTACAATTCTACTAGTCACTCATATCTCAATAAAGGTAAACAACATTTTAAAATGTCAGGTAATATTATACTATTATTCATGAGATACTCATATTTACATTCCTTATAATTAAAATGTGCTTCCAGGTTATAGGGATTGAGGCTTCTTTGCTCACTTTTAAAAGCAATAAAGTTTCATAACTATCATGAAGTGAATGATTTAGATGTAAAAGAAGCCGAGAAACTTATCCTTAACCCAAGAGAACAGTATTTATCTTCTTGAACTGGACTAAGCACAATCCTTAGGATACAGGCATACCTCAGAGATACTACAGGTTCGGTTCCAGAACACCACAATAAAACAAATGTCTCAATAAGATGAGTCATCAATGTTTTGGTTTCTCAACGCATATAAATGTTTATTCTATACTGTAGTCTATTAAGTGCGCAATAGTGTTATGTCTAAAAAAAAACAACGTACATACCTTAATTAAAAAATACTTTACTGCTAAAAAATGCTAACCATTATCTGACAACGCAGGGTTGCCACAAACTTTCAACTTATAAAAAACACAATATCTGCAAAGCAGAATAAAGTGAAGTGCCATAAAACGAGGTGTTTCTGTGGATGGGAATGTGCCTGAGGGTATACAGAGATACAGCCTTATTTCATGGAAATGTGTCACTGCTTTAAAATTAAAACAATCAAAAACACATTACAGGTTGAATGTAAAGTTCAAATGACTTTTTAAAAATAAAATAAAAACTGTCAAAGATGTTTCAAACTGGTCGTAGCCTGCTATAAGCTAGGTCCCCAGAACTGTGGGGGTGGGTAATCAATCGATTGTACTATTTTGCGCTTACAGATTATTGGGTGAAAAAGTTTGAGGTAGATCAGATAAGTGATCAAAAGGCACAATCCTATGTGGTAAAGATTAAATCAGAAACCCAGGAAGGTTCTCCTCCATCAAATCAATATTGTGGCTCTCCTGTTGTGTTGATTGTTTGCTTCCTGATGTTTCAATACAGGAAATAGTTTTGCCCTGATGGGGGATTGCTCCCAGTCAGCTGTTCTGGCCGTCTGAAACAACACCCAAGGGTACAAAGCAGCAGCTTCTCAGTAATGAGTTGGCAAGATGGCTAATGCTCCCCTGTGTTCAGCTTAACTTCTGGATAATGGTTTATCTGTTACCATTGCATGTTGCCTTTTACAGAGCACAATGATGGTGAGCTTAATGTTCGGAGAATGAAAATCTTGCCTTTCAAACTTGATGAGGAGCTCCTTGAGAGTCCAAATGTCTTACATTCTCCATATGGCCTAGAACAGTGTTGGGTATAAAGAAATTTTACCTCTCTTTCCAGCTAGCTAGACCCATCTTATTTTCCAAACATAACTGAGGTGGCTCCAGGCAGTGTAGACATTCCATGAATAAGACCAACTTAAAACTGTCTCTGTTCTTAGATAACAAGATGTTACCTAGATCTTTTCCTATTACAATTTTGGCCAAGGTCTGAAACCCAAGCTCAACTGGTAATAAGCTTGAGCTCCCCTGTGAGATATTAACAAAAGAGAGCAAAACCAGTCTAGTGACCCACTCCATCCAAGCTAGTAAGAAGAAGGCAAGAGATTGATGGAAGAGGTTCTTTGAAGTTCATGTGAGTGGGAAAACAGGGGCTGGAGGTACTTGCTGTCTTTTCCCTTCTGTAGCATTTGGAGTACCTGTGAGAAAGGTACCTTATTCATTGGCTGGTGCTGCCCATTGTATCAGGCAGAGGAAATGGGCCAGCAGGCATATTTCCATGATTTGGAGGGACAAAAAGTATAAATTTTTGATAACGAAGTGAACTCCACCATGCTAAAAAAATGTTAACCAAGATCTGCCCACCAAAGTGAGGGGACCTCACAGAATTGAAACTGTGAGTACCACAGCAGGGGGTGTTTCAAAAGGTCAGCTGGAGAATACATCACTTGGATCAGAAGTCACGGGAATCTCCAAAGAACACATTTATGCACCCCACAAGAAAATCCAGAATTTGGGTGACTGCCAAGGCAGAATTTGACAAGTAAGAGAGAACTATAAACACAACAGGGTGAGTAAGAAAGCTTTTACTTCTTTTCCTTCCATCATTCTTTCACTCTTTGTCTCCTTTCCCTTTCCCAAATACTCCACTAAACCAACCTTTGAAGATTCAGAGACCACCACCACCACCACCCCCCGCCGAGGGGGGGGGAGGGAGGGAGGGAGGGAGGGAGGGAGGGAGGGAGAGAGGGAGAGAGGGAGAGAGGGAGAGAGGGAGAGAGAGGGAGCAGTGGCAGACACTGCCCTTCTTTCTCCAATTTCATCTCTGAGCAAGGGAGTTAAGCCTGTGCTGGGGGAGGAGAGAAGCTTTAATTGACCAAGAGATTGAAGTTTTGATTTAGACTGGCCCAGGCTTTTTAATATCTATATGTGAGAAAACTATGGGGTCTAAGAGTGGGAAAGAAAGATCCAATTATTGAAGGCAATAATGGAGAAGTTAAAGATGCTCCCTGATTTTATCCTAATAAATGGAACTGACTCAGCAAATGGGGGATAGTTAATTGCTATAAAATGTTACAATTCTTTGATGATTCATCAATTAAATGTCCAGAGAAATACTTAATACCTCTCAGATCCCAGTATCAGAGGACTAGACCTTCTTTTAACTGGGGAGCAAAGGCTCAATACACTTTATAGAGGACAAACAGCAGCTCCCAGTGCGATAGGAGGATTTTACGGGCAAGTAAAAGATCTTTTTTCCTCTGTTATCAGAAAATGCACAGAAATAAAATTCATACTGACTTTAGAGAAAGGCTAAAAGTGGAGTTTTCACTGTTTGTAATCACCCAAATATCCACCAACAGTAAATGAGTCTACAAATTGTGGCACAGACACACTATGGAATCAGAACATACCACCGATCATACAACTATGTGCAACACTACAGATGAATCTCACGAGTGCAATGTTAAGTGAAGGATGTCAGACACAAGTGTGCATACCACGTGGTTCAGTTTATGTAAAGTGCAAAAACTGGAAAAACTAAGGATGCTCGTGGACATCAGGAAAGGGGTGACCTTCGGGGGGAGCGGGGTTACTAGGGGTATGAAAGGGTTTCTGGGAGGTAACATTTCGTTTCTTGACTTGGACTTGTGGGTATGTTCACTTTCTGAAAATGTGAGTTATACATTTCTCATTTGCATACTTTATATAAATATATAATAATTCAATAAAATGTTCAAAAATGCTTTCCTACTCCTGCCAAAGTAGATTAACTATTAGAAGTTCAAGTAGGGGTTAATCTTATGGCTGGGGGTAGTAACTAGAAGGTGGCCTGAAGGGGCTCGTGAGTTTTTCTGGCTGTGTTTCCTTTGTGAACAGTCATTGACCTGTGCAATTATGATATGTGTGCATATATACCTATGATACGTGTGCACATATATAATTCAACAAATTTTACACTAAAATAATGAAATACTTAATTCTGAAATTTCAAACTTTATTCTTGAATAATACCCTACAAAAAATGCAACCTATCAGACCTTAATTTATTTTTTTAACTTTATTATATAATAACATATTCCCCAGTTAGCCTTTTGCTATGCTAAAATATTATCAGCGATAATCAAATACTTATTGACCAGAGATCTAACTTTCTAGACTTATGAAACTCTTCTTTGGTTCTCCTATTGTGCTTTTCCGTCAGCCTGCTGGGATATTAAAATGACTATTTTGCTTGGGTTGGCAACAACTCTATCCCCCCGTGCATGCATTTAAAACACCCGTAGTCTATACATGTGGCATACCTACATGGCTCACTATCTCTCTGCAAGTCTTGCAAATACATCAAATTGGAGCCTGAAGCATGGCATCTTTGGGAAGACTCTCACCTATGCAGGCGAGTTGTGAGATAGCTTACTTCACAGCTCTTAAAAACTAGGCCAACACCTGGAACAACAGATGCTCCATCAATGTGACAATCAGGGGCAGATTTAATTTTCTGAGATTAAAGATTCCAGGCCTTCATCTGCTAACTACATAGAAACAAGGAGAGCAGTTACAGTCATTTTACCAGATAACTAATAAGATTTGGTGAGTAGAATCATTTTATCAACTAACTACATACAAGATCTCAGCTGGCAACAAATTTATCTGTTGTGACTGGGTAGTTACCGTTTTATTTATGCTGGGTTTTTTTTAATGAGGAAGGTTATGAAATTATGTCATTCAGAATATAGATGGGTTTTAGCGAAGATGGAAAAAGAAAATACTGCATGTACCTTATTAACTTTTCCATCAGTAAAGTTAAATCTATTTAATTTGTCCCATTTGAAATCAGAAACCACCACATGCACATGAAAAATGCTGAGTCATAGGCCCTGTTTCATTCACATTTACATTAAAACAATCACAGAAGGGCAAAATGGTACACTAAAACAGAAATGGTGCTCTTCATCACTGAGCAGTAAATAACAAGAAGGAATCATGGAAGGAATAAGAAAAGAGTAGGAAAATTATTTCGGTGTCTGCCTTAAGCCAAACATGATTGGCAGCTGTAGAAGACGTTGGATGCCAACCATGACTACTGAAGTAATCTCAGGAAAACGGAGGCAAATAAGCAGATTTGAATGTAACTCCCACCATCGTGATTTTGAATCTTTTTTTAAAAATAAAATGGTTATACTAGGTTGTATCTCATGATAAAGGACACTTCTCAAAACTCTGCTTTTAAGTTCTGATGGGTAGAAAATTAACTGGCCCTCAAAGTGTATGATTAAAGGAAGCATTTTATTGTGCTGGGGGAAAAAAATATCCTGATAGGAGAAAACCCATCTGAGTTTTTGGAGTTTTGCTGTTCAGAGGCAGCAATAGCTCAAGCAGTCACTATGTCTGTTATCAGGGAAGTCACTGACACATGAAACAAGGATGAACCCCATTTGTCTGGGTAAAGAGCCCAGGGAGGAAGTAATTGCTAGTTGGGGCACAGCTGCAGATAGCAGCTGATCAAATCCAAAGTTCAAATGCTTATTTCATTCTGATAAAAATCATTAACTCACGAATAACTTACCCCAGGCTCCTGTACACTCAAGGAATGACTATGCATACCATCTGCACATAACTGTCCCTTAATACTTTGAAATGGTGACAGTAGCTTTCATTATGAAAGCCCAAGATATAAACAATGTATGAAAGTGCAAGCGGTCATCATTCACATTTGATTCAGCTACCAGAATGAGACTCCACATTTGAACTCAGTACAGGAAATTTCAAAACAAAACCTAAATTTGGGAGAACACAGGCTCTAAAATGAGAAGTTTGCTACTAACATTTTTAGTATAATATTTCTCATTTGGCTATTCTTTATTTATTCACATTGTGCTGACTCCATAGAGGAAATTTCTGAAAGGTTATTACAAATTATATATTATAAGTAGAATAGTAAAGCTTGTTACTGAGTCCTAGCTCATACTGCTCACCGCACAAAAGGAAAATAAATTGAGAGATGAGGTGTTGGGACAAGGAATAGTGACTTTATTCAGAAAGCCAGCAGACAGAAGAGATGGTGGACTAGTGTCCCAAAGAACCATCTTACCCGAGTTAGAATTCAGGCTTCTTTTATACTGAAAGGGGAGCAGGTGTGGTTTGCTGTTCCTGTAAACCTCCAATAAGGCAAATGTTATTCTCTGTTCTGCAACTTTTTTCTCTACATAAATGGAAGAATGTTATACCTTTAAAGGTCAGAGCCTTGAGAATTGGCTATCCTATACATTTTAAGCTACAGGCAATATTCTTTCAGTGATTAAATTATAGCCAAAGCAAGAGAATACAAAGACAAACAAACAGATCCAATATGGAGTCAGATTTGTTCTTCCCTATTACAAACTGACAAAGAACTATTTTTTTAAGAATTAAGAATATTTTTTCACCATGAAACATATTCATAAAATGTCTGCAAAGAAGTATCTGATGCCTTGAGCTCCAGAAAGTAGTACCTTAAAAAATAATTCCATATTATTTTCATATCTAAGTTGAAAACAGTAGGAAAGTTTGGCGTTGCTACCACCCAAAGACAGGATAAGAGGTTTTACAACATACAGTTGAAAATATGTATATATGCAGTGAACTGTAATCACTTTGTTTTATGCCATCAGTTTTAGTTACTACCAATATTCAGGTGACTTGTGAATTTATATGTACAGTCTCTGTGCTCTTCTAACAACAAGATTCCACCCTGCATCTCCTCTTGAGTGTCTCAAAGATGCCTCCAACTCGACTTGTTTAAGAGTGAACTCAAAGTCTCCCTCACCTATCATATTTGTCTTTCTTTTTCCTACCACAGGACCTTTGCACATGTTGCCCTCGGCATGTTCCTTCTTCACTTATTAGTTACTGCCTACTTACGTTTCAGACCTCAGCTCAAATGTTATTTCCTCAGAGAAGCCCTTCCCAATCCATGACTAGGTTAGATTTATATTATTCATATAGTATAAATACATAGTATTTATACTATCCTATATGGTGATATCTCTGTGAAACTTCTTCATAGCACTTATCACAGCTCTAACTTTACATTTACTTGGGCCATTATTTGATTTATGTTTGACTTTACTATTAAATTGGCATGGTCTCTTCCACATACATACACGATGAATATTTGTTGAATAAATGAGAATACATGAATTGTGCTATCTTTAATTCTGTGGTAAATACCAAGCTGAAACTGATATCTGTGTTTGGTCTCTGTAGTTGCCATGAAAATGAACCCCTTGACTATGAGTAGTAGGTGGCATAATTGATGGAAAGTCCCAGCTGCTGGGCTCTGAAACCCTTCACTGTGTTTGCATCCAGGTCATGCCTCTCCTGGGTGGTTCTCAGCCAATGGATGATCATGACAGGGGTACAAAGGGAGTCTCATTCCTGGGAGATGCAAGGATCTTCTGATAGGAGGCAGTGACTGGAGGACTCCCCAAGGTTCTTGCCAAATTCTACCATACCACCTTCCTTCCCTCTGTCCTTCACAAGGGCCAGACCTAGATCATGATGTATGTTTCTCATAGGACTGAGATTAACACAGTTTGACAAAGACTGTGTGCTTGGTGGGTCCAAATGTGCTATCACCATACAGAAGACGCAATGCTGAAGGCATAGTGCCTTTGTTCGAGTTTATATTTCTGAGAATAACGATCTGTTGTATCTATTCAATATTTTACACATTTCTGCTGTGTGATATTGAAATATAGAGCATCCTTTTGCACCCCAGGGAGAACATACGTAGTACTGTGCAGTTAAATGAGATATTTAACATGAAAATCTTAGCATAATACCCATCATATAATAAAAGCACAGTAAAGGTGAGCTATCACAAGAATTACCATGATCACTGTTACTCTTCTCCTCTCCAAGAGGTTCTACTCTCCTTCGAAGAGTGGAGTTAAGTATACAAAGTGGGCTTTACCTATTTAAATCATCCAGCGTCCAGAAAATAGTCTATGATTGTTTCTGGTGATGGACACAACTTTACTAAATACCAACCAATGTTAAGTAATCTGTTCCTTTTCTGCAAACAGCCTTATTGTTTCATTCTACAGTTGATCAAATACAAGGCCAACCAAGCCAATTTTTCCCCCACTTTTTGCCAACCTAAGCTGATCAAAATTTATGGCTATATTAAGCAGATACCAGCAGTCTGGATACAGAAGATGAAGTCTTGTTAGGACTTACCTTGGTACAGAACAGTTTTCCTGTGATTTGACCCTGACTTTTGAGAAATCACACACTGCTTCTGGAACATTTGGTCACTGTGGAATATTTCCAAATGTACCCTTCTGGCTGTGCAGAAACATTGCTCAATAGCCTTAGTTACTAAAACTTGCTTCTCATTTTGTAATCTATTTTAGTAGTGTCAGAAGAGATTGCACAGCTTGGATAAAAATATCAAAATGACCATTATTTCAAGTGAAAGAAACTCAGTGAAAATATTTCAGTCCTTTAATGTTTCCTGATCTGCTTCTGTGTCCTCTGACTTCTCCCTTCCAAAGGCCCCATGAAGTCGGCACAGGGCATGGAGCTACTGATCAAAAAGGAAATATCTGCTTTTTTACCATTTGCCTACAGAATATGAAGACATTAATTTAATCTTATTTTAAAGTCCCAGGAAAGAGAAAATATTGATAGCAATTTATTTTTCTAACTGAAAAGATGGTCACTGTAAGGATCCAGAGGAAAAAGACAACCGGATGTGAAAATAGAGAGAGACAATGACTTTTTAAGAGAATTTTCCTCTTCATTAGGAATATTATACATATTATATTAATTAAATCTTTAAAATGTTAAAATTATTATCTGTGGGTAGTAGAATTTAGGGACTTCCCTGGTGATCCAGTAGTTAAAAATCCGCCTTCCAATGCAGGGGACCCAGGTCCGATCCCTGACTGGGGAAGTGAGATCTCACAGGCCGTGGGGCAACTAAGCCTGCACGCCACAACTACTGACCCCGCGTGCTCTAAGCATGCATGCCACAACTAGAGAGCCTGCGCACCACAACTACTGAGCCTGTGTGCTCTAGAGCCTGCATGCCACAACTAAAGAGAAGCCCGTGCACTGCAACAAAGAGTTCGTGTGCCACAATGAAAGATCCTGCATGCCGCAACAAACATCCCGTGTGCTGCAACTAAGAGCCGACAGGGCCAAATAAATAAATATTTTTTTAAAAAATGGGAAGTTATTTTCCTTTCTTCCAATTTTCTATGTCTCAACATACTAGTGGGGAGTTAACAGTCTGAGGATTAAGTGAGAAGAATTGGTAGTGGGTCTAGAAATTAGAGATTAATAGGATTCAGGGTGTCAGATTAATTTTCTATTCTCTTGACAGCTCTGGAAGGATGAAGCTGATGTCAAGTAGGCCTCTCTGAAACAACTGTCCAAAGCTCTGCTAAATACAATCTCCAGACCTGCCCTGTGGCCAATGATATGTGGGTTTTTTTGCCTTCAAACAACTTAGAACTGTAAACTATTATCATTGAAAAGTAAAACTGAGATTCTGTAGAGGAACAGCTGACATGCATGAGTTTTAACTCAGGATATGTTGCTCAGCTGGTGAAAATCTGTTCATGTCAAGCATTTTGCTAGCAAATTATTGCTGCTGAAAATATACCAACAAATGAAACAATCATGGTGCCTGTCCCAGAAGACCTTCCACTGTATTTGAACAAATTGAATAAAATTATGGTTAAGAATGATTTACTATTATGGCTAAACAAATATATGGTTTTAAAGTATATAAAAAATTTGTTTCCTTTATGTAAATATTCCTTTCTATAAATGTATTTTCTTGTACTATTTACTCCTACGGTAGGATTTTTTTCATCAGATGTCAAGTATAAATCACATTCTATATATCTATTATCTAAAGTTCTAAACTTTGGGGAGCCTGTATATGCAGTTTTACTATGTGGATAAATGGAGTTTTCTAGAAGCAGAACTTAAGGTGAGAATTTGTGAGGGATCAGGACATTTAATGAGGTAAAACCCCATAGGGTGGTAGAGAAGCAGGATGGGCAAGGGGAGGTAAAACATGGGGTGAAATCCAGTAGTCTCATAAATGGGAAACATGGGCACATGGCAGAGGACGTCTGGAGACAGTATTGGTCATACCTCGGTTATTCCAATGAAGGGAAAGTACAAAAGTATTGATACCATCTCACTTATCCCTTTTGAAATAAAGTGTTCTAGAAAACTCAACTTAACACACACTCCAAAACTACAGCATTCTCTACAACCTGCTTGCCAACTGTCCCTATCCTAATCTTGGCCGTGAGCTTGGCTTCTACCTCCAACCAAGACTAATCAAGAGATGAATAGAAAATGACTGCCCATTACAATCCACTGTTTAGTCGCACCCTCAGGGTCTCATTTGAAGCTGACCTCAATCTATATATCCAAATTGGACCTGTTACTTGGCTTTCTAGAATTATTTACAAAATGTCCTGCAAACTAAATAATTATACAGTTAATCTTTTGTGTTTTTTAGGATCAATATACACAAATCTACTGAAAAGATTAGATTATGGCATTCAACTTGGCAGTTTCATAATAAAGACTGCAGGAGGTTGAAGTGGTATGTCCAAGGTCACTGACTCAGCTAGACCTGGAAGAGTTAGGTGTCCTGACCCCCAGTCCAGTGGTGTTCCTCCTGTAATATGCAACCCTGTGCCACTGGTGTAGAATCAGGTGGTGTTTCTACTTATCATGATTCAATTCCCTTTTCTCTATAATCTTCATAGCGGCATTTCTTACATATTACACCCTTTCTGTGGATGTGGAATTCTCTTGTAATTTTTTAAATTAATCTATGCAAAATATAATTACTCTCATTTTTCTCTTTTTATATATTTGCAGTGTCTGAATGGATATTTATAGGTGCAAACCAGAAAGCTCACTGAGAAGAGAGCAAATCATTTTTTCCTATACCTTCACACTTGTGGGCAGATTTGTAATGTTGCTTGGAGTTCACTAAGTAAACTAAGTAGTTCTGTGATCTGGAAAATCCTAGACAAGTATCTTTATAAATAGGAAAATGCCAAGTTATGGAAAAGTGGAAAAATATCCCCAAAGTTGAAATGCTCCTCTTCTTATTGCTGAATAAATAATTAGCAAACCCATCTATTTCTTGACTTGATGTTTTAACTCCGTAGAACATACTTCATAATATTGATATCATTTTATTTTATAGATTTAATAATATATATTTAAAATAATGAAAAACAATAATTTTTCAAAGACATTCTAAAGTTGGCATTCTTTTCCAAGCTTTGCTTCTGATCTGTCATACTTTAAGTTTTGAATGTAAATATGAGAAGCAGTTTTAAAGAAATCATTTTACTCCTAGAATTATGTTCAAGTATTTTCAGGGCGAATAAAGTAGATAGTGGAGGGTTATTCCTAAAAATTGGACTGATTAAAAGGTTTACTGTTCTACCAATGCAGAATTCTTCTTTCTATGTCCAATTCCATATTCTTTATTTCTGTATGATTATGACAAACCTAAATATCTTGGGAGGAAAAGAAAAAAGAAGGAAACAAATGCAACTACACATGAGCTGTTAAACTAAACGTTCAATGCTATTAAAAGAACCTAAATTGTTTGCTGTGAACGTAAGTAGTTTGGTAGATTTACACATACGGAAGTCTCCAGAGGTGGAAAGTTAAATATAGCAAATTACTCACTAATAAGGGCATAACACTGAAGACAGTGGATATCGTTAACACACTCAATTCCCCATCTTTTTCCTCTACTGTCATTCAGGAAAATAAGCACCAGGTCGGAGAACTAGAGATTTTGAAAAGGAGCACTACCTTTGAAATTTAAAATTTTATTTTCCCCTTAAAGTCAGAAGAGAAGGAGATGAACGAGCCCAGGTGTGTAATTCATATCTCATCACCACCTGCATTTGGTCTCTCTTTATCTGACATACATGTTCTTTCTCCTGAGTTTCCCTATCACCTCCAATGACTGGCAAAAAGCAAATAAAGCAATGAGGTTTGGGGCTGAAAGGTACCAGGTGTGCTAGTTCATTAAAAAGAACTAATGAATGAATGTAACACACAATCCACATGATTGTAAAGAAGCAACATATGATTATAAAACATTTGAAAAATACTGAGTTTTCTGCACGCAAATGCTAATATATAACTCAACTTCTCATGTACCTGGAAGACTATTTTACTGTTATAACTCCATTCATGAATGCCTTTTCCTCAGAAAGAGACACAGCACCGCTTTGCATAATGAATGACTCAAAGCCTGTTTCCTGCTCTCTCATTGGCCCAGGAAGCAGCAGGGGTGAAAAGGAAAGGAGTAAGATTTTTTCCGCTCTAGATATTTCAGGGTAACATCAGGGGATGCAGGCTGTGAGAGAAAACCATCTATTCCCAGAACACTATGGAGAGTTGCCTTCTCCATTAGTCATGAGATTATGCTGTAGCCAGGTACTGGATGGTTTGTGCTTCACCTCCAGAGGCTAAGGTTGGGATGATGTCTTTGCTCTCTGGCCTCTTCGGCTAGGTGTTAAGGAGAAGAGAAAGAAACGCACGGCAGGGCACATGATAACCTGTGGTACAAATTATAGACTGCGGTATGCAAAAGCATCACTTACATACGCTTATTAAAATGTAGATTCCCAGGACCTACACCTAGTGTAATGGTTACTACGGCTACATAAACTCTCACAAAACTTAGTGGCCTGAAAACAACCATTTTTATTTTGCTTACTGTTTTCTGCATCAGGAATTTAGCAAGGGCTCAGAGAGGATGCTCTCAATTGGAGTATCTGGCATGGTTGGAATCGAGTGTTGGCTGAAACTACACTCAGCTGAAGGATCAACTGGTCTAGACATTCAATATGGCTCACACATATAGATAGCAGGTAATGCTGAGTGTTGGCAGGAGCTTAGCTGGGGCCGTTAAAAAGAGCCCGTTTATGGGCCTTACCAGAGTAATGGTGTCAGAGTAGTCAGACTTCTTACATGACAACTAGTTTCTTCCGCAGCGAGTGTCCCAGTGGAACCAAGTGGGAGCAGCAAAGCCTTTTTTGGCTTAGCCATAGTGGTCACACAGTGCCACTTCTGCTATAATCTGTTAGCTGACACACTCACAGCTCTGCTCAGACTTAAGAGGAGGATACATAGAGCCTACCACTCAATAGAATTATCAAAGAATTTGTTACTAGTTTTTAAAAATAATCTTCCCTCTGAGATTACAAATTGTACACATTCCTCTCACTTGCAAAATATACTTGTCTCTTCACTTAGACCCCCAAAGTTTCCTCTTATTATGACATCAACTTCAAGTCTAGGACCCTGTCGTCTAAGTCAGGGCTACTGTGGATAAGGGTCCTTAGGTATGATTCCTTGAGCATGGGTCCTCTTGATCAAAAAACCTACCAGCAAAAGAAATAAGTTATTTGCCTCCCACTAATATAACATACAATTGTATATAGGCATAGGATATCTACTGTATGTATTCCCATTTTAAAAAGGGGAAAAATAGTAGATAGAAGCAGTCTCTGGTCCACAGTAATTCTGAAGTCCAATCAGGTATGTATTTCCAGTTCCTTGAATTAGACTCAACTATTTTCCAGGGATCTTTACTCTCCTTCTGAATTTTCATTCACCTTTCTAGTAATCCTCCTCCTTCTATTATAAATGGTCTGTGTTTACACAAGTCATTATAATGACTTGAGAAGTATGATGGCCTTCCTGCCTGTGCGTTTATAAACCATTCCATTTAACAAAAGCCACACACACACATCTCTTTGAAGTAAATATTTCTCTCTACCTTTGGTTCCCTTTGGGACTGTCATGGAAAAACACAATTAATATTTTTAGGAGACCTATTGTTTGCAGAAAGGGTTTGTGAGGTTTTCTCTTAAGACCCTTAGGAAGTTTCATTTAAAAGGGTCTATGAGGTAACACCTTAAACCTTTCCATATTCTTAAGAAATTGTTTTAATCACACACTTAATTTTACTGAGACATTGTACTGAAAGTTCTCTGGCTTTGATATTTGTCCCATGGCCCTTTCCTATTCCCTCTCTGGAAGATTTTAACAATCACCCAAAGCCTCAAATTATCTTTATCACTTTTCATATGCACTGTTCAACATTTATTCAGAAACAGAGGAAAAGACCTGTTTATGAACAGTGAGAACTAAAAACTATAAAAGACAGTCAAACAAAAATTCCACAACTAAAACTACAGAAATTTAGAACTCAAAGTATGGGTTTAACAGCACATTAGACACAGAAGAATCAGGATTAGTGAACTAGAAGGTAAGTAAGGAGAAAATGTCTAGGATGAAACAGTGAGAATAAAGGATAGAAAATGTAGCAAAAAAGCATAAAACATATATGGAACACAATGAGAAGATCTAATACGTGTTTTTAGAATTCTAATAGAAAGGAGAGGACATGAGGATAGAAACAATATTTTAAAAGAATAATTACTGATAACTTTTTGAAATAGAAAAAATACACAAATCGCCAGGAACCCTATAGGGTGAAGAGGTACTGGGGACCTAAAGTAGAAGAAATACCTAGTCATAGCATAATAAAACTGCTAAAAACCGAAGAGCAGGACAAAATCTTGAGAGCAAAGAAAAACAAAACATAACCTGCAAAGAAGGAGTAAGACTGATATTTGACTTCTCAACAGAAACAATAGAAGCTAGAAGACAATGGACTGACATTTTCAAGATGCTGAAATAAAAGAACTCTCAACATAAAAATCTATACCCAAAAGTCAAAGTGAAAGAAAGAGACATTTTTAGACAAACAACACTTGGAAGAATTTCTCACTATCAGGCTTTCACTGAAGGAAACACTAAAGGGAGATCTTCAAAACAGAAGGAAAATTATCTCAGATGCAACTACAAAGAAACAGGAGGGAATGAGGAGAAACAGGAAGGATAAATACGTAGGTATGTGGACTGTATAATAAAACATAAGCACAATGTTTTATGGGATTTAGAATATTTCTAGAAATAAGTCCATGAAAACAAATGTTTAAGAGGGGTAAAAAGGCAATTGTGTTGTCCGGTATATGGCAAAATTTCCAATCTATATTTGATTCTAGTAAGTCAATATAAGTATAGTAATATTTGTTGCTGTCTCTAAAAGGAGGATAGTAAGATGTATGACTAAAAAGCCAACAGAGGGGAATATGAGCTAGTAATTAACATAAGAGGCAAGAAAGAAGAGAAAAAGCAGCACAACTAATGTGACAAATAGAAAACAAATAGTAAGAAGGTACATTTAAACTCAAGTATATCAGTAGTTACATTAAAGGTAGATAAAATAACAACTATTTTAGAGACAAGATTGTCAAATTGAATTTTTACAAGTCCAGTTCTATGTTGCTTACAAGAGCATGCCTTAAATACAAAGATTTTAAAAGGCTGAAAGTAAAAGAATGGCAACAAAAATACCATGCAATTTAGAAAAAGCTATATCTAGCAATAAGCATTACAGTGTTACTGATTACAAAACAGTCTTTAAGGGAAGAAGCATTAGTGGAAATAAAGAGAGGTATTTCATAATCATAAGAGAGTCCATTCACTAGGAAAGTATAGGAATTCTAGATTTTTAGGTACCTAATAAAACAGTCTTAAACTATCCAAAATTGACAGAACAAAAGGAGAAAAAAAAAAAAAAACCCAGTCACGGTGAGAGACTAACACACCTCTATCAGTATATAACAGGACAATCCCCAAATGAGTAAAGTATTGATATAAAATATTTAAGTAACACAATTGACAAACTGATCTAATTGTCATATAGAGAATGTTTCTCCAAAAACTGCAGAATATGCACTATTTTAAAGCATGCGCAAAACACACCAAAACTGAGCATATGCTGGGCTCTACAGCAAGAATCAACACATTTCAAAGGACAGAAACCTACAGCATATTTTCCCTGACTGCAGTAGAATTAAACTAGGAGTGAATAATAAAGATAATGAGGAACTCCCTAAATGTTTGGAAATTAAGTCTTAAACTACACCAGTGAGTAAAACAAGGAATCATATAAATTAGGAACTATGTTGATTTGAATAAATAACAAAATATAAAAATTGTGAGATGCAAATAAAATCATGAGTAGAGGGAAATATATAGCCTGGACTATTTATAACAGAAGTGAAGAAGGAAAATCTATTATATAAATATACATCTTAAGCAACTGTCCAAGGAACAGCAAATTAATACTCTGCAAAAATGAGGAAAGGAGGGAAATTATAAATATGAGTACAAAAAGTTATTAATATAATTAATTAATTAGTTAATTAATTTGTTGGAATCAACAAACCCAAAGATGGTTCTTTGAAAAGCCTTAATAAAATTGACAGTCTTAGTAAACTGATGAGGATCAAATAGCCAACAAAGGACTTATATCCATAAGATATAAGAAAATCTAATAAATATTTAAGAAAAAGATAGATAACCCAATAAAAAACTATACAAAATATGTGAAAAATATTTCACAGAGGAATATATTCAAATGCCCAATAAACAAATAAGAGTATTTGATTTCAATAGTCAATGAAAAATGCAAATAAAATCACCATGACGTATCACTCTAGATCCACCAACATAACTTCCAAAAACAAAACAAAGTGACCAAGAGTGCCATCTGACCATATCAAATGTTGAAGAGGATTTGGAGCAATTGTATATTTTAAATGGGGGTGAAAATTGGTACAACCACTTTGGAAAACGAATTGGCAAAATTTGCTAAACGCTGAACGTGTGCAAAACCTCTGATCTATATATTTCACATCTAGGTATATACACACAAGAAATGTGTCTATATGTGCACCAAGACAAGTGTACTGAAATATCCATTGCACCATTATTTAAAGTAGCCCTAACTGGAAACATCACAAGTGGTCATCAACGGCAGAATGGATTTGGCATATCTGTGCAATGGGATTCTAACCACCAGGTAAAATCAATAAGTTACTGCCAAACAAAACAACATGGATGAGTCTCACAAATATGATGCTGAATGACAGAAAGACAGAACAGTAGTATCTGCTGACTGATTCCATTTATACAAAGTTCAAAAACAGACTAAATTCAGAAACTCAGGATCCCTCCTTGCTAGGTGGTAAATTAGCTTACTGCGGTTCACAGATACGGGCAGATATGAGAATTCTGGGTCAGAGACAAAGCAGCTTTAATACAGCTGACACAGCCAGCAGCTCAGCTCGTTTTCACATCAGTTCCCCTTGCCCAAGATGCACAAGGGCAATGCAAGGCAGCCTAGGTGGATGCTGTGCACGGAGTGGATTTGCATCCCAGCTGAAGATCCTCAAGTTTAGGAAACCCTAATCTTTTATAATGGGCTGCAAGCAAACCTGTCTGACCTTTGCACGGGAAGGACAAATATTTATTATACTATACAGTATAATAAACAGCAACTAAATCTGCCTTCTGCTCCAGAGGGAAACACCATCTCTACCATCCAGGGCTGTTCATACATTCTGGAAAAGATAATCCAGAACAAAAGCTGTCAGTGCCCTTGTTTGCAAGCCTTCCAGAAAGAGAGAGACTCGTGGAGAACTGTTTCCCAATAAAACAACAACAACAACAACAAAAAAAACCAGACTAAACTCACCTGTGATGGTAGAAATCAGGACAGGGCTGACCGCTAGGGAGGGGCCACAAGGCAGACTTCTGGGACACAGATAACGTGTTACTTCTTGATTTGGGTGGGGTTAGGCTTACATTCATAATCTGTAGGTAAATAAAAAGTTTATTGTAAAACAAATAAAATACAGGTATTCCTTGCTTTGTGCTATGTGCAGGAATGTAAAAATGACAGTGCAAACTGAAACTGTGTTCATTCTCACAAAGAGAATGAACTTGAAAAGTGACTTCTAGTTATCCTATTTTCATTTGATTTCATATGCACTAAAATAGTAATAAAAATTCAAACTATCAATATTTACTAATAGATTTTTATTAAATAGAAACTATGGGTCTAACATTTTGCTAGGTAATGAAGAATCAGAAATCAAGGACACAAACATTTGTGTCCTTCCTCAGGAAGCTTACATATTGGGGATTGGGGAGAATAGGTGTGTTACTGAGGGCAACAGAATGAAGGCTGCTGACCTTTGCCTCTATTCATTATTAACATTCATGTCACCCGTGTTGTGCCCTCCTAAGAAAATAAGCCATAATTTCAGTCTTTGCTGAGTTACTACCCAATGGAATGAAGCATGAGGTCGTTCTCAGCAGTCACAGAAACATGTGCAGAACGTAAAGCTGTAATTCATTCACAGCCTTGATCCTACAATGCTACTCACTTACAGCATTCTGTGTTCTCACCCACACCTAATCAAGTGAAACATAGAATCTTATTCTGTGGAGCTCAGACCCCTGACCCTCCAGTCCAGATCAAGAACTCCCCCTAGATGTTCTTACAGTACTGTATATCTTTCCTTCTAGCACTTCAAAATTTGCAATTATATATTATTTGTGGGAAGATTTGATTAATGCCTCTCTCTTCCAAGAAGAGCTCAGCTCCATAAATTCATACTACCTGGCACATAGAGGAGTCACCCAATAAATACAGCTGAATAAGAGAGCTTGGCTGCGGTTAAGCCAGGTTTTAGACATAAGAATGGGATAAAACAGAGACTGTTCTTTGACTTTTAAATTTACTTTCTGATCATCGCCATTTAGCCAGAGTAGAACTGGTGTCTGAAGAGGTTTTGTCATTACATCATTTCTGGCCCTTATCCCATGACCTTATTTCTTCCCCTCTGCTCAGGAGAACATATTGTATAAGGTCAGTAAGATGGATCTGGAGCCCCAGCATAATGTCTTCCCTTGCCAAAAAGATTGCTTCTGCCCTGGAGCACACACCTGCTTCTTCTTTGTCTGCCAGCTCTGAGAGGTGAGGTGAATTAGAAATGCTCTTCTTTCTGGAGCTGGTGGGATGAAAGGTTCCAGCTCCTTATTCATCACTCTCTATTCTCCATCAAACAGCAAATATTCAGTAAGCACTTACCATGTGTGCAACACAGGACCGAACACAACAGGCGATAGAGTTACACCACCATGAACCTAGCAGCCGACTTTGCCTAATCAATGAACGAGTCCTATTGGTTTAAGTTCCCAAACATCTTTCCCATCAACCCACTTCTTTCTACCATCATCACCATCACCCAATATCAAGCCACCATCTTCCTCTGCCTTTGTCTCCTAAATGGTGTCTCCACATTCACTCTTGCCCTCTCTACCTGTTCTCCTCACTGAAGCAGAAGTGATAAGTTTAAGTGGTAAATCAGATCTTTTGGCCTCTCTTTACTGACCCCTTCCCCTCGCACCCCCCGCATCTGTTTAAAGCCTGACAATGTAAAATCTTCTGCCATTGCTCTTAGGATCACAAATATCCACATGACACCACATCAGGCCCAGCATGTTCTGGCCCTCACCTACGCTTCTGGCTTTACCCTGTGCCACTTTCATACTTACTCTCTGTGCTCCAACCACTTTGACCTTCGCTAGGTTTCCTGAAGGAGCTTTGCTTCCACTCACCTCTGTGCCTTTGCACATCCCGACCCTTTCATTATTGATGCCTCTCCCCATCCCCATTCAGCCAATTCCTCCTTCACTTTCAGGTATCATCTCAACTATTACTAATAAATAGAACAGTTAGATTTTCAATCCAGGTCTGTTTCTCTCTAAAACCTGGTACTTTTACCATCACATTTTGTTTCCTCCCAGGAAAGAAAGAGAACATGGTGGGCAAAATATATGGGCCACACGCTAGTTCAAAAGCCACGGATAAACAGACATTTTTCCAAAGAAGACATACATAATGACAACAAGTATATGAGAAGTTGCTCAACATCACTCATGATCAAGGAATGACAGGCAGAGGGGAAGGAGGCCTTTGAGGCGAGAGGAAAGATGTGTGAGATGAAGCTCTTGACTAGCAGAAACGAGCAAGACATCTTCCTAGTGATGAAGGAAATACGACCAGATGGATCAAGTTGGGGAAAATTAAGGAGGACAGTGTCACTGTAGCCCCTAGATGATCATCTTTGGGACTGACAGTCTGTGAAGCACCTCACGGGGGCTAAGTTCTAAGGGATGGAGGGTGAGGTACCTCCAAAGCTGACGGAGGTGCCGAATGGAGAAAGGAGTTGTTCTGCCAGAGCAGGGGAGCAGGAAGTAGGCTCTGCTGGAAGGGAAGGCCTCCTCCACTCCAGATGCTCGGTCAATATCTGTCACATAGAATTTAACCCCAGGGTAGTGGGGCATAGAAGACAAACTGTCCCCCGGAATCACTTACTAATCTACTTCAGGTGTGTTAGTCAAGTGTTGTAGTAGCTAAAACAATGGGAAAGGAGATCCAGACAGAGCTCTGAGAGTGTAAAGATGGAAAGTAAGAATGATGTGGATGGGCCACATGGAAGACGGAGGAGGGAGGGATTGTGGCAATGAAAGCAGGGAAACAGTGGAGCAAGTTAAGATGGAGCTTTCAGTGTCGAGGAAGGACACAACAGGATGATTTGACTTGTCAATGCATGTACGTGAAGACATCCTACATTAGGGGTAACCTGGTGGAGCAGTGGTTAAGAATCCGCCTGCCAATGCAGGGGACACAGGTTTGAGCCCCGGTCCGGGAAGAGCCCACACACGGCGGAGCAACTAGGCCCGTGCGCCACAACTACTGAGCCTGTGCTCTGGAGCCCACAAGCCACAACTACTGAGCACGTGAGCCACAACTACTGAAGCCTGCGCACCTAGAGCCCGTGCTCCACAACAAGAGAAGCCACCGCAAGGAGAAGCCTGTGCAACACAACGAAGAGTAGCCCCCACTCGCCGCAACTAGAGCAAGCCTGCGCATAGCAACGAAGACGCAACGCAGCCAGAAATAAATAAATAAATTAATTAATTAATTAATTAAAAGAAAAAGACATCCTACATTAAATTCAATGATTTCTGTGTGTGTGTCAGAGAACAGAGGGAGGGAGGAGGGGGAGGTGGAGGATAAAATGGAGAAGACAGAGAGAAAGAGAGGAAAGAAAGAAAAGATGGTGACGTGGAGCCAGTAAGAAGGGAAGGAGAGGAGGAAGAATGAGAGAGGGGGAAGAGAGAGGTCAGGCAGTGTACATAATCCAGTGGCCACCCGACGGTGTGAGCATGAGTCCTAGGTGAGCATGAGGGTGAAGCGTCCACAGGCTGGTACCGCAGCTGAGTTTCATTGCCTCTTACTTCTTATACAGTGTGAGCTTCTTGGCACGCTAGGTACGCTTTTACGTGATGGCTACTAAAAGAAAAAAACAAATTAATTCCTCTCATGTCCAAATGAGCAAAAAGCAATGTGTTGCAAGCCTGGAGGAAAATCTGGTTGCGTTGGACCTATTGAGAGTGGTATGTGGTCTCCAGCTTGAGATTTTCATAGTTCAGTTTGAGTCTAAATGGTACCTGTTCTTTACAGGACTGAGAACACAATCCCTTTCTAGAATGAAGCTCGACTGAGGAATAGACTGTGCATCTTGGTAGCGCCAGCTATAGAAACGTGCTGTGCTGGCGAGCAGCCATGTAGAGATAGCAGCTGCCCCAAAGCAGTACCCAGTGCTTTCTGAAGAAATTGATTCTGCAGGGAAATCAGGGAGGCTAAGGAGAAATGACGGACAGGGAGGGAGCAGGGCTGAAGCCAGGCCAGTAGATGCAAGGGTTCTAATTCCAGCTCAGCTGAGAGGAGCCAGCGGCAGGTCTCCAACAACCCCACACACCAGAAGAGATTTGCCAGACTGTCCAGGGCTGCTGACAAGGGGCTGAGAACACCTGCTGGGGAGTGAGTTCATCCATCATCTAGGGCAATAAATGTCCAGGATGAGCAGCTAGGAGAGGAAGAGAAGCCACTTCCAGGGAGAGCAAAGTGCGCTCTTTGAAGGAGGGAAAACATCGAGAGGAGATTTGGCTTTTCAAAGGGAATAGTGCACGTTGGTTAAAAGTACGCTTGAGGGCTTGTGCTGTTTGTTATGCAGCCCCCCGTCATTTTAAGCAGAATTCATCACTCACTGCTTTGTCAAGCAGTGAAGGCAGCCAGAGACTTCCTCAAAGTTGATAGGATGGAACTTCTTCCATCTGCCAATTACGGTGACCTTCGACCTTCTGTCGGGCATATGCAAGCAACTTAATCGCGAGGAAAGCAAGAATACATTTGCAGGAACAGAAGACCCACTGTGTCTAAGCATCTTAGGTCACTTCAAACAACCAGGAGAAAAAATGTTAAGTGTAGACAGACCTCCGCAGAGGAGCAGTAACAAGCCCATGAATGGCAGAGATGGAAGATTTTAAATTTTGTTACTTTGTAGGCTACTGTACCTAACTTTTGGAAAAACATCATTAATGACACTAAAATGTGTCCCAGGCTGACTATACTGTTGGGCCAAAAAGTTCTCTGATGCACATCACTCTCCACCACAAGGCTGCGTCTCTGAATAAACCACTCAGGGGAAGTTGGGGGACCTGGGCCTGAATCTCCCCTCACCAGAAGTCTCGACACTGCTTTACTGATAACACAGGAAAGGGCACCTAAGGGGTGATTTCTAACATGATGTGCTGACAATTGGCCTGGGCACAGATGGCCCAGCCCAGCTCACGCCGGCCCAGGTTTGGAGGGGCTGCAGGAGTGGGGGACACAGGTTTCCTGGGCTCAATCAATTACTTAAGGACCTGCAGGTTGGGCTGTGGACTTTTGAGTCCAGACAGTTGGAGGCATCACCCTGTGGCCTGCAAGTCACACACTGCCCTGCAGAATAATGACATATCAGCACCCTTATGTACACAAAGATGAAAGGCTCCTTGACTCACTTCTGGCGCTAGTGCCTGGACTGCAGGGGCAGCTGCCATGAAGCGTTATCACATGGTGAGAAGCTCAGACTCCGCAGATGTTGCAGATGTTGCCCATGAACTTTTTCAGCTACAACAAGAGCCACCAAATGTGATGGGGGAGGCACATCTAATCAATAAAATGAGTTGCACAGATCAAGACAAACATCTCCTCAATGATCATACCTAATAGTTTAAGGAAAACCAAGAATGAATGAGTAGAACACTGCAGAAGAGAAAACATTGACTCCTCTATTTCAAACCAGTTTATCTTTCAAATTCCAGCTTAAATGCCACCCACTTAGCCAAGCTTTAACCCATCATCCTATTTCAAAATTATATTTGCTTCATTTTTATTTGCTCGTGTGCTCCTACATCATGGTACATATACCTCTACTAAAGCACTTTATAAATTCTATTTTCCACTTGTGTTAATTATTTTCTTGTTGGTTTCCTCTGTGATCAGTTATTCCTTGAGATGAAGTCTGAGTGATCAAAGAAAATGATTATGTGTTCATCCTTTAACATGGAAAGGGAAGTAGTGTACCTGTTTTTAAAGATGATAGGATAAATGCATTGCTTAAGATAAAGAAGGTGACAGGTCCAAACCAAAGCGTTCTTACCTGCCTACTACTAAAGGGATTGAATTCTTAGGACCAGTCACCCAAGGTTTAGAAAAAGTAGTTAGGTTTTGTTTGTTTATTTTTTAGTTTTTTAAGAAAATATCTGCTCATTGGGCTAACTAAAAGAACAGGCCTTTTATTTAACCTCCAGCTGAGAACAGAGTTTGGAGAGTGAAGTTAATATTGAGAATGGGTATTATTTTTTTAATCGCTTTTTGTTCACTGGAGCTTCCTAATTGGTGCTCCCACTAATGGTGTTTCGTTTGGGTTCTCAAAGAAAAGCAAACAACCTAAAAGCAACACGGTGGAAAACTGTTTAGATTCTCAAACACCAGCTTCCTCCAGGGAGCGATGCTCAGATGGAAAAGCAATTGTGAACTTTTCCCGTGAGAAATGGATGTTCCTATGTTCAAGGCCCAGAGAGACTAAAAATGAGTTCTTTTAGGGAGACTCGCTTTTTTTTTTTTTCCCCCCCGGTACGTGGGCCTCTCACTGTTGTGGCCTCTCCCGTTGCGGAGCACAGGCTCCGGACACGCAGGCTCAGTGGCCATGGCTCATGGGCCTAGCTGCTCCGCGGCATGCAGGATCTTCCCAGACTGGGGCACGAACCCGTGTCCCCTGCATTGGCAGGCGGACTTCCAACCACTGCGCCACCAGGGAAGCCCGAGACTCGCAATTTTTAAAATGTGTAGACAAAATGAATACAGAACTCTTTACCAAATCCTGTGCTCCGTTAATCAGAAATTTGCAGCACACGTGCAGGTCTTTTCATCTTTAAAAACAAACCTTGCTGCTGGATTTTAGGAATATCTGTTTTTAAAGAAAAATCTTAAGGAATGGTTTCCTAGCATAGTCATACACTCTTAAAAGCACAGTTTCTCCAGCCCAGAAAAGTTTTATTTGCCTACCTCACCACATAACTGTTCTGTTATCCTAATTGTCATTGTTATTTTTGTTGTTATTACTAATCTTTCCATAACCATCCACCCTTCTTCTGAGAACAATACGCATCTTTTGAATAGGAATCTATTCCATCTGGTCTGAGTGAGGCTAAACTCTTTCCGCCAAGTGACAGGCAAGATATGCTCAGTCTCCAACCTGACCCAGGCTCAGCCCGCAACACTCCATCCCATGGGTTGCTAGGATGGGCACCTGACTTACAGTGTTAATAATAAGCTTCCCAGAGATTTGCAACATGGGCACTTGGAGAAAGAGACTATCTCTGCCTTTTAGTCATCAGCCCTAGTGATATAGACTTGGGGTTATCAGGTGCCGTATCACCCTACAGATGGAAATAACCTGCCAGAGAATGAAGTCAACACGTAGAGGTGGGCAGAGTCGAGAGACAGAGGAAGAGTCGAGGTTCTGAAGCTGTCATATAGGTCTCTGTGTCCAGTGGGGCTTGAGATTTAGTTAATCTGAACTTCATAGGCAAGTGAACAAACAAATTGAGCTTTTTTTTTTTTTTTTTAGTGAATTTGACTTTGGATCCTGTGACATGCAACACAAAGAGGTTTAATCAATGATCCGTAGTTTACCTGTTTCATGAAAACTATGCAACAGTGAGGCTCTGAATGCTTCAGGTGGACTCTCACATCTACACATGTGGTCCCTGTTTGAAATCCTTTTCTGTCCATTGAATTCTTATGGTTCAACCCAAGTTCTGTTTCTTCCATGAGCGTGTTTCCTCCATTTTGGGGAACCTCTTACATAGGACACATTATACATAAAAGAATTTCTCAAACTGGAATTTAAGAATCCTTAGGATCCCCAAATTATCTGGGAAGGTTTATATTCTAAGTTGTTATTCGGTATTAACCACTCTAGTGAGCACTTACTTTGATCCAGACTCAAGGATACATCCTGAGAATAGAGAAATGAACAAAATATTCAAGGTTTTTGATGTAGTTCAGATTCTAGTGAGGGATGAGTAATGGGCAACAGATAAAAATCTAGTGATGGAAATAAATAAGTAAGCAAATTTCAGAAAGTGACAAATGCTGTGAGGAGGGAACCAGGATGTTGTGTTACAGTGATCTTGGTTAGAGGGAGCTGTTTCAGACAGGGTGGGCCCGTCTGAACATATACCTGAACATATTTAAGTAGAGAGCACAACAAAAATGACGACACTAGAAACAAGTAATACTTTTCCTTTATAAGTTGTCTCCAACATGCTAAACAGAGTTACCCTATGACCCAGCAATGCCACTCTTAGGTATATACCCAAGAGACATGAAAACATGTGTCCACACAAAAACATGTACATGAACGTTCATAGCTGCACAATTCATAATAGCCACAAAGTAGAAACAAGCCAAATGCCACAAACTGATGAATGGATAAGTATAGCCGAGCAATGGAATATTACTTGACTGTAAAAAGGAATGAAGTATATATGTGATAACAGGAACCTTGAAAACATTAAGTGAAAGAAGCCAGTCACAAAATGTCGTATGTTGCATGATCCCATTTATGTAAAATGTTCAGAAGAAGCAATTCCATAGCGATAGAAAGGTGGTTAATGGGTGCCTGGGGCTGGAGAAGTCGGGCGTAGGCAGTTACTGCTTATGGGTACACAGGGGGTGTCTTCTGGGGTGTTAAAAATATTCTAGGGCTTCCCTGGTGGCGCAGTGGTTGAGGGTCCGCCTGCCGATGCAGGGGACACGGGTTCGTGCCCCGGTCCGGGAAGATCCCACATGCCGCGGAGTGGCTGGGCCCGTGAGCCATGGCCACTGAGCGTGCGCGTCCAGAGCCTGTGCTCCGCAATGGGAGAGGCCAAAACAGTGAGAGGCCCGCGTACCACAAAAAAAAAAAAAAGAGAAATTCTAAAATTAGGTAATGGTGATGGTTTCACAACTCTGCACAACTAAAAACCACTGTATCCTTTAAATGGGTGAATTTTATGGTATATGAATTATATCTCAATAAGGCTATTTAAAAAATTCAGCAAAAAACGTCTCTATATCACTTGGGTTTAAGGGACACAAGTGTACAGTTCAACTTCATTTAATTAATCAAATATTGTTTGCATATTGACTGCACTGTGCTGTTACTTTGTATTTCCTACCTCTTTTGACCCAAACTAGACCATCAAGCTCGGGGCAGTAGGGATGGTGCTTTTCATTTCTTTAGTATTTCTACTATCCCAGGGGTATGCACACAATAGGGTCTCATTAAATTATGCTGACTGATGGGTCACTTTATGGAAGGCAACAAGGACCGTGGAGTCTGTGTTGGTTTTCCAGGGCTGCTGTAACAAACTGGGTGGCTTAAATAACAGAAATTTATTCTCTCATAATTTTGGAGGCTCTAAGTCTGAAATCAAGGTGTTGGTAGGGTTGCTTTCTTTTGAGGGCTGTGAGGGAAGCATCTGTTCTAGGCCTCTCTCCTGGGCTTGTAGACAGTCATCTTCATGCTCACATGGCATTTTCCCTATATATGTATATGTGTCTCTATGTCTAAATTTCCCCTTTTTATAAGGACACCAGTCCTATTGAGCTAGGACCCACCTGAATGATGTCATTTAACTTGACTACCTGTCAATGATGTCACATTCTGAGGTACCGGGGATTAGGACTCCAATGTAACTTTCTGAGGGGAGGGGCACAATTCAACTCTAACAGAATCCATTTTCAATTTCTATTAAAAAT
The DNA here is from genome assembly GCF_963455315.2 of Globicephala melas. NCBI lineage: Eukaryota > Metazoa > Chordata > Mammalia > Artiodactyla > Delphinidae > Globicephala > Globicephala melas. The sequence goes on along the minus strand of NC_083324.2, from coordinate 12,642,830 downwards.
CTTAACCATGAAGGGCATGATTCTGTAAACTCCCTGAAAGCTCCCAGGCCAGAGTATTTTGGCCATGACTCAGGTAGTGACTATCATAAAGCTATTATTAAATCTCCCAAGTTGAACAGAAAGTGTCTCACTCCAGTGACCAGGCTGTAATTCATCCTTTTTGCTAAGACTTTCTTATTTTGCAGTCCACTACTTTGCCCTATGACCAGATGAATTCATTTGGCTTACCTTATTCTTATACCCACTGATTTCTTAATGTCAAATAAAAGGGCAAGCCAAGTGAGGTGTTCAATTTTTCTGAAAGGTACAAAGCATTACTATTTCCCAAGTCACTGGGAGGTAGGCCAGTCGGTGTGAGAAAAAATTTTGGAAAAATAAATGTACAGAAAGTTTGAACTGGATTCAATCCCTGTGGGTATACTCATACGCTAAGTATATATCTACCTGGGAGTGGGTCAAAGAAAATATTTTCTGAAATGGGTGCTTCTTTAACAAATGGAGCAACATAGTTTTTAAATGGTCTTCTAGTTGTTTTATTTAAATAATGTTTCTAAGGAATTTGTTGTTGTTTCTTTCTCAGAATCAGGGAAATGTTTACCTTTAAATCTTCTTGGATGCTTCATTTGCTGTGTAAACAGTGTTTGCACAGATGAAGGCAGGCCTCAGCTCTGGTGGTGTAATAGGGAAGAACAAATCTGCCTTCATATCTGACTCCACTTTACTTTAACCCTTGTATTTTATTGCTTTTGCTACAAGTTAAGGATGTTGCCTACAGCCTGAAATATACAGGACAGCCCATTCTCAAGGCTCTGACCTTTAAGGGTGTAACACTTTTCCATTCATATAGAGATAAAAAGTTGCAGAACAGAGAATAACATTAGTCTCATTGGCAGTTTACAGGATCCGCATGAACTGACCTATGTGGACAGATGCAAGAACAAAGGATTCTGACACCAAGAAGTTTGCAGCTATCAACCACACCCGCTCCCCTTTTAGTATATACTAAATAAAGCCTGAATTCTAACTTGGGTAAGATGGTTCATTTGGGACACTAGTCCACCATCTCCTTGGTCTGCTAGCTTTCTGAATAAAGTCACCGTTCCTTGCCCCAACACCTCATCTCTAGATTTACTGACCTGTTGTGCAGCAAGCAGTACGAGCTCAGACTCAGCAACAGTAGGAACTTTGGTCTAGAAGTTAGAACCTCTGGGTCCTGTTTCTGCATCTGTCCCAAATCAGGTATTCAACACAGACAACCTCCTTAACCTCCCAGAGCCTTATTTTGTTTATCTTTAAAAAGAACACAGTATTACCAGGGTAGGTCACCAAATTGTTAAGCAGAACCAGTTAACTATACCCTGAAGAAACTGCAATTTCGTAGAGTTTGTGTTAGAGGTTAAATTGCTCACTGCTTATAACCCCACTGATTAGAAAAGTGCCTGGTACAGAGTAGGTGCTTCATAAATATTGGTTAACTGGATGCAAAGCCATGAATATATCCTTAGAAAAGTATAGTTTTAAATGATCTCAATGAAATGTTCAATTTCAAAACCGAATTTTGGGACTTAAAATTGTATTTCTATTTTTGAAACTTCCTGTGAATTTGCAATCATTTGAAAATAGATGTTCAAGATAACAATAACAAAGCAGCGTCTCAGCAAAACTGAGGTTTTCCCATGTGTCTAAAGAGAGTGTTAGCTGTCATGTGTAGTAAGCCTGGAAAAACATGAGGATCTGTGGTTTAGGACAAGGTTGGCTGGCTAAAGACAACAGATGGACAGAGGCAAAGGGTCTGAAGGAGAAGAAAGAAAGACAAAAACAAAACTCAGTATACACACACTACACACACGCACAATGAAATAATTTATAGGAAAAGAAAATTTCCAAGAAGGTTTTGTGGCTTCAGATTCCTCAAGTTGCCAGACACAATTATAGTTGGTACACCAGATTACTTTTTTTTTTTTTTTTGCGGTACGCGGGCCTCTCACTGTTGTGGCCTCTCCTGTTGCAGAGCACAGGCTCCGGACGCGCAGGCTCAACGGCCATGGCCCACGGGCCCAGCCGCTCCACGGCATGTGGGATCCGCCCGGACCAGGGCACGAACCCCTGCCCCCTGCATCAGCAGGCGGACTCTCAACCACCGCGCCACCAGGGAAGCCCCCAGATTACATTTTAATATTTAAAAAATTTTAACTAGTTCTTCACATGATCAGTAAGTTGGGCTATGATAGATCCAAATTAGAAAGTAAGTTACATCTACAGCTAATTTAATGTTCTGAGCATTTAGGAAGAAGTTTTGAGTACTTAGTTATATGATACAGAACTTAAGATATAAAATGTATAGAAAAAATTATTATATTTTTGTCTAGGGTTAACTTTCACTGATGGTTTTGTTTCAATCCCGAGAGAAATGCAAATGTTGAAAGTTACAATGTGTTGCTATTACAAATGCCTTTGTCAAGAACACATTTTAATAGCATTTAATTCTTTTTTTTCAGATAAATTAAAAAGTGTGGGAAGCATTATGTAGGTGGTTAATTTTTTCCCACTTACAAGCTTTTTCCTTCTTAGTTATATAAAAAAATTTTAACACCACGGTAAAGTGGGGTAAACTCTTTAAAGCAGCTCTAGATTACAGATGGACTCAGGCAAGCATGTCCTGTACACTGGTGCTATTTTTATGGACTGCTGATGTCTTTGGGAGGTCATCAAACACATGAATTTATGTTACTGGAGGCTATAAAATGGGGCAAGCTACTGTTTGCGTTTTCAGTCTTGGACCATTTAAATTAACGGAATAAATATTGATTGGTTTTGATCATCTACCCACTAAATAATGTAAAGCACAGCTACGATTAATACCAAAGGCAGATGGTACCTCAGGAGCACAGAATCGGAAGGGGTGATTTAATACGTTGGATCAGAGAAGATTTCCCTGAGGAAAGCGAGGCTTGGGCCCAGGTCTGATGAATGAATAAGAGTCAACTAGACAAAACCCAAGAGAATTTAAAATACATGTTTGCACAAAAACTTGCACACACATGTTCATAGCAGCATTATTACTATTAGCCCAAGGAGGAAAACCTAAATGTCCATCAACAGAGGAATAAATAAACCAAGTGTGGTTTATCCATACAATGGAGTATTATTCAGCCATTAAAGGAAATGAAGTACTGATTCATATTACAATATTGATGAATCTTGAAAACATTATGTTAAGTGAAAGGAGCCAGACACACAAGGCCACTTATCGTATGACTGCATTCTATGAAAAATCTATAATAGGTAAATCCACAGAGATAGGAAGCAGATGAGTGGTTGCCAGGGGCTGGGGGAGAAGAGGGTGAAGAGTGACTGCTAAGGGGTACAGTGTTTCTTTTGGGGGTGATAAATGCTCTGAAATTAGTGGTTATGGTTGTGTAACTTTGTAAATATACTAAACATCACTTAATTGTGCACTTTAAGAGGATGAATTTTATGGTATGTGGATTATATCACAATAATAAAAGAACTGGACAAAACAAAAAATGTAGTGGGAACAGCCTGACAAGTAGGAGGAAATGAAGGAAGCCTGGTGTTTTTTGAGCGGAGAGCCAAGGGGCTGTGGGCGATGAAGCTGGAAATAAGGGAGGATTCAGGCCAGACAGTGCCCCCTAAGGTATGTATGCTTTCCTGTTGTGCACTGCTGGTCTCCATTACTGGGTTGATCTTGGCACCTTTTGACATGTATTCTAACCCAAATCAACTTGACCAACCTCTCTGGCCATTTTTGCCCCAGAAAGCACTCTCCCTTCATCAGTTCTACCTGCTGGTCTCTAAAACAAACCATGTTCTTTGTGTCGCTATGTCTTTTCCACATTCTTCCACACCTGAAATACCTTGTTGTGCATTTGAGGGAAGAAGCGGCACATACCCCAGAGGCGGGCAGCTCTCCTGCTCGGCACAACACCTGGGTGACCATTTCAGACAAGTGAGATGAGGTTCTTAAACACAGTGTTGATTTGTTAGGAAAAAAAAGGAGCTGACTTTTTCTGAAAAATAAAGTCACAGAGATGTGACTTTTGAAGGTTTTATTTTGAGGGTTCTGGGAAAGGAGGGAATGGAAAAGACTATCAAGACAAGATAGATCTTGAGACCGGAAATAAGACAAAGAAAGGGGTCTGCAAGGCAATAGAAATAAAAACAAAAATAAATAACTGGGACCTAATCAAACTTACAAGCTTTTGCACAGCGAAGAATACCATAAACAAAACAAAAAGACAACCTACAGAATGGGAGAAAAGATTTGCAAATGATGCGAATGACAAGAGATTAATCTTCAAAATATAAACACAGCTCATATAACTCAACAGCAACAAAAAACAAACAACGCAATTAAAAAATGGGCAGAAGACCTAAAGAGACATTTCTCCGAAGAAGACATACAGATGGCCAATAGGCACATGAAAAGACGCTCATCATCACTAACTATTAGAGAAATGCAAATCAAAACTACAATGAGATACCACCTCACACCGGTCAAAAGAGCCATCATCAAAGTATCTACAAACAATAAATGCTGGAGAGGGTGTGGAGAAAAGGGAGCCTTATTACACCGTTGGTGGGAATGTAAGTTGGTGCATCCACTATGGAGAACAGTATGGAGGTTCCTTAAATAACTAAAAATAGAGCTACCATATGACCCAGCAATCCCACTCGTGGGCATACATCTGGAGAAAAACATGGTTCAAAAGGATACATGCACCCCAATATTCACTGTAGAACTGTTTACAGTAGCCAAGACATGGAAGCAACCGAAATGTCTATAAACAGATGACTGGATAAAGAAGATGTGGTACATATATACAATGGAATATTACTCAGGCATTAAAAAGAATGAAATAATGCCATTTGCAGCAACATGGATGGACCTGGAGATTATCATACTAAGTGAAGTAAGTCAGACAGAGAAAGACAAATATCATATGATCTTGCTTACATGCGGAATCTAAACAACAACAACAAAAGATACAAATGAACTTATTTACAAGAGAGAAACAGACTCACAGACTTAGAGAATGAACTTATGGTTACTGGGGGGAAGGGGGGAATAGATTGGAAGTGTGGGATTGACATATACACACTGCTATATTTAAAGTTGATGACCAACAAGGACCTACTGTATAGCACAGGGACCTCTGCTCAATACTCTGTGATAACCTAAATGAGAAAAGAATTTGAAAAAGGATACATGCATATGTATAAATGAATCACTTTGCTGTACACCTGAAACTAACACAACATTGTTAATCGACTCTACTCCAATATAAAACAACAATTAAAAAAAAACTACAGGGCTTCCCTGGTGGCGCAGTGGTTGAGAATCTGCCTGCCAATGCAGGGGACACTGGTTCGAGCCCTGGTCTGGGAAGATCCCACATGCCGTGGAGCAACTGGGCCCGTGGCCACAGCTACTGAGCCTGCGCGTCTGGAGCTTGTGTTCCGCAACACGAGAGGCCGCGACAATGAGAGGCCCACGCACCGCAACGAAGAGTGGCCCCCGCTCGCTGCAACTAGAGAAAGCCCTCACACAGAAATGAAGACCCAACACAGCCTAAATAAATTAATTAATTAAAAAAAAAAAAAACTACAGTGAGGTACCACCTCACGCCGGTCAAAATGGCCATCATCAAAAAGTCTACAAATGACAAATAATAGAGAGGGTGTGGAGAAAAGGGAACCCTATTACACTGTTGGTGGGAATGTAAGTTGGTGAAACCACTGTAGAAAACAGAATGGAGCTTCCTTAAAAAACTAAAAATAGAGCTACCATATGATCCAGCAGTCCCACTCCTGGGCATACACTCAGTCAAAACTGTATTCAAAAAATACATGCACCCCTATGTTCATAGCAGCACTATTCACAATAGCCAAGACATAGAAACAAACCTAAATGTCCATCAACAGATGAATGGATAAAGAAGATATGGTACATATATACAATGGAATATTACTCAGCCACAAAAAAGAACAGAATAATGCCATTTGCAGCAACAGGGACTCAACGAGGCATTATCATACTAAATGAAGTAAGTCAGAAAGAGAAAGAGAAATACCATATGATATCACTTATACGTGGAATCTAAAATATGACACAAATGAACCTATCTATGAAACAGAATCACGGACATAGAGAATAGTCTGATGGTTGCCAAGTGGGAGGGGGGTTAAAGAGGGTTGCCAAGTGGGAGGGGGGTGGAAGAGGGATGGATTGGGAGTTTGGGACTAGCAGGTGCAAACTGGTTTATATAGAATGGATAAACAACAAGGTCCTACTGTACAGCACAGGGAAGTATATTCAACATCCTGTGATAAACCATAATGGAAAAGAATATGAAGAAGAATGTATATATATGTATTACTGAGTCATTTGCTATACAACAGTGATTAACACAACATTGTAAATCAACTATACTACAAAAAAAAAAAGATAAAAATGAACTGAGGTCTGACTATGGGCGGACCCTCTGGGAAAGCTCAGACTTTTGTGCTGTCCCTCAGATTTCAGAAACAGATTGTACATTCAGCTTCAAGTTCTTTTTTCTTCCCTACACTGTAGTTACCATAGTTAACAGTTATACCCAAACTTGAGTAAAAGTCACAGGCATGACTTACTGATTGTTGTCTAGTTCTTTTCTTTCTGAGTGCCCTGCACTTATTACTAGTTACTCTCAGGACCATTCCAAAGGCAGAATGAAAGCTGTCTGGATGATAGAGTCTAAAGAACAGAATGCAACTCTTCACATGAAATGCGTTTATGAGTTCCTTCTGTCTAGGTGTCTAGGTGTCTGCTAGACCCATGTCTAGGTGCTGGTGATTCTGGAGTACGTAAGACCAATTCCCTGACCTCAGTGGGCTTCCATTCCGTACCCCTCGCAAATATTTATCGAACATCTTCTGCTTGCCTGGCACTATGCCACACACTGGAACAGAACAGAAGAAACTCAAAATGGGCTTTGGTAATCTTGCTTAACAGCACTTCCCATTGCTTTGTGAAAACCTAGAGCAAACTAAAATGAGCATAATTTATTGACCGGTGGCTAAATTACCTACAGTTCCTAAAATAACAGCTAAATATGTCAATTCTAGGTCTCCTAGCAAAGATACCTGAAAAAGTATTCTTATTCTTTATTAAAGGAGAGCAACTACCTCCTGTCTAGTATCCCATCCCCAGTGCTTGGTGGGGGAGGAAATCTCATAATCAGAATCTGTTCTACTGACGTTAAGGTCAGTCTTTCAAGATACGAAGCTAAGCATAATGATGGGGCCACAGACTTACACTCTGTTTAAGGGATTTTGAACAGCTTACATCTATAGCTGAGCTCAGTTTCCTCGTGAGAAATATGAGCTAACAGCTGAGCTTTACAGTTTATCATGGGAAAAGAGTGGGCTTTTAGAAAATACTTTTCATTTTGAGATAGTATGAATCACAAGGAGTTCCTGCATACCCTTCACTCAGCTTCCCCAAAGATACCATCTTGCAGCGCACCATAGTAAGTGGTCAAAACCAGTAAACTGACACTGGTCCACTACTATTAACTTAAATATACACCTTATTCAGATTTCACCAGGTTTGCATACACTTTTTCACTCGTGATGTATAGCTCTAGGAAATTTTTATCACATACGTCAATTCTAGTCACCATAACCCAAATCAGGATACAGAATGGTTCCATTACCACAAAGAATTTCTTTCAGATTATCCCTTAATAGTCACAGGTCCCTCCCAATCTTAACCCCAGCATCTGCTTCATCACTATAATTTTGATCCTTTAATAATGGATTTTTTAAAATTATAAATTCAGTGACTTAACGACAAGCTTAATTATATTTTGTTTTTTTTTTGAGGGAGGCTTATGATTAATCCTATTTCCTACCATACAAACCGTCTCCTCCTTTTCTGCTGCTCCCCCTTTCACATTTTCCACTTAAAAAACTCTGAAGAGTATCTCACCCCTGAGCTAAGCTAGCTCATGGATTTCAGATTTCTTTGTTACTTTCCTGTCCCCAGCCTATCACTGGCCCCAGCACAGTAAGAGGGAAAAGATTAATATATGTTTCTATCAGGCCCCAGAAGCCAGCATGTTCATGCTAGTATGGGGGAAAAGAAAAAGAAGAAAAGCAATCTAGAGAGTTCTGCTTCACGTCCTCTCCGGTCACAGCAGAACGAATAGAGATTCATTTCAGGCTTTGTGGATTTTCCAAAGATTCTGAAATTTAAGACCACTGACGACATTTTAGGACATTGCACACATAGCCTGGTTGCCATACTATCCCTGTGTCGATGTGATATACGACTCATTAAAAAGTCATTTTTGAAAATGTGGATTGAAAAAAACAAAACAAAGCTATGACTGTGACACTTCTAGTATGTTCAATGGGAGTTACTGACTGTCATTCCATGGAAACCCTGTGGGAACACTCATAATGTTCCGTAGTTACCAGATGTCATCTAAAGCAAGATGATGAAGAAACAATTTCACAAAATGCTATGTCATATCACAACTCTTCTCAACATGGAGAAGCTGCCTGAAAAGAAACTAACACTCAGGAATGCTGCCCAAAGTATGCAGACCTAATTCATTTCCCTCTATTATTACAGTGTTCTGGAAGGCTGTCTATGAAGGGAACAGGCTAAACACAAATCTTTAGTCCTGTTCTTTTACATAAATACAGATATGCTTCTAGAAAGTGAAGAATATGGAAGGACCAAGAAGTAATTTTTTAAATGTAACTGCATTTTAATGCAACTTTTTCAGTCAACAAATATGTTAAACTTTGTTTCGATTCAGCTTAACAAACCTGTGGGGAATGCCTCCTTCCACATGCCAGGTATCATGCTACTTACAAAAAGGAAAGGAGACTCTCCTGAACATCAATAGATTCACCCCTTGGCCCATGACAGGAAGGACTTAAGCACAGAGGGAGGGAACAGATTTCCCACCACTGGGCCATCTCGCACAGAACCACAGGCTCCAAACCTCTTGTCCAAGCACAGCTTTCACCTCATTCGCCACCACTCTCCAAAGAAACTAAAAATTCCCTCTGGAAGCTCTGTCCTCATAAATGTTCTCTGAATACTTGCTGCATCTCCTATCTCTGCCTTTTTCTTTCCCACCTCCTTCCCCAGCCTTGATGACAGTATCTTCCATCCTCTTCTAGATCCACCTAATTACCCTGACCTTAAAGGGTCCGTTCAAATCCCAACAGCTCCATGGAATTTTCTTACCTTCCAGCTGGCTCCCAGGCCCCTCTGAAGTCCCACGGGAGGGAGCTGACCTCTACTAAATAGCCATTAAGGGTCAAGTATTTAGCATGTATTATCTAATTTAATCCTTGTCATCAGGTGAAGAAGGCACTATTCTCTTTAAAATGAAGATAAAAGAGCTCTCAGAAAGCCCTAGTGTCCTTGTTCTAATATAGCTGGGAGTGGTTTAGCCACTTCCTTCTGATTCTAAAGCCCGTGACCTTTCACATCTATCCTTGTCTGTTTCTCTCATTTGCAACTTCTTACCCCTAGGTGGTAGGTATTTTTACTTAATGTTTGTTAAGTCTCTGACTTTTCTTTCTATTCTGATTATCAACCTCTTTGGAGCAAGGACCCCATCTTTCCAAACATTTATCATTCAGAGCCCCTAGAGTGCCTCTTAAATAGAAACTACTCAATAACGTTTGCTTGGTTGAGAGTCTTTCTCCCCCTTTGTTCCCTTTTCATCTACTTCAGGTTTTCCTCACTGATTAATTTTTTAAACGGCTTAAGGGGCTCCTGTCTCAAACAGAAGGAGTAAAGTGCACACAGTGAGAAGGAAACACCCAGCCATTCTAGCAGGATCCCCAGGGACAATGACATCAGAGGCAGAGGTGAGCTGGGGAGTGGGCTCCCCTGTGTGCTTACTGGCATCCACAAGACCAGAGATTGCAGAGGCAAAAGAACTTATGGAAACCAACATCCAGTCCCCACATTTTACAGACAAAGAGTCCAGGGCCCAGTGAGGTCAGGTGGCGCAGTGCTGTCTCCCAGCTCAGTGTTCTTTCCTGTGTCTCAGAGCCCTATTCTCCTAATTACTTTTTTTCCCCCTAATTATAGAAGCATGCATACTCAATGTCATGAAGAACCTAGGGGCAAGAAGGGAATAAAGATGCAGACCTACTAGAGAATGGACTTGAGGACACGGGGAGGGGGAAGGGTAAGCTGGGACACAGTGACAGAGTGGCATGGACATATATACACTACCAAATGTAAAATAGATAGCTAGTGGGAAGCAGCCGCATAGCACAGGGAGATCAGCTCAGTGCTTTGTGTCCTCCTAGAGGGGTGGGATAGGGAGGGTGGGAGGGAGGGAGATGCAAGAGGGAGGAGATATGGGGATATATATAACTGATTCACTTTGTTATAAAGCAGAAAATAACACACCATTGTAAAGCAATTATACTCCAATAAAGATGTTAAAAAAATTGTGAAATATACTAGAAAGTAGGCGAAAAAGGAGAGAAATACACCAATACACCAATAACACCACTACGTAGTGATAATAACCCTGTCTTCCTGGTGCTCTGCAGGCTTTGCCCCTGCCCTTGTTTCCTGCTTCATCTCACACTGCTGGCTGCTCAAGTCTCAGGCATAAGGACCTGGTCTGAGTTCCTTCCAGGGGCCCTGCTCTTACCCACCTCAAGTTTCTACCTTAGGTACCTTAATCTTTGCCCTACCACCTGCCATCCTACATTTTCTCACCTCCTGCTCCTTGACCGTTCATTGTCAGCTCAATCATCTCTTCCTCGGAGAAGGCATTCCTGATCTCCAGGCTGGGCTGGCTTCACCTTATGCAACTTCCTCGCACCATGTATTTCTCCTTGACTGTACAGGTCAGCTTTCTAATTACTTCTTTCCTTTCTGTGTCCCTTATGATGCTGCTGTGCTTTTGACCTCTAGTGTCAACCACTGTGCCCACGATGGCTGCCAAACAGATGCTGGATAAATGGCTGTGGAAAGGATGAAGAAGTACTGTGGCACTCTTATTTTCTTTCCTGTCTGTCCCCCTCTCTCCCCACTCCTCCCTCTCTCTCCACACATACACACACTCACACACGTCCACTTAATTATGATAATTCATTTGATAAAACTTTACTAAGGCCTATGAAAATTTGCATACTGCTTTTTTTTATAGGTAACCATAGTATGAGCAATTTACCATTACAAAGGGTGTTTTGTTTTTTTTCTGGTGAAAGGCATTTTAAAATAATTGCATACTCTAATATATAAGTGTAATGTAACCTATATAATTCCCTTTTATTGGCTGCTTACAGCATTCTAATTTTTCGAAATACAAACGACATTACAGTAAATGTGCACACAGCTGTCCTCATTTTGGATTCTTTTTTGGATGGATTCCTAAAAGTGGAATAACTGGATTAAAGGGGGAAAAAACATTGAAAAACAAACAAAACGCTGCCTTGAAACATGTGGCTAATGATTTCCAGAAGGAAAGTTTATTTTTGCAGCAGGATGCTTTTCTTTACGTTAAAGTGCTTATCCCTGAATTGTCCTCAACAGTAAAACTGACCTTGACATCAGCAGTCACGGGGCCATTGTCACCCAAGAGCAACTCAAGGGTCAAAATTGTTGAACAAACCTATTAAAAATATTTTTGCAACCTCTCAACCTTTGCTCTTGATGCTTCCTTACTCTTCTCTACTTGTTCAAGCATTATTCATGCTTTAAGCTCTGGTTCAAATCTTGTTTCCTCAACGAAACTCTCGACTCACTTTGCACTTAGCATCATTTTTAGGTATCTTTGTTAACTTTAATGTTCAAGAGAAAATGCTTGAACCTTGTCTAACACAGTTGTACATTTTCTTTTGGTGCTTAGCAGACTGCCCAGTACGCAGTAAAACTCTTTAAGACATAAAGGTTGATGGACAGATGTGTTGGACTCCTGTTACTTTTGGAATATCTAGCAAGTCCTCATTTGAGGAACTGTCCCTTCTCTGCCAGCTGGGAGCAGTCATTCATATGGCCCCAGCTTTCCTAACTTAGGGCTGGACATGTATCAACTCCAATTCTGATTCTACTGTGTGTGGTTTTCCCCACATCAAGCAATTCTCCAACCTCAGCTCCGTGTCTTACAATTCAACCCAGTGCTGACACTATCTTCCTGGGGATGGTGTCAGATACCACAGGTTAATGGCTCAGTCACACAAAACTTCTCCCCACCCCACTTTGTCAGACACCAGTCAAAATCCCAGGTTGTTTCCGATGCTTCTGACTGGCTACAGATTGGAGGTTCCAATGACCCCCCTCCTTTGGTTTGATTAATTTCCTAGAGGAGCTCACAGAACTTAGAGAAACATTTTACTCACTAGATTAGCGGTTTATTATAAAAGGATACAACTCAGTAACAGCCAAGAAATGCATAGGGCAAGGTATGGGGGGAGGGCAGGGAGCATAAATGCTCTCCACGTGTACCACTGACCTACCTCTCCATGTGTCCATCAACCTGGCAGTTCTCCAAACCCTGTCCTTTTGGGGTATGGAGGCTTCAGTAGACAGGCATGATTGATAAACCACTGGTCATTGGTGACTGAACTTACTCTACAGCCCCTCCCCCCTCCCGAAAGGTGGGGGACTGGGAGACTGAAAGTTCCAACCTGCTAATCATAGAGTTGGTTCCCTTGGCAACCAACCCCCATCCTTAGGTGCTTTCTGAATGACACCTCATTAACGTAACAAAAGTCACGTTTTATCACTCTCATCACTTAAGAGATTCCAAAGGTTTGAGAAGCGGAAATAAAGATCAAATATACATTTCTTATTATAAATCATATCACAACATGATACCCAGAAAGGCCAGTAGGAGCTCTTCCTGGGATTTCTGGTTGATGCTATTGAGCAAAAGCTTTCTGTTAGAATACTAGCCGGGGGCACAATGTAGCTTAGAGCTGCTGACGGTCGGGTTTCTACCCCGTGGACAAAGCCCAAGTGAGAATAAAACCAACGGGGTGGAAAGCAGAGCCAAGGGAGGGAGAAAGAATCCAGAAGACGTCATTTGAGTATCTGAATCTAACTATTACAAGGCACAAGCTCTGCTCCTCTTATATGACACAGTAAGTTCTCCTCTCCTCCTTTTTATTTTAAGTTAGTTTGACTTTAGTATCTGTCACTTGTAACTAAATGATTCCTCATTACCACAACTCTATTGAAACGGATAGTAATATACATTGAAATAAGCACATCATCCTATCTATTTAGTTGCCACTTTAAATTCAACACTTCATTTTTGGAATGGGAGTTATGCCCTAATTCCCAAAAAAGGTTCATTTTTATGAGTCTGTAAGCCCTTAGGAATCATTTTATACTAGTGTTTGCCTCTTGGCCCTCATATTTCCCTCAAGCCATCTCGCTCCTATTTGACTTTAAGAAAATGAAACAGTAATTTCAAATTACATTTTCATTATTTCTTTTCATAATAATAAACCAAATTAAATTTTAAAAGCTGAAGACATTTTCTGCTCTTGAAATTAGAGATGTAGCTTGTAAAGAAATCTGCTGTACTTTAAAAATTTTAATAAATTTTCTGCATCTCACCATGCAGCCTATCTTTTTTTTGAAAAAGATGATCAATGTTTAATTTTGCTTTATTATGATGTTCTTTTTATGAGAGTCATAGAGAAACTTCTCTTCTGCTTAGGTATTTCCTGGTAACCTATGTTCTAATTTCATCTCTGACAAACTTTGATTTAAGCTTTACAATTCTAGTTAACTGAATATTTTCCTCCTCTGAGAAACTCTAAATTCAGTAAAAAACTATGATTGAAGACTATCTCTAGAAAAATCATATTATTTGCGAGGTACACACTTTGTAATATAGTTGGTCCACTCTACCCACTGATGCAAGCTTGAGTCATTCCTCATAAATTTCATTTGACTTGGTCCACATGAGACAAGTTTACCCAAACTTGTCAATTGCCCAAATGCTTATTTTCAACTCTGAATCAAGTCTGGGGTTACTTTTTCTTGGAATGGAACTACTCGAAACAAATTAAATATTTTATTGCTTATTCACACATACACACAAACTTCTAAAAATCATATAATATTCAAGTGTGTAAAATAGATATAAAAAATCCCAAGAAAGAACCATTAGCAATTTTTGTGTATAGCTTTCCAGACTTTTATGTATATTTAAACATATAAACATAATTTGAATCAAACCATACATACCATTTTGTATTGCCTTCCCCTCACCAACATACACATATAACACATCATGGTTATTTCTGCAATATTATTTCATGCAGATTTACCTCATTCCTTATATGGTAGCTTAGTATCCTTTTGGATCAATGTAACTTAAAATAAACAATCCTCTTCTAAAGGGCATCTGCGTTGTTTCTAGGTTTGTGCTATTATAAACAATGCATTGACAATCACCACATTATATATATACCTTAACACAATTATTAGAAAATTTCCTTAAATATTAAACAAATACCATTGTGAAATTATAAGAAGCAACTTCTTAAAGGGTATGCACATTTAAAATTTTAACACATATTAACAGATAGGACCTCCAAGAAGGTCATAAAAAATTACACACTCACCAAGATCACAGAAGATGACCTGTTCTCTTACTATTAAAACCCCTAGGCCAGTGTTTCTCAAAATACAGTTTAGGAACCACCTGCCTTAGACAGTGATACAGGTACAGCCAGCCAACTAGATAGTAACTGAAACGAGTTGAGTCTAAGAATCTCTATTTTTGTGTTTGAGAAACATTATCCTGGCCATATAATTATAAAGGTATTTATTAAACAGAATGGTTAAAGATATTTTCTCATCTTCTAAAAGACATTTATCTGTATATCTTTTCATATATTTATTGGTTATTTCTCCCTCTGTCTCAACTGTCAGCGTATCTATTTTGATCATTTTTCATCTGGAATGGAGTTTCATTTTTATTGACTGACATATAACCTATTATATATTAAGGATATTAACTTTCTCTTAGTACTATATCTTACAAGTACAGACTTTTACTTTAGGTGCTTATGTGGTGGGATTTTCACCATGCACAAGTTTATAGTTTATATGTAGTCAAATCATTCAGCCTTCTTGACTCTGTCAGCCCCCCTGCCCACCCACTATTAAAAATATTTCTTTAGATTATCTTTTGCTACTTAACTTTCTTAACCAACCTAAGCTCTTTTTTGGTACATGCAGCTGACCCTTGAACAGCAAGGGGGACAATTCAGGTATAATTTATAGTCAGCACCCTGTATCCTTGATTCCTGCTCATCGGCAGATTCAACAATCCACGTACGCTGTAGTAGTGTACTATGCACTATTGAAAAATATTTGCATATTTAGTGGACCCATGCAGGTGAAACCCGCTTTGTTCAAGGGTCAGCTGTATTTTTAAAATAAAAAACTACTTTTCTTAACATTATTTATTGAACAATCTCCTAATACTGCCTTACCTGAAACACTAAATGCTAGAATTCTGATGCCACTCAATTGTTTCCCTTGCCTGAATAAACATTAAAAAAAAAATCTTAGAATTCAGGAATTCTACTAGAATTAGGATACATTTGTTTATTTATTGCTTGGAAAGCTTGATCAACATTTAAAAAATAAAGCTTCTTGTACTTTTTGTAAACCAGATATATTATTACTTTTAAAAAAAATAGTTCTTTCATATACTCTGTTCTCTTTATACTTTCTATCATATAGAAGAAATTCAATGTTATGAGGCTTTCTTCCATGTCAGTTCTATTTCTAAAAGTCTGCATAAATACTTTCAGGCGTTAATATTAACAGAAATCTTTGCACATAGATGACTATCTAGCTATGACATTATCTATACTCATACAAAAGGGGAAATATGATTCAATGTTTTTCTTCAGCCAGGAAATAAAATATGGGCATGAAGAGCTAAGGATAACATAAGGAAATACTTTTGCTTCAATGTTCAGAGGAAAAGGGGGATGCAGACTTGTAAGTCATAAGATTACCACTACATTAAATAGTAACAAAATCCATACAAGGAAATACACCAAACTCTTAACAGTTTTCCCTAGGATATGAGACTGTGGACGGAGTGCTTTTGTATGCTTTTGGTATTCTTTTATAATGGGAAAATTCAATATATATTCTTACTTTAAAGCTAAGAATGAGCACCGAGTTAGCATCAATAATTCCTCTGAGTTAAAGAAACAACTGCCTTGGTGGTCTGCGAAGCCTCTGTCTGATTGATCCTGGCAGCTAGAATAGACGGCAGGAGTGAAGGGGCTTTGCAATGAAAGAGGGAGAAAAATTGGAAATGCAGCCTCGAAAATCACTAAGACATCTCAGGCATGACCTTCAACTGCCCAGAGGGTGTGTTTCTTCTCCTTTGAGCTTTGATATTGCATGGCTCGTCATTTTATTTTTATTTCTACCTCAGGCAAACAGAATTTCCCTTAGCAATTGTTGTTTTCTAAAATTTTATGCCATTTTAGGCCCTTTACCAGAAGAAGATAAAATGGCAGATACAACATTATACCATAAGAAGTTTTATATATTAATAAAAGATAAGATACAAATAGAAATAAGCAAAAGATTATATTTGGCTTTTATTCATTTTTCATGTGTTTCATTTATTTATTTTTTGCAATAAAATTCTAAAACTGTTTAACCATCTCCCTTGTTTAAAATACCAAATCTCTTACATTTGAGTAATGAATGGTTTTTCTTCTGTGTAAAAATTATTTAAAAACTGTTAGTGATGAGTGTAATCAAGATGAAAACATAAATTCATAGTTTTAATCTCATCTGCTGTATTAGCTGTATCAGTCAGAACTCTAACGTATAGTCAAGTGACAAAAACTCAAGGCTACATAGCGTAAGATATGGTAATTTGTCAGTTTCTACTTCCAAAGCTCTAGAAGGATAAGGGATGAAAACAAGGACTGAACTGCAGTTGGCACCCTTTCTTATCATCTATTTATCTCTTTCAGCCTGCTAGCTTTACTCTCTCAGTCTATGGACAGGCTCCCTCACATGAAAGTGTATCTTAATCAGACAGAGAAGAAAAAGACTCTTCCTGACAGTTCCTTTCACAAGAGAAGTGACGAGGGACTCTGATTAGCCTAGTGTGTGTCACGTGTCCATCTCTAAGCCAATCACTACTCTCTGTGACATGGGTACGACAGTTGGTCAACCCTGGTGTTGACTAGCGAGGGAAACTGTTTTCTTAGCAGAAGAGACTGTGAAAGAGGGCTGGGCAGACAAACACAGCCGGAGCCAGATTTTATACTTTCCACAGCAAAAGGGATTTTTAGACTTATCTGATTCTACTAGACATGTCCAGAAACATGCTCTTGGGTAGGTTTGCGTTCAGATGTGGAAAGTGTTGAATCTACACTACTCTGTAGATCACAGGAATATTTCTGGAAAAGCTGTTTGCAAAAAATTATATATCAAAGTATTTTACATCTGCACTAAAGAGCTGGTTCCTTGATAGATATTCAAATTCTTCCACTATGAAACAGTGACCCAAATTCTTTATGGAGATAAGTGTCTGTAATTGGCATGCCTCCCAGGTTACCAACCTGAGAATCAGCCTAACAGAACAGTTTCCTAAATTAACTAAATGTGTTCCATAGCAATTCTGTTTTGGCAGAAATGAAACCACTTTGAATCTACAGATGATGTTCAAATGGCCACAGTTAAAATTTTATCAGTTAGAAAAACAAATGTCTTAAACACACTTTGCCAAGATGGTGTTTTCTAGGATTATTTCATAGTCATCAAGGACTGCGTTTCTGTCTCTCACGGGAAGCTGGGACTCTCTCTGTTGGTAATATCTCAGATTGTTACAATCAAGAAGTAAATGCTGTGACTAGGTCTTTGACCAAGATTGTCTGTCTGCCAGGCTGTGTATATGAAGAACACATTTCTCTGGGTGTAAGACCAAACACCCATTGATGCAGCCATCTCATAACAGAAGACATTCCGCAGTTGGTCTTACCTTTCCATGGCTCAGAAAAGCCTTTAGGGCTATTTCTGGCCTCTGCTCACCATCCAGACTGGAGACAGAATTAACTACGTTAGGGGGTGCACTTGCACAAGGGGAGTTCTTTAGTGAGAAGACTTTGGGTATCATCTCTACTTTTTCTCAGTGCATTTGGGAGCCCAAATGATTATTTGGGTTATTCTCAAAAGTGTATTCAAAAGATGTGTTACTATCTAAAGGACACGTTGAGAAGTGATTGCTATTGCTTCTTAAAAAGTATAACAAACAAAAGAGAATGTAAGTTCTTTGACATGTTGTAGTTTCAAATTGACAATTTTATACATGAAGAAAGCCATTCGGAATAATGAGCCTGCCAGGTAGAAGGCGACGTACACAGGCTTATAAAGTAATATCATATCTGATATATATAAAAACAAATCCCACTACATTCTAAAAGGGTAGGTAACCTGTTCACCACATTTAAATAGCAAATGGGGGGCTTCTGCTTCCACCCAAGATGGAACAGGAGGTACTGGATTTACCCTCCTGCCTGAAACAATCAAAAGTGGACAAAACACACAAAAGCAATTTTCAAGATCCTGGACATTAGGCAATGAAGGACAATGATCTCTGAAAGACATGAAACAAATGAGGTGAGCCCTAAGACTATGCCTGCTTACTGCCCAAGAGTTTCCAGGTCACCATACAGGAAGGGGAAACAGGCAGAGTCCAGTGGACATCCTGGGTTAAGGAGATGGAGCTGAGATTCAGGGGAGACCACAGAACAGATACTGAAGACCAGAGGGCTGTACACAGAGACATCTGGGAAATGGCCAAGTGTCCCTATTGAGTATTCAGCAGAGCAGTAATCAGGGTATGTGTGTGAGAGAACTATGTACCCAAGACTCTTGGAAAGAACCACGCAAAGGAATGAGAGGGACAAATGTTCAGTGCTCACAAGGAGTTGGGGAGACTGAAAGTGTCCATTCATCACAATGGTTACTCCTGTATCAGTGAAATGTTTGTGCCACAGAATGGGGAAGTTTAAGCATAGGAATACTTCGCTATGCTGGATATACAGGCCAGGTTGTAACACAAAATGTCACAGGTCCATTTTACAAATGTCATCAGAAAATGCAAACAGGCCTGAATCTGCATTCAGGAGAAAAGGGACTACTTTTACAGGCTGTGTAGTGGATAATCTTCTCATTACAATCTTAGAACTTTACAGGGAAGCTAAGTGGTTTGGCCAGAAAAGTTAGTAGAATCTAGGGCTTTGACTCTAAATTCAACCACTTTTCCTTTGTCCAATGTTTTTCTTCCCACCACTATGACCTGTGTTAAGGCAACACAATTCTAAATACAGTGTTTCTTCTTATCTGAGCATTAGACCACGCAAAATGCTGACAGAGACCGCGGAAGACTGCTTTGTGGACTTCCGTGTCAAGGCCACTGGCAAAGCTTTAGAAATACAGACACAAATCTACGCTGTTGCACAAGTCATCGGTTAGTACGAGGGCCCATTTCTCCACCATCTGCCTCAGTCAACAGCTCAGCTTCGTTCCAGCCCTTTACAGCCGGGGCTGGGGGAGCGGCACGTGAGCAGGTTCTGACCAGTACAATGCTTGTCCCTTTTAGGGGTGGACCACTCAATCTCTCTCTGCATGACCTTTCTCCTTCTTCACCTTCCTCTGGCACCTTAGAGCCACCTGTGTAACACGGCCGTGGCACATGTAGGAAGAGCTGGGGTCCCTGAGTAAATCTGTGGTGTGGAGCCCTCCCCCTTCAGCCAGCTAACCGCACTGGGCAGTCTTAAACCACTGTACAATTTTCGGATTTACTCTCACTCATAAAGCAGGAATCCTAAGGTAAGAGATATATCAACTCTGTATTAGATCAAATAGGTGAAGTACATCAGTCAGTGGGGGCAAAGACTTTTATATATTATCTAGTAAAATTAGCAAAGATGAATGATTAAGTATCAAGAGAACTTTAATGATTTTCTAAGAAAATGTAATAGCCATTTTATTCTTAAGACTTGTCTACGATTTGGGATAGTAATTCCTATTTTACACTTTAATTAGGGAGGGGAACCTACTACCAAGGAGAAATACGTTCTGCCGTTTTTCATTATCCATCTAAAGCTCTTGAAAAATTTATAAAACGCATAGGTCTCTTGGCTTTCATTTTTCAAAAGATTATTTTTCGCTTGTAACAAGTAAGATTTGGAGCTCACACTGTGAGAAGTTCACTGAGACCATTTTTTTATTGAATGCTGAACACTTAGTGGTCTAAGGCTAGTCAGTTTCTCAAAGTTAGGTAGGAATGACCTTGCTCACAACTTGGAGAGTCAAATAAGGGTTTAAACGGTAAATTTTTGCTTGGATTAAGTGTTTTCAGTGAATTACCTCCGTAAAGGAAACCGAGTTTCCTTTGTAACACTAACTCTGTAGTTAGTGTTAGAGTGGCAGGGTGGCTTTTTATTTTCCCCCTCAATTCCCCTTTCTCCTTTCAAGGTTAAGTATAAAACAGGAGCAAATATTATTTCACAGTAGCAGCTCCAGAATTTCTACTGAAGAGGGCATGACGGCTGCAGACTGGTTGGAGAGGGGGCTAGGAACTTATCAACAGTGTTTGCAACACAAAGACGTTATTTTTTTTTTTGTACTGAAGTATAGTTGATTTACAATGTTAGTGTATGTTAGTTTCAGGAGTACAACATTGTGATTCAATATTTTTATAGACTATATTCCATTTAAAGTTATTATAAAATATTGGCTATATTCCCTGGGATGTATAATATATCCTTGTACCTTATTTATTTACAAGGTTGCTATTTCTGTTTTCAAATTGAAGGGAATATAAAAAACAGCAAAGTTTACTAAAGATGCTTTTACTCGCGTGTTAAACACAGTACTGAGAAAATATCAACTGTTCATAAATATATATTTTTCTCTGGGATGGCTTGAGGAAGCTGCATATTTTAAGG
The DNA here is from genome assembly GCF_963455315.2 of Globicephala melas. NCBI lineage: Eukaryota > Metazoa > Chordata > Mammalia > Artiodactyla > Delphinidae > Globicephala > Globicephala melas. Next base: position 12,621,812 of record NC_083324.2, on the reverse strand, counting down.
GGGAGGTGATAAGACTGCACAGCTGCTATTTTTTGGAAATATTTATTGAGCACAAACCATGTGATAAGCATTGTTCTAGGCACTGGAGATAGAGTGGTTAACAAAACATACAAAAACCATGCCCTCATGGAACTTACATATTGTGAGAGAGACAGGTGATGAAAAATTACCTAAAATATATAAATATATAATATGCAATACAAGAGAATTTATATATATATAATTTATTTACATTTACATATATATGTATGTGTTTTCTTTATATATATATATTGTGTGTATATATAGGTGTATAATGTCTAGCATACTATAAGAAAAGTGAAGGAAAGGACAGGAAATGTTGGGGGTGAGGGTAGAGAGACGGCATTTTAGAATTTTAGATAGGTTGGCCAGGATGAGCCTCAGGAGAAACCTCCTGTGTGAAAAATGACAAATGAGGCCACACTCTATGATCTCTTTTTAAAAGGTCTCCCCTTAGTCAGTCTCCCAAGACAATAGAAATAAAAGCAAAAATAAACATAAGGGACCTAATCAAACTTACAAGCTTTTGTTCAGCAGAGGAAACCATAAACAACATGAAAAGACAACCTATGGACTGTTATAAAATATTTGCAAATGATGTGACTGACAAGGGCTTAATTTCCAAAATATACAAACAGCTCCTACAATTAAATAACAAAAAACCAAACAACACAATCGAAAAATGGGCAGAAGACCTAAAGAGTCATTTGTCCAAAGAAGACATACAGATGGCCAATAGGCACATGAAAAGATGCTCAGTCACTAATTATCAGAGAAATGCAAATCAAAACTAAAATGAGGTACCACCTCACATCGGTCAGAAGGGCCATCATTAAAAGTCTACAAATAATAAATGTTGGAGAGGGTGTGGAGAAAAGGGAACCCTCATACACTGTTGGTGGGAATGTAAATTGGTGCAGCCACTATGGAGAACAGTATGGAGGTTCCTCAGAAAACTAAAAATAGAACTACCATATGATCCAGCAATCCCATTCCTGGGCATATACGCAGACAAAACTATAATTCAGAAAGATACATGAACCCCTACGTTCATAGCAGCACTACTTACAGTAGCCAAGATAAGGAAACAACCTAAATGTCCATCAACAGATGAATGGACAAAGAAGATGCGCCATGGAATATTACTCAGCCATTAAAAAGAATAGAAATGCCATTTGCAGCAACATGGAGGTACCTAGAGATTATCATACCAAGCAAAATAAGTTGGAAAGAGAAAGACAAATACCATATGATATCACTTATATGTGGAATCTAAAATACGACATAAACAAACATATCTACAAAACAAAAACAGTCTCATAGGTATAGAGAACAAACTTGTGGTTGCCAAGATGGAGGTGGGGTGGGGGAGGGAAGGATCGGGAGTTTGGGATCAGCAGATGCAAACTATTATAAATAGGATGGGTAAACAACAAGGTCTTACTGTATAGCATAGGGAACTATATTCAATATCCTGTGATAAAACATAATGGATAAGAATATGAACAAGAATATATATATGTATAACTGAGTTACTTTGCTGTAGAGCAGAAATTAAACACAACATTGTAAATCAACTATACATCAATAAAATTTAAAAATACATAAATAAATACAATATCTCCTCTTAGAAATCTAAGTTTAAAAAATATGCCTTAAAGAGAAAACTAAAACCACCTCATGGAATCACAAACCTTCACAGGGGATGGAACACACTTAAAGATTATCTAACTGAATTCATTTTATAAAAGAGAAAAATGATGAAACTGATTGCGAGCAAATCAGATTGTCTGACTGCATTTTTAATGCTGTGTCCTCTACAATTTGAATGATACTTCCCTTTTTAAGTGTGATTATCTTTTAGATTATGTTCTGGAAAGAATTGGTGCTTTACAGCACATAAACAGATACAGACAATATAATATAATAGAAAGCCTTTGACTGGGCACTCAGTTTAAATCTTGGTTCTAAAGGAATGACCTTGCCTACTGGCTAGACTTGGCATATTGTCACTTTCCTCCTGGGTTTGCTGAGATTAACTGTGAAGTGCTTACCACACAGTAGGAATTCATGAACTATAATTATGACGAGAGTCTCAGAAGTCACCTATATATGGAGGGATATCAGATTATGTCTCATTGCCGCAAACCAAAACATTCCTCATCCCAGTACATTAATAGCCACAGTGCCTCCAAAGGATCTTGTTCAAACTGATCCTTAGAATACACGGGAAAATAAGGCCCATGAGCCTTGCTAAGAGTACTGGAGATCTTTTCCCTGCAGGCGGTCAAGCAGTGTTGTAAAAAAAATCCATTACGAATCAACTCTTAGTGAAAGTACATACCCTGCTCATCCTGTACTGTCAGACGGAGTGCAAGACTGGGTCTCAGAGTAAATGCAGTGACCGCTCCACAAACACCAGCACGTTTCCCAGACAACGGTGTGTGAAATGATGGTGAAGCCCGCAATCACCAGACTGGTGAAGCAAATACTTTAATACTGGAACCTATCACGACTTACGAGTGAGTTGTGAGCTCTTTCCATCTAAATGCAGGGCAAACACTATCACATTTTTGGGAGCAACAGTGTGTGAAATGATAGCCCTTGTTAAAATAGCTGGAGTGCACGAGCAAACGCTTTAAGGTAAAAAGCTTATTACGGATCTATGAGCTGTAAGCTTTGCTTCCCTCAGGCAACAGCCTGCAGATGTCTGGAATCCTCAGTCTTATTTCTTCAGTCAGGAATGTGTGGCCATAACACACATGCAGGGATTCAGTGAGGGTGAGGGCCTTTGTTCCACAGATGCTGATTGTTCCTGCCTGCCTTGTGCGCACCCCGGTGGGACTCTGAATAGTTGCTCGAGCGATACTCCTCAACCATGGGCTTTTCGAAAAGTATCACAAAGGCTCGTTTTTTTAAAAAATGTCTTCTCTGTACAAGTGCAATTGTGCCTTAAGTTTCAACATGCAATCCCTCTTGAGGCACTTTGCCATTTAGAATATAAATATACCCCTTGAAGGAGTCAGACATTACGCTCTTTTCTACACAATATGAATTGATCCACCAGTGTGTGGTCATTCACACTTGAGGGACACAGTCACAGCAATAAACCTGCTTTACAGAGGGTTTGTCATGCCTGCAAATACATTGTGGAGAGTGGTTTGAGATGGGCCTTCAAAATCAGCAGAATAGGGATGAACAGGACAAAGATGAGAGAGCAAGTGCTTTGGAGACTGGCTGTTTTCCTAGAACTAAGTCTCCCCTTTTATTTGGAACATATTATATTTAAGGTCCCTTTTCATTTCAAAGATAATTAGAATTGGAAATATCATTTCTAAAGTTTTTCCTAGAAAAGAACAGACAGAAGTACTTGGAAGATGGGTTTTATTAGCTCAAAACTCATTTTCTTCGCTTTAAATAACGCTGTATAAAGACTTCTTGTATACTATAGAGGACAAGTTCAAAGTTATGTCTCACTTTGGCTCACCGTGAGGCTTTTCACAGCCTCAGAAGCCCAGGACGCTTCATTTCCCTGAGTTGGAGGAGCTGCATCCAGGTTAGAAGTCAGTCGTGCTCACTATATCTCAGGCTACCGAAAAGAAAGTTTGAATTTTGACCAGAATTCGATTCTACAATTACAGCAGAACATTACGACAAAACACTAAAAGCTGGGAGGAGACGAATTTTCTCCAAATGATTCATGCATAAAATGGAGACGGACTGACAGATGGGATTATTTGGCTTATTGCCATAAACCATGAAGTATACTGGGGGCTCCCACGGTATCCTCAACACCATGGAAAAATACAGCAGATGATGACTAACAATCTCGTAACTTTAAGATGTTTACAATCTCCTTGCATAGACATAAATTAAACATAGGGAACAAATAATAAGTATTACTAAGCACTCAATTTGTGAACGAACTTGAGCTGCCAGCTGGGAGCGGAGGGTGGGCTGGTGAGGAAAGACAAGGGGATGGAATCAGGGAAGGTGCCTGGTGGACCTGCTGTCTCGAGGAAACTGTGAATGTTAGATGGGTATTAGAAAGACGGAGAGGAGAGCACAAGGCATCCCTCAGTCCAAAAGGAACACAACAACCGTAGAGGTTCACCTAAACCTACTGATGCACAAGAGCGACAGGTCCCTCCTGGCGAAGAAACACTGTAGGATGTGATGTAAAGGACTTACAGGAGTAATACCGCATCAATTCTTCAAACTAGAAGGACGGACACTGAAGAGACAGAGCACAGAGAAGGTGTTGTATGTGATTTCAGAGGCTAAGCAGACAATATAAATGAGGGAAGCAGGTTATGTCTGAGAGAAAAAGAGATGGTCGGGACTGTTGGCAACTGTGTACGCCTGGCCTACAGACATTCAAATGAAAACATAAAAGCATTTTATAAGCAACGTAGCTATGGGCTCATTGCTAAATTGCAACAACATTCCTACTTCCTCTGGGCTGTGCTTCTCCTTATCCTGGATTTTCACATACTCAGTATTAACAGCACTATTTTCCTGAGGACTCAGCTTGGAACTCCCAGCGACCCCCCGCCCCACTTACTTCTCCAGATGGCACTCCCGTCCCGTCCCTGCACTTCATCAACTCACACGAATGCTAAACTAAAGCATTTTGTTCCCTGAAATCACCCTGAGCTTCCCTACCTCTTCCCTTCACTCCGTTCCCTCTGTCTCGACTGTCCTTCCCTTGAAAGGCCTTCTCATTCTTAAAAGATGTGTTAATTATAACTCAGTTATGTGGGGGTAGAAACCCAACCCAAATGAGCTTAAGTAAAATACAGGGATAGCTGGGCTCAGGACACGTGAAGACTCGTCCGCTGTTTATCTCCCAGGCTCCCGCAGCTCTGTGTTTTGTTTCCTTTTTTCCTGTGTATTGGCCTCATTCTGTCCTTTAGTGGCCATTCTTCCTTGCAAATTCAGGGGTGGCAGGCACTCAAGGGGAGTATGGAAACGAAGCAGATCCAAGTTTTATCATCCTAGCCTAGTGACGTGCTTCCAGAGTCTAGAAATAAGAAAGTGTCAGAAAAGAACTCTGGTTGGCCTGACTTGCATAGTAACCTGTGCATCATCGGCACAGATCACTATGATAGGCCAGGCATGGGCCACATGGGTCCCTTTCAGTCAGAGGTACCACATGGAGTGGGAAGGGTCCTTTCCATCAAGAAAGGGGAGGGAACGCACTGAAATAAGGTGTAAATACTGAGCTACCGTAGCCAACACAACCATCAACCACACCAGCCCTGTTCTAATGTCTCACTTCAGGAAGCAATGCAGCTTAGCAGAAAGAGCACAGAATTTATCAGGTCTCAGTTTCTTTACCTGCTAAATGGAAGTGGCAGTAGCTTCCTCCCCCCGACCCCATGCCATATTTGTTGTGCAAATTAAGTGAAGCTATATACAATGTGTTCAGGGCAGTGCTTGGAATATAGGAAATGCTCAATACACCACTGCCGTAATGATGCTGATGATAATTATGATAATTACTACTGCTGTTACTACGATTACTACTCTGTTCCCCTTACTCTTTCTCTTTTCTTATGCTCTGAGCCAAAAGGATCTCTCTCTTTTACCTTCATCTGTAGACAAACTGAGTACCTTCACCAATCAAAAATATTTATTGGTAAAGGTACTTAGACTCCTTTTTTTCCGTCTTCATGCTAAGTAAGAATTTCTTCTTTCTTCACTCTCTTTCCCCCTTCACCCACTCTCTTGTACTAGCCTGGTTCCTTGATTTTGAAATTGGGAAACATAAGATGAGAGAGAGAGACAGAGAGACAGACAGAAAACAGGAAATGGAAAGGAAAGGACACAGGAGGAGAAAAGATGAGAGTCAGGTAGCCTGAATGAAAGGTATGACTGGGGGGTGTTGGTAAGAGAAGAGTTCCTGAGCAGCGGTTCTGTGTGGAGAAACAGGAGAGTAGATTAAAGAGGATAAAATGGAGATGAAATAGAAAGATCTATTCAGAATTTTCAAGATTGACAGCCTATACACATCAAATACAGTCGTAGTCTGTCGACTTTCCTCTTCTCCTCCCTCCCAGCCTCCCTACATATACACCCCTCAAATCATTAACTCCCAACTGAAACTGGGAAATAGGGGTATATTTTTTGCTGTTACAAAATGTGTGCACCGATTATGAGTTCACAGAACAAATGCAGGAAAGCCCAGGTAGACCTGCAGTTTTAAAAAGTCACATCTTTTCCCTGTATTATTTGTGTTTATTAAATTATGCATTAAGGCCAATGTTCAGGAACAAATCAAGGAATTAAAAGCAATGATCTTTATCACTATCTTCCCTTGAGCTAACGTTCAGACACAGGGCAGGGTATACCCAGGGGCTGGGCAGTAAAGCCGGGTTATCTGATAGGACAAAGGGCACTGCTGCCTCTGCTAACACAGCATACTGCAATGCAGTGCTTGCGTGTAAGCAGCCTGCCTCCAATGTGGGCTAGAAGAAGACCGAAAAAAACAAACAAACTCTGTGACTATTGTTGATGATCAAAAACATTCTCCACGATCTATGACATGTATTACTTATGACATGTAGTTGGTATTTCACACCAGAGAAAGGATGGGAGTTGCATTAAACATTGGTTAGTCTATTGAAACAAATGCCAGTACTTTCTCACTTAAAGGATCCAACTGACTTATTTTAGAAGATTGGGGACACCTTTGTGCCTTAAACATAACAGAGAGGAAAGATTTACAGATGTTTCTAAGTATGTGTTTCTACTTCCTTTTCCTAAACACTTCCCTTCAAAAAACAAAAACATGCAAGAATACTTTAGTAGAACTTCTCATGTAGCACAGCACGTTAAGATGCAAACAACCAAGACGCAATCTTGGTTCTTTATTCTATTGGCTTCAGACAACACATTTAATAGCACAAGAGGGATGCTTATGTATCCAGCAAGGCTGGCTAGGAAGTTCAAACTGGAAATCACAAAGCATTTGGCAGGTAATGTGGATCGATGTTTAGAGAAAGGCTATTCCCACATCTTCCTGCCTTGGCTGCAACCTTAGCCCTGGAAACACAGGTGCCCTTGTGAGATTATCAGTCCAAGTCTAGACAGGGGATAAGGCTGAAGGTCTTCTGGATGCAATTTTCCATCAACACAGAATAAAAGACTAGAAATGTCTGGACTTCTTAGAAACACCAGTGCCACTCCTCTTCCTGTTGTCTGGTTATGTACATTTATTAATAGCTATTAACTGAAATGTTGATGCAGGTAAAATTAAGATATATGTTATAAAAGATAATAAAAATAACAAAAGAAAAATCTTAGCTTTGCTGAATAATAATAAAGAACACTTGACAGTGTGTGTTATTCAAATCTTGCATCTTTAAAGATGAAGAATTTCACGTTTAGACCAGAAAGGTTATGCCACTTGTCCAAAGTTGCACAGCTAATCAATGGCTCAGTCATGTGAATACATGAGGTCATGTGGGGACACAGAGATGATTCAAGGCTGAGAGGGCAAATGTTACCGCCAGAAACCCCAAATGAAAACCATAATTAATGCTTATCATCAGCCCTTAGGGTTATAGATTTCAATACACAAATCAGAAATTTACAACCTCCTAGGGTTATCAATATTTAATTTGATCATGTTTATACTGATTATCCTTTTATCTCTCTTGCATATAATGCATTGCTCTCCATTTCTCTTATTTTTAAGGCTTCACTTAAATCTCCTACATTTACAACAGACTCACTTAATATTGCTTGGGATGGATAGAAGCTACCAACTAGCATATTCTTAGAGTGACATCCAAGTAGCAAAAGGCCCATGCCTTAATTTCAGGCCCTCATGCTGATGGTGTCATCTATTTGGTCAAAGACTTTTTTTTTTTTTTTAAACATCTTCATTGGAGTATAATTACTTTACAATGGTGTGTTAGTTTCTGCTATATAACAAAGTGAATCAGCTACACATAAACATATATCCCAATATCTCCTCCCTTTTGTGTCTCCTTCCCACCTGCCCTACCTCACCCCTCTAGGTGGTCACAAAGCACTGAGGTGATCTCCCAGTGCTATTCTGCTGCTTCCCCCTAGCTATCTATTTTACATTTGGTAGTGTATATATGTCCATGCCACTCTCTCATTTCATCCCAGCTTCCCCTTCCCCCTCCCCATGTCCTCAAGTCCATTCTCTACATCTGTGTCTTTATTCCTGTCCTGGCACTAGGTTCCTCAGAACCATTTTTCTTTTCTTTTTTTTTTAGATTCCATATATATGTGTTAGCATACAGTATTTGGTTTTTTCTCTTTCTGACTTACTTCATTCTGTATGACAGTCTCTAGGTCCATCCACCTCACTACAAATAACTCAATTTCATTTCTTTTGATGGCTGAGTAATATTCCATTGTATATGTGTGCCACATCTTCTTTATCCATTCTTCTGTTGATGGACACTTAGGTTGCTTCCATGTTCTGGCTATTATAAATAGTGCTGCAATGAACATTGTGATACATGATTCTTTTTGAATTATGATTTTCTCAGGGTATATGCCCAGTAGTGGGATTACTGAGTTGTATGGTAGTTCTATTTGTAGTTTTTTAAGGAACCTCCATACTGTCCTCCATAGTGGCTGTATCAATTTACATTCCCACGAACAGGGCAAGAGGGTTCCCTTTTCTCCACACCCTCTCTAGCATTTGTTTGTAGATTTTTTGGTGATGGCCATTCTGACTGGTGTGAAGTGATACCCCATTGTAGTATTGATTTGCATTTCTCTAATGATTAGTGATGTTGAGCATCCTTTCATGTGTTTGTTGGCAATCTGTATATCTTCTTTGGAGAAATCTCTATTTAAGTCTTCTGCCCATTTTTGGATTGGGTTTTTTTTTTTTTAATAAATTTATTCATTTATTTATTTTTGGCTGTGTTGGGTCTTCGTTTCTGTGCGAGGGCTTTCTCTAGTTGTGGCAAGCAGGGGCTACTCTTCATCGCGGTGCGCGGGCCTCTCACTGTCGCGGCCTCTCTTGCTGCGGAGCACAGGCTCCAGACGCACAGAGCTCAGTATTTCTGGCTCACGGGCCCAGTTGCTCCGTGGCACGTGGGATCTTCCCAGACCAGGGCTCGAACCCGTGTCCCCTGCATTGGCAGGCAGACTCTCAACCACTGCGCCAACAGGGAAGCCCGGGTTTTTTTTTTATATTGAGCTGCATGAGCTCCTTATATATTTTGGAGATTAATCCTCTGTCAGTTGCTTCATTTGCAAATACTTTCTCCCATTCTCAGGGTTGTCTTTGTGTCTTGTTTATGGCTTCCTTTGCTGTGCAAAAGCATTTAATTTTCATTAGGTCCCATTTATTTATCCTTGTTTTTATTTGCATTTCTCTAGGAGGTGGATCAAAAAGGATCTTGCTGTGATTTATGTCATAGAATCTAATGCCTATGTTTTCCTCTAAGAGTTTGATAGTGTCTGGCCTTACATTTAGGTCTTTGATCCATTTTGAGTTTATTTTTGTGTATGGTGTTAAGGAGTGTTCTAATTTCATTCTTTTACATGTAGCTGTCCAGTTTTCCCAGCACTACTTATTGAAGAGTCTGTCTTTTCTCCACTGTACACTCCTGCCTCTTTTAAGGTGACCATATGTGCGTGGGTTTATCTCTGGGCTTTCTATCCTGTTCCATTGATCTATATTTCTCTTTTTGTGCCAGTACCATACTGTCTTGATTACTGTAGCTTTGTAGTATAGTCTGAAGTCAGGGAGCCTGATTCCTCCAGCTTGTTTTTTCTTTCTCAAAATTGCTTTGACTATCTGGGGTCTTTTGTGTTTCCATACAAATTGTGAATTTTTTTGTTCTAGTTCTCTGAAAAATGCCATTGGTAGTTTGATAGGGATTGCATTGAATCTGTAGGTTGCTTTGGGTAGTAGAGTTATTTTCACAATGTTGATACTTCCAATCCAAGAACATGGTATATCTCTCTATCTGTTTGTATCATCTTTCATTTCTTTCATCAGTGTCTTATAGTTTTCTGCATACAGCTCTTTTGTCTCCTTAGGTACGTTTACTTCTAGCTATTTTATTCTTTCTTTTGCAATGGTAAATGGTAAATTTCTCTTTCAGATTTTTCATCATTAGTATATAGGAATGCAAGAGATTTCTGTGCATTAATTTTGTGTCCTGTTACTTTTCCAAATTCATTGATTTGCTCTAGTAGTTTTTGATTTGATTAGCTCTAGTAGTTTTCTGGTAGCATCTTTAGGATTCTCTATGTATAGTATCATGTCATCTGCAAACAGTGACAGCTTTACTTCTTCTTTTCCAATCTGGATTCCTTTTATTTCTTTTCCTTCTCTGATTGCTGTCACTAAAACTTCCAAACTATGTTGAATAACTGTGGTGAGAGTGGGCAAACTTGTCTTGATCTTAGTGAAAATGATTTCAGTTTTTCACTATTGAGAATGATGTTGGCTGTGGGTTTGTCATATATGGCCTTTATTATATTGAGGAAAGTTCCCTCTATGCCTACTTTTTGGAGTGTTTTTATCATAAATGGGTGTTGAATTTTGTCAAAAGCTTTTTCTGCAGCTATTGAGATGATCGTATGGTTCTTATTCTTCAATTTGTTAATATGGTGTATCACATTGATTGATTCGCGTATACTGAAGAATCCTTGCATTCCTAGAATAAATCCCACTTGATCATGGTGTATGATCTGTGCTGTTAGGTTCTGTTTGCTAGTATTTCCTTGAGGATTTTTGCATCTATGTTCATCAGTGATAATGGCCTGTAGTTTTCTTTTTTTGTGATATCTTTGTCTGGTTTTGGTATCAGGGTGGTGGTGGCCTCATAGAATGAGTTTGGGAGTGTTCCTCCCTCTGCTATATTTTGGAAGAATTTGAGAAGGATAGGTGTTAGCTCTTCTCAAAATGTTCGATAGAATTCCTCTGTGAAGCGATCTGGTCCTGGGCTTTTGTTTGTTGGAAGATTTTTAAGCACAGTCTCAATTTCAGTGCTTGTGATTGGTCTGTTTGTATCTTCTATTCCTTCCTGGTTCAGTCTCGGAAGGTTGAGCTTTTCTAAGAATTTGTCCATTTCTTCCAGGTTTGTTCATTTTATTGGCATATAGTTGCTTGTAGTAATCTCTCATAATCCTTTGTATTTCTGCAGTGTAAGTTGTTACTTCTTTTTCATTTCTAATTCTGTTGATTTGTATCTTTTCCCGTTTTTTCTTGATGAGTCTGGCTAGTGGTTTATCTATTTCGTTTATCTACTCAAAGAACCAGCTTTTAGTTTTACTGATCTTTGCTATCATTTCCTTCATTTCTTTTTCATTTATTTCTGATCTGATCTTTATGATTTATTTCCCTCTTCTAACTTTGGGGGTTATTTTGTTCTTCTTTCCCTAATTGCTTTAGGTGTAAGGTAAGGTTGTTTATTTGAGATTTTTCTTGTTTCTTGAGGTAGGATTGTATTGCTATAAACTTCCCTCTTACAACTGCTTTTGCTGCATCCCACAGGTTTTGGATCATTGTGTTTTCATTTTCATTTGTCTCTAGGAGAGGGCAAGAATCTAAGAAGGCATGGTCTTCAAAACTTTCTAAAACTGTGAGAGCCTTAAGAGCAGTGGCCTTCCCAGGACTCAGCACTGGGCTGCATACAGATGTACATAATTGATGAATGGACAACAGTGTGACACATGGAAGAAACTGATAGCACACTCTCCATCTACTGGGTAAATGAGGTAGAGATTCTAGAGGTTTAACACTCTAACTGGGACAGAGCATCCCTGACTGACTTTCTCTTCCTCTGTTCTATGTAAATTGCAAATGAACACATTGGCAACTCTGAACCATGGAGTATTGTGTTGGCCAAAAGGTGCCTTCGGTACAATAAAAGTTTCTCTGTAACTTCCATAATCTTACGGAAAAACCAGTAGGAACTTTTTGGCCAGCCCAATATTTTCTGCCCTGGAGAGAAGCAGCCTGCGATCGTGGGCACTGCCAGAACCAGAGGTCAAAGTCAGCTCCACCCAGCCTCCATCATTCAGACCACCCACCTAGGTTAACTAATTTAGGTTTTTCTCACATTACAATTTTACACTTTTATAGAGAAGAATTAAAATAAGCAAAGTTAAAAATATAGTTAAGATATATGTTAGATGGATCTGTCCCTTGGGTCAGGGAAAGTAACAGGCATTATCTTTTTCCCATTCCAGATGGGACAGAGGCCGGAGGTTATGGTGCTTTGAGGGAAATTTCCTGAACCCTGAGGTTTGGATCAGATGACAAAAGGGATAGGGATTTCTGTGTTTGTGGAAAGGCAGACACCTGCGTCCTGTTCACAGGACACTGACCCAAACTTGGATGGATTTCAGGTAGTGTATGGTCTTAGGATACATGTTGAGGCTGGATGGTAAGCCTGTTGGCCTTGGGAACGTGGTCAGTGAAAAGACCCCCTGTGAGAGGCAGCTGAGGTAGCAGCAAAGCCTCACTCTCAGTGGGGGAGCAGCCCTCCTCAGGGGCACCATGTGCAAAAGAAACACGTGACGCCCTGGGCCAGTGGACAGATATATAAGTCTGTCCTCTAAGTTTTGGGACCTGCCTTCATCTCTGAGTTCTGGTATCACCCCAGATTTAGGAGTGAGGGCAGCAATGATTCAGGACTTTTCATCTTCTCATTAATTTTGGTAAATGAGGTTTCCAAGCTGGATTTGGCTACAAGCTATCAGAAGAGAAATTTCTCACCCTCTTACTATGAAATCTCTCAACCTACCTGCATCTCTAACCAAACTGTCTACTTCCCCTCCTACTGCAATGGATTCACTATTCACTCTCCTGCCTCGACTCGTGCAGGAGCAGGAGACTCACTTGTCCCCGCCTCCTCCAATCAAGGACAACGCTCCAGCCACTCTTTTTTTGTACACCGTTAATGCCCATCCCTATCTTTCCATCCACTTGCTGGAATAACTCCCATATACAACACACATCCTCTTGAATCTATGTCCTTTCCCAGCCATGCATGGTCTCTCTGCTGCTTTTAGAGTAAAACTTCCCAAAATAGTTGTGTATACGCAGTTCCCACTGTGTCACCTCCTCAATCTCCACCATTCTTTCCTGAACCCACCCCAGTCATGCTTTGATGTGTATCAGTCACCAGACTCAGAAACCATGCTGTGATCCTCACTTTCCTCAACCTCTCAGCAGCATTTGATGCTGATGCAGGTGTTACTTCTTCCTCCAAACGCTTTGTTGCCTGAGCTCCTGGTAGACCACCCTATCCTGTTTTCCTCCAACACACTGGTTGTTCCTTCTCGTTCACCTCTGCTAGGTCCTCTTTTCTTACCCATTTCTAAATGTGGGAAGACCCCAGAGACTAGTCCTTGTTTCAATTCACACTCACCCCCTTGACAATCTCATTGAGTCCCATGCTTTAAATGTACTCTACAGGGCTTCCCTGGTGGCACAGTGGTTGATAGTCCACCTGCCAACGCAGGAGACACAGGTTCGTGCCCCAGTCCGGGAAGATCCCACATGCCACAGAGCGGCTGGGCCCGTGAGCCATGGCCACTGAGCCTGTGCGTCCGGAGCCTGTGCTACGCAACGGGAGAGGCCGCAACAGTGAGAGGCCCGAGTACCGGAAAAAAAAATGTACTCTACATATAGATGTATCCCAAATTTCAACTAGTGTCCACTTCCCCCTAAACTTCACACTCATATTCAGTTCCTACTCAGCATCTTTACTTACCTTCTAATAAGCATTTCAAATCTATATCTTCATTCACATGCCCAGCCCCAACTATGCTTATTCCTAAGGGTTTTCTATTAAATATTAAATATTGGTGAGGGGGTGTAACAACAGGAACTATCAAAATGCAGGGGGGTAAGGAAAGATGAAACTTATGCACATTCTATTTCCCAGCAAATTCACTACTGGGTATAAAGGATAGAAAAACTCTTCCCTGTGTGTACAAGAAATCGTATATAAAAATGTGATTACAAACACATACACAGAACCAAAAATGGAAAAAAATCCAAATGTCCTGTAACAAGAGAAGAGATAAATACGAAGTTCTTTATTAATGTAGCAGAATATTATTTAGCAAAGAATATGAATTAACTCCAGCTGCACAAATCAATGTGCATACAACCCAGAAACACATCGTTGAGTCAAGAAACAAAACATCGTATGATTCCACTTATCAGCATTCAAAACAAACAAAAATATATGTTTAAGTATACATGCAGAAGTAGTAAAAAACAAAAAAAAAACTATAATGGAAGCAAAAGAGTGAAACATAAATTCAGGATAGTGAGTAACTCTGGGATATCTGGGAGGGGAGATGCAACTGGGAGGCTTCTGACATATATGGTCATAAACTTGGTTAGTACATGGATGTTTGTTTTGTTTCATCTTTATTTTATTATTATTATTTTTTAATTCTTTAATTCTCTCAACAGTGAGAGGCCCGCGTACCACAAAACAAACAAACGAACAAAAAAACCCACAGTTGATCCATAATACCAACTATTTTACACCGGATTCATTTATTCCAAGGACATTTATTAAGTATCTATTGTGTAGGCACACTATTCCAGATGCTGTAAAGATACCAAAGAATTTGTCACCAAGGAATTATGAGATATGATTCTAGCTTTGAGAACTGAAACGTTAATTAGAAATATACAGCAAAATACAGGGGAAAAACCTATAGATTAATTCAAGTCATTATCAATGTGCTATTCCCTTATGAAAGAAAATTAATCTATAGTTAGTTATTTAGAGCATTTGCTATTCTCATCATTAGAAGAAATTAAAGATTTCTTTTGCCATATAAAGCTAAAGCCCGCCATGTGTGTTTGCCTTACAAATCTTGAAACGTTTTCTTATATTGACAGCAGCTTTGTACCTGTAGTTTGAAGGACCAAAGAACGGCACTTATAGAAAGTTTGGAATATTAACTTTAACAACTAATAGGGGACTGTGATTTCATAGAGACCTTTTATGTTATGCAATATGTTTGACCTGATTTATGATTCTGAGCATTATTGGTTTTCTATTTTTTTATTCATTTAAAGTAGATGTAGACCTAATATTAGGTGACAATCTACTTCTCATGGTGGCACAGATGGCTCCATGATAAGCTATATTTATCAAAACAGAGGAAATGGAAAAACAAGTCGTATTCAGCAACATTTAAATAAGGCTCTCCAAAGTGCTGAGACTTTCCAGGGGACTGAAAAATGAAAATACAGTTATTACGTCTGTCTTCTGATCATTTTCAAGCATACTTTGAAGTATGATTAATGGTTTTATAAATACTTTTCTCACTTCATCCATACCAACAAAGTACTTCAAATTAATTCACTATTTCTGACTCCTTCCTTTTTAAGTCCATGGCAACAAATCAATCTACGCAGACTCAAATCCATGAAATGTGATACATTCTTTTATATCCAAAAAGGAATGAGAATGTGACAATATAAATGATCCTGTGAAACAGATTGGTACTGTTTGCCCTAAACAGGAAAAGTGACACGGCCATTTTAAGAAATTTAATTACTAATACCAAAAAAGTTATATTTTTGAATTTTTCTAGGCAACAAATAGGCCCTGTAAGATTTTAAAGGCTTAAAACATACTATAAATTTTAACTAAATGTGTTCTTTATTAAAATTTATTTCCCCAGATATTTGAGCCCTTAAAAAAGCAAGATAAGATTATAAACACCCAAGAGATATAAATGGTTTCCAGCTTCATGGGATGTACACTCATGAAGGAAGATAACTCTGTCACTTGGAAAGCAAAAGAGTTTCAAAAACTGCCAAGAGGAAAGAGATTTTTGAAGGCTCATAAGGAAGAAAATTGCAAACATCAAAGGCTGAAAAGTTGTAAGAATAGACAAAAAGATAATTGCACAAAACAGACTTAAAATAATCAGAAAATAAATGGGAACATGGAATATGACAGAAGAGGGAGGAATAGCAAATCGGGGAGGAGGAAGATTGATTCAATAAATGATACCAGGGAAATTCGCTCTTCAGGTAGAAAATGATAAAATTAGATCCCAACTTCACAGCATTTCCAGATGGATTAAACTTAGAAATGCCAAATGAAAAGAACTGAAGAAAACACAAGAGAATATATTTTGTGTATTGGACTAGAGAATACTTTCTTAAACAAGGCACAAAAAATGCAAACCATAATGGTGAACATCATTTGTCTTCATTAAAATTTTTATATGAAAAAAATTATAAAACACCGTTAAGTGACAAGTTGCAGACTAGGAATATTACTTCTAACACTGTGAGGCAACCAAGGTTTAGTGATAATAAGAGAAATAATATGGCAGTGAACAAATAAATAATGGATTATCTACCTAGAATAAAAACACGGCAGCAAAAACTTTTACTTAGTATGTGCCAGATGCTTTTCCAAGCACCTTTTATCAAAACCATTTAATCCTCACAACAAATTTTAGGTATAATTATTTAGGTATTCTTCCCATTTTACGGAGGAGGAAACTGAATCATACGTAAATTATGTGAGTCACCAAAGGTCACAATGCTAGCAAGTGGCAGAATTAGGACATATAAAGATCTCCTACAAACCAAAACAAGTAAAGATAAATAAACCAATAAGAAAAAAGAAAGGCTGTGGACTTGTAATTCATAAGAGGGGGACAGTAAATGGCTAATATATACATGAAGACCTGCTCAATTTAATTAAAAATGCAAATTAAAACACTAAGATACAAATTCACACGAATCAAATTGGCAAAATTTTAAAGGTCTGGAAACCTCAAGTGTTGGTAAAGATTTAACAAATGGGAATTATTATACTCAGCTGACATCCAGGAGAGTTCAAAAATTATAAACCCTCCAACTTAAGAACTAAATGTTTAACCCACACACCTAAGGTCAACTAACTACGACGAAGGAGGCAAAGATATACAATGGAGAAAAGACAGTCTATTCAACAAGTGGTGCTGGGAAAACTGGACAGCTACATGTAAAAGAGTGAAATTAGAACACTCCCTAACACCATATACAAAAATAAACAAAAATGGATTAAAGACCTAAATGTAAGACCGACACTATAAAACTCTTAGAGGAAAACATACGAAGAACACTCTTTGACATAAATCACAGCAAGATCTTTTTTGACCCACCGCCTAGAGTAATGAAAATAAAAACAAAAATAAACAAATGGGACCTAATGAAACTTCAAAGCTTTTGCACAGCAAAGGAAACCATAAACAAGATGAAAAGACAACCCTCAGAATGGGAGAAAATATTTGCAAACCAATCAACAGACAAGGGATTAATCTCCAAAATATATGAACAGCTCATGCAGCTCAGTATCAAAAAAAAAAAAAAAAAACCCAATCAAAAAATGGATGGAAGACCTAAATAGACATTTTCCCAAAGAAGACATACAGATGGCCAAGAGACACATGAAAAGTTGCTTAACATCACTATTAGAGAAACGCAAACCAAAACTACGATGAGGTATCACCTCACATCAGTCCGAATGGCCATCACCAAAAAATCTACAAACAATAAATGCCGGAGAGGGTGTGGAGAAAAGGGAACTCTCTTGCACTGTTGGTGGGAATGTAAATTGATACAGCCACTATGGAGAACAGTATGGAGGTTCCTTAAAAAACTAAAAATAGAATTACCATATGACCCCACAATCCCACTACTGGGCATATACCCAGAGAAAACCATAATTCAAAAAGACACACGCACCCCAATGTTCACTGCAGCACTATTTACAATAGCCAGGACATGGAAGCAACCTAAATGGCCATCGACAGATGAATGGATAAAGACGGTGTGGCACATATATACAATGGAATATTACTCAGCCATAAAAAGAAACGAAACTGAGTTATTTGTAGTGAGGTGGATGGACCTAGAGTCTGTCATACAGAGTGAAATGTCAGAAAGAGAAAAACAAATATATTAACACATATATGTGGAATCTAGAAAAATGGTACAGATGAACCTGTTTGCAAGGCAGAAATAGAGACAGACGTAGAGAACAAACATATGGATACCAAGGGGGGAAAGCAGGGGTGGGATGAAGTGGGAGATTGGGAGTGACATATATACAATAATATGTATAAAATAGATAACCAATGAGAACCTGCTGTATAGCACAGGGCACTCTACTTACTGCTTTGTGGTGACCTAAATGGGAAGGAAATCCAAAAAAGAGGGGATATATGTATACATATGACCGATACACTTTGCTGTACAGTAGAAACTAACACAACATTGTAAAACAACTATATCCCAATTAAAAGAAAAAAAAGAACTATACTTTGGAGATACTCTCACTTGTAAGAACAAAATTAATGTATAAATGCACAATGGTTATAATAATTATAAATGTGAAAAATTACAATTTTGCAAGTTTCAGAAGGATACATTCAACATGAAAAAAATGTATATATGGATGATAAAAGCACAAAACACCACCATATGTTGTTTATGACTATATATAAACACATGCATACGTATACGTATATGTATACATATATACACACATACACACATGGTAAAGATTTTTGAAAACTCATAGGAATGATACACATAAAGTTCAAGTTAGTAGTTACCTCTAAGAATGGAAAGAGAGAACAAGGTTGAGGTTTTAAGTTTATTTCCTAAGGAACAACTTTACAGAAATCAAACTTGGAAAAACATTGTCACCTATTAAGTGTGTGCAATAGATATACAAGAGTCAGTTATATTGCTTTTAGTATTTATGTTATAAATATTTTTTCAATTACTTTTGTTTTTGAAATTAATGATAACTGTGGAAATAAAAAAGAAAAAATATGCTTTGAAAGTAAAAATGATGAGGACAGCAAAACTATACTCCAATAAACACACAAAAAAATCCCGAAACAATAAACAACAACAAAGAATGATGAGGACAGACATAGCTATAAAAGGAAGATGTTTTCAGTTAGTAGCAACTGAAGGAAGACTACATTTTTCAGAGAGACCTGTCAGCAGAAGAAGAAAGAAGGAGAGAGTAATTTTCAAATCTAAGAAAGGAGAAGTCACAAAATGCTGACCATCATTGCCAAGAGCTGTGCCTATTCAGCCAGCACAAAATTATTCAATATTTGAATATTTTTATCTGGTGCATATACTTTCTATTTCACCACAGTCCCCTCAAATCCCTTACGAATCCTTTGTATCTCCCATCAGGCCATTTTGTTTATTTATCTGGTTAAGAAAATTTCTGAGCTCGTAATCCTCGCAAAAGAATGAAAGGAACAGGAAGACAGAGGGCTAGTTTTGAAACTCAAGAGGAATACCTCTTCATCAGAAACAATAGAGAAGGAGAAAGGAGGAAAAGAGATGGAAAACATTTTAAAAGGGAAATTTGGGAAGGTGAGGTTTTGAATGAGAAGAAAGTATTAGAAAAAGATTAGTGAGGATGTAAAATGGTAAAACACCTGGGTACACATTAAAATACCTCATAGGTCTTTGGTATGCCCAGATTGTTAAAAGCATCTATATCGGCAGTTTGTCCCAATCTCTTATATTACATTCTACCTCCAGACATCAGGATTGTTTCCACTTCAAATCTTACTTCTTCCTATAGGCATGAAGTATTATTTCTGTGACTTCTTAGTACCCTCCTTGACTACTCTGTATACTACTCCTTCTTGGACTTCTATGGGTAAAACCTTCCCTGGCCTCATCTGGAAAGGAACCTTGGGAATGTTTCTTTTCTTCACATAAACAAGATCTACTTACATGACTTTCTTGAATGCCATAAGAAACTTTCTTTTCATCAACTCTGGAAGGGTCAGCCATTTTCTCTTCAAGTCCATTCTCTTTATCTTCTCCTTCAGAAACTTAAAAAAACTTTCAATTTTACCATGCTTGAAAGCATGGCACTGGTGTTCAAATGTTGAATAAGGCTGTATCTCCAAAACATCAGAATAAGTGATTCAGTTGATTTTCTAAAACCCTCTCCTTTTATCATTGGGGAAAAAATGTCCAGTCAATTTTACCTCCATGGGAATGGTGGATTTACTCTTTCAATTGAACCGGCTGATCAATCCAGTCAGATAAGAGGTATATTGTTTTTGTCTAGTGAATCAATTAGTTGTTTAATTGAATTGAAGAGATTTGTTTATTGGGTATTCCATGGACAAACCCACAATGAAAATCAACAGTTTTATGTGTCACCTTATAGACAACACGATTTGTTTGATTTCTTTTCATATTTGCAATTAAGTCTTGGCTAAATTTCTTAACCTTGTGAACTTCGTTTATAGAAATTTAAAACTAACATTTCCCAAAATGTTCTGGGTATTGTGGAGGACTGGTGAAGAGGATTACTGTAAAGTAGTAGAAATGGAGTAGTAAAGAGATGGGTCACAGGCTTGGCACAAGAGGTAAGTTTATTCATAAAGAAATTGATGTACCTAGATCAAGATTTAGAGACATTTTACATTTACATGCAAATATATTTTTAATGCAAAACATCGGTCTAGATACAAGTGCCTTCAAAATGAAAATAATAAGGTTCCTACCTTCAGTGAGTATACCAGTTAGGAAACTTTTGTCTGCTAGAAACAGAAAACACTGTTTGGGCTCAAATGGGTTTAAAAGAATGTATTATTTCACATAACTGGAGTTTTAAAGAGAGGGCAGTTTTTTGGTATGATTCAATAAATGACTTAATTATGACACTAAAGACACAATTCTCCAGACTGTTCATCCTGATATCTTCAACATCGGCTGTACCTTAAAGTAGGTTCCTCTTTTGCTTACAAGGTGGCTGTTAGGGCAATTAGGACTATAACCTCTCTTGCTGATATCTACTATTTGTGAGCAAATATATGAATGAGGAAGGAGGATTCAGGGGAGCTAGAGAGCGAGAGAGACTGAACAGGGAAAAGACAAGAGCACAAAAATATAGAGAGAAAAACTCCCCCAGTTTTCGAATGTAAGCCTTTACCTTTCATTTGGCGGGGCCAATTTAACACAGTTGCTCTGCGCTAAGACTAGGTACTAGGAGGCATGCCAGGCATTGGCTTAGAATAATCAGTTTCCCCACCACCACATGAAAGAATGTGGATGTTTAGTGGAGGACTAGACAAAGAAATAAAATTGTGATTCTGTTAGGCAGTGAGAAGAAAAGATATGGATGTAGGGTAACCAACTGACAATATCTTCTACATTGATTTTGTAATTTATTTTTGCACGAGGATAGGGAAGATGGTAAGGCTACATACGAACAATTACAATATAAGACATAATGCAATAAGTGGACTTCCTCATAAGTCAGTCAGAGTTGGTATCATGCCTTCCATCCCTGAAATAAACCCTTAAAATTCTGGATGGAATTATCATTACCTTCAGAAATCCTCACTATGTGAATGCTAGTTTGTACAGATTCCTGAGTTCCTCTGGAATCATGTTCATTTTGATTTTCTTTTTTTAAGTACTCAGACTGTACATTGACCTTTTAAACTTTATTGAAGATTTTTCTCTGATTTATGGCCATTTTTCACAAAGAAGCAAAGGTTTCAATTACTGCAGAGAAATTACCATATATTCAGTGAAGAGAGAATAATATGTCTGTTGAGATGTGGGTGTCAGGCAGAGAGCTAGAATTACCCATTAGCTACAAGACTTGTTCCCACACATCAGCCTGTCTGTGTGCTCAATTTGAATATGTACCTCAGCAAAATTTCAAATCAAAGCATGTCATGGACTATCGGGTCATCTGCAAATAGTCATAATCACATATTAAATCCATAAATGTAAAGGGTCTTCAATACAAATGTAAGGTATTAATAAATTTTGTGAAAGATATATGAACCAATTATTAGGAAAACTTGAAAATCCCTTCCCAGCAAAGAGTCACTGGAACTATTAATGCAAACTGTCAAATTTTCATGGCAGATTAAGAAACTTCTTTTGCATCTTTTACGGTGATGATTTGATGTGGATGGCTAAAAAAAAGTCCACGGCTCTGCAATATCCTCATTAAGTTAAGAAAAGGAAGCAATTCTTGATCTAAAGAACAACTTTTGAAAAGGGAAATGGGAACACATTCAACTGTCTTTGTCTTCAAAGACACATGTAACTGGGCTTCTAAGGGATTCTCTGAAAGTGCAAAGAACAAATGTACTATTAAGAAAATAGGGAAAATATTTTCAAAAGAAGAAAATAAGCAGATCAAATAGGTCAATTTTCAAAACAATCACATAGCTTGCAATGTACAGAGTGAGTGCCCCACTCAGATGTAAAGCAACAATTCTGATGGAGAAGGAAAAGCCAATTACTTAAGAAGGGGCTTTCGCCTCTCTCCGTGGTGCTGAAGGCCAGTGGGTGAAACAACACAGCCCTCACAGCTTAAACCCATGATTCTTTTCATGGACAGTGTAACTAACTTCATGCAATGATCAAGCTGGATGGTTAACATGTCCGATACTGTTAGTTCTAGAGGAGTGCCAGATTAAGTTAGATAGTAAGCTTGTCACCAAAGGAGGATTACTTACTTTTTAAAGCCTCCTTCAAGTGGGCTGTATAACTTTGCAGTAACAAATTAACTTATAATTAATCAGGAGATTCGGCTGGCTGTGTATAAAGACACACACATGTCTCAGACTTCACAATAATTTGGAAAGTAGCTTGTAATAAAAATATGTTCAGCTGTTTGCCCAGAACATTTAGAAATGAAAGTTACTAAGGCTCTGTTGGCTATAAATACATGGGATATGATTTCAACCTCTCTCATGAAAAAACCTCTCCATACTATCTGAAACTCACTATACTTCACTTTGCCTCACTAATGCACTCTCAAAATACAAGGATATTAAGAAACATTCACATCTTTTAAAATAAAAAACCCAAAGCTAGAAGGAATAAATGATTATTTAACATTCATATAGTTAAGGTAATTAATTTAATGAGAACTTTACCCCTAACACTTGCTTGAGAGCATATCTGCATTGAGGGAATGAAAGTTTTGATGGGGATAAAGAACATGTGAGCCCTCTAAGTGGAAAAGGATTGAGTGGGTCAATAGAGTAGGGGACACTTTGGGAACACTGAGAGTTCTTAGGATCTACAGACTAGAGAGGGAGATATCAGATGGATTTCCCAGGGTCAGTGCTGTATATCTGTCACTTAAGAAGCTAGGGGGCACAAAATGGGGACTCTCAAAGCTGATATGTCTCTTTAAAATTCATTGCTTCCTTCTCTATTAATTGTTCATTACCTATGGTTTTTTGCATCCGAGGGTCATCAATAATTTATTGAGTACCTACTATGTGCCAGACATCATAAAATTATTTTACAGAGATTATCATATTTAATCCTTAAAACAATGGTAAGTATATAATCCATGCCTTACAGACACAGAAACTGAGTAATTTACCTAACACCACTTAACTTGAAGTGACAGGAATAGTATGCGAATGCAGATATTCTGCCTTTAGGGACAAAGTCCTTAATAAGTATTATGTTTTCTCTGGATTCCTAGTTCCTATTTAGTCTGACCTTCTTCTATGTGGCTATAATTTTGGTTCATCTTACTTATTTTTCTACCTGGATACCTCCCTTGTTCTAGAAATTCCTTTCTGTTTTCTGACCACAGTGTTTTCTGTCTAAGGACTCTATTTGTTCTGGGAGAGTGCTGGTAATTTGCTGTTTCAACCTGTCTCCAGTGACCTTGCCTGTCTTTGGCCCACAGCAACAACTAAGCCTCCAAGTCCTTGATCTGAAAGAGAAGGCATGTAAAGACAGAAGAAGTGAAAGATGGGGAGGTCGATGAGGCCAAAGGCAATCTTCTCTTACTTTAAAACCTTAAACTTAACCTTAACTGAAACAGAAGACTCTCCTAAAGTTGACGCTATACCATGACCCTCAGATAAATTAATTAACTTCTCTGACACTATCAGTTAACAAATGATACTTGATGCTACTTCGGACAAAATGAACATGTTCTCTGCTCTTATGGGGCCTACAGTCTATGAAACTCTGGGTAATAATCAAACTCTTGTAGAGTTGTTGTGATGATTAAGGACCCTGTGCTCATAATAAGCAGACATTTGTTACAATTTGGTTTGCTTCTTCTGGGTAGAAATCAAATATTATCTATTCAACTTTAGTTATGCTAAATCTTGCTTCTAATATTGGTATTGCAAGTATTTGAGTTGTGAAACCAAGGCAACTACTGATCACTTTCCTGTCCTTATAAGCTCCAGCCTAAGTACTAAAGAGTCTGTGGATATGTGAACTGACTAAAGTACAAGATTGAATTGTTGCTGAGTGCTTTTCCTGTATAGAGATTGTTGGTCTTTTCTCTTCTTATTGCACATGGAGTAAGAGCAAGCCTTTTAAAAGAAAATGAAAAGTGGCAACAGCTATGGCATCAAAGTATGTTCCCAACTACATGGAGGAAGACACTGCTAATGATAGTCTTAAGGTCTGTCTCTGGTTGGAATGGCACGAAGAAAGTCCCATACCATCATTCTAAAGCTTAGAATTGTATGAGTAGTCCAGTGATCTTGGGTGAAAGAAATATCCTCTGAAAGTGAAGTATGTATTGGTGTAAAGGGTGTCACCTCAATTCTCTGAGAGACAGGATTTATCAAATACAAAGTCGCTACTAACACTGCTAGTCAGCATAGCTCTGCTTCAAAATATCAGGCTTCTTCCCCACACCCTTTCTTCCCCATTCTCACACAATCCAGCTTCTGAGTGAGGCGACCAAGTTCATCTCCACCTGGGGCATGGGAGTAAATGGGTCTTATTCACATTCATGGAGACAAGGACAGTAACTCCTCTCCCCAAACCAAAAGGGTTTCAGGTAGAAGCATTAGGATTCTTTTGACTGTGAGTGACAAAGACACTATGCAAACTGATTTACACCTAAGGGAGTTTATAGATATGTGTACCCAAATTGTAGGACAGTGAATCTAGCTACAGGGATGGCTGGCTCCAAAGACATTTTCAGGACTCTACCTCTGTGTGTGTGTGTGTGTGTGTGTGTGTGCGTGCGTGTGTGTGTGTGTGTGTGTGTGTGTAAAGATAGATACACACATATATATACATACACACTTAAAGTGAAACACTCCAATCTTAAATATACAATTCAGTGAGTTTTAGTAAACGTGCACAACTGCCTACTCAACATAGCAATCAAAGTAAGTGAAATTTCTATCGCCCCCAAAGTTCTCTCATGCACCATTCTTATAGACAAATCCTTTCTAAACTGTGTTAACCTAACAGCACAAATATCAAGAAAAGTTTAAGCTAAGTTTATGAACGCCCTAAAGAATGCCTTATTAGAGTCCAAACATTTAAACACGTTTCCAGTGTTTAATTAACCAGTATGAATTGCTTTATTAATATATTTAATCCAAGTGCATGTTTGCTTTATAATCTCATTAAACTTTTACTGGTTTTGAGTGTTTACAAGTGAGATAATATAAGGCTAATAAAAGTGGCATTTTGGTGTTTAAAGCATTTGATATTTTGGAACTATGTTTTTTACTTTAGCTATGGTTTACATTTTCTAAGCCTTCTCTAGGTACTTTGCTGAAGATTAACTGTCTATCAGGTTTATGTAAACAGGAGAACTAAGATTCCTATGCATATTCATTCGTAAATTAAAAACAATGCTTTCCACCAGTTAGCTCTATAAAAGGGAAATAGACCTTGACTAGACATAATGAGGCATTTGTGTTCACTCTAACTGTAATTTACTATTACTGTTTGAAGAGCCATCAGTTCTCATTTACTCTGTTAAGTGACAGTAAGTGAGGCTAAAGTAAATTCAAATCAACACTCCTGGGTCACCTTAGTGAATATATGGAGCATCCCGTAACATGATTTGAAACAACGGTAATTTTGGTCCTGTTGTGTGATAGCACAAACTACTGGTCTGTCATTTTGTATATCCAGTGATACGTAAAGTGCACGTCCTCGGGAAGGATGAATTTGAGCCATGGCTATGTGTTAGGTGGTCTGTACTCTCATTTAACACGTGACGCTCAGGGTGATCCATGGGGCGAGACTGGCTTCACAGTCAAACAGGAATTGCTAACTATTTTAAGGTGCTTCAGTAGAAGGCAACTCTGTGGTGTACGCAAATCCTAGATTATAATTATTTGTAAATATATATGTAAACATCTTTTTTCCCCTAAAGCTAGTAATAAAGGGAAGAAATCAATAATAATGCAGCGTTTTTTTTTTTCAGTTAGCATAATTTGCAGATTATCCAGAGGGTGAATTTTAGAAAACTATAATCCTACAAATCTTAATAGAAAAATAAACTAGAAATTCCTTGATGCTAAAGGTTTTTTAATGGTGTTGCCCCTGCCCTAACCGTTTTTAGAACGCATGGATTCAGGGGAGACTGGGCCCATGGGATTTTACCCCCTTGCCCTTCAAACTGAACACTTCTGCTTTTACCTAATGAATTATCTGAAGTTCTGGTGAGAGAGAGTCAGAGAGCGAACAGGTCACTGGCCTAGGCTGTACATCACAGAGCCAGTGTACCAAATCCAGTTTATTCTTTAAGAGAGGCTCCATAACTCTAGTCATATGCAGGTATTATAAACTCGGTTGACTGGTGTTTTTAAGTCACATAGATTAGAAATAGCAAATGTGAGATGGGGTAGCAAAAGTCCAAGAGTAAGTACAATCACTGACACAAAGCAACAAAAAGCAATCACTGACACAAAGCTACAGGAATCAGAAAGGTGTAGTACTGGCATAAGAACAGACGTATTGACCAACAGAATAAAACTCAGAGTCCAGAAGTAAACGCATACATCTTTGGCCAACTGATTTTTGACAAGGGTGCCAAGTCCATTCAACAAATGATGCTGGGACAAATGGATTTCAACATGCAGAAGAATTAAGTTGGGCCCCTCACCCGTACCATATATAAAAATTTAGTCAAAATATGACAATGATCTAAATATAAGAGTTAAAACCTTAAAGCTGTTAGAAAAAAATGTTAAATGTTTATAACCTTGGATTTGGCAGTGGCACCAAAAGAATTAGAAGCAAAAGAAACAAAAAAGGTAAATGAGACCTCATCAAAATTAACAAAATTTTGTGCATTAAAGAACATAATCAACAACATAAAAGGATAACCTACAGATTGGGAGAAAATATTTGCAAATCATACAGCTGATAAGGGTTGTAATATCCAGGGTATGTAAAGAACTCCTACAACTCAACAGCAAAAAGACTAACAACCCAATTAAAAAATGGGCAAAGGTCTTAAGTAGACGTTCCTCCAAAGAACATATATAAATCACCAAGAATCACTTGAAAAAAATGCTCGTCATTAGTCATTAGGGAAATGCAAATCAAAACCACAATGAAATACCACTTCATACCTACTGCAATGGCTGTAATTTTTTAAATATGGAAATTAACAAGTGTGTGCAAAGCCTTGGAGAGATTAGAATATTCATACATTGTTGGTGAAAATATAAAATGGTGTGGCTGCTGTGGAAAACAATTTAGCAGTTCCTCAAAAAATTAAAAATAAAATTACCTTATGACCCAGCAATTCCACTCTTAGGTATACACTACAAAGAACTGAAAACATGGACTCAAACAAATACATATCCGGACGTGTGCATAGCAGCACACGACAGCCAAAAGGTAGAAGCAGCCCAAGCATCCACCAACAGATGAAGAAGTAAAGAAAACACAATATATGCATACAATGGAATATTATGCAGCCTAAAAAAGGAATGAAATTCTAATATATGCTACACCATGGATGAACCTTAAAAATTACACTAAGTGAAACAAGCCAGACACAAAAGGACAAATTTGTATGAAAACACTTATATGAAATGTCCACAGAAGGCAAGTTTGTAGAGACAGGAAGTAGAGTAGAGATTACCCGACTTGAGGGTTGCGGTGATGGGAACTTTACTGCTCAATGGGTACAGAGTTTCCGTTTAGAGTGATGAAAAAGACTTGGACATAGTGATGACGGTTTCATAATACTGTGAATGTAATTAATGCCACTTATATAGTCCACTTCGAAAATGTTAAGGGCTTCCCTGGTGGCTCAGTGGTTGAGAGTCCGCCTGCCGATGCAGGGGACACGGGTTCGTGCCCCGGTCCGGGAGGATCCCACATGCTGCGGAGCGGCTGGGCCTGTGAGCCATGGCCGCTGAGCCTGCGCGTCCGGAGCCTGTGCTCCGCAACGGGAGAGGCTGCAGCAGTGAGAGGCCCGCGTACCGCAAAAAAAAAAAAAAAAAAAAAAAAAAAAAAGAAAATGTTAAAATGGCAAATTTTAACACAGCAATAACAACAAAACCAATGGCTGAAAAGCTGGAAATAAGGGATAAGTTTTTTAAAATAACAGTAAATATTTACAACTGGTAAAGCCCAGCCGCGCAGTAACAAATCAGCATGGATACCAACTATAGACATGGGTCCAGAGGTACTGTGAGTTCAGTTTAATTACTACAATGAATCCAGCCAAAACTTAATAAAGCTCATATCTGAAGAAACACAGAGGAAGAAAGACTCAGTGCCCTCATTACGGTGTGACAGTATCAAAGCACAGCTTGTTTGAACAAAAGAGCTGTGTATATTTAAGGCCCTCATTTTGTGGATGAGAACAATGAGGTATGGAGAGCTGCAATAACTTGCCAAAGCTCCCCTGCGTGACGCACAGAGCCTGCACCACAGTCCTGCGTACAGGACCATCTATCTCCCCGATTCTTCCACAACACACACAGTAAAAGGGGGCACGAGAAATCTAGTCTGTATGAATATGAAACAAAGGCTACAAAAAGGAAACATCCATTTCTGTGATTGAAATGACAATATGTGGAACATTTCTGATTTTCTTTTTTCTCATCCAGGTTGCTCAGTGAGCTACTCAGTCTACAATTCCACTGACTGCCATTCTTTTAGAAGCAGTGGTATTCCTATACTTCCTTAAGTGGACTGAGGCTGTGAAGCAGAGTGGTTCAGAAAACAGGCAGACAGACCAGTGTTTGTTGTCACTCAGCCACGTACCGACGGTATGAACTGGAGCGTAGACTATGATTATGAGCCAATCTTGCTATCATGAATTAAATCTGGCCACACCTCAGTTTTGCACCTGTAATATGGGTATGATGAAGTATCTATATATGCCGCATGGCACTGCGGTGAGAATGGAATGAGATAGCACCTTGAAAATATCAATGTCTTACATGTAATCAGCAGTCAGTGGTAGTTACATTAATTATTCCCCCCAACCTCTGCCCAATGCTGCCACTACTGCATCCAAAGGCTTGCCATCCTTATACCTATAGGGAAGACTTTTTCTGACTCCACTTTATTGCATTTCAAATCACTTTAAGTTACTACTCTAAAAGTATGGTCTTTCATCTTTGCTTCCTTTACAGTTATAAAACCTCCTTTGCAAGCTGTCTGTTCTGATATCGGTCCCGGCATTACAAAGGTATATTAGTCCTCTGCTGGCCCCCTTCTCCCCATCCCAGCACCCTTTCCTTGACTTTCAGGAGAGAGTAGGACTGATGTACACAGCTGACTGGGGGATGCTGAGGGACCTGCATGTAGCTAACAGTACACTTTTGTTATTTTCACACAGAAGAGAAAAAAAGAAGAGAATAAGCCTACTCAAGACCAAAATTCAGTCAATGACGAAAATGGAAAACTCAATTCTCATACCTTTCATGCTATTCAGGGTCAATCATTAGCTAATAAGTCTTATACTTGATTAGGATTAATGAGAAACATGAACTCTCCATCCCTCTTAGGTTTCTTGAGGAAACATTGATGGAAAACCCAGAAACACCCCCATCCAGGGGGGAAGTTACCTCGTGGAAATAATCAGAGCTTATTCTTTGTCCCTGTCTCTGTTCAGCCTTGACCTTTAAAACACAAATATTTGGGGTACTTCTGTCAAATACCTGCCTATAACTAAGCAACACATGAATTTACATCACCTCCTTATAAAATAATAGTCCATCTAAAAAACACTCATGGAAAAACAAAGTCTAGGCTAAAACACACTGACAGTGAAAGCTCCAGTTCTGACATCGCAGCAATTGATACGCTACATCACTGGGAGCAACATGATTAAAATCAATATGAATCTCTCAAAATGAATTCTTTAAAAAAATCTAACACAATATATACTTACATTAATATACTTATAAAAATATACTTGAGATGTATTTTCTATATCTTTCAGAAATCAATAAAAAATATTCTACTTTTTACTATATCCAAGCTGTCTTCTGTTAATTAACAGAATTTCTCCTTATGAATAACATTTTTTTTTAATGTGTATATATAATGGCAAGCTCTTGCTGTCACTACCTTTATTTTTTTATTTTTTTGGCCACACTTATGGGATTTTAGTTCCCCAACCAGGGATCGAGCCCAGGCCCTTGGCAGTGAGAGCTCAGAGTCCTAACCACTGGACTGCCAGGGAATTGCCTACGGATAACTCTTGATACTTTGCTGAAATGCACATCAGGGTACAAAAGCTTTAAGAATTATTTTATGTTCTAACCTAAAAGATCAATTTTTAAAGACTCTAATAACCTTGTATAACGATTCTTCACTGATAAAGAAAATTTACCTTTATTAGGTGAAATATAGATAAATTCATAAACTCATGTACCTAAAAATTCCAGGGCTCTGTCTTCAGGTACAGTTTGATCCAGGAGTCAACAGATAGCCTCAAGACCTACCATATTTGATTCTGCTTACCACTTTTGCTTTCATTTAGAATGTTTTTCACTGCTTGCCCTCTGCAGCACCAGGCCTACAGCACCAGTGGCAAGAGGTCTAACTGCTCAAACCATGGTTATCCATTATTCCAGGATTGCTCTCATTAGAATAGTCAAGAAAATGGACTACACCAAGCAGTCACACTTGGGTCATATTCTCACCCTTAGAGTCAGGGGATCAAACTCACCCAAAATATGAGGTCAGAAAGTGGGAGAAGCCTCCAGAAAACCCAGGCTACTGCTTACAGAAGACCAAATTCTAAGCAGGCAGAAACAACTTAAACTTTTAGGCCAGGTTAATTGTTTCTCAACATGGAAAACTACTCAGAGCTGTAATGTCAGTTCCTCACAGTGACTTAGAGCCCAGAGTAATACAGCTCTCTATACTGGTGCTTCCCCATTTGTGATATCAGAATATTCAGTTACCTAGCTTACAGGCACACTATTTACACTGAATGCTTGTAAAATGCCCAGGGCCCAAAACATGCTACATAAATGCAAAGTAGCAATATAAATTGTGCTAAGAGAGATATTCCCCAGTTAACAGAAGGAACAGCATGCCTGCAAAGATACATCAAATGCTATAAAAGAAATGTTAATTTCTTTTCCTCCTCACCACATAATTTAAAAATTGCTTTACC
This sequence comes from Globicephala melas, assembly GCF_963455315.2. NCBI lineage: Eukaryota > Metazoa > Chordata > Mammalia > Artiodactyla > Delphinidae > Globicephala > Globicephala melas. Next base: position 12,590,382 of record NC_083324.2, on the reverse strand, counting down.
CACATCCTATACTTTAGAGGTTATATTTTCTCTCAGAATGTCTGCACTTCAATCACTTGACTTTCCAAAGGTTATCATAACATGACCTTTTTTTTTTTTTTTAAACCAAGCCACTTTCAGAGGATGACAGAAGAGTTTGTTAGAATTCCCATACAGTAACAAAATTCTCTGTGCTCTCGCTGTCAGTCCTGAGAAAAATTGATTTTTCAAGTGCCCCTGATAAAGAATTTCAGTCATTTGGATTCTTTTTTTTTGGTCTTTATTGAAAAATAAAAAGAAGAGTTTGGGGTTAAAGGTATAAATTGCCCTATTTAGGCACAGACACCAGTTTAGATCTTAATAGCACATAGTGAAGATGAATGAAAAGCTAGCACCACACGGATACTGCCAGGATGAGAGGTAGAAATCTCACCTGACAGGTGATCAGTGAGGCAGTAAAGGTTAGAAAAATGATTAATGTGGAGGCAGAAGAGCAAAGGACAGAAGAAAAGGCCCAAAAAGCAAAACTCTTTGGGGTGATTTCTTTTACTCACCACAAAGTAAAATGATCTAGATGTACCAAATTGTCTCTTGTAACTGTCACTACTGGTTGAAGGCCAAGTCAAAGCATTTTCAATTACTGACCTAGTTACATGCTTTCTTAGCATAATGGTGGTTTTCTATTTTTGTTTGGTTTTCATTTTTGTTTTGACTTTTAGCAATGAAAATTAATTTTGGACTAAAGTGCTAACAAATGGGGTAGAAAGATATTTTTCATTAACTAAGAGTTGGTGAACATTAATGAATAATAATATACAACAAAGGAGATTACAAAACAGCATGAAATACAACCCATTTATTTTTAAAAGATGGCTATGTTATATTCAATGGTGCTTTGATGGTGCTTCCTATAGGCCAGACACTCTTCTGAGGGCTTAACATTTAACTCATTGACTCCTCATTCTATAGGTGGATACCAATAACCATCTAATACATGAGGAAACAGAGGCACAGGGAGAGGTTAAGGAAACTTCCTGTGGTCTCAGTAAGATGGAAAGAGAGAGACGGATGGGTGGATCAATCTACAATGATGCTTCCCGAGATATTAATGATGATTCCTTCTGAATATGGAAATAAGATTCTGTTATGCTCACCTTGTTAGTTAAAAATGCAGAAAAACATAAATATTTCCCATTGAAAAACGTGTATCTTTACATTAGGAAATAAACATCAATGGTATTGTCATTTTGGGGGTAATATTTCATAGCCTGAACACAGCTTCATGCTTCTTTGATGATTCAGTTACCCCATCAAATACCTTAATCTGACTGCTGCACAGTCAACTCAAACTCAATCAGTTCCAAACGGATGGAAGTTCACCTTCTCTCCAGACCTTCTCCTCATCCCCATTCCTGTTCTTGCTGAGTGGTGCCGTCACACCACCAGCCATACAAGAAAGAAACCTGGACATCACCTCAGGCAACTTACTCATTCTGTCTCCATCTGGACAGTAGGTGAGCAAGCTCAATTAATTTCACCACCGCCTGGGTCTCAAACCTATACCTTCCTCCTGTTTGCCCTTTCTCCATCACCACCTTTACCAGCCTCGTTAAAACTCTCAGTATCTTCTGCGAGCATTTTTGCAATAGCTTCCTAACTGCTTTTGCTCCCTCCACCCATCACATTCACTCTCTTCTCTCCATCCTTCTAATCTACCTTCCATCTTGCCTACAAAGCTACCTTTGTGGGAATATAACCGTATCATCCTCCTGATTAAAAATCTAGTGCTGCTCCTTCTTACAAAAAATAAAAACCAAACTCCTTCACATTAAACAGAAGGCCCTCCATGATCTGGATCACGCATACCTTTCTCATTTATAGCACACGCCTCCCTGTTGCTCTGTTTCCTCCTGCATGGGGTTTTCTGGGCTTACACAACCATATACTAAGGTTTCCCACCTCCAGAACTTGACTTATACTATTCTCTCTGTCTGCAATGCCTTCTGCTGGATTTACATCTTTCTACTCTTAAGCCCTAGAACAAAGCCTAGCATCCATTCATTATTCAATTAATATTTATTAGCCACTTGTTATGCATCAAGCAATTTGGCCAAGCAGGTAATATAAAAGTAAACCTAATTAGACCTGATTCTTGCAAAAGGTGACCAACTCCCTCCCGTTTGCCCAGAACTTTCCCAGTTATAGCACTACAAGTCTCACATTCCAGGAAGCCCTTCAGCCCTGGACAACCCAGGGCAGTTGATACCTCATTCCTGCATTCCATAAACTTACATTCTAACCAGAGAAGTTGGTTAATAAATGGCCGTTGAATGAAATTAGTAAATAGAGATTTCTTTTTATAGCGTCTGAGGATGGTCATTATACACATCTTTTATCTTTATATAATTTTACAATAAACCTGAAGTCAACTTTATGATGAAGAGAAAAACACTAAGTAGCATAATACACTAAACACAAATCGTAACACGAAGTGAACCAGATTATCTGACTTGCAGAGTACAGAGGAAGCCAGAGCAGCTTGTGAAGGGCTCCCTGAAGAGAGGCAGGTGAGAAGGGAACAAATCTTTGTCTCCCACCAAGGAAGTGGAAACTGAGCTTGTGTCTATTCCCATGACACATGGCCAGCAGGACAAAATGCTCCTGAAACGGTTTCAAGGGAGGATGCAGTGGAAATACAGGAAATAAGGGAGAGGGAGTTCTCAGCCTCTGTCACTGAAACTCTTCGTTATTCTCATCTGTAAAAGGGAGGTAATAAAGATACCTAACTCACAAATTTTTTTAAAAGATTAAGTTAATTCAATGTATCTAAAGTGCTTTGGACAGTGCCTGGCACATGGTAATACTTGGTCAGTAGTAGTTAATACCACCACAACCTCACTACTCAGCCTAAATGTGGACCAGAAACACACGCAGAGGAGCTGGAGACAGTGGGGCTGAAGGAGCTCAGCATCTCTATTCTCTGCCTTATCCAAGAACAGGACTATGGCAGGAGGGTAGAAAGAGGGCTTGGATTTCTACGCCTACCAGGTTTCCCAGCATGCACTGGGGAGCAAAACAGTTTAAGACTTAACCTTCAAACCTACCCTACTTCAACTCCTGAAAACACCTGCATCCCCATGAATATGTGCTGACAGGATCACATTTTTAAAAGATGGGTCGTGCACTGAGAAAGAAATCTCCCTTTCAAAATATTCCAAGACAAACTATTCTATATTAATAATAAAAATAAAACTTGGTAAATAAGGAAATTATTTTTCATTCTTTAGCTAAACATTATTGAACTTGAAAGGCATGGTAAATTGAGACTTTTTCACACAGATTAAAATTAGCTCTGATAAACCAAGAGCAAAACATGCATCTTTTGCCAAGAGGCTTAACACACAATCTGATATTTATACTCTAGAAAGAGGAATACAGTCATGTCCTTTTAAAAGTTAGTTGAATTAAACAGGCAAAATAATTAAACTAAGTATATGCATTGAAAAGTTTCTGGCTCCCTTTAAAATAAAAAAATTGGTTATTCTGAGTTAACTGAAATATGGAGGAATAATACACTCAGGGCTCAGGCACCAAAAGTGCAACCAGATGGTAAAACGAGTCCATCTGAGTTCAACGGTTTGCATTCCAACGATGCCCAGATGGGGTTCTGGAGTGTGGTGGGCCAATGCAGCACATGCTTCTTCTTCAAGCATCTTGCCCAAACATATGGCCTCAAGGAAGTACAGCTGATTATTGGGGATTGTAATTGAACTCAAATCTCAGTTACACTGATGGTTAAAAAATTTGAAAAACAGATGGCTTGAGTAAAGATTCACCAGGCAGAGGAAGGTAAAGTAGGGGTGGGGCTCTCTGCGTGGGAAAGACCAAAGACAAGCAATCATCCCCGAGGGAAGCGCAGACGCTTTTCTCTAAGGCTTCTGCCAAGGCTCCTTTCCAAGAGCCCCTACTCTCACAGCTCTGGGCAAATGAGAAAATGGCCAGATTTTTCATGAACAAAACTGCATCCCACATTCCATCGGAGACTTTTCCAACCCTTTCCCCTACCTCTGCCTGCAGTACAACAAACAACCCCTTTTTGATGCTGTGTGTGTATGTTTATATTTAAAGCCTAGGCACCACTTTTAAAAAGTCTAACTCTTTCCTGGACCACAGTGTCCGGGTTATTTTAACATTGCCTCATTAGACACAAAAGTAGCCAATGGTTTACTAATCTGGTTTCCAATAGAAATCACAGCAGGCTGAATAGAAATCATTCAGTATCTCTAAAGAGAAATTGATTGTGAGCTTCCTTGTAGCTCTACAATCAGTAGACTAATAAGGCATGTACCATAGAAGGCCAAATGATATTCCTTTAACCTAATTATCCAATACCAATGAATACCAATGTGGCTAAAAATTCTTAAGAGCCTTAACAAGACTGAAGAAGGACAGGAGAAGGCTAGATCTTGACCTCCCATGCCATCTCCTCCATTATTCTCTGTGCTTGGTCCCTCTGCATTTTTCTGTTCTTCCAACTAGCCAAGTTCTACATCTCAGAGCCTCGGGCACATCCCCCCAACACACACACACACTGCTCCTGCTGCTTGCATGCTTTTACTACCCCTTTTTTTGCTCAACTCAACTCTTTTGGTCTTTGAGCAACAGTTAATAACTTCCTTGGGAAGCCTTCCCTTTCTCTCCAGAACAACTGGAGACCCCATTATAGTTGCTGAGCCTGGAGTATTTTTCCCTTCACATGTCTCATTACAATTGCAGTCATTGTGTAATATGCGTCCCCCCCAGTTGGATGACAGTTTTAACTTACAGCTCCCTTCCAGTTCCTGATACAGTGCCTGGCATCTACGACTTGTAAACGTATTTATATTGAATGGACATTCTTAATGAATGACTGATGGGGTAAGTAGATGAGAGGCAGTGGGACCATGAATAGGGCAAAGGCCCTGATGCTGAACACATAGGTGTGGGCAACGCGAAGTAAAAATCTGTTAATGTCATGAGAAAAGTGAATCATGGATTTTCACTAAATTTGTTTCCAGAATTACCTTCTTTAAAAAAATACAGACAGTTGAACATTTAGCAGAGAATTTCATTGCTTTAATGCCAATTCCAGTGTGTTTTTGAAATTACAGTCCTTACAATTTTGACATCTTCACGTGCCAAATGTTTATTAAATGTCTTAAAGTAAAGCCTCTCAATAACTAAAGTTGACAATTTTTTTCTAATGTAATATTTAAAGATTTACAGAAACATAACATTTTCGCGCTGATTCGTGTTCATCTGAATATGACCTGGTCTTAGGCATTTTGAAAAAGGAGAAGAATATTGACAAGCCAATGCATAGTCCCTTCCTTAGCCTTATTGAAATGATTAAAATGCAGTAGAACACGGCTGTTCCACATACTTGGGTGGAGAAATACCAAACCGTGGTTCCCAAAAGACACTCACAAATAGGGCATGCTGGGGACACAACTGCCTTCTGTATGTAGTCACCATACTTCTCTCTGGCCATGCTGCTTTTCTAAAGGGCATTTCTGAATGTTTAATTTAGAATTTTATCCTTACATGAACCTGGAATCCTGAAGAGTCTAAAACATCATATTGGTTATGCGTATGACCTCAATATAAAGTTGAATTACGAGGGTGACATGGGAATGCCTAAAACTCCAGCTCAACAAATTCAGTGTTTCATTCAATGGATGATAACAGAATCCTTTGTAAAGTTGCTTTACCTGTGTTTTTAATAACAAGGTGACAGTTGTGAAACTAATAAACTGTAAAGTCCATTATGGTTTAATGACAATTCTTGAACGTGAACCTTGTAATATATTCATTTATAAAAACCATTTCATTCATTTAAATATCATTAAACCATGGCAGAATAAAAATGAGTTTTCTCCTCATGGGCTCAGGTGTAGGAGAATAAAGTTATTACTCGTGTTGGCTAGTAATTCGGTTTGGACCCTGATGTCTGATGGTGGCGAGCTGCTCCTGTCATCACCCAGGGTACGGAGTCAAATCAAGGAGTGTGTCAGTTTCCCAGGGTAAAACTGGGGAAACTCATTTTATTCCCTATCGCACAGTCAGCAAAACAGTGAAGCATAATTAAAATCTTTCTCTATTATCCTCGCTGTCCATGTCCTCTTCCATGATTCTCACTATGTGGGGATTGAGCATTAATTGAGAGAAGCTGTGGGAGTTTCCTTCAGAAATCAACTCTCTCCTCCCCATTGCCCTAGCTCACTTTCACATTCTTCCTCATCTGGAGTACTGCTCTAGGAGCTGGTCTCCTGGCCCTGGGGACCTTCTCTTTCCAACCAATTTACTCCACTGTCATTTTCCTAAATACATCATATTTCTGCTTAAAATTCCTCAGGGCAATATTTAAACTCCAAAGCATGGCAGAGAAAGGTCTTCATGTTTGCCTCCTCTCAATTCCTGAAGCATGTCATGTGAAAGTCATAGAGGGTAGGAAGCAGTGTGTACCCAGCAGTCTCCAAAGAGGTGACTTATATAGGTAAGCTGAAAAAATTTCAGGAAATATGTAAACTCTGTTTCTGACCTAATCAGGTTGATAAATCATTTCCTACAATAACACTATGAATTCAGGAAAAGAGCCAGAAGTTGAGGACGTGATGAATCACATTTTTTTTCTCCAAAGAAACAAAGAATTTACTCAAACTAGCCTAGTCAAAACTCCTTTCTGGAGATTGTCTGCGTTTACTATGTGCCTGGGATGTCTGATTGCTATATTTGCTTAATCTTTATTGCGTTCTTGTCTATAGAGCTAAATTAAGGAGGGAGTCAGCTGGACAGCCGCCTGGGACATCAGGCACATTAAAACATCCCTAGGATAAACTGTAAATACAATCCTAGTTAACTCAGGCTTCCACATGAGACCACTAAAATAATTGGCAAAAGTCGGCAACATTCTCAATTGGAAATTGTGAAAACACTTCTCCCGGTGCTGAACTTGCTGTTGAGTTACTTGCAAAGCATGATTGCAAATTGCACGTGGCAATTACAGGCTGCTCCAGTAGCCTTGAGACAGGCCAGCTGAGAGTCAGTTGACGTTTTAAAACTAAGACATGGTAAAGTGTTTTCTTTTTTGGTTTTTCATCTAAAAAAAGTGATTTAGTTCATTATCTAAATTTCAACCCTTGGAATATGGCCCTAAGAAACACTCTGTTTCAAAAACTTAAATATCAATTGGAAGAGAGAACAAGAATTGTGAAAGGTAGAAAATGATTTGTCAACCTGAAGACCAAAAAATTAGAATTTGGGGTTATAATTTGAACAAAATGTAACACATTTACCTAAGTAAGTTACTTCTTTTCTTTGTGATTATGGGTGACTGCTAATATCCAGTTATTGGTGATTGAAAAAAAACCCTGAAAGACAAATAATTTCAACCAAGTTAAAAAGTTGGCCAGAAATGTATATAACCTGTCAATAGAAAAGCCAATTCTTTTGGTGTCTCTTAAATAAACGTTAAGTACATCTTTGGAGAACATCAACTTGAAGGAGTATCCCCATATGGTTAGACTGTCTGAAGTGCCCACTTGTCTCCATCCATCCTGGTCCCGGGTATACGCACTTTCACCCTTGACAAAAGAGAGCTAGAGAGGTTAATACCATCAAGAGGCTATTTCCAAGGAATAATTTTGTCAGAAGCCTGAGAGCAAGCGATAGCATTTCCATCCTGGATCCTTAGAGGTTAGCAATAGCCCATAGCCTCTAAGCCTCATAGCAATAGCCCACTTTTTTGTTGAAAAGTGTCTTTTTTTTTTTTTGGTTTTTAGTTTTTTGATATAAATTGACAGATGGCATGAAATAGAGATGGGTAATAAAAATACTAGATAGCAGAATCAGGATCCCAAGAGCTTGAAATGAGCTGGTATGAAAAAGGTGAACTTAGTAAGACTAAATATAGTAGAAATAGGGTTTAAGTTCTACACTTAGACATAAGAAGGAGAGAAAGAAAAAAAATACAGAATGAAGGAGGCAAAACTAATATGTGAACAAAAGTACAGAGTTTTTATGTAAATGAGCAAAATAAAAGGAGGGAATGCAAAATATGGGTACTAATACTGTTTGAGGTTACATGCCTAATTGAAAATCTGATGAGGGAGGTCTATCACTTGTTTTACCGTAACATGCCTGTAACAAACCAAATTTGGGATTCAATATCAAGGGGCCGAGGGAGACGTGAAGCCCATTTACAGATCCCCAAACTATTCATAGATCTCAGATTAAGACTCTGAATTAGAAGAACTATCTCAGAGTTCATACAACCATAGGTTTGAATACCAACTCCACCACTACTAAAAGGATGACATCGGTCACATTACTTAAACTTGATCAGCCTTAGACTCCTCATCTGCAACACAGGAATAAAAATATTTACCTTGCAGGGTAGTGTTATGGTTAAAATGAGATAATTATTTAATACAGATTCACCTCCCACTCAGTAAGTACTCCCTCAATGGTTGATTTTCATGGAGAAGATGGTAACATGGAAGAGGGACCCATGTGTCGTGTATGACTCAAAGGGAGCTAGGCAGGGCTAGAATTTTGTTCAAAATAAAGTGAAGTTTAAATTGGTTTAGCTGGTATGCAAAACAGTATAAAATTCCTCAAAAAATTAAAAATGGAACTACTATATGATCTAGCAATTCCACTCCTATATCTGAAGAAAACAAAAACCCTAATTAGAAAATATATATGCACCCCTGTATTCATTACAGCATTATTTACAAGAGCCAACACATGGAAGTAGCCTAAGGATCCATAAATAGATGAATGGATAAAGAAGATATAGTGTAGATATACAATGGAATATTACTCAGCCATACAGAAGAATAAAATAATGCCATTTGCAACAACATGGATGGACCTGGAGGGTATTATGCTAAGTGAAATAAGTCAGAGAAAGACAATACTGTATGATTTCATTTATATGTGGAACCTAAAAACAAAACAAATGAACAAACATAACAAACAGGAAGAGTTATAGATAACAGAGGACACAACAGGCAGTTGCGAGAGTGGAAATGGGTTGGGGGAGGAAAGAAATAGGTGAGAGAGATTAAGAGATATAAAATTCAGTAGCAAAATAAATGAGTCATGGATATGAAGCATACAGAGTAGGGAATACTGTCAAAAATTATTAATATCTTTGTAAGGTGATAGATTGTAACTAGTCTTATCGTGGTCTGAAACGTACAGAAGCATGAAATCACTCTTATATAGTAAGAGCTAACATAGTGTTGTAGGTCAATTGTACTTCAAAAACAAACAAGCAAACTCATAGAAAAAGAGATAAGATTTGTGGTTACCAGAGGCAGAGGACGAGGGGAGGGGGAATTGGATGAAGGTGGTCAAAAGGTACAAAATTTCAGTTAAAAGATAACTAAGTACTGGGAATGTAATGTACCACATAGTAAATATAATTATTACTGCTGAGTGTCATATATGAAGATTGTTAAGAGAGTCAATCCTAAGAGTCATTATCACAAGAAGAAAACATTTTTTTCTATTTCTTTAATTTTATATCTATGTGAGATGGTGGATGTTCATTAAGCTTATTGTGGTCAACATTTCATGGTGTACGTAAGCCAAATCATTATGCTCTATACCTTCAATGTGTATAGTGCTGTATGTCAATTATATCTCAATAAAACTGGAAGAAATACAATAAAATAAAGCCTAGACAGTCCAAAAAATAAAACAGAGAAATAAAGCATTCCACTTGTTGGAGCTACCCCCATCAAATCAACTTTCTCTTGAGGTACTGAGGCTTCCATTGGTGGATATGGTCAACCAGAATCTGAAGAACTGGTTATCAGAGACAGCATAAACAAGGAAACAGAGGGTGGCATTAAATCAAAATAGGCCAGCCTGGGTCTGTGCACACCTGGCAGGGGGTCACAGTATGGCGGGTGAGAGGTGTGGGAAGAGCATAGCATGGACCAGATCTCTGTTTCCAAATTGAGACATGATGTTTGTGAACTGTCAGCCTTGTTCGGTAGTTGACATCTTTTTTACTCCTATTCATAACTTGAATGCAAATAAACATCCTTTGAAAAGTGTGAAATGTTTATGATTGAGAACACTGTACATTATTAGATGTCTTTAGTAACTGATGGCTTATAAAGTTTGACTGATTTTAGTATCATGTTTCTTTTAAAACATCTTAACTACTCTGCTTACATGATAGATTTCCATGGGAAATAACGTTTTCTGTTAAAAGGGAAAAACTGAAGGATTCAAAGCTCCCCCCAATAAGGTCACTTCCTAAACCGAAGTTTTCAGATTTGGTAATCCCTAAGGCTAATGAGAATTCTAAAATAAGGGGGTGAGGAAGAGGGAATCTGGGAAAGGAAAGGGTGTTCTGAATATATCACATCTCAGGCGCTGTACCGGAAGGATGCGGGCAAATCTGTCACGGCCTCATGAACACATTCTGCAAATGATAGAACTATTCTCTCTGACAAGCTCTTCGGATGCAACACAGCACAGTGTATCCTTTTAAGGCAGTCTCAGGGATGGGGAGGGAAGAAGGAAGCTATGAAGACGAGGTAAGACAAGGAATATGACAGATGCATCCGTCATACAGAGTGAAGTTAAGTCAGAAAGAGAGAAACAAATACCACATGGTAACACACATATATGGAATCTAAAAAAAAGGGTGCTGATGAACCTAGTGGCAGGGCAGGAATAAAGACGCAGACATAGAGAACGGACTTGAGGACACGGGGGTCGGGGAGGGTGGGGAGAGGAAGCTGGGACGCAGTGAGAGAGTGGCATGGACATATATACACTACCAAATATAAAATGGATGGCTAGTGGGGAGTGGCTGCATAGCACAGGGAGATCAGCTCGGTGCTATGCGACCACCTAGAGGGGTGGGATAGGGAGGGTGGGAGAGAGACGCAAGAGGGAGGAGATGTGGGGATATATGTATACGTATGGCTGATTCACTTTGTTGTACAGCAGAAACTAACACAATATCGTAAAGCAATTATATTCCAATAAAGATATATAAAAACAAACCCCAATGAAACAAGGAAGTCAATCTACAGGATTGAAGACTTCTAAGCTTGTACTTTCAAAACATGTATGAATATTGCCACTTGTGATAAAGGAAACGACTGTGCTTGCTAATCAAATAATGTATGGGTTCTTTCTGAAAGAAGTAATTTTCTGATTCTTGGAGATACCCTATCACTGGAAGTCATGCTTACTATTTGAAGGGAATAGCAACTTCAAATGAGACCGCGTTCCCCATTCTCAGCTTAGCTTCCTGGAAGCTCATGAATTAGGTAGCCACCTGAGCCCTCCTGCACGCCCACTTCAACACTCTAAACATTACATTTTTAATGATAGCTGAGAGTTCTCACTCGTGTCTGTTGACAGAAGCTGCTGATAATACACTGTCATAGCAATCTGGTAAGAACTAGTGGGATGCGGTTTTTTGTACTACTTCCCATGTGCAAAGTCACATTTACTATCTAACTGTATGCTTTAATGATTAAAAAATTAAGTAAAAAGTCTTGTTTCTCATTCTGCTTACCTCCACTAACAACCAATTTCTTAACCTACTTTTCCTTATAGAACAAAAGGAATTTATTTTTCTACAGGAGGCTCATAACAGAAATTTTAAATTTCACAAACTAAACAGTTTTCCTGTTAATTCATGAGCACCACCGAGTGTTTGCATGAGCCATGTTCCTTTTGAAAGATCCAACCTAAGAGCAGTCTCTCTCTATCGAGTAAAAACGCTATTGGGCTGGAGACCGCAAAGAAACACGTAGTAAATGAAAAAACAAAGGTAAGTCAACAGTATTAGTAACATTTGTAGAGCTAAAAGGTATTATTACAGTCTGATAGTAGCAGCTATCATTGACGAAGTGCCTGCTGGATGATAGGTGTATTGCTAAGTATGCCATAGGCATTATTTCATTTAATCCTAAACAGTAACCCATGTGGTGGCCATTACCTTACCCATTTTCTGGATGAGGAATCTGAAGCTAGGCAAGTTAATGCAAAACTTATATGCATGGATGGAGCCAGAATTCAAAGCAAGCTTCCCTGTTTTCATACCTAGCTGTTACACCACATCGCCTCTAGTGTTAAACCCCAGTTTCCATTTAATGGAAAAAAATTAACTGGACAACAAGCTGATAAAACATGCTTTTTCTGTTCTAGAAATTGGAAAAGACATCTCTTCTCATATGAGGTGGTCAGTCGGGGCACACGGTCTGAAGTGCAAGTGTTTTTTCAGGTATGGGGCATTACATGTGCTGGGCTTTGGCAGGGCTTTTGTAACCAATGGGATCTTAGAAGTCCAAGTCCAAGCAGCTGCTGATGCTTGAACCACCCTAAAATATTCCAGGTGAACTTTTCAGGAATCCTCCTAGAAATGATTCATTGCCTTCCAAGGTCATTCACTCCATCTTTGGATCATTCAGAAGCTGTCACAGCATTTCCCTGCTCGTGAGGCATGCAGTGTCACCTTGGACAGACCCATCCTTTTTAAAGGAAGATTCACTAAAAAGTGAGAATAATTAAGAGTTGTCATATCATGACAAACGTCGGTCCCTACAAGACCCCCAGAGTAGGCTGCATTGGTCACTGATGGGTAAGGGATCAATTTGCATAAGGCCACTGGGATATTTTGTGAGTAAAACGTCCTACATCCTCTGATTTCAAACTGGTGAAATTGCCTAAACCAAGATGTTTTTGTTTAAAAGACATGCAGAGGCACACACATACATTGGTTTTTGTTCCTGCTATTAAAAAAAACGTTCTGCCCCTCTCTAACTTCCACATATCCTTCAACCATCACGTGCCCCTAAGTCTTCCCTTTCTTAACTTAAGCATCTCTCTTTTCTTCAGTCACCCCTCCTAAGGTAAGATTTAATGCTCATATGCTCCTGAAGTGTTCTTGCTGCTTTATACCTCATTTTTAAGTTCTTTTGCATAAAACCTACTTCAGAAGCTCAGCTCTGGTACGAGGATTACTCCCTCACACTCTAGAACAGCAAAGAATGATACTTTCTCTCTCTCATTCCTAAAACCATGCTTGTATCCAAGTCACCAAGAGGGTACTACTATCTTCTACAGCCACATCACACAGCTGTCTTTTGAGTTAACTGTCAAGGCCACAAAACCCCTTTGATGCACTGCTGCACTTTAATGTACTATTTCTTCTTCATCCTTCATTTTATAGTTGGTATTATAGGCTCAAGATCCAAAGTCTAGGCTGGAGCTTATCCTGTCAGATTCTGTCTATACCTTTGGTTTGTTGCCACCTTGGTATTTCTATTCTGCCCTCCAGAATATTCCCAATCTCTTGTTTTTTTAATCCACACATAAACCAAGGACACCTTCTTAATTCAAGCATGATATAGCTGGTTAGACACAGAGATTCTTTCTGTGGCTGTGGATCTCAATGGTACCTAACTAGCAAGATACATGCCCCCAATTTCTCTTAATAAAATGTTCAAAATATTTAGGGGAGGCTGCTCAAAGTAAAATGGTAAATGCTGATGAGAGTGGGTAAGAGATTTTTAAAACATTCAAAATTTTCAACACTTATTTGTTGAGTGGTTAAATAAATTGTAGATCCTAATTTCACCTTTTATATTCTTTAATGTCAACATTCCTCCAACACTCATTCATTCAATGAACTGTTACTAAGTACTTACTATGTACCAGGTGTGTGTTAAGCTACAAAGACAAGTAAGGCAGGCAATCTTCTCTTTAATGAGCACCTAGCCTGGTTACAGTGGTAGGAACAAAGGAGAGGACACTCAGTGAAAATGCAACTACGATGCAGCACATAGAACTGTGAGAGCACAAAAGAAAGAGCTAACTCTGCCCAAAATTTGTGTGTAGAGCTGAGAGTCGGGAGAACTACCTGGAGAGGTTAATATTTCAGCCGAATTCTGCAGGGGAAGTGAGACTTAGCCAGGTGAAAAGGAGGGGACAAACATTTTCCACTAGAAGAAGCTACAGAAAGTACAGCTGGCCTGGGTTAGGGCAAGTCATTTACTACAGTGCAAATGCAGGTAACTGGGACACGGTATTGAAAGGTGAGTCAAGAGAGGCAGACAGAGGACATGTAATAGTGACCCTCAGGTGCCATTTCATGACATTGAGACTCTACTTATAATTTAAAGAGCAAAGAACGATTTGGAGACTAACAGGATCAGATTTACATTTTAACAAGATCATCCAAGTTGCAGGAAAGGAAAGGCATCAGAGGTGGGTGATATTAGAGCAGAAAGGTCATTTAGGAGATGTTATATAATCTAGGTGGAAATAATTACGGTGTTAACTCGGACAATGGTTTGGAAAGAGTGGGATGAATCCCAAAGATATTAAAGAGGTACGTCTACATATTTTAGTAACTTTCTGCATGAAGTAGAAGAGGGAGAAGTTAAGAAAGAAGCCTAGTCTTCTGCCTTAGGAAACTGGTGGAAGATAACCCTATTGACTAAAGCAGGAAGCTAGTGCGGGAGACAGGTTAGGGATGTGCGTTGATGGGACACACAGGAAGAGGTTTGTTGTGGCCACGCTGAGCCAGTGGTAGTGGGGCATTAGGAAGGAGATGTCAAGGAGACAATCAGTAGAGAAATGTGGATAGGACTTAGGAGGCATCAGTATCAGTTAGCTGAATCCATAGGAGTAGATGTTATCTCCCAGGAACCTAAACAGAACAAGAGCAAGAAAAAGAATACAGCAGAGAATAAAGTCTGCTGAGCATTGCTAATGCTAACTTATTACCTCTACATAGTAGTTTTCTATGTAATAGCAAAATAATCTGTCTTAGTCAAATAACTAAAACCAATAAAAAAAATTATTCCAGGGGTTGACTATACAGGGACAAGGAAGAAATAAACAAAACAGACTAATGCAATTTTTAACACATGTATACTTTGTTCTTTAAAACACCTGGGAAGGTTATTTTCTTTAACCAAAAAATATGTTCTCCTCCATTTTTCTTGACACAAACAACTCTCTTGGTCTATATTTTGTTTTGAAACATTTTCAGACATTGGTGGAATTTTACTTTACAAAAAAAAAATCAGCACAGGTTCACAGATAAAAGGCATGTGAACATGGCGTCAGGTATACAATAGGATACAGTGAAGACTGAAAAACTGGAACACTGAAGCCCCAATTAAAGGGGGCAGATGCTACTTAGCTCGTGGCCCTTGATGCCATAGAACAACTCAGGCCCCATTTTGCAAGTTCTCCATTTTTAAAGCAGAAACAAAAACTCTGGATTTATATGGGATTTTGGTGGGGAAGAACTATTTAAAAATG
Source organism: Globicephala melas (assembly GCF_963455315.2). NCBI lineage: Eukaryota > Metazoa > Chordata > Mammalia > Artiodactyla > Delphinidae > Globicephala > Globicephala melas. The sequence goes on along the minus strand of NC_083324.2, from coordinate 12,575,049 downwards.
TTAGGAAGCCCAATATAGGCCAATTTTTCAAATTAAACACATATGCTGGCCACTAGTCTCCAAATTTTAGTTGAGGCCCTTAATAAGCAACTTCCTAAAAACTGATAGTTAGTTGTTCCCCAAATCTCAGTGCCAAGTATAAAATTTCAACCAGTTAATGACATATTTAAGGCACAAATGCAGATGAAAATGTTTCATTTCCAGCTTCTGGATGACTTGTAAGACTTCGTACACATCTCACCCTTCACTCTTCCCAGATCCCGAAGTGATTTCACCTTGTGGCCACCAGGATGAGCACGCATTTTAAGTGGCTGATAAATACAGGCATCTTTCTGCTGAGAATTTGTCACTGTGATTAATTAAAGACCCAAGTGTAGGAGGGAAACTTCTGTATTCTTCCCTGTGCAGTGATTTTTTTTTTTTTTTGAGAGAGTATCTTATCACAATTAAAATCCAGTTCACAGCTTACCAAAATTTTTCCTGGCAAACACGACAGCATTCATAACGCCCAAGCCGTGTAGAGGAGCTGACATCCTGTCCACTGCTTGACTGCACGTTAAATTCCCACATGAAAAGCAGTCAGTACCCAGATAAACATGGTTTGAGGGAACTTAAAATGGCTTGTGCAAGATTAAACATGTCATTTTAAAAGGATTTTCCTTCAGGAATGCCTTTTCCTCCAACTGTGGAAGTAATTCAAGGGGTTCCTACCATTTCTTATTTGAGTTCTCCTATATCTGCGTTTGACGGTCACCTAGATTTCTGTGGAAAGGCTGGGAAGTGTTAAGGAATTATTTTACTATAAACAGCCAGTTGGACAAGCAACAAGCATTTATTAAGTACCAACTACTAAAAAGAAGAGAGGGAGGGAAGGAGACACAAAGGAAGAAACAACCAAGAAACGTAATACTGGCCCTTAGGAAGCTTGCTGTCTGGTTGCACTGGCAGCCATATACCTGAGAATACTTTTTTTTTTTTTTTTTTTTTTGCGGTACGCGAGCCTCTCACTGCTGTGGCCTCTGCCGCCGCAGAGCACAGGCTCCGGACGCGCAGGCCCAGCAGCCATGGCCCACGGGCCCAGCCGCTCCGCGGCACGCGGGATCCTCCCGGACCGGGGCACGAACCCGCGCCCTCCGCATCGGCAGGCGGACCCCCAACCACTGAGCCACCAGGAAAGCCCCCTGAGAATACTTTTAAAGGAACAAATCACAATTTTTGACTACCAACATGTGCAAGCAGTGCTGTAAAGTAGAATGCGCCAGCCGTGCTACAAACTTGAGCCAATGTGAAAGTGACAGAACACTTTCAACAGAAACTTGAGTACTTCCTTTTGGTATGGACTTTTTTTTAAAGCTACCACTTGAACGTTCATTAAATCTCAGGAATGAATCTGAGCACTCTGCATGCATGAGTCTCCAGAACTAGTTGGTAAATATATAATTACTCTCACCATTCACTTGAGGAGTTTGAAGTTAGAGAGGTCGAGTAACTTACTGAGAATCATACAATCAGCAATCTGGGATTTGTCTCCAGTTCTGCCTGACTCAAAACCAAGAGTTTTAATTACCAGGTGACACGGTTCAGTACCTGTAACGTTGTTTGGCACAAATTGAAGCACCCAGTAAATATGTGATCCAAGAATATTTTCTTGGAGAGATATTTATCACTAGCCACAAAGATTTGTCTCACCCCTCCCAAAAATGCCTTTGTGATTTAAATATTTTGAATCAGTACAATGCTTGAAAAAAGACATTATGATGTCACACATTATTAAATATAACACTTTAATAAACTCACTGTCTTTCTAGCCACACTTAAAACATCCTACTCGAAATATCTTGTCAATTTTTACCATGCCTTCTGAAAACAAGTATTTCTAAATTAAGTTACATTCAGAAAATAATTATCTGATGTTTGGCAAAGGAACATATAGATAAGGTTTTAGAAGGCTGCTTGTCCTTGGCCAAATCACTGTCCTTCACTGATATCAATTTCAGGGACTGTCCCATGAGAGTGCAACTTCCAGGTTTGCAAGTCTACGGTTCTGTGATTTGGAAACATCAAGTATAGTTTCAGATCAGCAAGTGAATAAAGGAATCTTTGTTACTTATAGGTCTTGAGGCAACATGGAGCCAGTGTGGATGGATGGAAAACCAGGACTCCTTGACCCACTTGGGGAAGAAGGACAATGGTCAAAGAAACTAATCCGTCTGTAGGGGCTACCAGAGTCCAAGGCCACAGCTAGTTAAAACACCATAATTTGGATATAAAAACATAAAAGCCGTTTAAACAGCTGGCAGCCTTCTGGTTTAGACCCAGTGGGAGTTTTCCTTAACGGAGCCAATACAGTTCTACACATAGTAGGTACTCAGTAAGTATTTCTTGGATGAATGAATAATTTCCCCCTTATCTTTTATGAGAAAGCAAGTTCAGCACAACAAAGGGACGATGGAGGTCTGCTTCTGGGGAAGAAACCTAAGAGTTCAAGGGCAGATGTGCTTTCAAAGTTTCATAAAGTAGAGGATCCTTGTTGATGAATCAGTGCCCAGGGCTCTATATCTCCCAGACATCTAGCTGATGTGATGGACATTTTAAAGGAAGGTAATTTACGAGATCATTATAAGAAAATCAAGTTTGGATTTACACTCCAAACCAACAGTCAAAACTTTTATTTTCAATGATGTCATCTCTGAATTATTTTGACTTCTCAAAGATTAATTACTTTGGGAAAAGAGTGTTTATAACAGTGCAAAAAGTTATTTTCTGTCAATGAGTATTGGACAAGAAGGCAGAAAATCTAGCGCTACTGCATTCAGCAAGCTAGGGCCAGGGGGTCTGATCTAGCAATGGGGATGGACATGAGCAAGCACTAGCTGTGTGTTCTGGAATCCCAACGCGGAGCTAGAAATCGTGGCAGGACTCCATTCTTGGGATGTGTGTACGGGAGGAGAAAGGAGGAGAAGCAAGGCATGCTTTAGTTCTAACAGCAGAATCAGCATGGTACACAGTGAAGGTAAGTAAAGTGACTTTCATAGCCTCCCAGAAGCTTCTGTGGGCCTGACAGATCCTTATGGAAGTAGGGCTCTAAGGAGGTAACTTAGAAGCTTAGTCATTGTTACCGTGACTCTGGTCCTGAAGCTGGTGTACGGCTGGCAAAAGGCATTTAATGCCATCAATTTGTCCCTGCTTCTTTCCAATAAACATTTACTGAAAATGGATGATGTACTAGACACTCTGCATACAAAGTTGAAATTGATTAAGATACAAAGATTCACCACCTCAAAAATCCCATACCAATTCTCCAGGGGAAGGATTAATTAATTAATGTACATTTTAATGAGGACCTTTCAGGGAAATATCAGAGGATCCAGGTGTGAAAAAATGATAGAAAGACACAGGAACTAAACAATACTCTTGGGCCTGAGTTCTGGTTCATATTCTGTGGAAGACTAATAAATAATTTGATTCTGGGAATAGGCGAAGTGAAAGTTATGGCAGTTATAAAGTTGTAGGAAAGGGTGGGTTCAGGAACTTTACTGGGCATGGCAAACTGGCTTATTTAGAACTGATTTGTTTTATGAAGGAATAATTAGACATAAAGTAGGAAAGGAAGGAATAGGAGAAGCTGATGATGACATTGGAAATCTGAATTAAGATATAGAACAATAACAGGGGGGCACTGTAGATTCCAGAACAGGAAGGAGATACAAAGAAAAGGATGTTTATGGAAGACTGTTCTGGCAGGTGTGTGCAGGATGGATTGGCAGAGGGAGGAGAGATGACAGAGACACACTGAGAAGCTATTTTAGGAACAGCTGTGAAGTTTTCATCTAGGGCAGTGGTCCTTATTTTCAAATGATAAAATGCTCTAATGGACGGTCTAATTTGGAAGACTAGAAAAATAAAATAATTATCATGTTGGTTCTCACCTCTCCCTTGAATTCCTTCTTCCAGAATACGGGAATATTTATAGGAACTTAGGTATAACCTAAACATTTTTTATAGAAAACTATTATTTGGCAGCTGGACACAAGAAAGGAGATTGTCTTTGCTCATTCCTTCGTCCACTCCCATGTAGCATCAGACAAGATGCTCAGAGACTGAGAAAATGTTTGAAAAGCATATGTGCCAGGGAATCTATAAATTAGAATTCTCTAACCAGGTCCCCAGGGGCCAGGATGAACTTCTAATGACTCAAAGAGAAATGACATTACTATTTGTAATAGTAAATGATGATAGTGACGATGACAATGTTCACCTTTTAGGAAAAAACTAAATGTACTATAAACCACGCCCTGGAGGCATTTCACACACAGTGGCTGTATAAGATGAACCTGACTGTTAAGTAGTTTAAAAGACTTGCTTAAGCTCTCAGCTTATAAAAAATAGTCTGGATTTGAACATAGGTGTGTTTGTGTCTATAGTACAATGTTCCCACTGCATTGTTTCATTAATTGGGAGAATGACAGAAAAAGGACACAGTGTCTCATAAGCTTGGAAAATATAGTTTATGGTCAGATTCTAGTGCTACAGTGTATGATTAAGATATCTGAAATCTGCCCTCCATGTTTGAGGTCACAGACCTTTTTTTTTTTAACATCTTTATTGGAGTTTAATTGCTTAAAATGGTGTGTTAGTTTCTGCTTTATAACAAAGAGAATCAGCTGTACATACACATATATCCCCATATCTCTTCCCTCTTGCATCTCCCTCCCTCCCACCCTCCCTATCCCACCTCTCTAGGTGGTCACAAAGCACTCATATGATCTCCCTGTGCTATGTGGCTGCTTCCCACTAGCTATCAGTTTTACATTTGGTAGTGTATATATGTCCATGCCACTCTCTCAGTTTGTCCCAGCTTACCCTTCCCCCTCCGCATGCCCTCAAGTCCATTCTCTAGTAGGTCTGCATCTTTATTCCCGTCCTGCTCCTAGGTTCCTCATGATCAATTTTTTATTTATTTATTTATTTTTCTGTGGTACGTGGGCCTCTCACTGTTGTGACCTCTCCCGTTGCGGAGCACAGGCTCCGGACACTCAGGCCCAGTGGCCATGGCTCACTGGCCCAGCCGCTCCGCGGCACGTGGGATCTTCCTGGACTGGGGCATGAACCCGTGTCCCCTGCATCAGCAGGCGGACTCTCAACCACTGCGCTACCAGGGAAGCCCCACGATCTTTTTTTTTTTTTTTTTTTAGATTCCATATATCTTCATAGACCTTTTATGGAAATAGAGATGCCAATATTTAGCGAATTTGAATGTGTTGTCTAATATTGATAAACAAAAATCTGAGATGAAAATCTGTTTCATCAGTGTTTTGGGAGAATTACCAATATCTTTGGAGAAACATCAGAGATAAATAAGAGGCTATCTCGTCACACATTATTTCTCTAGCAAGCAGTCTCTTACCTGTGGACACTTAGCCAATATTATAATAGACTTGTTGGAAGCCTAGTGGAAATAAAAATTTATGAGGCACTACTTTATCTTTGAAGTAATTCAGACTTCGAACTTTTGAAGAGATCGGTTCTGCATAATTTAATAAAATGCAAAACCTTAACCACATTTTATTTGTATATTATATAAATGGGAAAATATCTTTAATTGTTTCAACAATAAATCTGCTGCCCTCATCAAGAGCTCGCTCCATTCTACCCCCTGGTCAGTCCGCCTGGTTATCATCCACTCATCCTCCTTGAAGGGTGCCTGTGTATCTGCTGGAAATGCTGCCCTCACCTCCCAGGCAGCATAAGGCCTTCTGATCCACTTCACCACCTCCCTGTCCAACACCTTGCCCAAGCCTCGATGACAGCAGCTACATCATCACTGGCTTTATATTAGAGAATAGCAACATGAGCTAGAGAAGTGCACCAGTCCTTGTTTGCACCACTTGAGGGTAACCCAGCTGAAATTCCGATCCCGGCTGGTCAAGTTCTAGGGCCCATACTCTTAACCACTGCGTGAGGTCTTTACAGGACACACACTTTATATATTTTTGCATCTCGGAACTTAGCAAGATACCAGACATGTCAGTGGGACTCAATGAAGAAATGAACAAATACTTTGAATTAGAAGAGGGCTTTGGCTGCAGCCCACACCATGGTTACAACCTACCCAGATGGACTGTCAGACAGCGAGTGAAAAGGCAACAATAATTGAATACCTCCTCTACACCATCTTCTGGAGGAAACTTAAGTTAAAAAAGGTACTTTGAAGAAAGCTCTCTCCTTGTCTGTTCCCACTGCTCACCTCCTCACACCCCAATAACAATAGTAGCTGGCTCGCTTTGCTGAGGTCTCTTTTGCCATGTGCCAGATCTCTTTCCCCCAGATAACGTAAGGAGAGGCCTTCACTCAAAGCTTTCAACAGTTTTCTACTTTTCTACATGTTTAATCAAAAACTCATCTCAGCTATAGATCTCTCTAATCCAGTCTTATTTCTCATTATTTCCCCAAATGCATCTTTTAATTTCCACAGTCACAAAAATATACCACTCTTACAATTCTCCTGAATTTCATTTTGTAGTCTCTTTATAATTTTCTGAGTAATGCAAGGGTCGGCAAACTACATCCTGCCACTTGTTTTTATACTGCCTGAAGAAGAATCATTTTTAAATTTTAAATGGTTAAAAAAAATCAAAAGAAGAGTACTATTCTATGACATGTGAAAATGATATGAAATGCAAGATTCAAAATCTGTAAATAAAGTTTTATTGCAACACAACCAATTTGTTTATACGGTATCTAAGGCTGATTTTATGCTGTAACAGTAGAGATCAGTAAGTTACAACAAAGACCATTTGGCCCAGAAAGCCCAAAATATTTACAATCCGTACTTTATGGGAAAAGTTTGCCAGCCTCTAGGATAATGGGATAAAACAATGATGCCCAATTGTTGAGTATCTACTCTGCATGAGACACATGTCTATCCATTTGTTATTTCATTGAGACCTCCCATCTGGGGGAGATAGGAATTATTTTCTCAAATTGTAAATAAGAGACTAGGACTAAACAACTACACTAAAACGTTTTAGAACTAGAAGCAGAACTAAAATCTTTTGGACTCCACAGCTCATTCATGGTTTTTCCTCTGTGATGAGCTCTCTCTTCATAGTCTTGAGAACAAATGAACACATCAATGAGTGTAAAATCACACAGTACACGTTGAATACATAAGCAATGTGGGATGCCAAGTAATGAAGTGGCCCTAGAGAAATCCAGCCAATTCAGAAAGAGTCTTTGCATCAGTACAGCTTCTTGGTCTCCTTCTTCTCAATTCCTAACTGTACCTGGCACACAGCTTCTTTTTGGGGGGGCGGGGGGGTGGTTAAACATTAAACAATTGCAGATCCTTTCAGGTAGAACTTCAGAATTACTTTTTATCAGTTTTGTCTTTTACCTGGTGATCAATTTGTTCTTTAAAAGAAAAGATTTTTAAAAGTACAATATTGTTCCTTGAATCCCATATGACAATTTTAAAATCAGTGTTTCATACCACTGAGCTGTCTGAGTTACCTAGGGTCACTGTCCTTTATTTTCCAGGACATATGGAATGTATTAAAGAGAAAAAGACAAAGAAAAAAGCTCATTTTTTCCCCCTAAGCACCCATATCTGAATCTCACGTCAAAACTAAGGAGAATCTACAGTGATATGGAAAGTAAACAAAAGAAATCCAACCAAGATAACATAGGTAAACCTGTGTGATTTTTTTTGTGACCCAGATGAAACTGATGCATTCTGACTACTAGTTAATTCTGGCTCATATTTAGAAATAACTGACAGAGTGGCAGGTCCCAAGCTTAATCCTTGGAAAGGTAACTGACCCTTAAGAGAACAGTATTATTTTTCCATAGCTATCTTTTGGACTTGCCTCTAATAATGAGAGCCAACGGTTATTGATTATCACCACGTTTTATGCTCTCCACATATATTAATTTATTTAATCCTCACAATGGCATTGTGAGGTGGGTAATGTTCATATTAACCCCATTTCACAGATGAATAAGCAAAAGTACAGGGAGGCTGGGGGACTTGCCTACTGCCCTTCAGTTAGTGACCGAGCCAGTACTGAACAAAAGTAACTCAGAGTGTGCACCCCTAACCACATGATACACTGCGTCTGGCTTGCTTCCTGATGTTTCACAACCACTTAACTAAACATCAAATGGTAAGTAGATCATGTAATTAAATATTTTCACTGTGTAATGTGGTGACTGCTCCCCAAGAAAAACCTGTTCATTTGATTGTCAGTATCTTTTCCTAAGGGGCAATTGTCATGAAGATGGATTCCCCCAAAAGACTTTTGATAATATCATTTAGTTTGGTGGCTCTGCAAATAAACAAGAAAAACAACAGCAAACATGTCCTCATGGGAAATTCTAAATCTTACTTAGTACTGTCTTTAAGATTTTAGCATTTACATGAGCATACTGAAAACATCTCTCTATGTCTATAACTTGTCTGGAAAGTAATTTCACATCTTTAATGAAAAAAGATGATCAATAAAACAACAGATTATCATGTTTTAAATACAGCAACACACATGCAAAAATCAATATGAAGTCATTAAGCTAGTCAATATGGAGACCTGGAGACCAAAAATTATCCAGATTACAATGAATTTTTTTGTAATGACATTCTTATTACAAATCTATTTGTGCAATTCTGAAATAATCAGTCCTAAGGACACACCAAATTATACTGAGAAGTTGAAAAACAAGGGGAAAAAAAGCAAACCCTTTGCTTTCCCTCAAACAGCATTTGTTTAAGATAAAAGGAATAGCTCTAATTTCCTTACCTTCACAGTCTCGTTTATTTTGCTATTTCAGTGGGGCCACATATCACCATTTACTTAAGAGGAGAAATGTATGTGGTGTTTTTCATATTTTCTATTCTACCTCATTCCACAATAAGTTTATGGAGTCAAATAGAATATAAAAGAAAAGCGTCTGTCATGGACTTTGTTCTAGGTTTATGCATTAAGGTATTTAAAAAAAAAAAAAAACAAGGAAAGATATGGTGACCTCTAAACCAATCTCTAGTCCCTGAGTTAGCTGGGGAGTTTCAGGAGAGAACATTTGTAACGTAAGATTTTCCATTCTTGCACTATTTCCAAATCTTAGCTACATTAATGTAAGTAGGGCAGAGAAAAAGACTGATTGGATTTTCCACAAAATGGCCACCTCTAAATTAAATATAGCTTGGGAGCTGTCCTGCTATTTTCTAGTGATACAGAATTACTGATTTAATCAGGTAAATATAAAAATTATTTTCTGAGTCCCTTCACTTGTTTAGGTAAATTTCTATACTATGTTCCTGAGGAAACCAATGAATATCTTCAAGCTTGATTTATTTTCTTAGGATGCCATTTTAAGCTCAAAAAAATCCTAAAAGAAGATGCATTTTCTTAATAAAAGCAGAGTAACTGATGCTAAACTATTTCACATTATTCTTGCCTGCTGAAGTTTATGCTAGTGCCACATTATATACCACTTTCATTATAATACTTCGGCTGTAATTATCTTATGAGAAAATATGGTCAATAACATGAAAACAAATCACAAATTTGGAAAGTAGTAGAGTTAGTGTCAAATGCAGCATCACTACATATGCTTTGCTCTTTCATTTTGATCTTGATCAATCTGGATACATATTTATTCTATTCTGAGTAAATTCAGTAACAATATAATGAAGGAAATCTTGTTACAATCACAGATTTGTGGATTAATGAAAACCAGTACTATAAAGCAATGTTATCCTCATCCTTTCAAGTATATTGAGAGAATACTGCTTCCAGTTACAGTGGTGTAGTTTCTATCAGACCCCAGAGAAAAACTATAAATTCTGAACAAAATTACCTGAAGGCACTGGAGAACAACAAAGAAAAGGCAAACTCTGTGTTGGAGAAGGCTGGGGGGAGCAGGAGGGAATATAAACTTGGAAGAAGGTAATGACACAGTGAGGATCCTGTTTTTACACCTTTCCTATCAGAGGACAGGCGCCCGTGTGAGGTACTACAATTCAGATATAAACCTGCAGTTTTACTGGCATGAAGAACCAGAGGATCAAGTCCGAAGTGCCCACAACAAGGTAGTGAGAATGCTACTAAAGAAATAGAGTCAGAGAGGGAAAAATCCCCTATTCTGGGCAAAAATTCTGCCCAAGTCTCTGGCTGACCCCATGAGTGGAACAGACTCCAAGGAGCCCAACTAAGAGAAAAAGTGCTGCACAGATTCTAGCTACTAAAATCACAAAGGAGATAGGCATTTAGAATTTGAGTTGAGTCATGTCGACTGCTAAATTGTGTTTCAATATGCATCAGAAGAACATAAAAGAATACAGAGTTTCTACAACATATTGACAAAATCAAAGATAAAATCCAAAATTTAGATATACACAGAAACGAGAAAACATGGCATATAATCAAGGAAAAGGAAATTAATCTAGATTGAGCTTGAGATATTCAGTTACCAGAAAACCATTTAAAAGTAGCTAATACCACCAAAAGCACAAGCAACAAAAACAAGTGAAACTATATCAGACTAAAAAACCTCTGCACCGTAAAATAAACGATCAACAAGATGAAAAGGCAACCTACAGAATGGGAGAAAATATCTGCAATCCACCTAACTAATAAGGGGTTAATATCCAAAATATACAGGGAATGCATACAACTCAATAGCGTGCGCGCACGCACACACACACACACACACAATCCAATCAAAAAATGAGCAAAGGACCTGAATAGTCATTTTTCCAAGGAAGATATTCAAATGGCCAACAGATACATGAAAACGTGCTCAATGTCACTAATCATCAGGGAAATGCAAATCGAAACAATAGATATCACCTCACTCCTGTTAGAATGGTTATGATCAAGAAGACAAGAAATAACAAACATTGGTAAGGATGTGGAGAAAAGGGAACCTTTGTGCACTCTTGGTGGAAATGCAAATTGGTGTAGCCATTATGGAAAACAGAATGGAGGTTTCTCAAAAAATTAAAACTACTATATGATCAACAAATTCCACTTCTGTGTATTTATGCAAAGAAAATAAAAACTCATTCCATGACACCACCATCACTCTGATACCAAAACCAGACAAAGATATCACAAAAAAAGAAAATTACAGGCCAATATCACTGATAAACATAGACACAAAAATCCTGAAAAAAAAGTAAGCAAACTGACTCCAAAAATACATTAAAAGGATCATACTCTATGATGAGGTGGGATTTATTCCAGGATGCAAGGGTTTTCCAATATCTGCAAATCAATCAATATGATATACTACATTAACATAATGAAGAATGAAAAAAATCATCATCTCAATAGATGTAGAAAAAGCTTTTGATAATACTCCACATCCAATGAGGGGAAATGTTAAACTAATAAATATGGTGGGGAGGGAAAAGGGTAAGCTGGGATGAAGTGAGAGAGTAGCATTGATGTATACACACTACCAAATGTAAAACAGTTAGCTAGTGGGAAGCAGCTGCATAGCACAGGGAGATCAGCTCGGTGCTTTGTGACCACCTAGAGGGGTGGGATAGGGGAGTGGGATGGGGGAGTGGGATGGGGGAGTGGGATGGGGGGGTGGGAGGGAGATGCAAAAGGGAGGGGATATGGGGATACATGTATGGGGATACATATAGCTGACTCAATTTGTTATACAGCAGAAACTAACACAACACTGTAAAGCAACTATACTCCAATAAAGGTGTTAAAAAGTATAAATAAATAAATAAATAAGGTGTTTCTTTTTGGAAAAAAAGTTCCACATCCATTTATGATAAACACTCTTCAGAAAGTGGGCATAGAGGAAACATACCTCAACATAATAAAGACCATATATGGCAAACCCACACCTAACATCATACTCAGCTAACATCATACTTAAAAATAAAAAGTATAAAAAACACTAAGTTAAAATGATATATCCTCTCCCTGTTCACTGCAGCATTATTTACGATAGCCAAGACATGGAAGCAACCTAAGTGGCCACTGATGAATGAATAAACAAAGAAAATATGGTATACATACAATGGTATATTACTGAGCTATAAAAAAGGAAATCTTGCCATTTGTGATAACATGGATGGACCTTGAAGGCTTTATGATAATTGAAGTGAATCAGACAAAGAAAGACAAATACCATATGATCTCATTTATACGTGGAATCTTTAAAAAAAAAAAACAAAAGTAAAACATAAAAACCCCCACAAAAGGGCTTCCCTGGTGGCGCAGTGGTTGAGAGTCCACCTGCCGATGCAGGGGAACACGGGTTCGTGCCCCGGTCCGGGAAGATCCCACATGCCGCGGAGCGGCTGGGCCCGTGAGCCATGGCCGGTGAGCCATGGTCGCTGAGCCTGCGCGTCCGGAGCCTGTGCTCCGCAACGGCAGAGGCCACAACGGTGAGAGGCCCTCGTACCGCAAAAAACAAACAACCAAACAAAAAACAAAACCTCCCACAAAAATCCTGAACTCACAGTAACAGAGAACAGATTGGTGGTTGCCAGAGGTAGGGGATAGGGGTAGCGGTAATGGGCGAAGCTGGTCAAAAGTTACAAAATTCTAAAAATAAATAAGTTCTGGGAATGCGTTATACAGAATGGTGACTATAGTTAACCGTACTGTACTATATATATGAAAGTTTCTCAGAGAGTAAATGTCAAAAGTTCTCACTGCAAGAAAAAATATATAACTCTGAGAGATGATGGATGTTAACTAAACTTGTAATCATTTTGCAATATATACATCTATCAAATCATTACTTTGTACATCTTAAACGATGTTATACGTCAATTATATCTCAATAAGGCTGGGAAAAAAAACACTAATGCTTGAAGAATTTGAATGATGTGCTTACAATTTCACAGAGAGCTGAAAAGTGAGACTAGCACTTACTTCAAGGACTTTCTTTGCAAATGCCATGCCTTTACCATAAGGTGGTGGTTTGAAAAAATCCACTTTCTCATTTAATGTCAGTATCTTCAGCCCTAACTGTCCAAGTTCGTAACATATTTCCAAGGGACACATGTAAGTCTTCCTTCAATGTATTTTCTTGTTCTTTTTAAAATTTACATTTACATTGTCACCACTTAGAGCCTTTCTTATTTTACACATCAAGCCTTGCCTGTGCTCCTTCTCTAGTCGTATCTTCCTCAGATCTTTCCTTCATACTTTCTACTAAATCATTCTTTATAAAATATGGTACCATACAGCTCCAAATTTATTATAAGTCAACACAGTCTTAAAATAATATTCAAACCTAGAATACCTAAAGTTTTATTCATCTACCATCTGGCTAATGCCTTCAACCTTATTTTCTATAACCCCTTTATTCGAGGCCTCAGAAAAGAGAAAAAAAGGCCACATACCATGTATATAAATATTTAAAAGATATAAATCAAGCAACATAGTAAATACAATCTACTTATGCTTGTTTTATATACTTTCATATCAATAAAATTGAAAAATATGTGCAAAGTGAGCAAAAATATGAGCAAGTTACTTAAAAGGTAACTAATATAACTATGCTAAAGGTTATAAAGGAAAATATGCACTTAGTAAATAAACAAATAAGAATCTCAGCAGAGAAATAGCAAGTATACAAAAGAACTGAATGGAAATTTGAGCGCTAAAAATACAATACGTGAAAATAAAGAGTTAATTCAGTGAGGTTAAATACCACATTGAGGTGAAATAGGCATCAGTACCCTTGAAGATAAATATATAGAAAACATCTAATCACAAGAAGAGCAAGGAGAAAGGGTTGAAAAAAACAGAGCCTCAGAGACCTATGGGACAAAATAAAATGGTCTAATATAAAGGTAATTGGATTCCAGAAGATAAAGAAAGGGATACAAAAAATACTTCAGGGGTTTTCCCTGGTGGCGCAGTGGTTAAGAATCCTCCTGCCAATGCAGGGGGCATGAGTTTGAGCCCTGGTCCGGGAAGGTCCCACATGCCATGGAGCAACTAAGCCTGTGTGCCGCAACTACTGAGCCTAAGCTCTAGAGCCCACGTGCTACAACTACTGAGCCCACATGCCACAACTACTGAGCCTACGTGCCACAACTACTGAAGCCTGCACACCTAGAGCCCGTGCTCTGCAGCAAGAAGCCACTACAATGAAAAACCTGCATACCACAACGAGGAGTAGTCCCTGCTCACTGCAACCAGAGAAAGCCCGAGCGCAGCAACGAGGACCCAACGCAGCCATAAATAAATACTTTAAAAAATAAAGGCAAAATTTGTCCAAAATTTGGTGAAAGACATAAATTTACAGATTTCAAGAAGCACTGCAAATCCTAAGAGGGATACATGCAAAGAAAACCACACGTAGGCACATCTTAATCAAATTACTGAAATCTAAAGATTTCAGAACCTCACACCAGCCAGAGAAACACAACACTTTTACACGAACAACAATATTACTTACTAATGACTTCTTATCAGAAAAATTAAGTCCAGAAGACAGTAGAATGACATCTTTAAAGTGCTAGAAGGAAAAGAAAAACACTATATGCTCAGAATTCTGTATCTAGCAAAAATATTCTTCGAGAATAAAAGCAAAAGAGTTTCAGTTAAATGAAAATTAAGTTCTGTCATTAGTCAATGTGCATCACAAAAAACGCTAAATGAACTTCTTTAGGCTGAAGACAAATGCTCCTTGGATCTTTAGAAACGCACTAAGAGTACTAAAAATGTTAACTGTGTGGGTAAATATAAAAGATTATCTTTTTTCCTTCTAATTAAAAAAATATGATGCGACTTACAGCAAAAATTGTGAAACTGTATTTTGGGGTTTAAAATATATCTAGAGGAACTAAATACATATGACAAATAGAGAAAAAGGAATGAGGAGAAATGGGTAAATACGGCTAAACGGCAGCAAAGTTCTTTTCATTTCATGTGCAGTGATACAATATTAGATCTGAGTTGATGGTGGAAGGATATGTATATTATATATATATATATATATATATATATAGTAACCACTATAAAACCTACCAAAAATAATTCAACGAGGTATAGTTACGAAGACAGCAGATAAATGAAGTACAAGGAGAACACAGACTCCAAGATTACCAAAGATGCAAGAGAGAGAATTCAATGTTTGATTCAATGCCAGAATCCCTTCTATAAAACATGACCCATTCTGCCCCTACACTGCTCAAATACTTCCAAATGGGAGGGTTCGTAAAGTAGCCTGTTGCCCTATTTTTTCTGATCCCAAGTTACACGTGTCTGGAACAATGCCTCTTCCCTCCCACAAAAGTCTCTATTACCTTTCAATTAAATGTCTAAACATCCATTTCTTCTCTATAGTTTCCCCCCATTTATGCCTGGAGAGAGGAAGTTGTTCTTTTCTAGATGAGCTCCTAGATGACTTCATGCCACTCATCTCCTCTCCCAGCATCCAATTTATTTCCTTTATACCATTTGCCAAAAATTTAAAGGGCATGATGGTTCATTTTATTTGTTTAGTGAATATGCCTAGTACATAACATGTGCCCAATCACAATAAAATGAAATTAAAGCAAAGAAATAAACATCACCAGTACGAGAAGCTAACATTCAGCGGGTGTGTATCATGAGACAGACACTCTTCTAAAATATTTTACAGGTATTATCCTATTTAATCCTCACCTTAAAAAGGTATATTTTATACATAATAAAGCTAAGACACCGAGGCGTTAAGCGACTTGCCCAGGGTTATACAAACTGATAAGTAAAGCTGGGATATGAACCAAGAGTGAAGCATTTACCTGCTCCTGGGTCTTTACATAAGTCAGGGCTACTGTCCTGATGTCTTCTGCCTCATTGTATCTCTAGTTTTCTTTGCTTGCCTTTACACGACCTTCCTCCTTCTCTGGCCTCCCCATACCTCCCTATAAGGGATTATCTCTCATCCTCTTCCCTGATTTTCCCATTCTCCAGAAACCTACTCCAGCTGGCTCCAGGGTACTTGCCCAGTTAACAATCCCATCTTGGTCACAGACCTCAATTTGTCTTCTGATGCCAAATGGAATCAATAAAATTGTATTTTGTCAGGGATTACTAATCTTGCTTTAAATAACATGATCATTATCATATTATATTATTGAAAGTACATCCTGTTTATAAGATAGCTCCCAATGTGTGAATTTCCAGACTTCCCTTGAATGTTCCTTCAATTTTCAAATTTGATTTAGCTCTATCTGAATTATATTCTTTATTGAGTTTCTTGGTGTATATTCCCGAAGTATATATCTTCTGAATAAAGAGCAAGCTGATGTATGGACATGTTCCAAGCAGCAAAATTCTGGTTTGCTGACAAGAGTTTACTATTCTGTTAAAGAGTTACATAAGTTACTTTTATAGGCTATTGTTTGACATAGTCTTGGTTTCTTATCCATGATACTGAATCAGATATACTGTGGCAATAGCCCATAGAGTTCAATTTTATATTTCACTGTCTCATAACATCAGAGTTCACAGGTATTATCAAATAAGGTTTGCTTTCTTTGCTATTCCCTTTGATAATTAATGTCAAAACTATGACTCTGTTTTGGTCTGTCTCCATCAAAATCTTCTGTCATGTTGAAAATATCACTTTGCTTTAAGTCTAAGTCAGTTTCATCAGTGATGGCATGAAGATCTAAAACACAGCTGGTGTTCTTTCAACAAACGTTAAGCTCTACAAATATACTGAGTGGCTACTATTTTTAAGACTGTGCTAAATTCTTCAAGAGGGACAGTTGAGTAGGTAATTGGTCTGCTTCAAGCAATTTACAGTTTATTAATGGAGACAAATATGTACTCAAATAAGTCATAAAATGCATCACAAAAATTATTTGGTAGCCTTAGCTTTGTAGCAACAAACTGGATACTGGCCAATTATACTGAATTACGTGCAATGCCCCAAAGCAGAGGTTATTAATTCACCACTGGTTACTGTCTGGGACAAATGGTAGACTTCAGTTCTCTAGACCAGACAGAGACAGAAATAGGTGTTCAGAAATGTGTATAAATATTTGAATGTAAATTTATGCCTACTGAATATAAAAATAAAATATTGAGGCTTGTATTTTTATTACTAATTTAGTTGACATTAATGATGAATTATGAATATTTTACTTACCTACATTCATCAGTTTTGAAAAGTTCTTAAAACTAAGCCAAGTATTACATTAGCTCTCATCACAACACTGATCAGTTTGTAAAAATTCCAATGTTCAGTTACCTAAACTGTGAAAACCAGGATGTTGGATGAGATATCTTCTTATGTTGATATTTTATTCTATTTTCATTTTGGAAGATAAATATAACAAAAACCAATTTGTGTTTCTGAAAAACTATTCAATTTCTTTATCATTTTCTAACTTCCTTGGAGTATAATGTTTCATTTTTAAAGTTAAGTCCATTTTACTGTATGGAATGTAATAACTTTACCGAGGGATAGTTTACATACAATAATATGTACACTCATTTTAGGTGTAGTTTGATGAATTTTGGAAGTTGGATATAGTCATGTAACTTTCACAAACAAGAATCATGAAAACACAATTACCCTTTGCACAAGGGGAAAAGCTACAAAAATGGGGAACTCACTTCAGATAGCTCCCTATTTTCCCTCCTGCAACCACATACTCCTCACCAGAATCTGTCTGCTTCTGTTCACTCTTCACTGCTTCTGCATTTTATAACTGATTTCTGTGGTAGGAACCATCTGGTAGAATCTTAATCTATCAATCATTCCCTGGGGCCTCTATCTTGTATTTCTCTTTAAGTTTCATTTTTTAGTAGTTAATTTTATTGTATTTTACAAAAGTATCAGTTTATGATGTTTGAACATTTTTTAAAAATCTGGTGCTTCATTATAGATAGTTTGAGAAGCACAGTTCCCAACCAGAGGGTATCAAATCTTGCTACATACCCATCTAAGGAACTTGGTAAAAAGCAAGAGCTCCAGGAACCATACTAATTCAATGAGCTCTGTATTTTTTCTTATTGCTTCAGGTAGTTCTGATTCACACAAACTCTGAGAATCAATCACTAAATTAATCTCTAAGTGATTTTCAAAATTTGAGTTTCACCTCTTCTTGAAGCCCTTCTGATGTCCCATTCATTGAAGGCTGTACAGTAGACAGAGTTAACTAAGCAAGCTAAGGCCTATTACTGGGTGGAGAATTTTTGAATATATCATGGTTGTTAGTTTACTATGAACCTTGGTCTCTTCACTCACGGATTGAAACTGGGATAGTGAAATTAATAAGGACCATGTTTTGATAGTACCTACTGGCAGGAATATAGAAATTATTTTGCTATTAGTCGGTTAAATGGGCACAAAACATGAAGAATATAATTCTCCTGCTTGCAAAGCATAAACATTTTCTGTAAGTTGCTAATATTCTCTCAAACACAACCTTCCCATTTTCTTTCAATTTAACCTTCATGCAACGAAAAAAATCTGAGGGCCTATGTGATACCAGCAACAATCCCTACCTTTTTCAGCAGACTGTGCACCCTCCTGCTTTTCCCCCAAATGCATGTCAGTTGCTTACTTAACAGTAGTTCTCCAGGTGTGGCCTCTGGACCAGGAGCAGCAGAATCACCTGGGAAACTCTCAGATTCTTGAGTCTCCCCCCAGCCTGCTGAATCAGAAATTCTGGAAAGGGGCTTTATAACTAAGAGGCCCTCCTGGTGGCTCTACAGCATGCTCCAGTTTGAGAACCATACTGTTAGGATATACTGCATACTAACTCATACCACTAACCTTGCTGGTGGCCTTAACAAAGGGGATCTAAGAATATAGCTGAATTATGTCATCAGACTACAAAAATGCAATTCCCTATCAATGTTCCCCAATCCTCCTCTTCTCCTTTTTCCCAGTCTCTCCACCTGCATGGCCAGAGTTCCCAACTCACCCATTTTGACAAGGAAAACCTAAAGTATTATATCTCCTAGCAACATTAACACTTCAAAGAGATTGGTCGGCAGGGAGTAAGCTTCAGTAGAAGGTAACATTCTAATGCTGGGATTCCGGGCATCTGTCTTACATCTCTATACCCCATGACAGAAGACTGGCCCTGAGATTCATGTTTGAGGCTGGCCCTGGTCTAGAGTTCTGAGAATTTCTCTCCCACATTTATCTTAAATTCAATAGGAAAGCATTTACTTTCATCTACATCTACCTTTATTTCCCCATTTCATCTTTTAATCATTTATTATGAAATAATTGCACAGCAAGATTAAAAAATATATGAAGAGATTTTGCTGACTTACCTCATACCTAGGTTTAAAGTAATAAAACTTCTTTGCTATTTTAAACAGTTTAACTGTAGTTCTGAGCTATGATTATCCTGGTAGCTACAGAGCAGGTAGTGTCTTAAAGTCCCCATCAGAGTGACCAAATTCTGCTAAAAGTTCTAAAGTACTCTGAGATAACACAATATAACCAGGAAATCAAGATGTCTATAAATTTTAACCTGAATATTTACTTAGAAATTCCCTAAGTTTCTAGTATATATATAAGTTGAGCCTTCCTCTCAGAAGCCAATTAACATTACACAGAGTTGTTTGTATAAGCAACTGAGACATTCAACAATTTAAATGATATAATTCGGAAAGGGTAAAAAAAGGAAAATTACATCTCTCAATATCCCTGTTTTCTTTCAATGGAAAAATGATTGAAAGGGTCCTTCTTAGCATTCACTCTAGTAACCTACGTAAAAGTTGAATTGTAATTTAATTATTTTCCTTCCTAGTAATTAACTGAGAATTTCTAATCATTCAATCTGAGCATGTTTTGATTAAGTATTCTGTTGAAATTTTATTTTTTCCCCATCAGAGTATTAAATCCTCTTAAGAGTAAGCACATAGAAAAACTGATGTGTTAAAGCCAATAAATGGTTCTGACTGCCTTGCTTAGGTGAGAGAGGAGGGGAAGATTTCCGATCAAAATTATTTAACAATTATACAATCCACTGATGAATTAGCAGGGTGTTAATTGAGTTACACCTGAAAGGCAGACACCACGTGACTCAGGAGAGATTAGGAGTGGTTTCCATGAAAACCACAGAGTACAAATAAAATAACAAATGCTGACTGAAGGATGAAAAGTCCAATAAAAATGCCACGGTAGCAACTGCTGGAGCTTATTTTTAATTTGGCAGAAATGGAAAAATCTTTGTTTTGCATCAGATATAAATGTATTCAGTGAGACTCAGCATGGTGAAAAATGTCATTCAAGTGTTTGCATCTTAAGAGTCAGTGCATGCGTTCATTAATGTGTCCAGAAGTCTCCCTCCAATCAACTGAAAATGTCCAATGAGTTCCTCATCCTCTAGTAAGTAAGTTACGTATCTCTGAAACGACAGTCTAGAAATCAACATTATGGTAAAGTGATATTTTATCCTTTGATTTTGGTTGTTCTAGAAAATGATCAAATGATAGAAAATTATTTTTCTGCCACTCTTATTTTTTTCCAGGAGTCTTTGGTCCTGAATATGTAAGTATTACCTCCAAATAAAATTTCATTTGCATATGTGGAGATATGTTTATTATTATATTTAGGTCATGAAATTCTACATATTAGCTGTATGACACTTGAAACACTGTTAAATTCTAACTGCGTCACTGCAATTTATAGTGAGTCAAGCAGCAGTGGGAAGCGATGAGAGAGGCACATATGGTCTCTGTCACAGTGTCAGCTCCTTATGGCAAGAACAGATAATATGTAAACTAGCAAGTATGGCTGTGTTCCAATAAAACTTTACCAACACTGAAATTAGAATTCCATATAATTTTCATGTGTCACAGAATATCATCCCTCTGATTTTTTATTTTTGTGTGTGTGGTACGCGGCCCTCTCACTGTTGTGGCCTCTCCCGTTGTGGAGCACAGGCTCCAGACGTGCAGGCTCAGTGACCATGGCTCATGGGCCCAGCTGCTCCGCGGCATGTGGGACCTTCCCGGACCGGGGCACGAACCCGTGTCCCCTGCATCGGCAGGCGGACTCTAAACCACTGTGCCACCAGGGAAGCCCCCAACGTATAAATTTTAGGGGATTCTAATTCAACCCATAACATACACAGTACTATGCAATACTGTGCCCCTCATCCCCTTATATATATATGCATAATGCTCTAAAAACTTATATACACATAGATGATTAACAGATGGATAAAATCTACCTATTCTTTACTTAATTTTTATAAAATCCCGTGAGTGAGGTCCTATTATTACATCTATTTTATGGATGAAGAAACTGAGTCACATCTGAGTAAACATTCAATCATTCTCCCCCATCCTCATGTTCTCTCTTTAACGTTTGGTCTTGTACTTCATGGAGTCAAGAGAAGCTATCAGACAGGATTCCACCAGGCTCCCACCTGCACCGCTGCACAATCTCCTTCCACCTCTGCCCTAGCCATGGGCACAGCATCTTGACCCATCTTGTTGGGTATGGTCTGTCAAGAATCACCTTCTTCTTGAGCATCAGTAAGTAATCATTGAAATAAACGTATAGAAATTAACGTAAGTGCTATAAAAGGAAAAAGGGTTGTGATAGAAATTACAGGTCAGTGTGGACAGAACGCTGTATGAAAGGCAGGGGCACTAAATTAAGCTAGAGAGGTGGACAGACAGCCGACGGCAGAGAGCCTTGCATGGCACGGTTAAGAGGATCTATTTTATCCTCACTACGGTGGGAAGCCACTGCAGCGCATGGCATGGGCCTCTTTACGTGAAAAGAGATAATTACAACAACGTGGCCAGTGCTATAATTGAGCAGAGTATTGTGAGGACACAGAGGAGAGGTGACATCTCTACAAGGGGGGTCAGGAAGGTCTTAGAGAAAACGTTTGATCTGACAAATGAAGGGTCAGGTGGGAGTTCTCAAAGATGACTAGCACTTAATTATATTCTTTGCCTTTTCACACCAATAGGGTACTGTTATCTCATTGTATAAACTCATATTACGCAAGCTTCCTTGGGCTGAAATTCAGATTTTTATTTGCCCCATGCACTTAAAATAAAGAATGAACTCAGTAACAATAATATGGAAATCCTTTTTCAAACAGAATCTGGGGTGTTAAACAAATAATAAAATTTAAACTAAGCTGGGCGCAGAGCCCAGAAAACGTCACATTAAGGCAAACAAGTGAACATGAAAAAAAAACCCCAAAGTGATGGCAACAAAGAGCTGGTGGCATAACAGATATAAAGCAAGGGAGAGCCAGAAATGGGTGACAGAACCCAGGAATGGCACCCAAGTTGGAGTCCTAGCTTTGCCACTTCTTGGTGACCTTGAGCAAGTTACTGAACTTCCCCTGGCTCCACTCCGTCAACTGGGAAATAGGCAGGTGGGCCTGATGATTTCAAAAGTCCCACCAGGCTTTAAACATTCAGGGTATCTCTGAGTCAGTGACAGCTGAAGCAGAAAGGCCTCTCCTAAGAGGTAAGAGTAAGAATGGATACATGTATGTGTATATATATATATAACTGAAACTGAAACAGATTTTAGTTTATATGAAGACAAATATGATAAACTCATCTCTTATGCCCTTGCTTTTAGGGTTGTACTATATCTATGCTTCCAGGTCATCATAGAAAAAGTTCATGGTGGGAGAATTTCTGTATGTAGCTTATGAACTTGACACTTCATTAATATCAAATGAGCAGCCAACAGTTCTGTTTTGGCTTCCCTTAAGAGCCTCTTTCTGGATCCAAAGTCACTAAACACAGGTTCCTCCATCAGCAATTTATGATATCACAGTAGTGGATTCTATTCCAATAAGACACTTGTACTTTGGAGAGAAATGACTATAGATCACCTTGATGTTTTCTTTTCAGTTTTACTCTGCAAGGTTTGAGCTATTAATTCTTCCCATCTATATGGACTAATATTTCAAGAATCCTTCTTTTATAAGTCCTCTTGGGATCCTAAATACAGAAGGAACCCCACCCCAGAAATCAAACTGCTTGTATCTTGTTGCACCTATATGAAGAGTCATAATCAAGCAAGGTGATGACACTCACAGTTCTGGAAAGCAAGCTCCAGTAAGGGGAGAAATTCAGCCCAGCTGGCATTGTACTTGCTGCGAAAATCACAATCTCCCAGACAAAACAGTCCTCACATGGACCAACAGGAAAAGACAAGCACAGCTTCCGACCTCTTTAAATCACAGTAGAGAGATCATTATGTCATTAGTGTTCAAACTAGGAGGCACCATAGGTTTCCTCAGTAAAACGCCTCTTATTTCACAGATGACTTGGTTAAGCAATTTGCTTAAAGATAGTCAAGGAGTTAATGAAAAAAACAAGATGAGAAACCATTTCTATTTTCACAGTATGCCTTTCTCCCCAAACACTAAGTTCTCATGCCTTAGATTATGCAGGAATTTAAATGAGGACTTCTAGTAGTATGCATGCTTGGCTATTCCTACTGGTCTGCAGGAACTACAAGGACCATTCCTTCAAGAACTGTCAGGACAATTTATTTACCGCATCACTATCTACTTCAGAATCTAAGCCTTGAATTCCCTCCCTCTACCACCTAAAACTGCTCTTCTGGTTCATTCAGTCTAATCTCTTAACTGACATCAACACCATCTTTTTTTCTTTCTCTATCAATATTCTGGATAGTCAGAATTAGCGGGATTTAAGTTTTAGTCTTCGCACTGTTGATTATTCTCCATGCCATCTTGGGCAGGTTATGTATCCTGCCTAGACTTCCACTGCCTCATTTAAACATACTAAACATAATTGGGTCTAGTCAGGGGCTCTTTTTGTGAGGTCAGATCTCCAAGTTCAGTAAGTCTATGAAAAATTGTATGTTTATTTTTATGTGCATATATTGTGAGCATTACATTACAGTATAGAAAGGATACCTAAATTTAATTAGTTAAGAATTTCTGGGCTAAACGATTTCTTGAGTCCATTCAAACTGATTCTATAAATTACACTATATGATGAAATGACATCTCAATATGTCCATAGAAATCCATTTATTTAATCCATCTACTTTGTCTTCAGTTTACCTGAAGCCCAAGGAATCTGGAATAGTATTTCACAACACCTACCTACTGGTTACAGGTTATCCCCCCAAAAACTGCAGTCACCTTCCCTACAGTCTGTTTCCACAGCTGCTTCCTTGAGCTGCTGCCTGATTTCTGATAGTAAGTTCTAATTGCCTTTCTGACGTCCTCTACCACCTGCTATTGGTATGACATGCATAGAAATGAAACCTACCTACCAAAGGGATCATCTCAGTATAGTACACGTGGGCAGCTAGATGTTATAACCACAGAAATTATGTCACAAGTCAGGGACAAATCAAAATCCTGAGAACAAAAGTAAATATCAATGTCATACAGCAGGTATCAGAAAATAAGAGTGAATTCAGAGTTTGAGATGGATTGTGACAAATGATTCCGATTAACATGTTAGAATGACAAAGGCCTGTTTTCTTTTTGTTGTTGTTGATGTTATCACTCAGGGAGAAGGTTTTAAGGTCTCTAGGAGAGGTGTAATTCTCACCTTAATCCTAGGAGAGGATGTAATTACAATCTCTGGTCCTTTTGCATCTGCATTATTGTCACAATGAACAGTAACAGCAACTACTACTGCTGCTGCTACTATAAGTACTGCGTTGAGTACTGATTTCACGCCCAGAATTTCACTAAGAGCCTTTCACATGTCATTCCTTTGCTCTCCAGAGCACCCCTGAGATCCCTACCACAGTCCCCATTATAGGTGAGGTGGTGAGCTGTGGGAGAGAGTAGGAATGGCCCAAGGACTCTGGCTCATAATTAGGGGAGTCAGGTTCAGACTCAGTGTGGACTTACGAAATTTGTTTAAAGGCTGCATTTGATGTATATTATTTTCCTAGTGGTGCTATAGCAAATTACTACTAAAACAATGGAAACTTATTCTCTAATAGTTCTGGAGGTTAAAAGTCCAAAATCCAGATGTCGTGAGGGCCATACTCCCTCTGAAGGCTCTAGGGAAGCAACCATCCTTGTCACTTCCTAGCTTCTGGTGGCTTCAGGCAATCCTCGGCATCCTTTGCCTTGCAGGGGCATCACTGCAAACTCTGCCACCATCTTCACATGGCCTTCCTCCCGATTTATATCTCTGTGTGCCTTTCTTCCTCTTAAAATACCATCAGTCATTAGGATTTAGGGCCCACCCTAATACAGTCTGACCTCAACTTAGCTTAACTAATTACATCTGCAAAGACCCCATTTTCAAATAAGGGTTACATCCTGAGGTTGTGACCACACCTCTGTAGATATCTACATATACTGTGGACCACATCATTATCAAAGGGTTCTCCATAGAGCAATGTATTTTATTGTGAACTACTGTACTGTTCATTGCAGAAAGCAAGCAGCAGTAAGAGAGCTTTGGATCCCTTAAGTCGCCTTGCTATATTAGTACTGTGAGCATCATCTTCCTCTTAATACATGTGATGCTTCTTCCTCCAGGAAATAGCTTTCCTGGAGCGGAGCCGGCTACAGTCTGTGTGTCGATTTGCACTTAAACTTCAAAGCTCTGAGAAAACTTTCAAAGTCCAGGATAATCAGGTTAATGTTGCATTCGATTTACTCTGAGGAGAGATTTCCATCTTTAATAAAAATATAAATACAGGCTCCTATGTGTTCAAGAAGAAAAAGGTCAACAAATAGGTCGGGTCAGTTTTAGTTTCTGGTTCAGATCAAAACCAGATAATTCCAAAAAATATGAGGGTTGTGTGTTTTCACCCATCAATACTGGACCTTCAGGAAAAAACTCTGTGTTGTATGGGCCTCTCAAATGATGCTCACTGTTGTACCAGGACTGTGTTTGGAGGGCATGGAAGAAGTAGGAATGCGCATTTGGACAGGGATGAGGGAAGGAATGAGAATCGGCCCCCCGAAACACAATTATAAATGGAAAATAACGACTGCTTTCCCTACCTCTCCCTATCGCCCTTGTTTCTTTAAAAAGTCCACCCTTGCTACTTGAAGATCATACATCTTTGCTCTGAGAGTCAGGAGACTTGATAATAGTGTTAAAGAGGTAAGCCAAACCCTGCCTCCTAGCCCATGTCATCCCTGTCCCTTCAGTCAGCAGGGGCAATAATGACCTCACGAGACAAGTCCTTCTAATTCTAGCTAGAATTACCTTTGTTGTAAAGTGCTGAGCAAGGACCTAGTATAGCAAACCCTCTGTAAATTTTGGTGGTAGTCTGTATCCTTATTTTATGGATGATAAAACCAAGGCTCAGGCAAGGCATCTATAGAAAAGCAAAACCACTTTAAGGCCTGTACTTTTAAGTTATGACACACATAATTAGTGGAACAGGTCAAAAATAAATTTTTGTAACGTTGCTGCCAAGAAAGAATCACCATTGCATGTCTTAAGCTTAAAATCAAATGAAGGCACTTGGCTACAAAAGGTGAAAGGCAGAATCCTTAACTTCTTATTTCAAGACCTGTGGGATCTTTTAGTGGCAAAAATGTAACAGTGCCAGAAAAAGTGGTGTCAAAAAGTATTCAGAGGTAAATGAATCTTTTGTGTCCTACCCCTAAAGTCAGTGCTCAAGTTCCAGGTCAATCAGACCTTTATGGTTAACAGAAACAACAGGAGGCCCCGCAAGTTGTCATGCATGTTGATTCAATATCTAGAGCTGCTAGACCAGCACTGCAAGAAAGGCCCAGTGGAATTGATATTATTCTTTGTATTGTCTTCTGTGCAATGTCTCTGCACTGACAAATAGATTTTAAACATTACCCCTAGAGTTTTGGTGGAGGACCCAGTTTAATAACAATTTATTATACTTTGTGGGAGTCTGGGGTGCTGGCCTGGGTGCAGCTGTAATGAAGCACAGGCTAAAGAGGAAGGGAGTGTTGTCAGAGATAAACTGTTAATAGGTGAAGGGGGGGAGGAACTGGAATTCAACTTGTACCAGAGCTAATGTCTTACCAAGACAAAGGGCTGAGGGAGGGAGACACAGACTTCAGGAAAGAAACCGGGTCACAAAATCTGAGTTGAGGGGGCTCAAAATGGAAGCAAGATATGGTAGCCAGAGAAATTCTCTCACTTTCTGGGGCACAGCGCTAAGTACCCGACAGACAAGGCTGTGTCTTTGGCTATGGGGTTGAGGTTATTAGAAAAGGCTCCAAGCCTGCTTACACGACTTTTTGCAAAGCTGCATTCCTTTTCAAAGGACTTCACCCATTCATTATCTCATTTGACAACCTCTTTATTAGAAATTTAGGTATGATTATGAAGAACTACGCCTACTTTTAGGTAAGGAATGTAAGGCACAATTGGTTTTTAATTTCCTTTTTAGGGTCAACAATGTCCAATTTACCCCTATGTGCTAGGCAAGTTTGAAGTACACTGTGCATAAAATAGAGATCCTGGTCTCATAGAAGTTACCACTGAGATCACAGGGTGAGTGGGTAAGATTTGTAGAGATTGATCCCATTTTCAGATTTATAGTTTTGTTTTCATTACCTTCTGATCTCTCTTAATTAGATATACAATTCTCCAAACTGAGGGGAAAGTATTAACTATGCCATGAGCAGGCAAGGCAGAAAAAGGACATTAGTTTTTGGTGTTAACTAACATGAGGGTTGTAAATAATTTCTTAGAGATAATAAAGACATTACAGATGTAATTAAACTATTTCTTATAGACTTATGATTGGTATATTGCCAGGGTAAAAAGCAAGGCAAAAAGTGTCATCTAATTTTTCACTTTAATTTTTTGTAACAACTACTATAATCCTGGCTCTGGAGGTAGTGATAAACAACTATCATAGGCCTGGTCCCTGCCACCCTCAATTTTTAACTAATGGTAGAGCCAGACATTTAAAAGTAAGTCCCTCTGCTTTGAAAGTTGATAGTAACTATACTTATCAAAACACCTAACTTTGAGCACACATTACTTTTATAATAAAAAACTAAATAATTTGGGTATGCTGGCTAGTACAAGTCACCACATGGGAAAACAATCATAGTTTAAAAGAGCTTGGAAGATGTAATTACAGGATTATTTGCAGAACACTGCATGAGCTTGCATTCTGATTTCATGTCATAACTCCATGATTGAAGGCTTCAAAATCAGAATCAAATTTAGATCTCCCACTTGGAGACTCTGGTAATCAGAATCTTCTGTCACTGAGTCCCAGACGATTTCAAATACATTACACTCCACCAGCAAGGTCAGAGTATGAGGAAAACAGTATGAGCTTCATTTTTCTCGTTCTTATCTTTTCTAAGGAAGTTTAAGAATTCTTCCCAGGTCATTAAAAAAAACTCAGTAGGGGCTTCCCTGGTGGCGCAGTGGTTGAGAGTCCGCCTGCCGATGCAGGGGACACGGGTTCGTGCCCCAGTCCGGGAAGATCCCACATGCCGCGGAGCGGCTAGGCCCATGAGCCATGGCCGCTGAGCCTGCGCATCCGGAGCCTGTGCTCCGCAACGGGAGAGGCCACAACAGTGAGAGGCCCGCGTACCGCAAAAAAAAAAAAAAAAAAAAACTCAGTAGGATGTATTGTATATCATTCAAAACTGCTTTATATTTTTCTTACATACTTAAGAGAAATGCAAGCCAGCACAGATGTAGGCAAGCACAAAGAGAAAGGAGCATGTGCACTGTAGATCCAGCTCTACCATACGTATCCTTTCTTAGATTCACTCTTATGAAATGGAACGGTCAGCCCTGCACATTCTCTTCGTTGTGAAAATTAACCAGTACATAGAAAAATCTGAGCATAGTGACGGGCACAGCATAAGTACTGAATAATTATTATTCTCGGTGAATTTGTCATTCTGTATGGTGTGAGGTAGTAATTAAACCTGCTTTTCTAAATGCAAGCCAGTTTATCCCATCATCCATTAATGAATCATACACTTTCCCCACTGATTTTAAGATTCAAATTTTAAGTTACAAAAGTAGAATATACTCATTGTAAAAATTTCAAATAATGCCACAAAAGACAGGTAAAAGGTTTTTCTCACCCTCCCCAAATGTGTTCTACTTCTGTCTCCTAAAGTAATTTTATGTTTCAATCAATGTAATTAGAATACTACACATACACAAGTGCATGCATATATAATTTCCTCTTTCATACACTGGGTCGCCTATACTTACAACTCTGTGACTTGCTCCTGTCAGTCAGTGATATACCTTGAAAATATTCCCATGGCAGTGGGAATTTTTCTTAAAAAGTTAAGATTTTTAATAAAGTAATTCCAAAACCCAAGGCAACCCAAGTCATATCTTCCAGTAGGAGATAGATAATGACATAGAGTATTTGAAAAATGCTGAGGAAACTCTAGGAGTCGAAACCCTATTTTGACTCCCAAATCTAAACTACTTTCCATGAATCATTGTGCTTCTACAGTTTTAAAATCACTATGCATATCCTGAATCCTCTACTTCATTTTTGCAAATACTAATCTATCTGAAAAGATTTCTTCTGTCCGAAATCTTAACAACAGAGGCAAAGGAAATAACTTCCATGTACAAAAATGATGAGAATTTTGGCTTAAGAGAGATCTCAAAAGATGGCTGGTGAGAGATTTCAAGATAGGGGCGGGATATCCTGAGCTCACCTCCTCCCACAGACACACCAAAACTACAAACTACCTACATAACAATTCTCTCTAAAATAAGACCTCAAGACTAGTAGAAGAGCTCTTCAACAAAAAAAAAAGCCTTGTTGAAATAGGTGGGAGGGACAGAGACACAGCCTTGCCAGGGCTCCCACCCGCTGCGTGCTGACAAGTGGAAAGGACATCACAAAAATGGAGCTCCTCCCTGAGGAGCAAGGGGTTCAAGTCCCACATTGGGCACCCCACGTCAAGGGACCTGCACCAGAAAGTCAAGACCCCAAAACAACTGGCTTTGAAGACCACTTGGACTTAGATCTGGGAGAGCCAGTTGGCTCCAGGAAACAGAGACTCTGCTTCTGAAGCCCTCTCACACAAACTTACTCCATTTAATGACGTCAGCATTACCTGGCCTCATACCAAAACCATACAAGGACACCACACAAAAAGAAAATTACAGACAGTATGCTCAATGAACATAGATGAGGGATAAAAATCATAAGATCATCTCAAAAGATGCAGAAAAAGCATTTGACAACATTCAACATCCAAATATGATAAAAACTCCCAACAAAGTGGGTACAGAGGGAACATACCTCAACATAATAGAGGCTATATATGACAACCCCACAGTTAACATCATACTCAACAGCGAAAAGCTGAAATATTCTCCTCTAAGGCCAGGAACAAGATAGGAATGCCCACTCTTATTCAACATAGTTTTACTCAACATAGTTTTATTCAACTTTTATTCAACATAGTTTTGGAAGTCCTGGCCAGAGCAATTAGGCAAGAAAAAGAAACAAAACGTATCCACACTGGAAATAAAGAAGCAAAATTGTCACTATTTGCAGATGTCATGATACTTTATAGAGAAAAGTCTAAAGATATCACTGAAAATTAATAAACTGTTAGACTGTTAGAACTGATAAATGAATTCACTATGGTCTCAGAATACACAATCAATATACAGAAATTGCTCACATTTCTATACACTAATAATGAACTATCAGGAAGATAAATTAACAGTCTCATTTACAAATGCATCAAAAAGAATAAAATCCCTAGGAATAAATTTAAACAAGTGACAGACCTGTACAGTGAAAACTCTAAAAGACTGATGAAGTAAATTAATGAAGACACAAATAAATGGAAAGATATTCTGCACTTATGGATGGGAAGAATTAATACTGTTAAAATGTCCACACTATCCAAAGCAATCTACAGATGCAATCCCTAAAGCAATTATACTCCAATAAAGATGTTAAAAAAAAAATTCCAATGGCATTTTTCACATAAGTAGAACAAATAATTTTAATCTGTATGGAACCACAAAAGACTCAAAAGAGCCAAAACTATCTTGAGAAAGAAGACCAAAGCTGAAGGTATCATGCGCCCTGATTTCAAACTATACTTCAAAGCTACAGTAATCGAAACAGTGTGGTACTGGCATAATACAGACACACAGGTCAATGGAACAGCATAGATAACTCAGAAATAAATCTATATTTGCATGGGCAATTAATCTACAACAAAGGAGGCAAAAATATACAATGGGGAAAAGGCAGCCTCTTCAATAAATGGTGTCAAGAAAACTAGACAGCTATATGTGAAAGAACCAAACTGGACTACTTTCTCTCACTGTACACAAAGATAAACTCAAAATGGATTAAAGACTTGAATGTAAGACTTGAAACCATAAAATTCATAGAAGAAAATATAGGGAGTATGTTCTCTGATATGTCTTAGCAATATTTTTTGGATCTGTCTCCTAAGTAAGGGAACCAAAAGCAAAAGTAAACAAATGGGATTACATCAAACTAAAAGGCTTTTGCACAGCAAAGGAAATTACTGACAAAATGAAAAGGCAGCCTACTGAGTGGGAGAAGATTCTTGCAAACTAAGTATCTGATAAGGGGTTATTATCCAAAATATACAAAGAACTCATACAACTCAATATCAAAAACACAAACAACAGAGGACCAGTATAGACATCTTTACATAGAAGGCTTAGAGAAGGTCAACAGATACATGAAAAGATGCTCAACATCACTAATCATCAGGGAAATGCAAATCAAAACCACAATGAGATATCACTTCACACCTTTCAAAGAAAACAAATAACTAGTGTTGGTGAAGATGTGGAGAAAAGGGAACATTGGTGTATTGTTGGTGGGAATGTAAATTGGTACAGCCACTATGGAAAACAGTATGGAGGTTCCTCAAAAAATTAAAAATACAACTACCATATGGTCCAGCAATGTCACTCCTGGGTAAACATCTGAAAAAAACAAAAACACTAATTTGAAAAGATATTTGCAACCCTGTGTTCATTCCATCATTATTTACAGTAGACAAGATATGTAAGGAACGTAAATGTTCACCAATAAATGGCTAAAGCTTTTTGTTACATATACACAATGGAGTGCTACTCATCTGTAAAAAGAATGAAGTCATGCTATTTGGGACTACATGGATGGACCTAAAGGGTATTATCTTAAATGAAGTAAGTCAGAAGCTTAAAGACAAAAATCATGATTTTGTTTATATGTGAAATCTAAAATCAACAAATAAACAAACTCATAGACACAGAATAGACTGATAGTTACCACAGGGGAAGGGAGTTAGGGGGTGAGCAAAATGGGTGAAGGGGGTCAACTGTATGGTGAAGGATGGATAACTACACTTTTGGTGATGATCATTTTGTAATGAACATGGGTGTCAAATCATAATGATGTACACCTGAAACTTTTTTTTTACCATCTTTATTGGAGTATAATTGCTTTACAATGGTGTGTTAGTTTCTGCTTTATAACAAAGTGAATCAGTTATACATATACATATGTTCCCATATCTCTTCCCTCTTAGGTCTCCTTGCCTCCCACCCTCCCTATCCCACCCCTCTAGTTGGTCACAAAGCACCGAGCTGATCTCCCTGTGCTATGTGGCTGCTTCCCACTAGCTATCTATTTTACGTTTGGTAGTGTATATATATATCCATGCTACCTGAAACTTTTATAATGTTATATACCAATTTTATCTGAATAGAGAGAGACGGAAGGAAGGAGGGAGGGAGGGAAGGAGGGAGGGAGGGAGGGAGGAAGGAAGGAAGGGAGGAAGGAAGGAAGGGAGGAAGGAAGGAAGGAAGGGAGGGAAATATGGTTGGTTTCTAGAAGCCAGCTGAAAGCTTCAAGTTGATAAACATGTATGCCAAAGGGCTTCAGTGAAAGACCTTATTCCAGCTGCTTTGTTTTACCACTGGGTACTAATCTGCAGTGGGATTAAATGATTTGCCTAACTGTCTCCCAGCTAGTTTGTCAGAACGTCAGTCATCTTCTCTCTGGACCAGTGCTGTATGTGTCTCCACGTGGAGTTGCCATAACATAGGGATATGGGGCAGTGTGCCTGGAGGGCCTCAAGCCACCTAAGCAATGAAGCTCTTTCAGGATGGTGAATTTTCTTGTTGTTACATGATATGTCATTCTTACAACAAGAAACACCTTGAAAACATGTATCATAGAGCAGAGTGACAACCCTAATAAGATACTGCACGGCTTTGACACAACTTCCCTATGCGTGAGGATGATGGGGTACCACCATTTGAGAAATTCTTCGCTGTACCACACTCAATCAAGTATATACTATTTAAAAGATACTATTTACTTCTTTGCTGAAAGCTTAGCCAGGATGGTTTCGGGTCCCTAGGTCATCCCGACTAAATGGTAAATTGGCTGTGACTGTTTTCCAAAACAGCAGGTCAAGATCCATTAGAGGGCTGTGCAATCAGTTTAGTAGGTTATGACTTGTGTGGGTATTTTTAAAAGAAATTAGAATATATATACATATATATGTATAAATATATATATATGAATATATATTCTATATATATAGGAATTGTACGTATAACAATATTCATTGTTTTGTAAAATATTTCAGTTGTGTACATATTTGTGCATGAATAAATCACAATGTATTACTGTGGATCTCAAAAAATTTTTGCAAAATTGCTCTTCTGTCTTACTGTGTTCTTAAAGGAGGCAAAGCTAGAGATGGGTTCACCTTATTGACAAAAAATATATTCTCCTTACAATAAACGAGATGCTCATACAGTGATTTGACAGGGCTAGGTAGAAAGTTCTAAACAAAAGTTTCCTCTCCCACTGAATATTACAGTGAATCAGATCCCTAGCCCAACCCAAACCAGAATCCACGGGACAGTGAAAAAAGTTAACATTTCAGGGTGGAGGAACTACATGGTGGGTTTCCTTTTTTTGCTATTTGATATATAAATTGAAATCAAGAGAGAAAAACATGCACTCTATAAAATTACCTAGGCTTGTGTAAGGGGTTCAGGGGAAGCAACAGTGTATACTGCAACTTGAGCAGGGTTTAGAATAACTCTTTTAAAGCTGAGGAGAAATTACCTAGATTATCTAGGTCATTCTGCCATCCTGTTCATGAAGTGGAGTGATTTATTTAAGATCATGCAACGCGTGAAACATGAGGAAATAAAACCAGCTCCTGACGGACTCCAAATCTGCTGTTTTTTCTACTGTACCCTCCTGCCCTAGTTGGTAGCTGGATGATACCAACAGCCTTTGCTGTAGAGTATATACTTAGGAGGAAGCAGGGAAAAGGAGGAGACACACAGCGCAGGGAAATAAAATCCCAAAGAAAATGCGAACAGACAACTTTAGTTCAGGCAAGAAACATGGTCTTTAGTTACCATATCCTGAAAAAGAAATCATGAGATTATCATACGCTGGATAGAAGAGATCTTACAGAGAATAGTCTGGTTCTTCTTTGACCTGGGAAACTGAGGTGAAGGGAGAAAAGACTTAGTGAGAGTCACACGGCAGCCTGGATGAAGAACAGGGATATAAGTCCCAGGGGCCCAATTCGCAGTCCATGATGTATCCATGATATCATGTCCTCTCTTATCCATAAAGATGGATTAAAGCAAAAAAACAAACATGAACAAAATGCCCCAAACCTCCAGGGGTTTAAAGGAAAACTGCAAGTGTTGATAGAAGTTCCTCTTGAAAACCAATCAACAACCGTTATGAAAGATAACTGGCTTTATAAATGCCTGTTCCACAGCAGGGCAAATGCTCTCAGGAGGACAAATCACTGCCCATTCCTCTAACTTAGTTTACTTAATAATCTTTACCTCATAACGTGTTTCTGGGCAAAGTAGATTGCATGGATATTTGGTGCAAAATCAGTTCATGAACTCTGGGGAACTTTTGTCCTTTAGTGACATCTTTCTTTTGAGTTCTCAAACTCTCATTTCCTACTGTTAGGAAAAATAAAGAGTCTTCAGGGGTTAGCTGGGCTTAGTAGAATTCTTTAGGAAATTTCATCCTCACAAGACGCAAGTGATCAATAGCTGTCATTACTAGTTGTTTTAATAGGCAAATGTCATTACTAGTTGTTTTCATAGGCAAAGAGGATAAAAATTCAAGAGTTGGTAAACTAGACTTCTCAGCTTTGCTGAGTGGATGACTTCATATACTGTGCTGACTTTTATGCCTTGATGACTCCACACTGAGGTGGGAGATCATCATAATCTAGCCTGCTTAATAGGCTTTGTAGAGCCTGTCAAACAGAACTCCTGGCAAGCAGAAACTTGATGATGTTGTTAATGGAGACATTATTGACTAAAATGCACGTCTCCTAAACAGTAAGTCAAAACTGTGCACATCTATCCATCTTCAAAAAAACTTTGAGAACTCACTTTACAGCAGGATAAAAACTTCAGCTTTTGTAGAGTTACAGAGACTTGTATTCAAATGTCAGCTCTGAAACTTTTCTAGGATTACAGGGTTGAAGTTCCCAATAGGAAAATAACTTAGTTTTCCTAATTGTAAAATGTGGATATTAGTGTCCTCCTTCATTTTATTAGAATATTTTGAAGAGGTAATATATGCTCATAATACAAAATATATGAGGTAAAAGAGAGGATTCATAAAACAAATTCTTCTTCTTTCCTGTATCTCATAGCCACTCAACCCTTCTTTCTGGTACAACCATTAACCAATTCACGAGTTCCCTTCTGGAGATACTATATGCATTTACAAAACAAACATTTATACGATACGTATTTTTAAAATTTATTTAAGGAACACTCCTAAACTCATTCTATGATGTCACCATCACCCTGATACCCAAACCAGACAAAGATGTCACAAAGAAAGAAAATTACAGGCCAATATCACTGATGAACATAGATGCAAAAATCCTCAACAAAATACCAGCAAACCAAATCCAACAGTACATTAAAAGGATCATACACCATGATCAAGTGGGATTTATCCCAGGGATGCAAGCATTCTTCAATATATGCAAATCAATCAATGTGATACACCACATTAACTAACTGAAGACCAAAAACCATATGATCATCTCAATAGATGCAGAAAATGCTTGTGACAAAATCTAACACCCATTTATGATAAAACGATACATATTTTAAAATCAGATCTGTGTACTTAGATTTAGCATCGGCATTAGGCAAAGAGGTAAAGATTGTAAAGCATCTAGCCCATGGTCAGAGTATTAGAGGATTCTTCAAAACATTTTACAGAACCATTTATGAAATAGAAGGGTGCTCAAATTCAAGGAAGACTAACTGGGAGGAAGAACATCTGACATATCACTCAGCTGACACACTGTATGGTACTGATGATGCTCACCATCTGTTCTTTTTCCTTCCACAGCCAGGGAATCATAAATTATCTTCTGCAGCAGTCAAGTTCTACCCCTTTCTGTAGCAAGCCTCCATGGTGGAAGTAATAATCAGGCCAAATAAAGTTGGGGACAGAAAATTGGCTGGAAGGTCTTTGTATGAAAAGAAATGGTTGCAGAGGAAGTTTAGGTGGATCTTGGAAGGCAAATTGGATATTTTGCTTAAGTTTAACTTTAAATGAAGAGAAATTATTGAATTCAACTTAATAAATCAAAAATCTCAAGAGATGACAGACAAAAAATAGCCTTAAAACTACTGCACATTTAAGTTAGAAGTTCTCTCTGTATAGATAGCATTATTGTTCCTAATTCTCACATTTTCTTATGTTCATGCCCTTTGACATGTGATTTTTCAATTTTTTCCCACTAGAAGTAGAGCATATTTCATTACCTCTTTGATTCTGGTTTTAGCCATACAACACGCTTTGACCAAAATAATGTACTTGAGAAGGATAGTTACACAGTTTTGAGCTCAGGTCTTAATAGGTATTGGATGTTTCTATTTGCCGCTCTGTGCTTTCTGCCATCTCTATGAGAGGACCCTGCTCTAGAAGGATGAAAGTCACATGGAGCATCAGAACAGGACCCTAGCGAGGAGACAAGCCAAACCCACATCTGACGAAGCCCAGCCAATCTGAAAATTCACAATTGAGAATGTATGATGGCGTTGTGAGTCAGTCAAATTTCATGTGATTTATTACACAGCATTATAGTGACTACAGCTGACTCAGATCATCACACCTTTCTGAAGGGGAAGGAACTTTTCTATGTTTCAGGTTAGCATGGTGATAGGTACATAATAGGCACCTATATTTTGATGCACTGAATTGAACCCGATTCACAGCTTATTTTCAAATGAGAAACCCCCTGGGTTTAGAAAGGTCAAACTTTTTGCTTAACATTATACAGCAGAATAGCTGTATAGAATTGAATTTTCCTTTCTCCCAAATTAGGGGAATATGACCTTAAAGCACAATTTCTCAAGCTTGTCACTATTCACATTTCGGGCCATCTTTAATCTCTTATCTACTAGACGCTAGTAGCATCCCCACACTAGTTGTAAAAACTGTCTCCAAACACTGCCAAATGTCACATGAGGAGCAAAATTGTCCCCAATGAGCACCCACAATACTTTTGATAAACTGTAACTGCTGAAACCTTGTAGTCTTTATGGTGAGCTAAAATAATGCTTACAAGAATGCAGACTGGCTAAAACACAAGGTTGATATCTCACTTATACAAATTGTCACAAGTATTCAGGACACTGGAAGTCACAGCTTTTAATCAACTAAAATCCAACATATAACTCAGATGAAACATCCTCATTTGATTTCTAACAAATACAGCTTTCTGAAGGGTGACAAGCCTCTGTCCCTGTGAAGTTCAATCCTACCTTTCGGGAATACTCTGAAGAGTTTTCTTCCTTGTACTATGGGCTGGACTTGAAAACTTCCAAGCTCCCTGCTAATTCTATGATGCTCTACTTTTTATTAAGCACTATGGTTATTAAATAATTATTCTCCTTTGCCTTGTTGTCCTATCGTAGCACAGAAAAAATGGCTTGTCTCTATCGCATCCTGAGACCTGGCTGCTGGGCCTCAGCAAGTGTGATAAGGAGCCCTGGAGCCCAGCCATGCCATGTCTGTCATTGCAGGGAAGCAGTCACCACAGCGCTCCCATCCTTTGTCACTCATCCTGTACATCACTCACAGGGGGAAGAGTAGAAAATCAGCAGTCAGACTTCCAAAGAGGAAACTGACAACTTGGATCCCAGCAGTTGGTTTTATTAATCCCCTACAGAATGTGAGCAGTTGAAGTTCCTCGTGGAAAGTCAGTCAACAGTAGGATCAGATTCCAAGTTGTTTATTTATAAGTGAGAGACCTCTTCAAACAACTTTTAGAGGAAGCCTGCCACTAAGGACTGAACTGAACTTTCCATTTCAAGTCTTCATTCTCTAAAGGGCTTAGCTGTTTTTCCTACTGCTTCTACTTCCAGAAATAAACAAAATGCTTACAAAGTGACATCAACGGCACCACTTATCAGATAGCAGGCTGTTTTAGGAAGTAACAATGAGGTCTTTCCACTAGGTCCAAAGCAAACTGTAGAAATCCTGTACACTTTTCTTCTGAATCAGCATGATGAACTGGACATTTCATTTCTTTGTAACTCATGCCCCCACTGTAATTTTACTTCAAATTGATATTTTGGGGGCTAGGGCTAATAACCTCTTCAACTCTACTCAAAAGTGGTAAAATTCAAATGTTGATGTCCTCTATTATGCATTAATGCTTTCAGAAGCAAACCATAACTTCAAAGAATTACTTCCCAAAGGCAAAACTGTTGCTGACACTGTTTAAAGAAATCCTACTTAGGTTTGGCTCAGCAGGGTTAGAGACACAGAAGTAAGGAGATGTTTACCCAGCTCCAGAGGGAAAGAAGGAGAGAATGTGTCTGGTGATGATGCCTCAATGCACCTTTGTCAATGGGATTCAGAGCAGACATTCACGCTGAGTGCTGAAATCTCATTTGTGCACCAACTCCTCGACCTGCCTTCCCTGACAGAAAAGGAAATTAACTCAGACACCATGATGTCTTACCACATTTTTGTTGCTATTATTTCCCTTCTTAATAATTAAATAAGTGTTTTGATGTCCTCTTCTCTGAAGGTAGTAGTTTTCCTTTGCTGCTGTAATATACTACCACAAACTTAGTGGCTTAAAACAATACAAATTTATAATCTTAGAGTTCCACAGGTCAGAAGTTGGTATGGATCTCACCATGCTAAAGATCAGGCTATTGGCAGAGCTATATTTCTTTCTGGACGTTTGAGGGAAGAATCTGTGTTCCTGCTCATTCAGGTTGCTGCAGAATTAAGCTCCTTGCGATGTAGAACTGAGGTCCCCGTTTCCTTGCTGACTAAGGGCCATTCCCAGGCTCTAGAGGCCACCTGCATGTCTTGGTTTGTGACCTTTAGCTTAAGTCACAAATTGCCAGTGGAAGATGCCTTAGACAGCAAATAGTTTGACCCACTTCTTGTCTCTGGTAGGACACAGCCCTTCTCTATTCCTACCCTCAGTCATTTATGTTTTCCACCAACACAATGACAGGACAATGGGCATTGATTGATCAAGTTCAGAGGCATTCATGAGGCTGTATTTTCTAGGGTATTAGAACTTTTGCAGAAATACATAAATAGGCCTGCTTGGGGGAAATTCCCTTTAGGTATTTACTGGAGTAACAAGTTAGTTGAGAAGGTCCACTCCTGGTATTTTGTTTTCCTGTGGCAAGATAAGAAGGCTGTGCCTCTGCTTTTGAGCTATCAGAACCTGCCCACCACCCAAAAAAACAAAAACAAAGAAACAAAAAATATCCCTCAGGGGCTGAGAGATTCTGGGCGTTGAGATATAACCCCTCATGCTCCAGGACTTCTTTTCTTGGGCGTGATTTGTCTCATAGGAAGATGTGCTCTTACTAGCAGGGCTGTTCTTGGCACTAGAGTGGTAAGGCCAGAGGATTAAGCATCAACGTGAACTTGGGGGAAAGTCACCAGCTGACTTCTTAGACTTGCGTTGCTTGTAGACCCAGCTAGGCATGAGCATGCGTGAAAGCAGCACCTGTCAGGTCAACAGGGCAGGAGGCAACCGAGGAGCTACAACTACAATTCCACGCGGTTTGGGGGGCCAACGGCATAACTAGTAACAAAAGCATTGCTTTGCCTGGTGTCATTCCCATTCTCTGGAATGCAAAGTACGTTAAGCAGCCAGGTGTTGAAATATTCAAGGAGTCAGTAAACTGGACCTTAACTACTTCAGTTTCTCCCATTCAATAACCCTTCATTTCATAGATGTAAAAATGGTTTCAGAGATGCAAGTTCACTTAGTGATGGTTACCTTGCTGGTTCAAGGCAGAACTAGGAATAGGGCTCAGCAGACATTGTACAATATTCTCTCCATACACTGGTGACTGAAGAAATAATTGAATACTCTTCAATTACTTGGCACAGCTGGGAAATAGGTAATTCTGGTTACCTCCGGGATAAACAATTTAGGAAGTGAAATGACCCAGTCCATGGATATTACCGCTCAACCTTGGAACCAAAATATCTTTTGGGGATGCCTAACCTCCCAGGTTGGGAAATCGCGCTCCTGTGCTTTCAGAAACATAGCACTTTGACAAACACCAATCCTCCATCTAGGGAGAAGACCATCCATCACACTGTTACTATACTTGAAAGACTTCTCACAAAGGTGAAGAGGTCAGGTGGCTGCTGACAACTTTAGCTAACCAGGATAAATCTAGGAGACAAAATAGAAATCTGTTCTCCAAACTTCAAAAAACAGAAAGGAAAGTTCTTCAGCAACAGACTAGGAACAGCTATTTCTAAAATATCATTCTGATTCAAAACTAAGAGCTAGAAAGGATCAGAAAAATTGGCCCATGTTTATTAAGGCGATTACTGAGAGAAAATGTGAACTTCTGGATACCCCTGGTGTCCTCGGTTAGCCACCTAAACTGAGAATTGAACGAGGCTGTTGAGGAAATCTTAACACCTACTGGGTGCTCAGAAAGCAGGTTAAAAACCTCTGTTAGCCATTGCAGTCCTTTTGTAACAAAGGCTTTGTTTTTGATTTGCTAGAGGCCCCACAGTTAGTGATTTCCCTTTATAAGGCAGAGAGATCACTGAATTTAGGGCTCCAATAGACATGGACCTCTCAACCGGTCCCACCCTACCCCAGGGGCTTTGCACAGGAACACTCCTCCTCTCAAATGTTTTCATTGCTATCTTCACCGTTCATTTCAGCTCTCAGCTCACATGTAACTCCAGAGAGGCCAGTCACAACGTTATGAAAGGACCCCCCTCCATCCCTCCGCCACCCCACGACCTCTTTTACTTTCACCATGATATAGTCATGGGATTGAATCCATTGCTTACTATGTACAAGTCACTTAACCTCTCTGGGCCTCCCTTAGTTTCCTCATCTAAAACAGTAAAACATTCCCTACTGCAAAGGATTTTTTTTTTTTTTTTTTAAGGATTAGATGATAATACATGTTAAGCATTTATACCTGGGACTGGCAAAAACTGACAACTCAATAATTCTTAACTATTCATATTACCATAATATGAAATTATTTATTCACTGCTTGCTTTTCCCCTGTTTTCTACCCTCCCAACTGCAATAGAAGCTCCCCACGAGAAGAGAGCTGGTCATTCTACTTCACAAATGTATCCCTAGTAGCTAGAACAGTGTCTGGCACATAATACTCAAAGAATCTGCCGAATAAATCAATCACTAACCTAGCATAGGTCCCAAATTATTTCAGCCTCAGTTTTCTCACCTGTGAAAGGGAGATAATGGCTACCAACCCATATGGTTTTGAAGAATCAAATGAGAATTTATGCCCCTATTTCTCCAGCTATAATACATGTGCCCTGGGGAAGAATTTGGAATCCTAAGGCTACATAAAGCGAACCAAAATACACAGCACAGCTACTCAGAGGTTTGATTTTGCAAGAATATTCAGGGGAAAAAGAATTTTGAATTTTTATACTCAGAATAATTTCTGAAAGTTATTAATTTGATTTTGCTCTTTCTGCATGAAGCCCTGCCCATTTAAGAAGTCTGACATTTTTATTCCTTTACCTCAGGAGTAGATGTGTTGGCGAGTGACAACAGCAGCTCACTTTTGTCCCCCATCCCGCAAAAAAAAGGAAATGTTGAGGGTGATTATGTTAACTGAGCCAGCGGGAAAGAGAGGATAGAGACAAGGAGAGGAGGAAAGATTCCCCCACGAAATGGAAGAGATTCTTTGCAGTGGGGTGAAGAAGATAAAAGGACAGATATTCATACAGAAAAACTTTGGTGCCCACAGGGTCTCAAAGTGGAAAATATAAGATTCTGGGACCTTTAGATAGCTCTAAGGGACAAGGAACCCCAATAATGATTAAAACTAAATTTCCCACTAGCCAGGGAAACTAGGCACTCAGAGGAGTTGAATATTGGTTTAGTGAAATAAATGTGTCATTTCTTACAAAGTTAGAGAATAAAAATCACTCCAGTACGTTGCTTTACAAAGCCTCACAAACCTTACTCAATCCTTACACAACAGGCAAAATACTGCTTTTCTGTGCCAGTCTATTTTTTGTTTTGTTTTTCTTTCGAGTGTATGCGTATGTATAAGGAAGAACAAGCTCAAAGACTCAAAATATTAATTTGCAGTGACTGACTGGAAAATGTACTTTGGAATTCAAGAAAGTCAATGGTCATAGTGTCAACCCATATTAGACAAACCACTTCCATGAGAACAGATTAAACTCGAATCAGTGGCAGTGACAGAACTAAAAGTATCCAGCAGAGCGGCCACTTGGGACTTTTTTGATGCCCACAAACTAGTTTGATGTGTGTTCTTACCACAAAATCCAGTTCCTTTATGTAAATTAGTTATATAAAATTATAGTATTCGTGGTAAAATAAGGCCTCTACCATTCACCATTTTTCTTCACCCAAAAATTCCTTTGATGAGTATTTCCCAGAGGTGATCAAAGAGGTTGACCACAACAGAGACCTTTCAATCTACCAATAATACAAGTACCCCTTGAAAATGTGTTTAGAATGGCCACTGGAGGCTGAAAATTGTGCTTGATCACCTGTGGGCACTACTTGGGAGCACTGCTCTTCGGTGATGAGTTTTTGAAACTCAAACTTACTGAAGTTTATAATACAATAAAAAATACAGTCGTCATCTATACTTATATAATTACACGATTCTGGACTCTTGAAAGACGTGGCACCAAGACACAGAAGGAAATTGTCTGAACACTGAACCTGTTGTGTTGTGTGATGTTTAATTTGCTCTAATTTGACTCAATTGTCACAAATGGGTAGATTCAATAAAACAACATTTTGCCAATAACCTACAAGTATAAAACTACATTATTCCTAGTGTAACACTTAAAATATTATTTCAGTAAGGAGAGTAAATACACAGTAAAAACTAGAATACAAAATTTGGGTGAATGTGAGACTTGAATTTCTTCTACACATTCAGTAGTCCACTGCTGGCTTCTTGCACTCAGGTGATGTTTGTTCACTCACTCACTTTTAAAAACACACTTAATATGCAAATGAACTTTAAAAGTAAAAAATAAATGGTCTCCAAGTTCAAGGTACTTTTACTGCACAGTTATTCAAAAGGATTTCTGAGAGTGTTCTTGGGTTCTTTCTGCCCTACAGCATGGACTCTTATTTTGACTATGTACCAGAGTTGGTATTTGGTGTTATACACAATAACAGCAACACTGGTTGGTAAAAGATTGAAATACTTGCATAGTGGCTGGTAAATTGCTGTCACTCCTAGCTTCTCCTATCCCTACCCCTGAGAGCCCCAGGATATCCCCTGATCCAGCAACTCTCTCTGCTGGGTCCCCCAGAGCCCCACAGACCTTTGTTCCCATTGGACAGTTCCCATGCTATCGAGGTTAAGTATCGTGAATATTCCCCATGTGTTACACTCTTTCTTTTCCTCTCCCCCTATGCCAGCCTTGAATGCCTTTTGCTCTCCCTTCATCTCTACTTTAGCGGCAACCTTAGTCCTCATCTCAGTCAGGATGCCCTCCATGTCAACAGCATACAGTGACTAGTTAAGGAACAGAGTGTGCCACCTGACTCAGCCTTGAGAATTTTGCTGGAGTCACTGAGACAAAGGCACCTGCTTTCCACTGGGATGTAACTGGTAGAATAAAAGCAGAGGCTGGTGGGCACCGTCTTTGCCACCCCTGTGGAAGAGTCTAATGGGCGACTGAAGACAACACAGAAAAAGCCAAGCCTGAGGGTGGTGAGAGACTGTGTGAGCCCCTGGATCCAGGTACGTGATGCATCCCCAGATTTCAGGTAAGGAGCCCAGAAGTTGATTATTTTCCTTGAGCTGGTATATCACCCGGAACAGAGTTCTCAAACAGAACTTTTAAATCATTTTTCCATCTTCAAAAGGTGAAGAAAGCCTACTTTCTTCCCCCATAGGCTCTTCAGTCCTCATAGCTGGTTTCTTCCTCTTCATGTAAGTCTCTACCATTCATCACTATTTAAGTCATACGTTAACAAGTTCACAGAAAACACCACTTAGGGAGGATTACCTGGCTGAGATTTCCAAGGGTAGCATGAAGCCTAGATATTTTATAACATCACCTGAGACGGAAAAGTTGGAAAGGAAAGTGGTAGGGAACACCAGGAGAGGAATTTAATAAACTCTGCTACAAAATTACCTGATTTCTACCTGGGCAATTAAATTGTGATTAAACTAACTGCTGGGTACTAAGACACAAAAGGCAAAATGGTCTCACACCGGGGGAACAGTCTTTGTTCTCTACTTTCTTATGTCGCAAAGAATGGTGGAAGAACAGGAAGTAAAATTAATATTTTGAAAATAGAAGTGGGGACTTTTAACTAGTACTGTGTTTCTCTCCAAGGGGAGAGGGGTGAGGAGGAAGCACACTGTGTTGAGTGTCAGGATTTTAATTTTACTCAACTAGATGCCACTCTTCCAGCAAGTAACCTGATTTTATGCATTATAGGAAGAGCTCTCAAAATGCAGTACTTGGACGAGCAGCAGCATCACCTGGGAGCTTGTGAGAACG
The DNA here is from genome assembly GCF_963455315.2 of Globicephala melas. Classification (NCBI taxonomy): domain Eukaryota; kingdom Metazoa; phylum Chordata; class Mammalia; order Artiodactyla; family Delphinidae; genus Globicephala; species Globicephala melas. The sequence continues at coordinate 12,530,073 of NC_083324.2, read as the reverse complement.
CTAAATTCTTGAGCTCCATCCCACACCCACTAAATCAGAAATCTGCGGGTGGGCCAGCAATCCGTGGTTTAATAAGCCCTCCAGGTGATGCTGATGCACTTGAGTGCTTGAGAATCTCTGCCCGAAGAGTTCCCCAACCATGCTTTACAGGAGCAACACCTGGGGAGCTTTTCAAACTCTCCAGGCAGCCCGCCATGCCAATTATAGCAGACGCTTTGGGGGTGGGAGTCAGTTATCAGTTATTTTTCAAACTCCCTATGTGATTGCCAAGTTCAACCAAGTTTGAGACCCACTGTGTGAAGGTGTCACTGGCTCAATAACTGACACCTTGGGGAGATCCCAAAACTCTGGTTTTTTATTCTGCTGGCAATCTCTTCAAAGTGGGTGCCCAGAGTAAGAGATGGAGGCAGGGCTGGAGAGGGGTCTCTGAGAACTCCAGCTCCGCAGTGCATCCACCATCTCAGTGCCCTCCTAGCTCTTAGCCAGAAGAGCTTCTCTCCTCCATTATTCCCTATCACGCCCCTCTCTCTATTTCTTTCATGGCATTTACCCCATCAATATTCACACCCGTATATGTTTATCATCCAGCTCCCCAAACAGAACTATAACCATAGAGGGCATGGGCGATTTGTTCACCGTTGCTTCAGTAGTGATTAGTTGAGTGCCTGAGATACAATAAGCACTGAAACATTTGGTAGCTGACTGAATACATCTTGACATAACTCGTATCAGGTAAAGACAGCTGAACCCTTTCCTCAGCCATTGTGTTTCAAAGACTTGGCTGCCCCCAATTACACAAGTGAAGTGTCCAAGGCAATGAACCCCTGGACATAAAAAAGAAACATACCAAACCTTCCTTTTAAGCAGTAGCATCACCAAGAGTCAAAATTCCTAATTTTCACTTTGACTAAGCACGAGTTAATCTGGAAATTTCTTGCAGTCTAACTCCTTCATATTAATAAGCATCTCTGTTTTTAAATATCCAAGTCCCTTCCACTTTTAAAATCTCACTTTAGACAAAATCTTTGTGAGGAACTTCAAGGGACCTTGGGCTACTTTCTCCAATTGCCATTCACAAAGTTCAGGGAAGGTTATTTCTGGTGTGGCTAAAGTGATCTATCTTTTGCTTAACTGAATAGAACTACCATTGGGTTGTATATCAGAAGCAGGTGGGAAGTAGCTCATTTATTACCTGCCATCATTTTCCTTAAAAATTCATTTTTCATTAAATCACTTAAACCCAAATTCACTCAGGTATTGCATCCCTGAGGATTAGATCATAAAGTTCAGTCAGTAACTCTATCAGTCCGTCTTGAAACTGATAACAAAAACATCGACAGTGATGAATATATTAAAATGTTAATATATACCTTGCCTACTTGTACTTTTACTATCACTTTGCCCTGCTTTACAGGAACGTGAGAATAGTTTACATAAAATATTTACTATAATAACAGTTCAATACATTTTACACCCAGCAAAAAAAAAAAAAAGAAAAAGAAAAAAAACCAAAATTAATCCAAAAAAAAAGCTTAATCCCTCACAGCCAATCTTTTAAGCACAGGCACTAACCAGGAACCTTCACAGGAAGTCAGTCCACTCTCCTGACTACTTAGTCAGGCTGGAGGCCATGAGAGGCCTGCAGAACTTGATTACTCTGAGGCTGTAATGAGCACAGCGTGTCCTTATGTGAAAAACAACAGAAAGATAGAGGAGAAAACATTCACTACCTTGTGTTCTAAGACTGCAGGGACACCAACATTTCATTTCAGATGAGAATGCAAAACACCATACCTAGGTACTGCACGTGAACACCTTTAGAGTTTAATAACAAAAAAACCGTGAGAACAAGAGATGTGAAAGTACCTTGAAAAATGAAATGACTGAAAAGGAAGGGAAGCATAAGTCATACACAGCCAAGACCTTACTTTTTTAAAAGAATATTGTTGAAAAATGTCCTACCTGTCTCGATTCTGCTCTCCACCTCAACTCCGGGGCACGGAGAAGGAAGACTGGGTTTAATCCTTCCGCAGGACCCGCTTCCTGAGTTTTCTCACTAGTGTGGGCTTCCTAAAAGAGACCGTGAGGAAACAGCGAAGACTGAGGAGTTGTCTGCCTGCAGGTGCTGACAATACACAGACACACACAGCTGTGTCTAAGTGGGCCACGCCCAGCACCGGGAACAGCACGGACAAAGCGGGGAGGCCTTCCCCACACAGCCGAGCTGAGCCTGCTCATTCAGTCCCGCTTTCACCAGCCCAGCAAACCCTTCTCATTGCTTTTCATTCGCTTCATCTCTCATGACCATCCAGCAGTGTTACGGGAGATGGTGAGCGTTCTTCTCTCATGGGCTCTAATTCCTTGCTACTCATAGTGTGGTCCATGGACCAGCAGCACCTGCATCACCTGAGAACTTGTTGGAAATGCAGAATCTTGGGCCCCACCCCACCGGCTGAACCGGAATCTGCTTTGTACCCAGATCTCCACGTGATCTTTTTGTTTCTACTTTTTTTATTGTGATACATATACCATAAAATTTACTACCTTAGCCATTTTTAAGTGTACAATTCAAGTGTATCAAATACTTTTATAATGCTGTGCAACCACCACCACCATACATCTCCATAGCTCTTTTCGTCTTCCAAAACTGACACACTATATCCATTAAATAATAATTCCTCTTTTCTCCCTCCCCTAGCAACTGGCACTCACCATTCTACTTTCTGTCTCTATGCTTTTGACAACTCTATCTCACTCATATAAGTGGAATTGTATAGCATTTGTCTTTTTGTGACTGGCCTATTTATTAGCATAATGTCCTCAATGTTCATCCATGTTGTATCGTATGTTAGAATTTCCTTCCGTTTTAATGCTGAATAATATTACAATGTGTGCATATACCATATTTTGCTTGTCCATTCGTTCCACATTTTACCTATTGTGAGTCATGCTGCTATAAACATGAATGTACAAATACCTCTTTAAGATCTTGCTTTTAGTTCTTTTGGGTATATACCCAGAATTACACTTGCTGGATCATATAGTAATTCTATTTATAATTTTTTGAGGAACTGCCATACCATTTTCCATAGCAGCTGTACCCATTGTATGTTCCTACCTACAGCACACAAGGGTTCCAATTTCACTGCATTCTTACCAACACTTATTTTTATTTTTTTGATAGTAGTCATACTAATGGGTATAAGGGTATCTCAATGTAGTTTTGATTTGCATTTTCCTAAAGATCAGTAATTTTGACCATTTTTTCATGTACTTATTGGCCATTTGTATACCTTCTTTGAAGAAATATCTTTTCAGATCCTTTGCCCAGCTTTTTTTTTTTTTCTAATTTATTTATTTTATTTATTTTTGGCTGCGTTGGGTCTTCATTGCTGCACGTGGGCTTTCTCTAGTTGTGGTGAGCGGGGGCTACTCTTCGTTGCGGTACACGGGGTTCTCATTGCGGTGGCTTCTCTTGTTGCGGAGCACGGGCTCTAGGCGCACAGGCTTCAGTAGTTGTGCCGCAGGGGCTTAACTGCTCCGCGGCATGTGGGATCTTCCCAGACCAGGGCTCGAACCCAGGTCCCCTGCATTGGCAGGCGGATTCTAAACCACTGAGCCACCAGGGAAGTCCTGCCCAGTTTTGAATAAAGTATTTTTGTTGTTGAATTTTAGGAGTTCTCTATATATTCTGGATATTAATCCCTTATCAGATAATTGATTTGCAAATATTTTACCTCATTCTTTGAGTTCCCTTTTTACTCTATTGATATCAGCTTCTGTTACACAAATTTTTAAATTTTTCATGAAGTCCAATTTGTCTATTTTTTCTTTGGTTGCCTGTGCTCTTAGTGTCATATCCAAGAAAACTTTTCCAAATCCAAAGTCATGAAGATTTTGCCCTATGTTTTCTTCGGTTTTATAGTTTTAGGTCTTACATTCAAGTCTTTGATCCATTTAAAATTAATTTTTTATATGGTATTAGGTAAGTATCCAACTTCATTCTTTTGCATGTGGATATCCACTTTTCCCAGAATCATTTGTTGAAAAATTTGCCTGATCTTGGCAGCTCTGTCAGAGATCATTTGGCCGTATATGCAAGGGTTTATTTCTGGGCTCTCTATTCTGTTCTATTCCATTCCATTCCATTCCAGTGATCTCTGTGGTTGCCATTATGGCAGTACCACACTCTTTTGATTACTGCAGCTTTGCAGTAGGTTGTGAGATAAGGAAGTATGAGCCCTGCAGTTTTGTACTTTTTCAAGATTGTTTTGGCTCTTTAGGGTCCCTTGAGATTCCGTGTGAATTTTAGGATGAGTTTATATTTCTGCAAAAAATGTCAATGGGATTTTGATATGGATTGCATTGAATCTGTAGATCTCTGAGTAGTTTTGACAATGTAACAATATAAGGTTTTCCAATCCATTAACATTGGATGTGTTTCCAATTTTTTGTATCTTTTAAAAGTTCTTTCAACAATGCTTTATGGTTTTCATCGTACAAGACTTTCACCTCAGTGGTTAAGTTAATTCCTAAGTATTTTATTATTTTTGATGCTATTATAAATGGAGTTGTTTTTGTCATTTGTTTTTCAGATTGTTCATTGTTAGTGTATCGATATGCAACTGATTTTTATGTGCTAACTTTGTATCCTGCTACTTTGCTGAATTCATTTATTAGCTTTAATAGTTTTTTGTGGAATCTTTAGAGTTTTCTACATATAAATCATATAATCTGTGAATAGAGGTAATTTTACTTCTTCCTTTGCAATTTGGTGCCTTTTATTTCTTTTCCTTGACTAATTAAACTCGCTAGCATTCCAGTACTAGTTGAGTTGAAGTGGTGAAAGTGGACATCTTTTTCTTTCAGTCTTTCACCATTCAGTCAGATGTTTGCTGTGGATTTTTCACAGATGGTTTTTATTATCTTGAGGTAGCCTCCTTCTATTCCTGTTTTGTTGGGTGTTTTTATCATGAAAGAATGTTGAATTTTGTAAAATGCTTTTTCTGTATCAATTGAGATAATCATGTGGGGTTTTTTCCTTCATTCTGTTTATATGGTGCATTATATTGATTGATTTTCTTATCTTGATACATTATATGCCCAGAAACACAAACTAATAATTTTAAAAAATGCATTAGTCTCCTAAATTATGTAGAAAACAAAATTTACAATTACAAAACCAAAATTACAATAATATTAGATTTTAGGCTAACAATTGCTTTTTAAAAAATATATTAGTATTTTAAATCATGCAGAAAACAAAAAGTTGAGCTACAAACCATGTTCCAATTATACTAGCTTTCATAATTGTTCATGTATTTACCATAATTGGGATTTTTATTTCTTCATATAGCTTTGTTTTACTTTCTAGTGGCCTTTCATTTCACCCTGCAGAACTACCTTCATCATTTCTTGCAGGATAGGTTTAGTGGTAACAAATTCCTTCAGCTTTTATTTAGCTAGGAATGTCTTAACACATTATTGACTGGGGGATTTTTGCAGAAACTAACTCCTGTGACCGTAATACATCTCCCGTCAAAGATGTGTTAATTGTGCCCTCACTTTTGAAGTACTGTTTTGCTAGATAGATTCTTGGTTGACCTTTTTTTTCTTTTAACACTTTGAATATATCAGCTCACTACCAATGGCCTCCAAAGTTTCTGATGAGAAATCTGATGATAATCTTATTGACGACCATTTGTATGTGATGAGTTGTTTCTCTCTTGCTTTCAAGATTCTCTCTTTGACTTTTGAAAATTGCATACAATATGTCTCAGTGTGGGTCTCTTTGAATTCATCTTACTTGGAGCACATTAAGCTTCTTGGATATTTATATTTACATCTTTCCTCAAATTTTGGAAGTTTTCAGCCATTATTTCTTCAAATATCCTATCTACCTTTTCTCTCTCTTCTCCTTGTGGGACTCCTCAGTGAGTATGTTGGTCCACTTGGTGTCCCATAGGTCCCTTTGACTCTGTCCACTTCTTTTCAATCTTTTTTTCTCTGTTCCTCAGAAACAATAATTTCCATTGCCCTATCTTCAAGTTTGCTGATTCTTTCTCTGCCTATTCAAATCTGTCTTTGAATCCCTGTAGTGAAATTTTTATTTCAGTTATTGTACTTTTCAACCCCACAGTTTCTTTTTTTTTTTTCTTTTCACAGTTTCTTGTTGGTTTCTTTTTTAGGTTTTCTATATCTTTATTGAAATTTCCATTTTGCTCTTATTTTGTTTTCTTGACTTTCCCCACATCTTCCTTTTGTTCCTTAAACATCTTTAAGGCAGTTGTCTTAAAATCTTTGTGTAGTATATCTGCCATTAGGCCTTTTTCAGGGACAGCTTTTGATTTATTTGTTGCCTTTGAATGGACCATTCTTTCCTGCTTCTTTATATGCTTTCTGATTTTTTGGATGAATACTGGGTGTTTGAATATAATAATATATAATATATTATAATGTGGTAACTCTGGAGATCAGATTCTACCCCTCCCTCAGGGTTTGCTGGGCTTTTTGTTCTTATTTATTGTCTTTTTTGCATTGTTGTAGGGTGTCTCTGTGCTGAGGAACAGCCTGTGGTGTAAACTTAAGGTCTTCATAGGTCTTTTCTGAACCTTTCCCTGGACATGCACAGCACATGTCACTTCCTAATATCTCCATTTGTGCAGTTGTTTTAAAATGTCCCAGTCTTTAATGTTTGTCTCCCAAGAGGGGAAAAGAGAGTAAAATGAAAGAAACGGTGAAGGGGGCCCTTCCTTTAAATCACCTGGAGGTCACTTCAGCCAGAGAGGGAGGGTCTTACAAAAACAGGGGGGAGGTACAACAACTAAGACGGCCCATGGTTCCTGGAATGAGTGGGAGATGGGTAGCTGGTACCATGCTAAGAGCTGAAATTGACCAAAATTAAACACAATTTATCACCCAAGCCTTCCCCTGAAAGTTGAAGCCTTCGATAGACTCTAGAGTTCCAAAATAGTTATACCAGAAAGATTCTGCCAGTGCAACTGTTGTCTGGGTGGGGAGATAAATTCCCACCGCTTCCTACTCTGCCATCTGTCCAGAATCCTCTGTCCCTGGGTGATCTTTATGCATATTTTAATGTGAGATGGCTGCTCTGAGTCACTTTTGGCTCACCACTTGTTCCAGACCCTTTTCTGAGCACAATGTCTCCATCTCCAGGCCTTGGCTGGAACCTGGCTTTTCCCTTGAGGATTCTACTTTGCAAATCCTCTCAAGTAAAGCCTGTCCATTGTCACCTGTCCTTGAATTTGAGGGGCAAAAGATTGCTTTGTATGTTTTAGGAAAAGCCACTCTCCTCAGTGCCATTTCTCTGCCAGGCACTGTTAAGTGCTCATACATCCATTATCTCATTTAAGCCTCACTATGAGCCAGTGCAGGAGATGCTGTTGTTATTTCCAGTTTGTAGAGGAGGAAATCAACTGTTAAAAAGGTGTGGTCTCCTAAGTAACAAAACCACTCAGCTAGTAAGTGACAGCTGAATTTGAACACCATTTCATCCAAGTCCAGAGTCATTACCACTACTGCCTCTCTCCCCATGTCCATCCTAGATTTGAGTTTGTCATCTCTCCTGCAAAAACCCATTGCCTTTTTCTTATGTGTTTCTATTGCTGCCATATGAGAGTACCACAAATTTAGCAGCTTACAGTGACACACATTTATTACCTCACAGTTCTGTGGGTCAGAAGTGCCAAGGTGCTTGGACTTACTTCTCTGCTTTGGTCTCACGAGAACAAAATCCAGGTCTCAGACAGACCAGAGGCTCTGGAGGAGAATCTGCTTACGGGTTCACTTAGGATACTGGCAGAATTCAATTTCAAGTGGTTGTAGGATGGAGGTCCCTGTTTTCTCACCAGCTGTTGGTCAGGGGTTGTTCGAGAGGCCTGCACATTCCCTGGTTTGTGGCCCTTCATGTTCAAAGTCAGCAGTAGTGGGTTGAGTCCTTCTCACACTTTGAACTGCTCTAACTTCCCTTCCTGCCTCATCTCTCCTACTTTCAGCTGCAGAAACTTCTTTGCTTTTAAGAACTATTGTGATTAGATTGGACCCATGTGGACAGTCCACAGAAGTTTCCTTATTATAAGGCCCTTAACATTAATTCAATCTGCAAAGTCCCCTTTGCTATGTTGTGTAACATACTACCAGTTTTGGGGTTTTAGACCATGGACATCTTTAGGGACCTTTCTGTCTACCATGCCTTGAACCTCACACTGCTCAATTATATCATTCCTTTCTTTCCTTGTCATATCATTAATATTTTCTGTTCTTCTTATAGTCACAGTAAATGTATAGTCATTTAAGTAAATGTGTGGTGTCCTTCTCTTCAACATTCTCTTCCTGTTTTACCCCTGACCTCACCCTGAGATACATTTGTGACCACTCTGGTGACTTTCTTTCTTACCATCAAGTATTTTCACCTCCAATCCACTTTTCACGGGCGTGCTTTGTTGTGCACTTGTCAGCAGGGAACCTGTAGGAAGAAATAAAAAGTTATCCCCCAGATGCATATGGGGGCTGAATTTCAATCACAGCATTACTGGCTTTTATTTGATAGTTTATATATGCAAAATGGATTAAAATCAAATTTAAGAAGCATGAACGATACCTGGTAATAGAGGATATGATTATACAGCATCCGTCAAAACATTTCAGTAAACTGATTTAAAAAAAAACATCAAGGGTAAACAATTTCATCGACTCAAATGTCAGGGTTTGGTAGACAGAAATATGATTTTAGAATGAAACCTTTTAACAGTTCTGTGGAATGACAGGACTTGATTTGGGCATTGAAATTTGAATTTCCTTGCTGCTTTTAAAAACATATTAAGCAGGAGATCGGTACTAAATTTGGTTACATCAATATCATTTTAGAGGAGGGAGTATGATTTACATGCTATATAAAACCCATTTTCTCCACTACGGATAGAGACATGGGGCATCTTCTTGATGAAGTCACATATGATCTCAGTTAAGCAGGAGCCATGGAGATGCTGTTGTACATAATGAAGACTTAAGAAGATGCTGAGGTTTTCTCTGTGGGGTTTTGTTTTACTGCATCAATTTATCCACTGTAGCTGTGAAAGGCAACCCAGGAAGCATGATTCCATTGCTTCTGGACTGCCACAGAAGTGCCAGCCATGAACCTCCATATCTTATAATAGGCGAAATAGCATCTTTCAAAATGAGGTTTTTATAAGTTGCTTATAAAAATAAGGTATTCAGGCATTGAGAAAAGATTATTTTTAATTGGGCTTGATTTTACTTCCCTGAATTCAAGCACAGAGCCCAAATTGTTTGTAAACTTTAAGAGCATAAAATAAGGTACTTGTTTAAAAAAAATCTTGTTTAAAACAAAAACCTTGTTAAAAAAAGAAATCCACATAACGTGGAGATTTTTCTGATTTGGTAGGTTTGGAGGAATGGTCAGGAATATGAATGTTTAATAAACAGTCCATCGAATTCTGTTGATCATCATAAATGGACCATGCTTTGGGTAATACTATTCAAGCACTACTTCTCCCAGCTGCTAGTTCAAATTACGGGGGAGGGAGAAAGAAAACAAACAAACAAAAAAGGCTGAGACAGAGGAAAACAGGAAGGGAGGGAAAGAACTGCAACTTTAATCTTCAAAAAAAAATAAAAGGTGTGTTCTGCTTTCTGTCTCCCCAAGTCTTCTCATATTGCAGCACTAATAATAACACCTCCAACTAAAAGTCAAATTTCATTAAGAATTCATAGCTTCTGGAAAGCTGTGAGGCTCTAAGAGCCCTTCAATGACTCAAGAGGAAATGCTTCTAAAAGGCTAAAGTAAGAGCCAAAGTTTGAGCCATGTCCCCAAAATCTCCCTGAGATGGGCTTCTATCCAAATGGATACAATAGCAATTTACTCTCTCCTCACTGTTCTTCTTTCAAAAACACCAAAAGAAAAATATATATATATCACATTCTCAGTGAATGGTCATCCTAATCATTTCAAAATGCAAATGCTTATAGAAGTTCGGAGCAGTGGCGATAATCACAAATCCCCACTAACAGTGTAGTGGTTGAAAAATCACTGGCGTGAGCCACCCCTTCAAAAGTTTTAATTTGCAATCAAGTCAAGAGCTGTTCTAGTGAAGCAAGAAGCAAGAAACTTCTGTCTGAGGGACAGAAGTTCAACCCAAAGTGGGAAGCAACGCAATAAGGGTGCCATGACAACTATCCAAGAGCCTAACACGTAAGGCTCATCTACCAAGTTTTTCAAGTTACCAGATGAGTCCACGCTGCCAAATCTCCTATAGGTAGTCTTTCTCAAACAAGCGATTTAGATCCTTTTAATGAAATATAATACTGAACACAGGAAGTAAACCTCCAGTTGTAACACCGTACTTACTCTCAACTATATTTTTAACATTTATTGAGCACCTATTGTGTGTACGTGCTACCCCATAAGGTTGGGAATGAGACGTAATATAATTAATAAGACATCATTTGATGCCCTCAAAGGGACTCACAATCCAGCAGGGATGTAACCGTGAGTAAATAATTCCCAGACAGGAACAGAAGGAACATGGAATATTCCATTCTCAAGGTTCAAAAGAGAAATGAGAGCAAGGAAATAAAAGGAACATTTCTTTAGTGCTTTCTCCTTGCCGGGCACTATGCTAAGTTCTGTGTATTTGTTATTTATTGTTGGTCAACTATGTGGCTACTTTTCCATTATATCCTAGAAGCAGACTGCTGGAATGTAAAGCAAAGTTTTCACCATATGGCCATGATTTCCCCCATCAAGCAAACAAACAACAAAAATAACCTTCAGTTTCTTGAAGCCTTCCTCATTTCTAAGTTCATGGCTCTTTTTACTATAAAATACCTCCTTGTCAGGAAATAGGAAATGCCTTAGGGGTAAATACCCAATAGCAAATTCAGAATTCAAGAGAAAGAACACAGACTGTTTGCAGGTCTGTTACTTCATACTCATAACACCCAGAGGGCTCTCTGGGTGCCCCGTTCCCACCTAAAAATGTGTTCTCGAATGTAGGACCTAAAATGAAGTCAGGGTGAAACCTACACTTGCTTTGACATAAAACCACATCGAGAGCTAGCCCCACCCTCAGATCTAGTGTCTTGAGTTTTCCAACACTACTCCTCTCTCCAAGTCAAATGCCTGCACTGCAGGGGCACAGCAGGGTTTGCATCTGTACCATATTGCTGCGCTCCCTCTGAATATGAGCTTTGGGGAAAGAGACCCTCTCCTTTTTCCGAAGTACAAAACTGGTACACTGAGCACAGAGCTACGCAGTCTTTTCGGGGGTGCTCCTGATACCTCCTGGAGATAAGATGCTACTATTTTTGAACGCCTGATTGAGGTCCTGAGCTGCAGGATCCCGGGTCTTGAATGCAAACACTGACCACCTGCTTGAGTCAAAGGCAGAGTGGAAAATTTGGAAACAGAACCAAGCAATTTAACATTTTGCTTCAACTTCCAAATTACTGAGCGAGAAAACTGAGTAATACCTATCTACCTCTCAGGATGAGACAATTAATGAAGATTTTTGCCTTTTTCTAAAATTCTAAAAACCAATGCAAGTTGATGTTTTATATTCTGCCCACACTGCAGAAATTAATGGGTTTCCCTGTTCAGAATAAGCAATGAGGACTTTGTCCTAACTGGGAGGAGTCCAAAATGTGGTAAAAAAATTTTGCTGATCCCCTCTCAATTCATTTTAATTTTTGTCTGTTGCATGGTCCTGAAAGTTAATTTTCTGAAAGGGTAGCTTTATATATCACTATGAGTTTCTCAACTAATCTTTCTATGTGGGATTATAAAGTCAAAAATTGGTTGATTACAAGCAGGGAAATAATATTTTCTCTTTTGGCAATTGCTTCTTCTGATTAGATATATTGTTCTGTAAGTTATACTTGACCCTCTGATTACTCAAAATGAATAAAGACCTTAAATACCCTTTGGAACAATATATTCTCTTGATTTTTTCATAAAGTTAATAATAATAACAATGATAATAAATAACAGCAATATTAATAAGAATTAACTAGTTTAATTAAATGACACACTTTATCAATTAATCCAAATGGTGGTACATAACCCTTTTCTTCTGTTGTTTTTCTTTTTCATTTTTAAGATACCTTTTAAAGAAAGCCAGAATAATTGAGTAATTATATGTCCTACATGGCAAGACTTTGCTGGTGAGGGTATATTCTGGTAACTTTAGACAGCTGACAATTTTAATTGTAAAGTTATATCTGTTAGGATTACCTCTGAAAGCGTATTTCCTGTTGTATTCAGTTTATGTGAGATGAGCCCTTTGGATTAATTATTTCCTCCATACACAAACATCTATTTTCATGGTGGCTTGAAATGCAAACCTAATTTTACACAGTCACTTTTCTTTATAAGGAAGTGGATGACTCTAATGAACATGTACCCAGAGAGCATATGGTGATATAAAAAAGAAAAAGCTAAAAATAAAATTCAGGGTGAAGAGTTTCCCCAAGTGTGGTACAAGTAACAGGCATAATAAAACAAAATCATTGCAGGTGGCACATGGACAGACATTTTTGTTTACATGGTTATCTATTTATTTGATTACCCCTTAGAGAAAACATATAACTAGTACAATAAACCCCCAAATTTTCTGGCCCGAAATGCTTAGAATAAGTAACAGGTATAAAAAAGTGAGTTGATTTAGGATAAACATTAAGAAAGTACTATTTGGGTGGTATTGAGATAAGGCGAACATTACAAAGTGTACTGAGAATGACTGGTAAACATGGGCACAGCAGTACAGAGTGCTACAGAACCTGGCCCGGGACCCTGGCTCAGCCATTTAATAGCTGTCAGATTCTGCATTTGTAAACACCTTCCCACAAGAGCCTGCTGGAAGAATTTTTAAAATCCACCTAAATCTTGTAGCATGCTGCTGGTCACCTAGTAAACCCTCAATAAATGTCAGTTGTAATTACTCATCACAATAAAAGTCTCATCCCAAGGACTCACCTAGCAAAAAAGCAAAGCAAACCACTTGCACTGGGTGGTTATAGGCACAGAAGAGTATTATTAGTAAAATCATACATAGCTGTTTAATTTTTTTGAAGAAAAAATTGATGAAAACATCAAACAAATTGGTCCTTAATAATAACTCTTACATTTTTTAAGCTAAAAATATGTGTACTCTAGCTATTTATTATACAGCATTAACCTTAAGTTTCTTTTGCATAGCGATAGTGTTTTTTTCAGTCTTGACATCTTCTAAAGTGTTAAACATGGTATTTTCACCTAACTGGCTCTCGATATAGAAGTATGGAGACAGCTATCATATATATCGCTTCACTAATTTTGAAGATTTCCTTATCTACTATGACTTTGGAAGGAAGTAAATATTCAGAAAACACAGCTTTTAACTGATGTGTTTTTGCATTCTTGGTAAGGAAAATCCTCATATTTCATAAAACGTTACCAGAAGTTTTCTAAATATTCTCAATATTGTTATATTCTCTGTGCTGCATATATCTACCTTGTTTCTGAAATCATACATACAAAGTCCTAAAACATCAGTGACAATGTGTGATTACTTCAGCCCATTCATCTTTTCCAGCTCTACTTGCTCAGAGAGTATAGGTTCTTGTATGAAGGATAAAAAAAAAAAAAAAATCCTAGATCTTTTCCTGTATCTGTACTGGGCACTTCATACCTGATCAATAAATACTTGCTTACTAGGTGGTTTTCTAGCAGTCAGGGGTAAATTAGTCAGAGAGCAATCCCATATTCCCCCTGAGAGTCAGTGGTTAATCACTGTTATTTTTTTAATGTTTTAAAACCTTTTTTAGATATACAGAAGGCATAGCAATGATACCCTTTCCTCCCCTGAATCACACTAAAACCCAGAGGAATTCTGATTAATGGCTAGCATCATGGGACCTTAATAAATGTCATCCAAACTGCTTTTTAGGTGATACTTGAAGATGAATGCCTATTATACTTACCTGCCTTTTAGGATTTATAAGGGTGGATGATTACATTTTTAGGCCTTCTAGCAGTGTTTCTGAAATATGGTCTAAAATGAGTAAATGAGGTACTTTAAAAAGAATTGTTTCTGCTCACTGAAGTCTGGTATGTAATAGCAGAAATGTGGAGACAATCAAATACTCATCAGTAGAGAGCTGGTGCACCATGGTATATGCCATGTAGCTCTGAATATAAATGAGCCAAATTTGAGTGTATTCATACCTCAGGGCATCCATGGTATAATGTGCAATCAATAAGAAGCAAGTATGAAGTGTTTGAACACAACCCCATTATATGCATGTATCTTGTCTGCCCATAGAAAAGCCACATAGAAAAGACACATACCAAACTGTGCATAGGGGGTCCCTGATGACTGGAGTGAGGAGAACAAGAGGAGAGCTTTTAGCTTTTACTTTATGTATTCCTGTCATAAAATTTTACTATAATAAGAACTTTTAATAAGCATTTTCATTTTTATAACCTTTTAAAAACAAAAAATTGTGTTTTAATAAAGGTAGTCTTAGACTAGCATTATCTATTGCTTATATTTATTGCTATTCTACCAGAAGTCATTGTCTACACAGCCTCCTCCTTTACATATTTGTTTTTGTCTCCTCACTTGATAGCTCTAGAAAGACATGTTGCTCCATGGCCATACTCACTGGGCCCTTTTCTTCCAGTGTGGAAGAAAAACAGAGGATGACTTAGAACAAGCGTGGGCTTCCGTTTAAAGTCTAAAAGCAAGAGTTTGAATCTTAGTTCCATTATTTGCAAGTTCAAACTTTTGGTTGCAAGGAACAGAAACCCACTGAAGCTACCTGAAGTCGAGGGAAGGTTATTGTAAGACATTAGATCACACATGGAAATGAATTGCAGTTGGAGCGCCTGGGAGATGCAGGTGGAAGCTATGAAACTATCAGAGATTCAGCCACCCCCACTCAACTACATGCTTCCCCGTTCTCTACATCTCTGCAAAATAGTTTCCTTTCCCATGGTTTTGATGCCCAATAACTTATTTGCAAGCTACTTTTCTTGCTATGAAATCTACTCAGGCCTAGACTTCATGGGATCTTTCAGCTTCTTATAATTCTTGTGATCTCTTATTCCTGAGAGATCACACGAATCGAATGAGACAACATTTTGTTTAAAAGGCTCTCATATTTCTTGACACAATATACAGAAGATACCCAACTTCTTTAAACATCAGTATCTTCAACTGCAAAAGGTAAGTCCTAATCGTGTAACTGTAATAAGTTTTCTGTAAAATTCTTAGTGTGGTGCCTGCCATACAGTAATGCGTAATAAATGTTAGGTTATGTTCTTGTTACTGTTATTGTTATTATTAAATCCATCATGGTTATTAAGGATTTTAAGAAAATAAATGACCTGCCTCATCCGAGTGGGCAGACTTCATGCATGCCTCCATTTCCACATAGATTCTCAGAGAAGAGGACATCTTAGCACCTGATAGAGAAGTTCACAAGTGAAAATCTTGACAGATCTGTAAAACAATTTATCGTACATCAACAGTTCTTCAAGGCCATGCATGGAGACAGTAATGCATTTAAAGCAAAGGCAATCGAGATGCTTTCATTAAGCACCAACCAGAAACTTGCTTATAATGGAAGGGGGGAAAACCTGTGATGCTCACAGCCCTCTCTGTGTTTTGGTCCAGTGGAAAGGAATCTGACGAAGCACATAACAGGTAGTTCCCTGCCAAAGATGCCCAGGGAATTCAATAATGAACAGTTTCCAAACTGTGAAGTGACCCATTTCAGATCCACAAATGAGGAGGGCCTGGCATGAACTCTGGAGATGCTGTAACAGACACACAGACATGTTTTAATTTCATGTTTCTTATGAAATTAGCAAACAATGTGCTTAGTGATACTCTAAACATAACACGCCGCCATCTGATTAAGGCAACGTGTCAGCTCAGCTATCAACACTGAACATTTATTATGCTCAACGACATTCTTGTCTTAGCTCTCAAAATCACAGGTGTTTCAGCGAAGAAAAGTCAAGACAAAAGTGAGAAGTGAATGCTTTCACATATTTTTCTTCAAAGTTTGCAGCAACACAGTGTTTGACAGAGGGCTCTGACTGCTCAATTTGATGGCCATACAAACTTATAAAAGCTGAAGTACAAGGTTTCCCAGGGGACGACATAATGAAATAAATGCACTCATGAATATGCATGGCTGGAGGAGGCCATCTGTTCTCCACCAACCTCTTTTCTTTTGACAACTCACAAATACCCAGCCCCACCCCCATGCCTTCCACGTTCCAGAAAAAAGAGCCTTCATCCAAAGATTTTAAAAATCAGTGATGTTTCATCTCAGGCAAGAAACATAGTTACAAGAGAAATGCTTTTGTGGTCAGACTAAAAATAATAAATTAATAAATCAAAGAGTGCTTGTGCACACACCATGAACCTTGAAGTTCTCTGCTGCTCTCCCTTCCCTCAGGAATGAAGCTCTTGACTCTTCACCTAAACTGAAAGCCACATGGACCTGCCTCTTGGGCTACAAATATGAGAACAGGAGAAACTTCAATAACAGCAGAGTAGATAACACTCTATCATTCAGGAATTCCAAGTTAGTTCCAGTTGCTGTATATCCAAGTTCAGTATTAAGTATTTCCCCTGATCTCTTTGGAATTCTTTACTCATCACTAATTTTGAAGGCACAGGATGAGGCCAATCTCACTGTTCAAAGATGAAAAGAAAATTTTTTGAGAAATGAGAAAATATAGTTGAGAAAGAACAAGAGATAAGTTTCTTGGAAAAATTGATTACAAAATGATTAAAATTTTTTGGTCAACTGAATCATATTTGAAATGCATAAAGAACACTTTTGCATATTTATAGGATTCTTTTGGTAAATCTTTAATAAAGTGAATGCATATGAAAAGCATAATCATTCCTAATTCCTTTGCTTTGCAATTTCAGCTTTGAGAACATCTTGCCTTCTAAAAGCAAGGAATACTTCTAGTGAGTTTCTGTATTTCAGAAGAAAATAATCTAAGGTTAAACTCTTCTAACAACAAAATAGGACTTGGAGGGCTTCCCTGGTGGCACAGTGGTTGAGAGTCCGCCTGCCGATGCAGGGGACACGGTTCGTGCTCGGGTCCGGGAAGATCCCACATGCCGCGGAGCGGCCGGGCCCGTGAGCCATGGCCGCTGAGCCTGCGCGTCCGGAGCCTGTGCTCCGCAACGGGAGAGGCCGCAACAGTGAGAAGCCCGCGTACCGCAAAAAAAAAAAAAAAAAAATTGGACTTAGAAACAACAACATAGTCACAGCAGCAGCCCCTGTGTTGTATTAAATTTTCTCAAACTAGCCTGCTTACAGATACAGTCTGTAATAAACTGTTTTATCAGGAAACTGAAAACTATAGGAAAACAATATCTTAAATTCCCAAATGTAGTAAGAGAGATTGGAAAGAGCATATACGTTCCGGAATGAGAAGACCAAGCCTTAAACACCGTCTCTGTTTAGTTAACGGCAGTGTGACCTTGGACAATCCACCAACAGTTTCTAATACTCTATACTTTTATCTGTTGAACTGGAATAGCAATACCAACCTCATGGTGCTATTAGGATGATGTGATAAGGTAATAATAAATATGAAAGCACTCTATAAACTAAAAAGGACTTTCTAAAATAAGCCCGAAACACATGTCAAAATGAATTAATTTATAAATTACATTCCTAATAAAAATAAAATGCATTTACTGCCCAACCACTTCTCACCATCAGGTCTTCCCTAAATAGTCACTTATACAGAGTAAAACAATTTCACTAACCTTTGCTCTCGGTAGCCTGCTACAGTAGCAAGATACTGAAAATAACTTGAACTATTAGAATTGTGCCCTACCTATATGAATCTTAAAAATGTTCCAGAACACCAGCACCACATCCTAAAAGGATGCTATCAAAGAGGAAGACAGTTCTGAGACCAGCTTGCAGAACTTATTTCACATCTCTGTGGTCAGCTGCCTCTCTCTGAGGAAGAGTTTTGACTGGCATTGTCCAAAGGCCTCTTTGGGCTCTAAAATTCTGAGATTCTGAGAGAGCAGTTTGACAGGACAAGCACTGGGCCGGGACCCACCAATTGGCTATGTGGTTTTGGATGAAGCAAGTTAAAGAACTTCCCTGGGCATTACTTCCCCCATGTGTAAAGTAAGGGGTTTGAGCCGTGTATCTTCTGAGGTCCCTTCAGCTCTGACACCATATGCTGCTGTAACACAGTTGAAGTGGAGACGGGGATCTGAGGACAAACTGCCTGGTGCGACATAAATTGCTTCCAAGGCTTAAAACAATGTAGGCAGGGCCTCTATAATTAAAAACAAAAATCTCATCTTCTTTTGTGGCATTAAGGCAGAACTTGAGACTTGTGTAAGCGATATGATTCTTCTTAAGGGGTCTAGAGAAAACATGTCACAGTTTAAATTTTTTTAAAAGACAGAGTGTCTTGTTCTTAATTAAAGAACAGAGAAATGCTACATCCTTGGAATAATCTCAGGCAGCTCTATAAAGCTTTTCACAATTGGAACATCAAAAATATATTTTCCAAATACTTCAAAGTTGTACACAATACAGCTTTTATCCAAGGGAGATGGTGAAACTTCAGTTTGACAGAAATGCCAAATTTTGATGGTTTGATGATTTGTTTCAATTGTGAAAATCTTTCTAAATTAGATCAGTTTCCAGAATGTACATTTTAATACTGTCCCAGATCCTGTACCAAAAAAGTCATTTAAAAGTAATTTAATATAAGGTTTTATGACAAAGGGACAAATGACCACTTCAAAAAGAGACGCTGTAGCCATAAAAGGACTTTGACGTGCACAGGACCCACCCCAGAATCTCTACTCCATGTTAATCCTAACTCCATAGCACACACTGAAAAAGAATTTGTATAAGATGCAAAAGTGGGCAAAGTCAATGATAATATTTTATAGACCTGCTACTTATTATTTATTTGGAATGCATTTCTTATGGGACTGGAAGCTTGAGTAAAGTAAAGCCTTAGTCAATGAAATACTCGTAGCGAATGGGTACAGAATACAATTCAACATTTGGCATTGAAATCCAGCCTGGATTCTGTCAGGAACTGCTCAGTTTTATGCATTTCATTCTAAATTCATTAGTAAAACAAAGTTGAGAGGGATATCTAGAATACAACCTCTCTCTTCTTTTGAGACCACTTAAAAAAAACTAGCTTTATTGATGTGCAGTTTACATAACATAAAACTGTTTTAAGTACACAATTTAAAACTTTTGGCAAATTTTGGCAAATTTATAATGCAGGTTCAAAACTTTTCCATCGCTCTGAAAAGACCTCTCATGGCCATTGTGCAGTCAATCTCACTCCCTGCCTGGGCAACTGCTAATCTGCTTTCTTTCTATAGATTTGCCTTTTCTGGATATTTCACCTAAATAGAATCATACAATATGTAGCCTTTTGCTCTGGCTTCTTTAATATTTCTGAGGACCATGCATGTGGTAGCATATCTGTATTTAGTTTCTTTTAATTGCTGAGTTGTATTCTACTGTATGGATATAGCACATTTTCCTGATCACCTGTTGACAGACACCTGGTGTGTTTCTACTTCTTGGCGCTTATGAATAATGGTGCCATGAACATTTGTGTGCAAATCTTTGTAGTCTTTATATCAAGATAGGTTTCATTTCCTTAGGGTAGTTATCTAGGTGCAGAATAGCTATGTCAAATGGTAAGAATATATCTAACCTTTTAAGAAACTGACAAACTGATTTCTAGAATGGCTATAGGATTTTACATCCTATGGATGTAAGGAATCCAGTTTCTTCACATCCTTACCAGTACACATTACTGTCTATCATTTTAATTAAAGCCATTTTAGTGAATGTGAAGTAGAATATTATTTGATGATAATTTGCTTTTCCCTAATAACTAATGATGTGGTGCATTTTTTCATATGCATATTACTCATTTGTGTTTCTTCTTTAATAAAATATCTATTCAAATCTTTTGTCCAATTTTAATCAGGTCATTTGTCTTACTGGTGAATTGTAAGAGTTCTTTATATATTCTAGATACAAGTCCTTAATCAGATACATTCTTTGGAACTACTTTCTTCCAGTCTGTAGCTTATCTTTTCATTTTTTAAATTGTGTCCTTTGAGGGACAAAAGTTTTTAATTTTGATCGAGTTTGATTTATCAATTTCTGTTATGGATCATGCTTTTGATGATGCATCTAAGTAGTCATTTCCTAACCCAAGGTCACCAATATTTTCTTCTAAAGTTTCAGTTTTAGTTCTTACATTTAAGTCTGATTCATTTTGATTTTATTTTTGTGTACGGTGAGACTTGAAGATCTAAATTCATCTCGTTCCACGTACATACATAATTGTCTCAACATTATTTGTTTAAAAGACTATAATTTTCCCCAACTAAATTTCCTTTGCCCCTTTGATGAAAATGAATTGACGATATATATAAGCTCACTCATTTTAAATGAGTCAATAGGGAATAGTGCTTAAAGAGTTCAGACTGTGGATCCAAACCACCTGGGAATGAACCTTAATTCTGCCCTTTAGAAGGTATACGGCCTGGGCAAGTTACTGAACCTCTCTGTGCATCACAGTTCTTCTCTGTAAAAGGAGGATAATAACAGTACCTGGTTCCCGGGACTGTTCTGAGGATTAAATGAGATCATACATGTAAAGTACTTACATGAGGACCTGGAACAGAGTAGTAAATGCTCAGTAGTTGAGAGCTGTCATTACCATCTCCTCTGGGGGCAAAGACAAGAAACCAGGCAGCGTTTTTGTTTCTTAGGGTACAAATTGGAGCCAACTGGTCAAAATTCAGTTGATGACTGGGAGGTGTGAGTGAAATCCCTGGGGCGGACTCCACTTTTTACTCTGTCATGCTATCTACTCTCCCCTTATTGTTTCATCTTATTTTCTTTTCTATATTCTCAGCTTTATTCAGGTACCAAGGTGACTTTTTAAACTAATCTCCTCTCCAGACTCCCCTGCAGCTAAGAGTTGCTTTGTTGATCCAGTTTTGGCCAAAGAAATATAAGCAGAATAAACTATGCGGGGTTCAGAGAAAGCTATTGATTTCTTGATAGAAAGTAGCCAAATTCAACTGGCATGACTCTTTTCAACCACCCCTCTTCATCCTGCTTGGAACATAGTCAAAATGCCTAGATGGGGAGCAGCCCTCTTGCAGCAAGATTTACGTTAAGCATGATGGAGCAGAAAGTTAGAAGCTGCCTTGATCAGCTGCAGCAATGCGGGATTGCCTTCCTCTTACTTCCTGTATCGCCTTGCTACACTTGTAGCAGCTACTTGCAATTGCATGTCTACTGTGGGCAAACGACTTTGTGTGCCCCTCCAAACACTATAAAAAGTTCTGTAAAATAAGTTTTACTATCTCCACTATACACTGAGAATCAAATAAGTTTAAATTAGGTGTCTGAGGACAGGCAGCGGTGAAGAGGTCGGGCTGGGCTCAAGTGGGTGAGCCTGGCTCAGAGTGTGCCCCTGTCACTGCAGAAGTGTTCATGTGCTGTACCCAGCAAGCAAGAGGACTTACCAGGGCAGGAATGTGTGTCTCTTTGTATCACACACTCAGCCTAACTCCTTATACAAAACAGGCAAGGTGTTTTGCCTCGTAAAGCTTACAGCCAAGTCTTTACATTTTAAGCAGATATTTTTCTTCAGGGAAATTAGCAGTTGGCTGCAAACAAAGTTTCTGGTAATCATTTTTAATCAAAATGGCCAAGTAATTGACTATCGGCGGCTGTGCAAGCTCCACAGATAAATGGTTAGCAACAGAGTAATTAAAAGCATGTAGGAATTCACTTCACAGAAATCACCCTTAGGTGGAAAGTAATCCAAACATTCCCCCTGTTCTCTCCAACTCAGCTGGTGCCCTTTCCCTGCAAAGAATATTAATTGTACCGCTCATGCCTTCTAGAATATGAAAGGTTCTAAATAAACGTATAGTCTATAACTCAGATAGAGTGGCTTAAAAAAAAATGTTTATTATTGTTGTTGTTTTGGTTTGCTTTGGTTGGTTTTGAAGAATAGTTTCACTTTCCCAAGCAAATATCCTGAAAGGTGTTAAGATCCTCAGGAAAAAGTTTCCATGGTCAATTTCGGAAATAGTCTTTCTTAGAAATTATTCATTCACATTAGCATATAAAAGGTTCCGGGGGATAAAAACTTTTTAACTTTGCTTAACTCAGTGTTTCCCAAATTTATTTGATACAAGAATTAATTTATTTACAATACCTATGGATATTTGTGGGAGAAGAGTCTAGGAGTTGCTATTTTAGGAGAATTAAAAGAATATCCCAGCTGGTTTGTTTAACTATTCGCTCCATCTAGGCCAGGAGTCAGCAAACAACAAAAGTTGGCCAGTCATCTGTTTATACATGGCCCAGGGGCTAACAATGGTTTTTACACTAATAAACAGTTGTAAAAACAAAAACAAAACCACAAGGAATATGCAGTGGAGACCTATGTGACTCAGAGGCCTAAAACATTTACTATCTAGCCCTTTATAACTAACATTTGCCTGCCCCTACCCCAGGACATTAAAATTTTAAAAATTAAATCCATATATCCTGAATACATAAAGTATGGTTAAGAAAAGGGGAGCGACGGTGGAGGGAAGGAAGGAACAAGCCTAGTGTCTAAAATGTAGTGCGTGGTGTAACACAAGCAGTAACCCTTAGGACTGCGCAGAATAATTTTCTACCATCTTCTATTTGACAACCCAAAGTATTCTCTCATCCAGAGTAAATGTGTCTTGTTCCTTCACCTTTCCTCATATGTGTCTGAGTCTCCTGGCCACCATGATCCTTTCTCTCTAAATATGTTCCTGTTGGTCCATGTCCCTCTGCAACAATGGTACCCAGACCGGCTGTTATTCTACTGAAATCCCATGGAGGCCAAGTAGAGCAGGTCTTCCTCTCTGGTCCTCCAGACCAGAGGACACGCAGTGGCTAACTACATGCCCAGTTACACACATGGGTGTCTTTTTTGAGACTTGCCCAATGTTTTAAAATATAGTAAAATCACACGTTAAAGTTCAGACTTTCAGTTTTTCGTGGAGGAAGGACTACATGGGAAGATCTGGCAGCATCAGGCCCGCGTTTCCCCATGCCACAGTCAGCTGGAGCTGAGTAGCAGCTACCCCCTTGAGACAGGGTACCAGCTCTCTGGTTCACCACAGTCCCTACCACTCCCTAGCATTGACAACAAGATGGTTCCCCTCCTTAGCATGTCCTGACTGGTCCCGGAGGCAGTTGAGTCGTATGTAGCCTATGCTGCCCCTCACCCCTGATGGCCTAGTTCTAGAAGTAGTCATTTAGATATCTATATATTTTCAAATCATTTGTTAGCAGAGAATAGGCCTAAAAGAAGCGATACATTGGCATGAAGTTGTGATGCGGAAAAAGCTCAGGAATAGAGCCTGGCTGGCCTGGTGGTTTAGACTGGCCTCAGTGAAGAGGTGTGCTACACAACTGGGGATGAGTGGGTAGGGAATGTTCAGAACAAGAAAGAAAATGGCAACCTAAAGCAGAGGCCAAGCGGAAAGAGCAGTGGACTAGGGACGCAAATCCCTGGCTTCCATTTCCCACTTCCATTTAATCTACTGTGTGTTATTGGGCAGCTTGCTTAGCTGCAGCCAGGGGTTCGGCCAGCTCTTCTACAAACTGCAGGAAGGGAGCACCTAGCCTTGCCTTCCCTGGTTTGTCAGCACCTGATAAAATCAAGTAATAGATGAGATGTGGAAACGCTTCAATATCTATAAAGTGTAACACACAAGTAAAGCGTCATTAATCTTCTACTTTCCAATTTGGCCTAAGGCTGACCTGGTAGAAAAAAATCAAAAGCAAAAACAAAACAACTAAAAGATTTAGAAAAATCCACAAACTAAAAGAGCTAAGTCCCTCTAGGACTAAGACATCCGTCTTTTACACTGTAAACAGTGAGCTGTTAAAAGGCACAGATGGACCCAGCATGAACCGCTAAAGATGGATAAGGATGGTCGTATATTTACCAAGAGTTTCTGACCAGCTAGGTTTTTTGGCACAAGATACCAGCCTCTTGGACTCAGACTGTCAGAGGCGAGGTGTGAAGTAGTTTGAGACTATCTGGCCACCACTGAGATCAACAGGGTTCCAATGGAAGATTTGGAAAGGGCTTTTCAGTCTAGCCTTGGTTTTAATTCTCCCTGCTCAAGTTCTTCCACATTTCCACATAAGTAAGTTCTACAGTGACTATCTGCCTCTCTCTGACTCTCCAAGGAGATCTGGGTTGTTCAGAACAACTCCTGCATTCACACCTTCTTGAAGTCTGGTGCCAAGGACAGACACATCCATAAGGACACTACTTGCTACACTCTCAGGAGGGATCGAAGGATACACTGTGCCGTGTTGTTGTAAAAGACAAAAGGAAAATTCTGAAAACTCAAAGCAGGAGAAAATATTCCTGTTGGGAACGATTCAAGCTCAAAACCCATCCCAAAGTCATGCATTTCAGTATGAGTACCTAATTAGAGATTTCTCCTGACTGTAAGTTCATTTGACAATTTTCCCATGCCTAAAGCATTGTTCACTTTAGAATAACTAATGGTTATTGAGCCAATTCTTTTCCTGCAGAGTTGACCTCAAGCTAAGGTTTTAATGTGAGGACTGTACTATAGCACAAAAGCTGTTCTCACACTAGTTCTGCAAACCATATAGAAAGAGTTCTTTGCAGAAGAAGGGAAGCTAAATGGGAGGCTCATTTGGACTCAAAGTATGAAAGAATGATCCACAGTCATCAGAGCTGACAGAAGATGCACTTTTTGCTTTAAGAGGCTATGCTCAAGTAGAGTGGAACAAACTTTTGCCCTGGGGATGTAAAAGAGAATCAAACATCCAATAGTGTGATACACTAGAATCTAGATGACTTTCCAGGTTCCTTCCATCTCTTTGATGCCAATGTTTTCTGTTTTATCCTTGGATAAGAGTCTTGATCCAGGAGCTGGCTTGCATCAAGTAAGGCCAAGGCACGCACAACCAGCAGAAAATGGCTGCAGTTTGATTTGGAGGGTGATACAGGTGTTCTCTGCCCCACATAAACATGCCCGCCACTCTAGCAGACTGAACTTGAAAATAACAGTTTAACAGAATGCCAGGTTTGGTCTGCATATTTTAACAGAACTGTAGATAAAGTTGGGTGTTACTAATAGTAGGATGTTCAAATCCATATTCAACGAGTCAAAGGAGAACAGGCTGTGATGGTTAATTTTTTTTTTTCTCAGTTTGACTAGGTCATGGGGTACCCAGATTAAACATTATTTCTGGGTGTGTCTCTCAGAGTGTTCCTGGATGACATTAGCATTTAGATCAGTATACTCTGTAAAGTAGATGGCCCTATTGTCATCCAATCCACTGAGGGCCTGAATAGAACAAAAGAGGGAAGGAAGGAGGAATTTGCCCCTCTTTGCTTGCTGTCTGCTTGCTTGAGCTGGGACATGTGTATTCTCCTGCTCTTAGACTGATTCACACCATCGGCTGCCCTAGTTCTCAGGCGTTTGGTCTTGGACTAGAATTACATCACTGGCCTTCCTGTGTCTCCAGCTTGCAGATGGCAGATTGTGGGATTTCTCAGACTCCATCATAGCATGAGACAATTCTTCATAATAAATAAACCTCTCCTATACATATCTCCTCTTGGTTCTGTTTCTCTGGAAAGTCCTGACTAATACACAGGCAGACTTCCTCTAAAACAGAAAGCATTAATGAAGGGGAGAGATGGTATGGATAATGAAAACGATAGTAATTTCTATTATGTGCCAAACACTATACTAGATGTGTTATATAAATGACCTCGTTTAATTCTCACTATTACCCACCCACCCCCATTTTAAATATAAATAAATGACGTCTCAAATAGGCTAAGACACTTTCTCAAGGAATAAGCCCCAGGTATATAATTCCAACTAAGACACTGGGATTCTTGCCATGAAGCAACAGTGTTATGGGCAAGAGAGGAGAGGTCAGATATGAGATGGTAGTACAGGATGAGGACACTGGAAATGTGATGCTAGGTAAGAAAAATCTCAGCATTTTAGACAACTTGGAACAAGCCACAGAGCCCTCTGGGCATCAATGCCACACCTTCCTAGAGTGTACAAAGTGTGGAGTAAACCCATAGCTTCCAGGCAGAGACTTTCTTTTCAACATCAGTCTCTACCTCCATTCTATGCCCCATCTTGGGAATCTAAAAGTTGTAGAAGCCTGAAAAGGAAACAAAGCGAATCCTGCAGAGGTTTAGGGAGACCAACTAGGGGACCAACACAGGTCAGTATACACCATGACAAGGGCCTCCTAAGCTGAGGTCATCAGGAATGTAAAAGAAGGAACAGATGTGAGGCGTTGAAGAGGAAAAAGTATTAAGAGTCTCCTGGCTGGTGGCAGATCAGACAACAGAGCAGGGAAGAAACCAGAGACAAGACGGTCTCCAAGTAGCCCTTGTAGGTAGAGGCTGTGCTACAAGCTCCATGAAGACAGAACTCCTGTCTGCTTCAGTCACTGTTTCCACAGTATCTAACACAGCACGATAAAGATTTATTTTTAGTTTTTGAGTATGAATGATTGAAAGATCTTTGGTAACACTGAATGAAAATTTATAGCAATTGATTTCATGAGAACTGAGGGAGAGGGGAAAGATGGCGATTCTGCTTGAGACATTACTCAGTTTTAGATATACTGAAAAATAAAGCCCAAATCGGCACTAGCTTAGAAATTACTTGTTATTCAAAAGGAGAACAAATATAAATGCCCTGAAATGGTTCTCTCTCATCTCAGGTTCAGTGGGGTTTTGCTAATCCATTGGGCACTTAAACTTGTGCAGCAAATGACTTCAAACTTTTTGGGAACCACACTGGACCATACCTGTTTCCTCCAGTACATATTCCTATCCAGGATTCATTCAACCAATATTTATTGTGCAAGGCCCAAAGGAAGTACTCAGGATGATTCAGTCATGGAGACTACCCTTTGGAAGCTAACAGCCTAATGAGGAGATGAGTCAGATCCATAAGTGAACAGAAATGATATTCAGAATACTTAACAAATAGTAGAGTCTGATGATGGATGTTCACTAAACTTATGGTGGTAATCATTTTATGATGTATATAAGTCAGATCATGATGCTATACACCTTAAATTTATACAGAAAAAGGATCGTAGACCCTGACCCACCAGAATAGATTCCTGCTATAGAATTGCATCAGGGTGTTGGAGGATCCTAGACAAGCCAGGCATTACTTCTTTAGTTGGGAGATCCAAGGGTGCTTGGAGAGAACCAGGGTTAGGGAACACTCAGGGAGTTTGGAAAGAAACTATTTACCCACTGATTCAAAAGCATTTCAATACTATAGCCACTGGTACATAGAATTAGCATACACCAGTTGATTATCAACCCTGTGAATAATATTAGCAGAGATAATAAATGTATCAGGTAGCTACTGCTGCCTAGAAAACCGCTCTAAGACACTGGCTTTAAATAATGGCCATTAATTATTATGCTTCACAATTGACACATGGTTCAATTCATCTTGGCTGCGTCCTCTCATGTGTTTTTGAGTCAACTGGGGCCTCTATAATGGGTTGGGATTAGCTGAAGTTGCTTCAGTTGGGGAAGCTCTGCTCTGCATGTCTCTCTTCTTCCTCTGGGATGAGTGGGAGAGTCTCCTCATAGTTGTAGCACAGGTGAAAGAGTCAGGTCCAATCAGTAGGTATTTTTCATCTCTCTGCTTGCGTCATTTCTGCTAAATCTTATTTTCAAAGCAAGTCTCATGGGAAAGCTCACGGATACAGGAGGGGGTTACTGATGGAGTCTACCCCAGCAAACATCTTTTTTACTGTCTGTTCTGTATCCATTCCTACTTCTGGAAAAGGCACCTTAACTCTGTTTTACAAAAACACTCTTCCTTCACTTTTGGTCCCTGTGTGGTTGGCTCTACCTCCCAGCTCCCAAGTGTGGCATCAGTCTCAGATCTGCACAATGACAGCATTCCATCCACTGCGGCCATGGTCATTGGTTCAGAAATAGGCATGTGACCCAAGCCAGGCCAATGAGATTAAATTCTAGGAATCTTGTTGGCGTTATTGGGAAAGAGATGTCTCTTTCTGAGGGAAGTTACTGAGATGCTAGAACATAAACCTAGAGCTTCTGGTAGCCATCTTTCTACAATGAGAAGAGAACCTTGAGAAAGATGTCAATTCAAGGAACACAGTGAGAGGTAGAGCACAAAACACTGAATCAGTTGTTATATTTTGATCTGCTTCCCGCTGTGCCTGCATCAGTCACTCCTGAGATTTTTAGGTATATATATCAATATTTCTCCCTTTTTCCCCTAAACTAGTTTGAGTTAGGTTAGAGAGGCATAAAGCCATTATGGAAAGTAAATGTTGAGTAAATTTGTTTGGCCAGCAGGATTGTGCTAAGCTATTTAGAAAAGTTGTCATTTGAGCTAACCACAACCTTGTTTAATATTTTGATTTTTATTAGTGACTAGGGAACCCTTTAAATTCTCTCCTTTCCCTGGAACAGATAATTTATATTAAAAGGTCTAGCAACAGGAGACATGTTTTGAAAAACGAGTAGTTGGACACATCTTCCATTTCTTTTTGGCAAATTTTAGCATAGAATGAGATCTCTCCAGTCAACACCTTAGTTAATTTTCCAGCTGGTCTAACAATGTATTTAAGGAACTTGCTTCCTAAAAGATTAGTTGAGCCCCACTGAGTTAGGGAGACAATGTAACCCAATTGCTAGGCACTTAATCTATTCATTATGTATATTTTCATTCTTAATTTTTTTCCAAGGACCAACTGAAGCATGAGAGATAATATAACTTTCTTAAGCAATTGCTTTCAAGCTCTGATGACAAAGTTCCAAGCATAGATTTCAACACAGTTTTTCTCAAAGTTGTCAAATGGAATTCAGCTTAGAATCTTTTCTAAAGGATGCTCCTTCTCCCAAACAGAATTCATATCCCAATCAAAGTGACCCACACTTGGTCTTGCTCACATTTAGACATCTTTCCATATATTCTGTACCTCTTTAAAATATCCTCTAGGACTGAAAATTTAATACATTACCGAAAAACCACTTAACAGACACTCATATATCATCCCAACTGTTCCACTCAAATGGATAATATTGACTATTCTGTTGATGCTGATGCTAATCTTGGAGATGAAAAAAATATCAAGGGGGAATATCTGTACACTTTTGCGAATGCTCCTAAAACAACCATGGTAACAATTCCCACAGCAACGTTAATATCCCAAGCTAACAGACAGAAAAAGAAATAAGCACACATACATTCCTTAGGCATACCATACCCCATTTTGAGACACTGAAGCATAAACCTTTACTCATGTGTTTGTGTGTGTGTGTGTGTGTGTGTGTGTGTGTGTGTGTGTGTGTGTATTTTCTTCAAACTCAAATATAAAAATTATCCTGCAAGTCTCAATGATGTGGAGGACCGTGTTGGTAATCACCAGCCACATCCTCTACTTCCTAAGCTTAAATATCCTGATAATCACCTTCATATGTACCCCCTCCACCCCACCCCAACTCACATACACACACTCTACCAATCTTCGTGGTTTAGCAGTTTCCATAGTCCTCAGAGCACAGGCAGGTACAGGTCCTTTTGTTCTGGGCAGCCCCTTCTCACATCTGCAACTGCTGCACTGTTGCCAAATTTAGAAATCAGTCATCATTTGGCTAGAGGAAATATTTTGGAATACTTAAGCTGACGTTGGATTCACTTTCCTTGCAATCAACACTCAGAAGATAACGCTGCAAAATGCCATCTGTGACGTCCCCTACCCAGTTTTGCCTACTTTTTCTCCATATTCTCCTCAATATTTGTTAACTCATGTCTTTTTACAATAGACATTCCAACAGATGTGAGGCGATATCTCATTGTGGGTTTGATTTGCATTTCCCTGATAGTGATGTTGAGCACCTTTTCTTGTACATGTTAGTCATTTCACATCTTCTTTAGAAAAGTATTTTTTCACATCCTTTACCCATTTCTAATTTGATTATTTTTTGTGGTTTTTATGGAGTTGTATGAGTTCCTTACACATTTCAGATATTGATGCTTTATGAGATACATGGCTTGCAAATATTTTCTCCAGTTCCATAGTTTGCCTTTTAATATTGTTGTTTCCTTTGTTGTGCAGAAGCTTTTCAGTTTGATATAGTCCCACTTGTTTATTTTTACTTTTGTTGCTCATGCTTTTGGTGTCATATCCAAAACTCATTGCCAAGACCCAGGTCAAGGAGCTTTTCCTTATGATTTCTTCTAGGAGTTGTATGTTTTCCAGTCTTACATTTAAGTCTTTAATCAATTTGAGTTAATTTTTTGTGAGTTATATAAGATATAAAGGGTCCAGTTTCATTGCTTTGCATGCTGATGTCCAGTTTTTCCAACCCCATTGTGTGTTTTTGGCACCCTTGTCAAAGATTAGTTGACCATAGATTTGTGGGTTTATTTCTGGGCTTTCTATTCTGCTCCACTGTTTTATGTGTCTATTTTCATGCCACATTTTTATACTCTTTTGACTACTATAGATTTGTAATATAGCTTGAAATCAGAAAGTGTGGTACCTCCAACTTGTTCTCCTTTCTCAATATTGCTTTGTCTACTTGGGGTCATTTATGGTTCCATACAAATTTTGGGATTTTTTTTCTATCTCTGTGAAAAACACAGTTTAAATTTTGATAGAGATAGCATTGAAGCTGTAGGTCTCTTTGGGTCATATGAAAAATTTAACAATATTAATTCTTCCAATCCAAGAACATGTGATATCTTTCCATTTATTTGTGTCTTCTTCAATTCCTTTTCTCAATGCCTTACAGTTTTACAGGTCTTTTACCTCCTTGATTAAAAGTATTTTATTTATTTGATGCCACTGTAAATGAGATTACTTTCTTAATTTCTTTTTCAAATAATTCATTGTTAGTATATAGAAATGCAACAAATCTTTGTATGTTAATTTTGTATCCTGCAACTTTACTAAATTTGCTTATTAGTTCTAACAGTTTTTTGGTGGAGTATTTTGGATTTTCTATATATAATATGTCATCTGCAAACAGAAACAATTTTACTTTTGCCTTTGCAATCTGGAGGCCTCTTATTTCTCTTGTTGCCTAACTGTTCTGGCTAGGACTTCCAGTACTATGTGACTATAGGTGGCAAGAGTGGATACCATTGTCTTCTTCCTGGTCTTAAAACAGCTTTCAGGTGTTACTGCTGAGTATGATGTTAGCTGCTTGTCAGATATGACCTTTATTATGTTCAGGTACATTCCTTTTATATCTATTTTTTGAGAGTGTTTATCATGAAAGAATGTTGAATTTTGTCAAATGCTTTTTCAACATCTTACTGAGAGGACCATATGATTTTTATCCTTCATTTTGTTATGATCTTTTGTATTTCTGTCAACCAGTTGTAATGTACCCTCTTATTTCTGATGTTATTTATTTGAATCTTCTCTCTCTTTTTCTTAGCCTAGCTAAAGGTTTATCAATTTTGTTTTCCTTTTCAAAAAACTAGCTCTTAATTTCATTGATTTTTTCCATTGTTTTTCTAGTCTCTATTTTATTTATTTCTGCTTCAATATTTGTTATTTCCTTCCTTCTACTAACTTTAGTCTTAGTTCTTCTTTTTCTATTTTTTTGACATGTAAAGTTAGATTGAGATCATGTTTTGCCTTAATATACGTATTTATCACTATAAACTTCCCTCTTAGAATTGCTCTTGCTGCATCCCATAAGTTTTGGTATGCTGTGTTTCCATTTACATTTGTCTCAAGATATTTTTTATTTCTTCTTTGGCCAATTGATTGTTCAGGAGTAAATTATTTAATTTCCACATATTGTAAAATTTCCAGCTTTTATCTTGTTATGATTTCTAGTTTTGTACCATTGTCAGAAAAGATGCTTAATATGATTTCAATCTTCGTAAATTTGTTAAGACTTGTTTTGTGATCCACCACACGACCTATCCTGGAGAATATCCATATGTGTATAGAAGAATGTGTCCTGCTGCTGTTGGATGAAATGTTCTGTACATGACTGTTAGTTCCATTTAATCTAGAGCATAGCTCAAGTCCAAAATTTCATTATTGATTTTCTGTCTGGATTATCTATCTGTTGTTCAAAGTGGAGTATTAAAGTTCCCTACTAGTTTGCATTGTTGTCTATTTCCCCCTTCAGATCTATTAATATTTGCTTATTAGATTTAGGTGCTCTGATGTTGGGTACATATATATTTATGATTATTATTTCTTCCTGAGGAATTGATCCCTTGTTCACTCTATAACTACCTTGTTTTTCTCTTGTTGTTACAGGTTTTGACATAAAATCTGTTTTGTCTGATAGAAATATAGGTATTCCAACTATCTTTTGGGCTCCATTTGCATGGACTAGCTTTACCTATCCCTACACTTTCAGCCTGTGTGTCCTTAAAGATGAAGTGAGTAAAACTGTACGTGAGCAACCATACCTTTGGGTTTTGTTGTTTTTTAACCTATTCGGCCACTCTCTGCCTTTTGATTGGATAATTTAATCTATTTACTTTTAAAGTAATTATTGATAGGTGAGGATTTACTATTGCCCTCTTGTTTTCTGGCTGTTTCGTTGTTTCTTTGTTTCTTTCTTCCTCTCTTGCTGTCTTCCTTTGTGATTTGATGATTTTCCATAGTGGTATACACTGATTCCTTTCTTTTTATCTTTTGTGTATCTACTATAAGTTTTTGCTTTGTAGCTGTCATGAGGCTTAAACAAAACATCTTATAGTTATAACATTCCATTTTAAGTTGATAAGAACTTAACTTTGATTGCATACAAAATCAGCATACTTTTACCCCCTGACACACATGCACATTTTGGTTTTGATATCAGCGTGTACATCTTTTTATATTGTATAGCCATTAACAAATTATTGTAGCTATAGTTATTTTTAATATTTTTGTCCTTTTACATTTATACCATAGTTAAGTGATTATGTACCACCATTACAGTGTTATAGTATCCTGAATTTGATTGTATACTTATCTTTATCAGTGAGTTTTATACCTTTGTATGTTACTAATTAATGTCCTTTCATTTCAGCTTGAAGAACTCCCTGTAGCATTTCTTGTAAGACACATCTAGTGATGATGAACTGTCTCAGCTTTTATCTGGGAAACTCTTTATCTCTCCTTCATTTCTGAAGGACAGCTTTGCCAGGGAAAGTGTTCTTGATTGGCAGTTTTGTCTTTCAGCACTGTGAATATATCATCCCACACTCATCCCCAAAGTTTCTGCTTAGAAATCCAATGATAGCCTTATGGGAGTTAATTTGTATGAGAGAAGGGTTTGTTTTTTAATGTTTATTCTGGCTGCTCTTTGGAGAATACACTATAAGTAGGAAAAACTGAAATCAGGAAGAGTAATAGCGGCTACCGCAAAAGTCCAGGAGACAAGGGTGGTGGCTGCAGTGACGGAGAGAAATGAGTGCACTTGGACTATATTTCACAAATATCAACAACAGGGCTTGTTGCTTGATTGGATGTGAGGGGTGAAGGAGAGGGAGAAATGCAGGAAGACTCCTTAGGTTTTTGGTATGAGCAAATGTTTGGTTATCAATGTCCATGAGGAATAGTGGAATAAAAGGGGATAACTTTTAGATCAAATTGATAATCAATACAAAGATTTACTAGTGCTTTTCTCATCTTTCTCCACTAAGGATATCTGCAGTGAAAAGGTATTAAACAGGCATTTGAAGAGAACAGATACATTCAGGGAGGGATGGAGTGAGACTGGGCATTGCTATTAGAATGTCCTACTGAAAACAGCCACGTAGTCCACAGGCCACTGAGACATAACCTTTATAAAGGTGTTTTGTTTGTGGCAAAAGGTGGGAAGATGCTCCTTTTTTCAGTAGATAGTCTGCCTGTAGTGTGAGACATACCTTGTACAGGTGCCCTCATTCTAAAGAATTAACTTGTATTTTTCATGTATCGTTTTCTGTCATTTTCATGCACCTTAAATTCAAAAGCATCTTGTCTATTTTTCTTAGCCCCCAATACAAAAATCCTATAGTGATTCACCTCTTGTGAGCATCCCTTGAGTTGGAAACATCAAAGGAACAGATGTGATGTATTAAGAATTTGTTAAAAATAGAGAGTGAATAAAGGGATTAAATCCAAATTCCTCAGCTTGACAGCATGGGCTTCTAAACAACTTGGAAATGAGTGGCACTCAAAAGTGCACTGAATTGACTTAATTGCCTCTCCCATTTCCATACCTGATTCAATATTTTATTTTGAGAATTTTTTTTAATTGAAGGTTTAATTCTGAAGTGTTCTAATTATATTGTATCTTGGGGTGAACTAACTTTGAACTGTATTACCTCCTCCCAAGGCACAGGACTGGCTAACTTCATTAATTGTCTTTTGATTTCAAGGACCATTGAAATGTCAGCTTTTGTGGGTCCCTGCTGAGTGGCTCCGGGTCACCAGTGCCCTCAGGGTTTATAATCTTCTTAATTTCAATTATTCCCTCCTTGTCTCCATAACCTTTTGGAAGGCCTCCTCCCGGGTTTGCTTTTGCCTAGAACTGAATTTCCTCTCCTGCTACCTCTTTCCCCAACTGCTTTACTTCTCTGTGCCTTATACTTTCCCTTGTCACATTACTAATATTGGGGGGATCCTCTGGCTGCACATTCCTAAAATGTATTTCAGCTGTAGTAATCAAGGTCAACCTTGCCACTCACTATGGAAATAACTACTAGAATCATTTAACCCAGAAAAGGTCTTGACTTCCGGAGTAAAACTGCTTGGAATTCAGATTCCTGCACTCCCACTACCTGGCTGCATGATGTTAGATGAGTTGTTTAAATCTCTCTGAGTTTCTGTTTCTTCATCTGTAAAGTAGGCATGATAATAAAACCCATAAAATATTACTGTGAGGACAGGAATAAAGATGTAGATGTAGAGAATGGACCTGAGGACACGGGGAGGGGGAAGGGTAAGAGAGAGGGGGACGAAGTGAGTAAGCTGGGACGAAGTGAGAGAGTGGCATGGACGTATATACACTACCAAACGTAAAATAGATAGTTAGTGGGAAGCAGCTGCATAGCACAGGGAGATCAGCTCTGTGCTTTGTGACCACCTAGAGAGGTGGGATAGGGAGGGTGGGAGGGAGACGCAAGAGGGAGGAGATATGGGGATAAATGCATATGTATAGCTGATTCACTTTGTTATAAAGCAGAAACTAACACACCAGTTGTAAAGCAGTTATACTCCAATAAAGATGTTAAAAAAAAATTACTGTGAGTGTTTAATGAGATAATACACAGACAGTGCTTAACACAGTACCTGACCCATAGGAAACATCCCCTAAATGTCTGCTATTACTGCCATTATTATAATCATCATCCTAGGGATGTGGTGCAGTTTGTATATATCTCCTTCGTGTACAAGAAAAGCATTGATCCCCGTGACCAGCACTGGTTAAGCATTCAATAAATTTCAGGTGTTACTACCTATGAATCATCTAGAATCACACGATAGCATGGAAGCGGAAAGTAGAGATTATTTAGTTTAATCCTCTCATTTTACAGATGAGAAAACATGTTAGAGAAGGAGAATTAGCTGCCAAAGAGGACACGGAGGACAGCTCTGAACTCCACTGTAGTCTCTTTTCCAGGTCAACCTCCACCCTGATTAGCAGGCAGGGGACAGAGGGAAGAATTTTTAAGCTGGTGAGGAAGTGAGGGGCAGGAGAATAAAGAAAAATGCATGAAAGAAATGGATCCAACAGAGATCAGAACAAATATAGAAATAACATGGTGGAGAATGTTTCCAATAATTTGCAGGCATAATCGGAGCCTCCTAGAAATCAAATTCTGACAATAAAAATTGAGACAAGGAAGAAAAAAGTAAGAGGGAACTAAAAAAGCTCAACAGAGAAGTACAAGGCGTTCTGTAAAAAGCTTAGGGACATAAAGTGTTACAGGGTCCGTGACTTTGGTCCTGAGATAAAGGAGCAGCTTAAGCACAGATGTTGTCCCGGAAGCCTGGACCCATTTATCACCTGTGGGTCCCTGCAGATTATTTATGGTGGGTCCAACAAGGAACTGCAACAGTTGCCACAACTCTTACTATTGCTACTGCTAAACCTGCAAGGATGTGACTTCATATGGTTTGACACTGATGACCCAGCACTGATAGGGTAGAAAGCCACCAGTGACAGCAATGGGGTAGTAAGTCTTAGACAAGGCCAAAAGTGGGAAGCCCAAAACAGAACTGCCAACCCAGTGTCATGAAGGGATGCTAGGGCTAACTTGTGGTTTTCTTATCATGAAAGGAACATTTGGCTAGAATGTAAAGGCACAGACACAAAACACAGCGGAAGGGACTGGAATGGAGAATAACTTGTCTGTAAAGAAGACGCAGATTAAATGGAAGATTACCAAGGGCTTTATAACTTGTACTTTGGCTTCCATATTTGGCTCCTGCTGTGTCTATTTTCATGGAGGGGTCCCTGGGGTGCCCAAGCCAGTTAGAGTGTAACTACTCCCCTGTGCTTTGCTATATGGGCTTCATAGGTCATGCAAGGTCATGGAGCATGAATTGTCTACCTATAGCAGAAAGAACCTGCATAAAATGGAAATGGGCAGTACTCTTCAAACATGTCAAGGTCATGGAAGACAAAGAGGTTGAAAATCTGTTCCATATTAAGGGAGACAAAACAACTACATGCAGCATGTGGACCTGGACTGGATTCTAGACCAGAAAAAGAACATTAGTCAGAGAATTGATGAACTTAAGGACTGTGGATCAGATAACCATTTTTGCTAATGTTAACTTTCTTACTTAATCATTTCTCTGTGGCATGAAAAATGATAACATTTGGGTAAACTAGGGGATGGGTATTCGGGAATTCTTTGTGCTATTTTTCTCACTTTCCTTTTTTTTGCAAATCGAAAGTTATTTCAAAGTTAAAAGGTGAAAAATGGAAAAATGTATCCCAGGATACATTTGCCCTTTGCCTGACCAAAGGCTAAAGGGAAGACTAAGCAAACACTTTCTAGGGCCACAAAATGGGCTTCAGCTTTCAACTAACAATACTGACAACAGGAAGGAAACCACCCTCCTCACCTCCACTGTTTTCGTCGCTCCCATGAAGGAGATGAATGTCTCTCCAGCCTATGTAGTATGTGCGTAATATGGCTCTAGCAATGACTAGGGACAGAGAAAATTGGAACATGGACTGTGCCTCAACAATTTAAGGGATGTCAAGCCTCTTAGGTCTTCAAGCAAAAGTCCTCCTTTTAAGTGACCTCTTAGCAGCCTTCAGCACAGCTAACCAGCTAACCTGTATGACGCTTGCTCAGAGTCCTGGAAGAGATCAGTGTACAAGGAACACATGCTATTTCTCAATTTTGACATGTCCTGGAGTCTCCTATGTTAGGGCCCCATAGAGATGAAGTGAAGAACGATAGTTTCTGAAGTTCACATGTTACACTTTCCAGGAAAGGAAGTCCCTGGTGTTCATACCACTGTCACAGCACCCAAACCCACAGACGCACCACTGAGCCTAGATACGGCCTGAGCAACCTTCCTAGCACCACACTCCAGGCAATGCTACCCAGGCAACAAGATGTGAAACAAGAGATGCTCTTTCCAGCTACTCCCCAGTTTTTAAATATGAGTTAGATGCAGAAGTAAGATTAAGATCCAAGTTCTGCGACACCCAGCTCAGTGCCTTTATACCTTAATTCTGCCTCTCCTCCTCTCTCCTGTGCTGATGAGGACCCCCAGCTGCTCTAATAATGCAATATCCTTTGAAATTCCACATTTCCCAGATGTGGGTTCAATTCACACGACGGCCAGAGCTAGTCTTCTGGGTGGAAGTAAGACTGATGGTACGGGAGGCTCACCAAGGTCTGCTTGCCCTAAGAGGATAGACTCTGGCAGGCTCGCCTCTGAGTGCTGACTGCCCTCGTCCACATCCGCCAGCTTCAGTACAATGCCGACATGTCAGCCTGTCATGACCAGAAGTCAGTGTACTTACTTAAGGAGACAGAGAGTTCTGTGAAGAATAAGGACTTCAGAGTCAGCTAAAGATGAGTGGCAATCATAGTTTCCCCTGCACAGACAGGGTGACCTCTCTGAGGCACAGTGGCTTTCTACGAAACAGGGCTAATATCACCCACCTAGAAAGCTTCTGAAATCAAATGAGATACTACCTATAAAGTGTGTCATCTGTTGACTAAATCATGGTAGGAGACAAATAAATGGTGGCTATCCATATCATAATTGTGAGTTTACCAGGACTGCTGAAGACAAAAGGATCCCCGAGGGAGTAGGATATAGGTAAATGATATATTAAAATGAAAATTAAGAGCAAGGGGCTTTATCTGACCTCTGAGGTGGTGGGCAACTGGG
This sequence comes from Globicephala melas, assembly GCF_963455315.2. NCBI lineage: Eukaryota > Metazoa > Chordata > Mammalia > Artiodactyla > Delphinidae > Globicephala > Globicephala melas. Next base: position 12,491,529 of record NC_083324.2, on the reverse strand, counting down.
ACAGAGGAAAATGCAAAAGGTCAAGGTGAGAGCAGGACAATGATCACAGCCACAGACGAGGCTGAACACAGCCTGTTTGGCTACGGGTGCTGGAGTTGGAGCTAGAGTGACACCGGGAGCCAGAGCAACTGCAGATACTGAGGAAAAACCCAGCCAGGCGGGCACCGCAGAGTATTCAAAGGGCTCAGCAAAAAATTGGGTCATGGAATAAGCAAGCAACAGGCACCTGGGATTCGGGGAGGGGAAGGAAACTTGGCCAGAATCACCAAAGGGAAACCAGGAGGCAGTCTGCATCTGGGGAATCTCTCGGCAGGCAGTAGGATCCCAGGGACAGACCAGGGTTCAGGGTGACCTCAGCCTTTGGCAGGGACATTGTGAAATCTCATAAGGACCTCTGTACTAGAGGGGCTCTTGTGACAAGCTAGTTCCTATGCTGTTATCTCAGCTACAGAGTTCAGAGGCCAAAGGCAGGGCTGACTTACAGATGGGGGTCAGTTAGCTCCTAGATGTGGGAGAAACAGAAGAAAGAGTGTTGGAAGCGGGTAAGGTCAGACATGCATAGTAAGAATAGCAGAACCAGAGAAACCTAAGGTAAAAACCATAGCTGGCTTTTTATCTCAGGAACTGAGACACTTTGGACAAATGAACTTTTCAAAGCCTCCAAGTGTTCATCTGTAAAATAAAAATAAAATCTAGCAAATAGCATCATTGTGGGGACGACATAAAATGAACATAAGCTATTTTTCTTCACAACCTCATCCAAAGCTAACTTAAACTCTCACACACATCTTAATAACTATATAGATAAAGGCATATAAAATATGATAATATATAGAACATTGTAGCTATAGTATATTCAACGATGGTTACTATAGATGATATTAACATCCCGTACATGTGCATATCACTTTTCTTTCTTCCTTTCTTTGTTTTTCTTCCTTCCTTCCTTCCTTCCTTCCTTCCTTCCTTTCTTTCTTTCTTTCTTTCTTTCTTTCTTTCTTTCTTTCTTCCTTCCTTCCTTCCTTCCTTCCTTCTTTCCATCCATCCTTCTTTCCTTTCTTTCTTTTTGGCTGCGTTGGGTCTTCATTGCGGTGCGCAGGCTTCTCATTGTGGTGGCTTCTCTTGTTGCACAGCACTGGCTCTAGGTGCACGGGCTTAAGTAGTTGTGGCTCACGGACTCTAGAGCGCAGGCTCAGTAGTTGTGGCGCATGGACCTAGTTGCTCCGCGGCATGTGGGATCTTCCCGGACCAGGGATTGAACCTGTGTCCCCTGCATTGGCAGGTGGATTCTTAACCACTGTGCCACCAGGGAAGTCCCATATCACTTTTCAATTGATACTCTTTTCGCATCCGTTGTCTTGCTTTATCTTCACACTTTGTGAGGTAGGCAGAAGCATAAGAGCAACTACAAAGTGGACACAGCAAAATTTCCAGCAGAGAGATACTTATATTAATGACATTTTTATTTTCTGTATTTTACAATGCTTTAACATCTTGGGACCTTGTTAATCTTGGAATGGACTGCTCCTCCCAGGGTTAGCTAATGCTTGGAGATTACAAACAACTTGCCTGCAAGTATTCCTTTCATACGCAAACCAACCAATCCAAAGCCCATATTCCAACCACGTCCTTTATCTAACTCTCGCACACTGAGCCAATAATCTCTCTGCCCTAAATCACTCCAAGGCCCGGTACCAGACAATTAGGAGCTATCCTACAACCCAGAGTCCACTGACATTACTTCAACGATTCAATCTTAAGCTTGCTTAGTTTAGCTACCCTGCCTTGTCCATTTCTTTCCACAAAAGCGACAATAAAGACTACATTTTCCTCCACTCCCTCTGCTTCTTGACCAACACTGGTGCTTCCCCATGTGGCCCTGCATGGCATGGCATAGTGTGTCCCCTCTTCTTGGGAACTGTAAGTAACAAGCGATCTGTTCAATGGCATTTGTCTCCTGATCTGTTGACCTCACCACATCTGAATAAAAACAATATCCCAGGTACATTTTAAAACAATGTTAAATCAAATAGCACCAGAGTCTTTGGAAATACTTCAAAAATCTTTAAAAAGAAAGAAATAGAAGCGTTGTATTAAATTAAAATGGAAAGATCTCCTCAACATTTCAAGTGGAAAAGAAGTCACAGAACAAACTGTACAGTATGATTCTATTTATGGAAAAAAGTTACATTTGTTTCTGTACATGCATATATACATGCATGTGTGTGTAGCAGGAAGATAAAAGATTTATGCTCATCTACTGACTGTGGCTACAGCTGGGAATAGGGGTGGGCTGAGGCAAGTGGGAAAAGAATGTTGAAGGAAGAATTTCAAATTATTTTAGACATATGTCTGTAATCTTTGAGTCTCTAAAACAAAATTGGATTCCTGTTTTACTGAATAATGATAGCCAAAAAATGATTATTCAGCATCCAATTATTAACATGTACACAACACAATAACATAGGATAGATATTATTCAATCAATAAATATTATTTGGATATTATCACAGCAAATCTTTCCACCAAAGGGAAACTAGGAGTTACCAGTTTGGTACACAATGAGATTTTTAGAGCTTCTAATCAACTCTGATGAACTATTAGAGAAGGGCTTATGTCAGAACCCAAAACTTTCAAAAGGTATTTATCATCATTAGCTCCCTATTTCCTAATATATAATGATTCATTTTCCAGCATCTGTAGCTTGCAAGGGACTTTTAAATTAAACCTTAAAAGCTAAATTTTTCTAGAATCTGTCTGGACTTAGCACTCAATGCCAATAACAAAGCCCAGGATAATTTGTTTTCCTCTGTAATTTCAAAGTAGATTGATACAAGAGTCCTTTATTGCCTCCGTGGCTTCTATAGCACTTGATGGTGAATCATTAGAGAACGAGAGGTCTGGGATCCATAGATTGGAGGTGGCCAGACTCCATTTTTCATGTGGTTTCTGTGGTTTCAAGTGAGTTTGGGGCAGAAAGAAGAGAAGCTAGCTTTGTACTGTGCAGTCCATGGAACTGAAGGTATGGGCTGCTGAGGATGGGAGGGTAGTAAAAGGATTATGGCTCAGTACTATTGCAAAAGATAACGCGTAGGCTTTGAAGTCTGACTGGCTTCCAATCCCAGCTCTATCCTTCTTGGAGGTGTGACCTTAAGCAAGTCACTTCACTTCTTTAACTCTGAATTTCCTCATTGGTATAACAAGGATAATAATAGTATCAATATCATACAGTTATTATAGGGAATAGAAATTCCTGATACATAAGAAGTGCTACATACATGATAACTATTTTCCTTATATTCTAGATAGTACACAGTGTGGTAGAATCTGTGCCTTCAATCAAATTTATATCAGTATATCAACTGCATGATAGCCTCAACCTCTGCTCACAGGGGGCTTACAGCGTAGTTGAAGAGGTCAAAATACTCCTACAAAAACTTAGGTAACCATACAAGGTTTATCTAATAATTTAGGGGAAAAACATGTCACTGGGTCAGTCCATATTAATTGTCTGAATAATGAAAGCTATAGGGTCTCAGAAGAAACTGCATTACGGAAGGTTTCATCAGAGCTGGGATTTGACCCAGGCCTTAGGCCAGGTTTGTTCGGACAGAGAACAAGGTAGAAAGCCTTTCTGGGTGGGAAAACAGAATAAGTAAAACCATGATGTATCAAGAGGGTGCCCAAAGCAAAAAGTAAACCAGTTGATGTAGAGAATGGGTTTTGAAATAATTAGTTGCAGCTGATTGAGAAACATTCTAAAATTGATCATGTTCTTTTTGAAGATTTAAACCTTATTCAAATCAATTCTGAAGCCTTGCTGTACTAAAGATCATGTTTTAGACACTTGTTACAGTTGAGAATGAATTAAAGCAAAGTTCTGAAACCTCTAATATCAGGATTCACTCATATGAGAACAAACACTAACCATCGTAATAAAATCCAGGAGCTAATGCAGTAATGGCAAGGCATGGCCCTAGAACAGTTCTTCCTAAAATGAGGTCCCCAGACCAGCAGCATGATCATCACCTGGGAACTTGTGAGAAATGTGAATTCTCAGGCCCACTTAGACCTACTGATTCAGAAACTCTGGGGGTGGGGCACAGAAATGTGTGTTTTACAAGTTCTGCACTTTATGACAGTTACACCACAATCTCAGTACATTCCTTTCAAGCTCACATATTTAGCATTTGTATACTGCTTAACACAGTAAACTGCTCCATTATTACTTGCAAAGAGTCCTGTAGCTCTCCTGCCATCCACTATTTAAGAGAAAATTTTTGGAAGGAAAAAATCCTGAGGATGTCTTAAATGAGATTCTTTTCCCCCAACAGTTAAAAGAAAAAAATAATAATAATCAAATGGTTATTTTAATAATACAATTTAGCTTCTTGTAATTTGACTCAATAGAATCACCATGGAGAATTTTTAGAAGAATAGCCTTTGTAATTGGAGCTCTATGGTTTCGTTTTTTTTTGCTGAAAATGCTTTAGCTGTAGATGGGCCAGATCCCATTAGCAAGTGTACTCTGGAGCCCAGAGGAGCTTTCTGACAGGAATATCCTGTCATGGTAGTAGCAAAAAGCATAAGAATTGATTTTAATTATTTGATCTCCAAGTGAGGGATTGATGATAGAAGGTTAAAATGTTGCTAGTACATTCGATGTCCCTTTGTAAAATTTTCTTTTCAAAGAAAGATTTTTACCTCAAAACATCAAAACATGTGAAAGAATAAAAAAGAAAGAAAGCCAAAACTCAAAGTTCCAGAATAAACACAGTTTAGCTGGATTCCACTGTTAAAGCCCCATGGAGTTATCAAAGGACCAGCCCAAAGATCTTTCTTCCCATTCTTAGTACTGGGACTTGAAATGTTTTCCACAAACACCCCCTTGCTTGAAATGCCTGTTTTGTTGTATCTGAACATCATTATATCTAAACATCATTAGTTCAACATTTCTTTTAGATATGTTATTTTATATTTTGAAGCAAACTTTGAGGCCAGACACACACACACAGCCTGAGTGAGCCAGCAGAGTCAGAACTGAAGTCCTCATCATGGCATACCAGTCTCTCCATACCATGGCTCCTGACTATTTCTCTATAACCTCATCTACTACAATTCTCTACCTTGCTCATTCTGTCCCAGCCACACTGGCCTCCTTACTATTGCTCAAATCACACACCAAACATGCTTCCAACTAGCCCTTCCCTCCATGTTTATATCGGCAAGATTCTCTACATCATTTCTTCCAGCCCTCTTTGCCTATCGCCTCCTGAGACTGCCCTTCCCTGATCGTCCTCATATAAACCTCCAGGGCTCGCTATCCTCCTTTCCCTATCTTATCTTGTTGACATACTACCTACTTTACTTGATTTTGTTCGTTGCCAATTTCTCCCTCCCCCAGTACAATATAATCTCCATTAGGCAAGGGCTCTGTATATTTTGCTGACCACTCTAACCCCAAGGACTAGAAGAGCACCTGGTGTATGGGAGACATTCCATACTGAATATTGAAATAAAGAATTGAAGTGATAGAATTGTAAAGGAATGACTGAATGGAAAATAGTTATAGAAAAATCTAGAAGGTTTCAATTTGCCTATTAGGGTAGACAAGGAAAAACAGCCATGATTATTTGCTCACAAATAATTCTTCAATAAAAAAGTAACTCTTCGTATAAAAATTGATTAGCAGGATGCACCACCATAAGATCAGATGCCTGTGTTGCCTGCAATACACAGAAGTGAGCCTTAAAACCCCTTCAGGTCCACCAAGGAAATGGGCAGGCCCACCCCCACCCCCACCCAGCACCTATTGGAAACCACTTCTCTGCCTCTAATGGAGTCCTGGAACAGTACACTGAGAACCAGGTGTCTAGAGGGACTATGGAAAGGATTTCCCAAGGGAAGAAGATACCACATTCATTCCATTCCCTGGACACAGAGCCCTGTACCTGAGAACTGGCTGTCCTGGGACACCCAAAGTGGGTCTTAAAAGAGACCAGATGATTCACTTGGATGTTACCCTGCATCTCAGAGAAGAGAAAGGAAGATTTTTATCTTCTCTCCATCAAGGAGAGGACAGATCTTACTTAGAGCCCTGAGATCGGGGTTCTAACCCTAATCCTACCACCCAAGCAGATAATCTTGGGCAAGTCATTTCTCTCTGAGCATTAGTTTTTTCATATGTCAGTGATAATAATAATAAGAAAAGCTACCATACACTGAGAACTTTATAATGCTAAACCTTTGAGTATGCCATCTGATTTGGCCTTTAAAGTAATTCTTTGAAGAAGGCACTGAGGCCAGAAGAATTCCTATAGTTTATATAAGATCACACAGAAAGTGGCCAAGCCTGGCCTTAAACTCAGGCGGGTCTGACTCGAAAACCCAAATTCATAGTAACAGCAGTATAACACCTCTCTTATGGACCTCAAAGGTGGATAGGGGGAGAAAATGGCAACCTGAACAGGAAAGCACTTCGAAAATTAAAGCACATTCATCACAGGGGATTTTAGTCAGCATAGGTTTCTAACAGTCTACGATAGAGGTATACAAAGGTGAGGGAGGCTTGTATTTTCCCCTCAGAACTAGTGGCAACTTTCCCCATTCAGCCTTCCTGGATTATCATCATTCTGATAACGCTTATTCAAAATCTCCTTGGCACTTATTTATTCCCAGGTTGTTTAAAAACTGGACTCAAAGAGACAACGAATATCACCTGAAGGCAGGGGAATGGCTCGTGGCCTCTCTCCTCCACTTTAGCCTGTACATGCTATGGGTGAGTTGGATGATGTCGATTAAATATAGGCCACTACCTACTAGTAGAATAATTTTAGACAAACCACCTTAACATAAGTTCCAGTCTCCTAATGAAAAAATGACAACAATCATTCCCACTCCCTGGACTAAACTGAGGAGCTAAAGATCATAAACGTGAAGTTTCCAGCTGGTACCAGCCCTCAGTGACTGCTGACAGTGAGCTGACACACCATTAAGGTCCTGAGTCTCAGCCGCAAGTGTTCTCTGGCCTCTGAACCAAGGTTTGCCCTCATGTAGCACAAACCAGAAATGTTGGAGTATCACTGTCCCTTGAAACAACCTTTTATGAACCTATGGTGGTGGGTAGATATGAGCAGTTCTGAGGGATGGGCTACTCACTCTTAGAGGGTCCCATAAGGTCTGAGCACTCATTGTTTGCAGTAGTAACTGACTCCTTCAGGCATCCTTTCCTGCCTTTCTTCCCTTCTGGGACTTACTTCCTACTCTTTCTGGGACTTACTTCCTACTCTTTCACTGGGACTTACTTCCTACTCTTTCACTGTGCTAAATAGGACAACCTCCTAAACAAACTACTTGTGCCCAAATTTGCACACACTTTTGGGATAACTCAAACTAAAACAAAATCCTAACTAAATTTTGTAAGTAACCAAGTGTGGTGGGTGGAATATAAGATGGACCCCAAGATTTTCGCACCCCATGGAATACATGCCCTGAACAATCCCCAAGTCTGAATATGATGGCTTTTACTTTCATGATTAGGTTATATTTTAGGACACAGTTGACCTTCACATAGGGTCATTAAAACCAAGTCCCCCTAAAACTGAGTTCCTCTGCCAAGTTTATGATTAACTTCTCTATCCAAAATTTTATTCCCTTTCTTGTCCGGAACCTGTTCCCCTTAAGATTGAGCAGTATCAAAGAAAAGGGGGGATTGAAACTGCATATAAGCCCCTGGGTCCCTGTCCTTTGAAGTAAAAGGCTTTTGCTTTAGTCTCCCAGGCCTCTGCTGAGTCTCAAAAGACTCAAGAGTTAATGATTAGGAAATGTGAAGATGTAGAAACAAAGAACAGCTGATGAGCCAGGAAACAGGTAACAATTTAGACTGTAAACTAGCCACATAGCAGAGTCACCGAACTCCTAGTTTTGTGAAGGATATAGATAAAGGTCCAGCACACATTCCTAAGTTGTTTTTAAAGGAAACAGACCACAGACAAGTCAAAACTGCAGACCACAAGCACGTAGACCCCAGACCAGTTAAAACCTGAAAATTGGTGATGCTTGAAAGTTCACCTTGATACCAACCAATCTGAGAATTGTGTACGAGCTGATCATGCAGCCTGAAGCCTCCTCCCTCACACTGCCTTTAAAAACCTTTCCCTGAAAGTCATTGAGAAGTTTGGGTCTTTTGATGAGCTGCCTGTTCTCCTTGCTTGCCACCCTGCAATAAATGCTGTACCTTCCTTCACCACAACCTGGTGTCAGTAGATTGGCTTGACTGCATGGGAGAGTGGATGCAAGTCCAGGTTCAATAATAGGACTACCCAGCAGCCCTGACCTAATCACATGAGACCAGCTGAGAGCTTTCTCTGGCTCATTGCACAAGAGGAAGTCAGAGAGATTTGATGCAAGAAAATGATTTAGCACATGCACCTTTACTGTCTTGAAGATGGAGGGGGCCATGTGGCAAGGAACACAGGCTGCCTCTAGGAACTGAGAGCTGACAGCCAACAAGGAAGCAGGGTCCTCTGTCTTAGAACCACAAGAAATTGAATTCTCCCAAGAATTCATCTCTTCCACGTAAATGAGGACGATGTGGAGCCACCAAATGAAAGCCAGTTAATGTGTGCTGAACTCATGCAGAGAAAGAGAGAAACACCAGACCATGTGAACTGATGGCAGCCCAGGAATCCATTTCACCCTGTTGGTTTCCATCATTCAAGTTTGGTGTTGGTTATAGCTTATGATTCCAGTCTTGGAAATTGTACTATACTCAGAGAGGCCTAGATCACTCAACCATATAATGTTAGTGTGCAAGAGCACTTAGGAGGGAATCTAGTATTAAAGACCATTTTTTTCTCTCTCCACTAATGTGACTGAGGCTCAGAGAGGGAAGGGACTTTTCTAGACGACAGGGCAAGCGAGTGACAGAGCCAGGCCTGACTCAGACTCTGTTTGTTCCATTTGCTAGGTAATGGCACGTCTTCTTTCCAATTTTCTCTGACTTTTAGGAACACTGATGGGTCCACTCTTTTATCCACCCCACCCCACCCCATACAATTTATGTTGGTTCACAACCAGGGAGTTCCCTGGGTAAAATCTGAAATCTGAAACCCTACACGGAGGGCAGGGAGAAACTGAAGAAAGAGGCAGAGCACTCCAAATTGGTAGAGGGCAGGTTTAAGAAGCAAGGAACTCGTTGGGCTTCCCTGGTAGCGCAGTGGTTGAGAGTCCGCCTGCCGATTCAGGGGACATGGGTTCCTGCCCCGGTCCGGGAAGATCCCACATGCTGCAGACTGGCTGGGCCCGTAAGCCATGGCCGCTGAGCCTGCGCGTCTGGAGCCTGTGCTCCGCAACGGGAGAGGCCTGCATACCGCAAAAAAAAAAAAAAAAAAAAATGAAGCAAGTAACTCGCATAAGAGGTTGGTCTTGGGTGGCCATGAGACAATCAGATCTCTGCACCCAACCGCTGAAATCTTAAAAGTTTATATAGAGGCCTTAACTGGGTTCAGTCACGCATACCATCCAGATGATCTCAACAACACCTTACTCTTTCAAGGCTACTTCCTTGAAACAACTGCTACTATGGGAATAATAGGCAGGACATACATTCCAAGGACAGGGGAGGGTTAAGGAGCCTCCACTCATGCAAGTCCAGCTGGCACGTCTACTAGCCATCACGTCCTCTCAACGATCTCCTCCAACAATCCGTTGTACAAATAGCTGCTAGAGTAATGTTTTAAAATATGCATCATATCACGTCACTTGTCTGCTTCAGCCCTCTAATGGTTTCCCGTCACATACGAAGTAAAATCCCAGGCTTTTTAAACCTCAAAGCTTCAAGGCTCTGCATTATCTGGCTCCGGCCAACCACTGTGACCGCTCCACCCTACTTTCCTGGCTCACAGCATTCACTCCACCTCACACAGGCCTTCTTTCTGGTCATTAAACCCATTTACCCTGCTTCGACTTCAGGGCCTTTACATTTGATGTTCTCTGTATGTTGAAGATCTCTTAGAACTTTACAATGTTGGTTCTTTCTTGTTTCGATCTCAACTCTAATGACACGTCCTCAGAGAAGACTGCCCTGACCACCCAGTCTAAATCAGGCCTACCCTCCCACAGCCACTTTCTAATCCCAGGACCCTGGGACTTTTCACTATTTGAAATCATAATATTCATTTATGAAGGTACAGGTTGTCTTCTCCCACTATGAGATCCCAAAACAGCAGGGATCTCATCTGTCGTATTCACAAGCATCTTATATCCACAGTACCTAAAATGGTATCGAGTACACAGAAAACACTAGGTAAACATTTCCTGGGTGGGTGAGTGAATGAATGAGGACCACAGCTGCCAACTGCCACAACATATATGATAACCTCTATTAATCAGAATATTTAGCTAACCAAAATAGTGTAGCCCCTTCCTGGACATATGAGAAAACAGAATTTCTAATACACTGATCAGCATTACAGCTGCCTTAATGGAATCATTAAGTGCCCAACTGATCAGGCCTATATAGAAAGCAAGAAAAACACATGTAATTTATGTCCACTGGAAATGGACCATGCAGGATAGAGCTGGCTGTTAGAAACCCACTTACACTTTCCTTTGAGTTCTGGAGATGAATTTGTTTATTTTCCCCCAACTGTGCTAAAACAGTGTCCTTCACTGTTTCTTTCTTATGGGGAATTAACAAATTTGCAAAGGAGATGGGATCTCCCTCCCTTTGTTGTTCCCTTAGGGTAAAAGACAAAGCTTTTTCCCTTCCTGGAAACTCACAGAATCACTTCTCATAAAGCTCATAACTGTCTCACTGAGTGACACAGCCAGAAAAAATGCTCATGTCAAAATGTTTCCTAAATAATGCCAAAGCCCCTTCATTCTAACAAATTGTGTTTTTTCTTAAATTAATATATCTAGGTATTATATTCCCAGCCAATATTATTATCATCAAGTGTTTATGTGAAAGAAAATATGCAAACTACTAATATGTTTCCCAATTCCTGACAAGTTATACATTTAACATATGAAGGGAGGATTTAAGTTTTCTTCCAACAAAAGCGTTTTAGATGTATCAACCTCATATCTGAGGACACTCACTAGTCAGAAACCAGCAGTTATTTTTGTTTCCTACTCACTTTTTGCCCTTGATAAGAACTTAACCCTTGGGAGCTGACAAATAAAGATAAATTACCAGTCTAGAGCATTCTAACTAACTAAGCCACTGTAGTAACTTAAATGAATCACAAAACCCACATTTTGCTGTGTTAGCGAAAATTTCTCATTGTCTTCTACTATGTGACTAAGAATTACATTACACCAAGAAAAAGTTGTAAAAGCCAGGTTTATTATCATGCTGACTCTACCTCTGGACTTAATGATATTCCTTCACCGGAAAAGGGATTGCTTCATGCCTAGAAAAGTGTATGATGCAAGTCTTGTACTTTCTCTATCTTACAATCATAAAACTTCTCTTTTTCATATATAACAAAGCATATGACTTTCAGTTGATTCTAGACAATGTTATAGGGTATGATGAAATTAAAAGTCCTCTAATTTATTTTAAGGACTGATATTACTTAATACAGAAACACATTTCTAATTACAACAAGAACAGTAAAAGCTAATATTCACTGAGTTTTTCAATAAACTTTATGTATAATACTCCTTTTAATCTTCCCAGTGATCTCACAAGGTAGAAATTTTAATAGTATGATGATGAACACACTAAAAACAAGTCATTCTAGAGACAGACTGCCTGAGTCTGTACCCCAACACTGCCACTTGCTTGTGACAGGACCTTGAGCAAGTTATTTAATCCCTCCAGGGCTCAGTTTCTTAATCTGTAAATTGGGAATATTAGTAGTTACCTACCTCATAGCATTTTGTGAGAAATCAATTATAAACTATATATAACAGGCTTACAATAGTTAATCTCACTACAGAGAACATGATAGTAGAGTTTCTCAAACTCTGGTCATTTTTATACCTTGTATAGGACTTGGGCTATATACCTGTGTGCCAGTTAAGTATTAAATAATTAATACTGCTATTTACTTAATATTGCCTTTGTGCAGTGCAATTCTGACACTTACTGCCTGGAGTTAGGTCGAAGTTCAAATGTGAAGGGAACAATTCTCCACAAGATTAACCTCACTTCAGACACCAGAACCAAGTTCCAGGACTCTCAGACCACCCACAAATTCAGGGGTTCCCACTATCTCCACAGGTTGAATAATTTCCTGGAATAACTCACAGAACTCAGGAGATTTCTATATTTATGATTATAGTTCCATTATAAAGGATACAGTCAGGACTAGCCAAATGCAGAGACACATAGGGTGAGATCTGAGAGGGTCCCAAACACAAAATTTCCATGTTCTCAGGATGCATTACCCACCCAGCATGTTAATGTTGATCACCAACCAGGAAACTCAATCAGAGCTCAGTATTTTTCTTGCGGTTTCAGTACTTGATTACACTCAATCTCTAATCTCCCCAGAGGTCAGGTTGATGTCCCTTGGCTCAAAGCCCCAACCCTTGAATCACACGGTGGGTGTTTCCAGCATGGCTGGCCTCTATCCTGAAATGATCTAGGGGTCCACCACGAGTTACCTTGTAGTATAAACTCAGGAAAAGCCCAATATGAAGAACAGAAACACTTCTATCACACTTGGCAATTCCAAGGATTAAGAGGTTACTTCCCAGGAACCAGGGACAAAGGCCAGTCAAATTATTTATACAACACTTTTAAATCAACTCACTTTTGACCTTAAATAAGTTTACTATTATTATAAGCAATAACATAAGGTAATCACAGGTTTGATATGCTAGACATACCTTTTCTAATACACATTAAGAAAGATGAGTGACTCAAAATTTAAAATGTTTATCTGCATATCACCCAAAATCAACTCAGGTCACCATATACTCATTCATTTTAAGAGTTAAGTTTATTACATTATTTCCCCCCAAACTCCATGTTCTTTTACTTTATGTATCTTAGAAGTGTTCCATGTGAGTACAATCAGACTGTGTGAGCTCCAAGGAACTGTCAGAGTCACACTGTCCCATCTGCTCGTTTTATAGATGAGGTAACTGCGGCCTGGCCCAGGGAAGTGACACATCCAAGTCCACACAGCTAGGACTCCATCTCAGTTTTTTGGCCTCCTGGAATACATGCTGATATTCTATACCTGCATTTAAAATGGACTCTGATACTCTGATATGTTTTGACTCCCTGTTCTTTCTTTTTTCTTCCACCCAGTAACAAAATCCTGCAATGTTCCTGTGCAAAATCTCTCACCGTCATCCTCCTCGTCTCTCCTCTTGCAACCACACCAGTCCAGACCTTCTTTACTTTGTTCTGGGATAGCGGAAGCAAACTCTGAGCTGGTCTCTCGGAATCCAGGGTCCCATCACTGTGTAGCACCCCTCTCTGTGTACTGATGTTCTTCACCAGTCCCTGGGGTCCCCGGATCTTTACTCTAGCTAGGGAGGCAGGACAGGTAGTGTTAAGACTCAGGCTGTGAAAATGATTTCAGACCCTGACTCCCATGGTCATTAGTTCTGTAACTTTGGGAAGGTGAATTTATCTTTCTGAGCCACAGTTTGCAAATCTGCAAAAGGAGGATGAACTGCGTACCTCCTTTTACTACTTTCAGCAAGCTCCTTGGTCAGTGTGGAATGGCTCAGAGGCGTGACTGTAAGGGAGGAGGTAAGGGAAAGGCTGACATGCTTCTTTTGGTACTAAATGCTGATGGCATTGTAAGGAGTATGCAGTGTGTCACGTGCTGAGGATGTTGAGTTGGGCTGACCAGCTTTCTGAACCACGAAGCAAATTAAACCCGGCTTTGTAATCTGGCTTTGTGGTCACTAGTAGCCGGTTTATTGCCATTCAGGCCCTGCGTGCTATTTCTTCTCTGGTATTTAATGGACATTTCCATGCTATACCCTGACCCCAGCCTGCAGGTATGAGAAAACACAGTTGCTATCCTTCCTATTCATCTATCTCAACTTGAACCTTAAAAAACTAAACACAGTGTGAATCACTATGAAAATAAAACTGAAGAAAAACTAGGATAAAGCAATTATATTAAAAAATGAACTCGATTTTAGGGACTTTCTTCAAGCCTGTTAACAACTCCACTCTGCACAATGTTGACTTGTCATTTGCCTAATGGGAATGATAAACTGAGGGCAGAGACAGGCATCTATTTGTAAAATTCAACATTGATTTCCCCCCTCCTTGTATATGTGCCCAGACACAATTGCAGCAAATGGTCTTATAAAAATTTTAAAATACATTAAATGGACTAATGAGCCTCCAATAAACGTGTATGTGAATAGCTTTTTGTCCTCAACACAGCTTTCTACCACAAAAGCTAAACGCATTCCCGGAATACATTACAAGTAATCTCCTGACAGCTATGATTTTGGATGCTGACATTTTATACCTGCATTTAAAATGGACTCTGATACTCTGATACATTTTGACTCCCTGTTCTTTCTTTTTTTTTTTTCTCCACCCAGTAACAAAATCCTGCAATGTTCCTTTGCAAAATCTCTCACTGTCATCCTCCTCGTCTCTCCTCTTGCAACCACACGAGTCCAGACATTCTTTACTTTGTTCTGGGATAGCGGAAGCAAACTCTGAGCTGGTCTCTCGGAATCCAGGGTCCCATCACTGTGTAGCACCCCTTTCTGTGTACTGATGTTCTTCACCAGTCCCTGGGGTCCCCGGATCTTTACTCTAGCTAGGGAGGCAGGACAGGTAGTGTTAAGACTCAGGCTGTGAAAATGATTTCAGACCCTGACTCCCATGGTCATTAGTTCTGTAACTTCGGGAAGGTGAATTTATCTTTCTGAGCCACAGTTTGCAAATCTGCAAAAGGAGGATGAATTGCATACCTCATAAGGTTATTATGAGAATTAAAAGAAATAATCCATGTAAGGTACATAGCACAGTGTCTAGCATACCGTAAATGTACACTAAATGGTAGCTGTAAAAAGCTATGTTATCTATTGAACAAGCCTAGAGTTCCTTGATTGTACTGCAAAATCCTGCAAAAACTAAACCATTTCCCATGTTTTCCAAGTTTTTATTATTTGTTTCTTAAACAATATAACCAATGAATGATTCAGTCCAATCCTGAAAACCCTGAAGTTCTGAGCAATCTCTCCCCCAGGAACTGTGCTCCTGTTGACAAGGCAAGGCAAGGCACCCCAATATACCTCTTTATTAATTTCCATTAAACCCCAGGCTGGAAAAACCTAATTACCAGGCTGAAGGAGTCACCACTCATCACTCCAGATGAAGCTGCGTGGTAACCATGTTGGTAGAAATACAAACCTTATGAGTCTGCTGCTAGCCCTACCAAAGGGTAAGCGCCAAGATCACCAGAGGTCGGAATTTTTGCCCTGACTACTGAGACTTAAACCTTTATATTGTCCTGTTTTCATATTTCCGCATTTCGTATTCTAAGCCTATCTCCCCAGCTAAACTGTGAATTGCTTGAGGACAGAAAAAACCTCTCATATATTTTTTTGTCACTTTCAGGGACAAAATTCACTTTACAAATGACATAAAATAGTTGTTTTGTTCTCGTTCTGAACAAAACAGAGCTTAGTCAAAGATATAGTAGACCAAACACTGATTCTCATTCTAGATTCCCATTCACTTCACCTGAAAATTTAAGTGAAAAGACAAGATTGTGTCTGATGAGGAAACTTTCAACTTCAAGAACAGGAACCTGATTCAAACTGGCTGTAACCAAAAATAGGGACTTACTGTCTTGCTAATTAAAAATTTGATGATTATGCTACATTCAAGCAAGTCTAAGTCCCAACGCTCTTAATGATGTCATTGAGAACTTCTCTCTTTCCATCCTTTGTCTTTGATGCTCTTTCTGTTGCCTTCCTCTCAAGCAGCTCTACTTGCCTGGTGTCCTGATGACCTCCAGTAGCCCCCATCTTACCTTCTATCCTCCTAACGACTAGCAGGATACAAGTTCTCCTTCCCAGAACTGATGCCCACTGCTTTGACTAGATTCTGCAAAACTATTCATTGTATTTGGGGGAGGGCAGAGTCCTTGGTTGGTAGTCTCCTGAGGATTGGATGCAAATGAAAGAAGAATAGTTCCCTAAAAGGCAACCTACAGAATGGGAGAAAATATTTGCAAATGATTCAACTGACAAGGGATCAATCTCCAAACATACAAACAACTTGTACAGCTCAATATCAAAAAAGACAAACAACCCCAATCAAAAAATGGGCAGAAGATCTAAATAGACATTTCTCCAAAGAAGACATACAGATAGCCAAAAGGCAAATGAAAAGATGCTCAACATCACTAATCATCAGAGAAATGCAAATCAGAACTACAGTGAGGTATCACCTAACACCAGTTAGAATGGGCATCATAGAAAATCTACAAACAATAAATGCTGGAGAGGGTGTGGAGAAAAGGGAACCCTCTTTCACTGTTGGTGCGAATGTAAATTGATACAGCCACTATGGAGAACAGTATGGAGGTTGCTTACAAAACTAAAAATAGAACTCCCATACGACCCAGCAATCCCACTACTGGGCATATATATGGAGAAAACCGTAATTCAAAAATATACATGCACTCCAGTGTTCATTGCAACACTATTTACAATAGCCAAGACATGGACACAACCCAAATGTCCACTGATGGATAGATAAAGAAGATGTGGTACATGTATTCAATGGAATATTACTCAGCCATAAAAAGGAACGAAATAATGCCATTTGCCACAACATTGATGGACCTGGCGATTATCATACTAAGTGAAATAAGTCAGACAGAGAAAGACAAATATCATATGATATCAATTATATATGAAATCTAAAAAAAATGATACAAATGAACTTATTTACAAAACAGAAATAGACTCACAGACATAGAAAACAAACTTATGGTTACCAAAGGGGAAAGGCGGGGAGGAGGGATAAATTAGGCATTGAGGAGTAACATATACGTACTACTACATATAAAAATAAAATAGATAATCAACAAGGACTTACTGTATAGCACAGGGAACTATACTCAATATTTTGTAATAAGCTATATGAGAAAAGAATCTGTATGTATATGTGTGTGTGTAATTGAATTACTTTACTGTACACCTGAAACTAACATGATATTGTAAATCAACCATACTTCAATGAAAGAAAGAGAAAGAAAGAGAGAGAGGAGAAAGGAAGGAAGAAAGAAAGAAAGAAAGAAAGGGAGGAAGGAAGGAAGGAAGGAAGGAAAAAAGAAAAAGGAGAACCGGGCTGTTTCAGATAGAGGATAAATTGGCACTATATAGACAAAGGCAGAAGATGTCTAAGACCAACTAAGTCTCTCTAAACCCTGACTTTCGATATGCAGCTACATTTGGAGCCTTTTAGCAGCTTAAAGAGCCAGTCTATTCCAGTGAAGAGTCCTTTGGGCACATTCCCCTCTGCAGTAAGATTCTGGTTTCCACTACACATCCTTTGGGTAAGTTGATCCTCTATACGTTACACATCTTCCCTGTTCGTCTCATAGTATTCTTGTGTGGGTTCTCAGGTCTGTGAGGAGCTGATCTGTTAAAACTGGATTTCACAGGAGGCTGGCACTGGCTGGTCTGAAGCCAAGTGGAAGAGGATAATAAATACTTCATTTTAGTTTGAGTTCTATTACAGTAAAGCCAAATGATCTCTCTCTTGATATCACAAGGACACTTGTGTTTCATCCTGTATGCTTCAGTCAGTCCATCACCAAGTAATATTTATTAATTGCCTATATATGCCAGGCACCAGACTAGGCGCAAGTGCCATGGCATTGGCATTCAAAGTCCTTCTTTGGGGACAGTTTACTGTTCAGTGAGTAGCTGACGTGCTGGTATGTGATAAGCACGGTTATGATGGGGTTACAAAATATTAAGGAGTATAAAGAAGAAAAAGAGGTGAGGTCAGCAAAGCCTTCCTAAAAAAGACAGGATCTGGAGTGTTGGGGACTAAGACAGAGTTTGCTGGAAGAGAGATGCAGGAGTGGCAATCCAGGGTGAGGGGAAGGTGATGTGAAGGCATGGAGGTGGAAAACAGGAGTTTTTTAAAATCTGCAAGTGGTTACTCTGAGGTGGGGGAGTTGGGAGAAGAGACGTGGTTTGGAGGTGATGGTGGGAAAAGAGAAGTGGTGTGAGATGAAGCCAGAGAGGTGGATGTAGGAGATGGGCCGCTCAGATTGCTTTTTTTTTTTAAACATCTTTATTGGAGTATAATTGCTTTACAATGGTGTGTTAGTTTCTGCTGTATAACAAAGTGAATCAGCTATACATATACATGTGTTCCCATATCTCTTCCCTCTTGCGTCTCCCTCCCTCCCACCCTCCCTATCCCACCCCTCTAGGTGGTCACAAAGCACCAAGCTGATCTCCCTGTGCTATGCAGCTGCTTCCCACTAGCTGTCTATTTTACGTTTGGTAGTGTATATATGTCCATGCCACTCTCTCACTTTGTCATAGCTTACCCTTCCCCCTCCCCATATCCTCAAGTCCATTCTCTAGTAGGTCTGTGTCTTTATTCCCGTCTTACCCCTAGGTTCTTCATGACATTTTTTTTTCTTAGATTCCATACATATGTGTTAGCATACGGTATTTGTCTTTCTCTTTCTGACTTCCTTTGCTCTGTATAACAGACTCTAGGTCCATCCACCTCACCACAAATAACTCAATTTCGTTTCTTTTTATGGCTGTGTAATATTCCATTGTATATATGTGCCACATCTTCTTTATCCATTCATCTGTTGCTTCCGTGTCCTGGCTATTGTATAGAGCTGCAATGAACATTGTGGTACATGACTCTTTGAATTATGGTTTTCTCCGGCTATATGCCCAGTAGTGGGATTGCTGGGTCGTATGGTAGTTCTATTTGTAGTGTTTTAAGGAACCTCCATACTGTTCTCCATAGTGGCTGTACCAATTCACATTCCCACCAGCAGTGCAAGAGGGTTCCCTTTGTAAGAAAGGACTTGCTCTTCAGCGGCAGGAGTGTAGTCTGTAGCCGGCCTCCGACTGTCAGCACTCCAGGGTCAGCCTCAGCTGCAGAGAGTTGCTTTGTCTGAGGTTTTATTCCGGAGGCAGCCTGCAGGGTCTAAAGGCCCAGTCACTCTGGCCCGACAGAAGATACTCTGATTGGCAGGACTCCTCCAGACACCCCTGATAGGTAGGCTGGCTGAAGATCTGTCAAGGCCTGCACTGACCTTTCACTTCTTTAGTTAAATACTGCTCCCCCTCCTTTTTTTCACGGACATTGCTCTCCACTAAATATCTTGAGCCCCAAATTCCATCTCACGTCTGCTTCCCGGAGAACAGTCTTAGAGGCCAGTGTGGATCAAACCACAAGAGGCTTTGTATATGAAGCTAAGGCTGGCCCCTGTGCTTAAGAGTTTCAAAAGGGGAACCAATGTATGAACTGTCCTCTGATAAACTCTCAATATCTCTCAAGTCTGAAATAAATATCCTGGGAAAACAAAGCAAGGAAAATAATCACCTCTATTGTATTCATTCAATAGGCATTTACTGAATGCCTATTCAGTGTCAGATACTATCTGAGACATTGGAGACACAGTGAGACATGACACAGGGCTCACTTGGAAGGCTTCTTGGAGATAGCCCCTGAGATGACCCAGGTTGGTTACAAAGGACACGTGAGCCAAACAATGTGAAAATGGAGATCCAAATCACACGATTATAGAATGGGCTCTGTATTTGTTTCCTAGGGCCGCCGTAACAAAGTACCAGGCACTGAGTAGCTTTAAACAACGGAAATTTACTCTTTCACAATTCTGGAGGCTAGAAGTCCAAAATCAAGGTGTCAACAGCCTCCTCTGAAGGCTCTAGGAAAGCATCTGTCCTCGCTTCCTCCTAGCTTCTGGTGTTGTTGGCAGTCCTTGACGTTTTTAACTATGCCGCCATCATCCCGTGGTATTCTCCCTGTGTGTTAGTCTGTGTCTCTGTTTTCTATTCTTATGAGGATACCAGTCATATTGGAATAGGATGCACCCTAAAGGAGTATGACCTCATCTTAATATGATTACATCTGCAAAGACTCTATTTCCAAATCAGATCACATTCTGAGGTCCTGGGGGTTAGACTTTTTGGTGCACACAATTCATCCCACAATAGGCTTCAACAAGAATGTCACTGGCCTAGGCAGGCAATAAGCACAATAGGAGAAGCAATGCTTTTAGAGTCAGAGAGTCTAATATTGGAACTATGGTTTTCCACTTACTACATGACACTGAACAAGTTACTTTTCCTCTCGAAGTCTTATCCTGTGTGTGAAATAGGAACAACATCAGTGTGTGCTCATCCAGATTTCTGTTTCTCCTCTTCTTTCAGGCATACTACTCCTTGGTGTTATACATGGTCATTTGACTATGGCTAATTCAAGCAGAAACGGCGTGTGTCGCTCTGGTATAGAAGTACTGAAGAGTTAGCACTCCATTCTCCTGGCTCTCTCCCCTGCCATGGCTGCTTCTACAGATTTGTGTTGAGGGACAGCATCATCCTCCATCAACCTATCTTCCTGAATGACAGTGATTAGCAAACATTCCTATCTATCTGCATTGGAAACATATTGTGAACAAGAAAGAAATCTTTGTTCCATTAAGACATTGGTGTTATTTGCTATTACAGTATGACCTACCCTATTCTGAAAGATACATAGTGTTGACCTCAAGGGACTGTTGAGAGGTTTAAATGAGATGAAGCTCATACAGTGTTCATTCTGGGGCCTGAAACATCGGAAGCCTCAATAGTACTGTTTTTATTCTGCCTAAAGGAGCAGATATGTTGCAGCATTTACACAGCAAAAATTTTGTGAGGTTCATTCTCATTCTATTGTACTGGGAAAAAAAATGAACTCTTGTATTCAACAGCTGATATATTTCACCCCCATTGGTAACATTTGTTTAATGCTTACTATGTGCCAAGTACTAGTCTAACAGCTTTACGTGCATTAACTCATTTAATCCTTACAACTATCATGGGAGGTAGGTAATAGGACGATCCTTTTTCACAGGTAAGGAAATTAAAGCACAGGTTAAATAAATTGTCCAAAGTCATAAAGTCAGGAGATGATAGATCAGTACTTGAACTCATGCAACCCAGCCCCAGCCTGAGCCCTGTGCTAGACTCACATTCTTACACAAACAAGGACAAAAAACAGAGTGTGTTTGAGAACTTCCCAGGACTATCTTGGAAGGGAAAGCAGAAGTAGAGGAAGAAACATCTTGCTCTCAAGATGCCCCAGGGTCAAATTACCCATTATCCCAGGAGAGTAACAAAATGCTTTCAGGTCTCATCTGCTAACTTGGGCAAGATGGATAAAAAATATTTGCGACCTAGAGACATCGTTTTGCAGTGCCATCGTCAATAGACCAACACGCTTGGTCTTAGCTAGACACTTAAAAACAAACAGGGCACACTGCCTTGAGGCTGAGCACACACAGGAGTGACAGATGCTGCCCACAAACACCCTTCCTCTCCAAGGCTGCCAGAGAGATGGAGTGATTAAGAATTCCTTTGGAACCCAGAGTGATGGATTTATAACAGTCCCCTTGAACTGATTTCACCTGAGTTTATGTGGGTTTGGCCCTTATCCCTGCTCTCCATGAAAAGCCCTAGTGTGGCAGGTAATGAAAGCACAAAGCTTTTTCTAGAGCCAAGTTTTATTTGCTGAAAATACTCTAGGACCTTGGAGTCAGAAGACCAGATGTGCATTTTATGTGCTATGGCTTTCCCAAGAGAAACATTTAGAATGACCCATCTACATTAGTTTCTTAGTACTTTGCCATAACAAAGTACCACAGACTGGTGATTTGAACAACTGAAATTTATTTTCCCACAATTTGGGAGGCCAGAAAGTTGAAATCAAGGTTTCAACAGGGTTGGTTTCTTCTGAGGGTTCTCGTCTTGCCTAGCAGGTAGTGGCAAGAAACTGCATCTTCAAATGGTTTTCCCACTGTACCTGTATCCTAATCTCTGCTTATAAGGACACCAGTCATACTGGATTGGGGCAGCTCTAATGACCTCATTTTAACTTGATTACCTCTTCAAATGCCTTACCTCAAATATAGTCACATCCTGAAGTACTAGGGGTTAGGTCTTCATCATATGACTTTGGGGTGGGGGGACACAACTTGGGCCATAACATGTCCAGTACAGAAATTATAGCTCTCTAGCAAAAATAAAAATTTCCACCACCTCTTAGGTAAGGGAAGTGGTTCTGGAATATTCTGGATGGAATGTTATTCTTCAAATTTAGCATATTTTTTTTAAGCTTGTTTTGTTCAATTACCTATTCTTTCATATCCACTGCAAAAAAAAGTGTCAATTAGTGGAAAGACTAAGACCCTTCATGAAGATGATTTTGCGGTCAGAACTAAAGAAAGCTGGTCACCAGTTGGTCATACTGAATATAAAACCATCTTATAGTCAACAACATCTCATTTTTCTACAGAGCTCTTCACAGTTCAATCACTTTCATATGAATTGTCTATTTCTATCTTCACACCATGTTACAGATTAGAATACAAAGATGCCCAGAGAGATGAGGTAACTTATTTCACATCACATGGCGAAACAGGTAAGAATACTAGTCTCTGGAATCCTAGTAGGACTCAATAACTCAATAAGTACTAGCATTCATTTTTCTGAGAACTGGTTTTCAGATGGAGAAATTTTTTTAATGGCCAGGACAGTTGGAAGCTTACAGCTACGATGGCAGATGAATAATGTCTCCAAATAGGAGACATTATTTCATATATGAACATTTTTGTGGAAAGAATTATATTGGCATTCTAGGCCAAGATTTCTCAAGCTCAGCACTATTGACATTTAGGGCTGGATAATTCTTTTCTTTTGGGAATTGTCCTGTGCATTGTAGAATGTTTATCAGAATCCTTGGCTTCTACCTACTAGATGTCAATAGGACACTGCCCTTTCCCCTCTAGTTGTGACAACCCCCAACATCCAGGTAAATGACCTAAATGACCTAAATTGCTAAATGACCCCTCACACCCAAAACCACCGCTGATTAGGAATCACTATTCTAAGTCAAAAGAGGAAAGGCCTGCAAGTCTTTAAAAAGTATATATTATTAGTGTATACTCTTATAAACCAACCTAACCAGCATATTTATATCTCAACTTAGGTACAGTATTCTACTCATTCTTCTCTAATAACCACCAAATGGAGCAAGTGGCTTCATAATCAAACACTTAACATCTACATGCCCAGTTGCCTCACTTACAAAATGAGAAATAATGGCCTTTTGGATCTGTTAATTTCTTAAGTGCCTACCACTCTTGAATTTGTGATACTAATTTTGACTCATTAACAAAAGATAATTTGAATTTTTTATTGAAAATCACTTAGCAGTGGGGCTTATATCAGCTAGGTCATTGCAAAGCACCGAGCAGATCTCCCTGTGCTATGCCACTGCTTCCCATCAGTCAACTATTTTACATTCGGTAGTGTATATATGTCGATGCTACTCTCACTTCACCCCAGCTTTGCCCTCCCACCCCATGTCCTTAAGTCCATCATTCTCTATGTCCAGCTCTTTATTCTTGCCCTGCGACTAGGTTCATCAGAACCATTTTTTTTTTTTTAGATTCCATATATATGTGTTAGCATATGGTATTTGTTTTTCTCTTTCTGACTTACTTCACTCTGTATGACAGACTCTAGGTCCATCCATCTCACTACAAATAACTCAACTTCATTTCTTTTTATGGCTGAGTAATATTCCATTGTACATATGTGCCACATCTTCTTTATCCATTCATCTGTTGATGGATACTTAGGTTGCTTCCATGCCCTAGCTATTGTAAATAGTGCTGCAATGAACATTGTGGTACATGTCTCTCTTTGAATTATGATTTTCTCAGGGTATATGCCCAGTAGTGGGATTGCTGGGTCATATGGTAGTTCTATTTTTAGTTTTTTAATGAACCTGCATACTGTTTTCCATAGTGGCTGTATCAATTTACATTCCCACCAACAGTGTAGGAGGGTTCCCTTTTCACCTCACCTTTTCCAGCATTTATTATTTCTAGCTTTTTTGATAACTGCCATTCTGACTGGTGTGAGGTGATACCTCACTGTTTTTTTTTTTTTTTTTTTTTTTTTTTTTTTGTGGTACGCAGGCCTCTCAATGTTGGGGCCTCTCAATGTTGTGGCCTCTCCCGTTGCGGAGCACAGGCTCTGGATGTGCAGGCCCAGAGGCCATGGCTCACGGGTCCAGCCGCTCCGTGGCATGTGGGATCTTCCCGTACCAGGGCACGAACCCGTGTCCCCTGCATTGGCAGGCGGACTCTCAACCACTGTGCCACCAGGGAAGCCCCTAACTGCAGTTTTGATTTGCATTTCTCTAATAATTAGTGATGCTGAGCATCTTTTCATGTGCCTCTTGGCCATCTGTATGTCTTCCTTGGTGAAAAGTCTATTTAGGTCTTCTGCCCATTTTTTAACTGGATTGTTTGATTTTTTGATATTGAGCTCCATGAGCTGTTTGTATATTTTAGAGATTAACCCTTTGTCTGTTGTTCCATTTGCAAATATTTTCTCTCATTCTGAGAGTTGTCTTTTTGTCTTGTTTATGGTTTCCTTTGCTGTGCAAAAGTTTTAAGTTTAATTAAGTCCCATTTGTTTATTTTTGTTTTTATTTCTGTTACTCTAGAAGGTGGGTCCAAAAAGATCTTGCTGTGGTTTATGTCAAAGAGTGTTTTTCCTATGTTTTCCTCTAAAAGTTTTATACTGTCTGGTCTTACATTTAAGTCTTTAATCCATTTGGAGGATGGAAGGGAGGCTCAAAAGGGAGGGGATATTGAGATATGTGTATGCATACGGATGATTCGCTTTGTTGTGCAACAGAAACTAACACAGTATTGTGAAGAAATTATACTCTAATAAAGATCTATTAAAAAAATTAAAAAAATAAAAGTGTGGCACCAAGTTCTTAACCCTAAGTATCATAGTGTGTTTATCTCAGAAAATAAGTTCTATTGTAAAACAATTCACCATTTTAAAGAATCAGCAACTGAGAATATTTTAAAAAGAAGAGAAAGGCAAAGCTATAGAGGAAAGGGAGAATAATTTGCCCTTGCAAGAATGACTTACACTATGTACAGGACAACATCAAGTGGACTAACATTCATATTATAGGGGTCCCAGGAAGAGAAGAGAGAAAGGGCTAAAAAAATTTATCTGAATGAATAATGGCTGAAAACATTCCTAACCTTGGGAAGAAAACAGACATCCAGATCCACAAAGTCCAGAGAGTCTCAAAGAGGCCCAGACCAAGATATATTATAATTAAAAGTTCAAAGGTAAAGATATAGATAGAATACAAAAAGCAGCAACAGAAAAACATCTTGTTACATACAAGGGAACTCCCATGGAACTATCAGCAGATTTTTTTAGCAGAAAATTTGCAGGGCAGAAGTGAGTGTCCTGATACATTCGAAGTAATAAAAGAAAAAAAAATTCCAACCCAGAAAACTATACCTTACAAAGTTATCATTCAGAATAGAAGGAGGGATAAAGATTTTTCCAGACAAGAAAAAGATAAAGAACTTCATTACCAGTAAACCAGACTTATAAGACACATTAAGGGTGCTAACTAGTAACAAGTGAACATATGAAAATATAAATCTCACTGGTAAAGGTAAATATATCGGAAGGGTAGTGGATTAATTACTTATAAAGCTAATATAAAGAAAAAAACAAAATAGTAAAAATAATTATAATTACAATAATTAATTAAGGGATACACAAGATAAAAAGATGTAAAATGTGACATCAGGAACATAAAAACATGAGGGGGAGAAAAAATGTAGAGCTTTAGATTGCATTCAAACTTAACTTGCATTCAACTTAAAAGAGAATGTGGACAGGAGCATTAAAACACAGCAAAACTCAACAAGCTACTTCCTGTCAGCTGCTTCTCAAGACTTTATGGGCTCATAACACTTAATAAAAAAACATGAGCTGTAAATAATACCTGATTTCAACTGCATTTTTCATCAAATGAACTGAACATTGGGAAGACAGTTTTGTTCTCACTGAGGAGTAGATAACTTCCATATGCATGAGATGTTCATTTCCTGCTCCTTCACTGAGGACCCACTATGTGCTGGCACTTCACTTTTGGCTTCACTCATAGAAAATCGTTGCTACCCAAACAGCTTTGACCAAAAAAAAAAAAAAAAGAGAGAGAGAGAGAGAGAATGTTATAAATATATGTTTTTATTTGTAAGCCTCTTGGTAACCACAAAGCAAAACGTACACTGGATAGACAAAATGAATGAGAAAGAGTATAAGCATACCACTAAAGGAAGTCATCAAATCATAAAGGAAGGCAGAAAACGATGAACAAAGTGGTCATAAGTATATACCTATTGATAATTACTTTAAATGTAAAGGGACTAAATTCTCTAAGCAAAAGACAGACTGGCCAAATGGATAAGAACAAGACACATCTATATGCTGCCTGCAAGAGACTCACCACAGATGTAAGGACACAGACTGAAAGTAAAGGGAGGAAACAGATGTTCCATTCAAATGGAAACAACAAAAAAAGCTGAAGTAGCTATACATTAGACAAAATATACTTTAAAACAAAGATTGTACTAAGACACAAAGAAGGTCATTACATAATGATAAACGAGTCAATCCAAGAAGAGAATATAACGTTTGTAAATATTTATGCACCCAACATAGAAGCACTTAAATATATAAAACAAATATTAACGGACCAAAATGGAGAAACAGACAGCAACACAATAATAGTAAGGGACTTTAATATCCCACTTACATCAACGGATAGATAATCCAGACAGAAAATTAATAAGGAAACATCAGCCTGGTCTAATGACATGTTAGACCAGATGGACTTAACAGATGTATATATACAGAACATTCCATCCAAAAGCAGCTAAATACACTTTCTTCTCAAGTGCACATGGAACATTCTCCTGAAGGGACTATATGTTAGGCCACAAAACAGGGCTTAATAAATTTAAGAGAACTGAAATCATACCAAGCATCCTTTCTGACTACAAAGGTATAAAACTAGAAATCACTATGAGAAGAAAAACTGGAAAATTTACAAATACGTGGATATTAACCAACATGCTACTGAACAAGCAATGAGTTAATGAAGAACTAAAAAGAGAAATCAAACAATACCTTGAGACAAATGAAAATGGAAATACAACAAACCAAAATTTATGGAATGCAACAAAAGCAGTTCTAAGGGGGACATTCATAGAGATAAATTTCAAACAAAATTTCAAATAAACAACCTAACTTTACATCTAAATGAACTAAAAAAAAGAACTAAAAACGTCCAAAGTTAGTAGAATGAAGGAAATAACAAAGATGAGAGCAAAAACAAACGACATAGAGACTAAAATGACCATAGAACGATGAATAAAACTAAGATAAGCTTCTTTGAAACAATCAACAATATTGACAAAACTTTAGCTAGACTCACCAAGAAGAAAAGAGACAGGGCTCAAATAAATAAAATCAGAAATGAAAGAGGACACATTACAATAGATTCCACAAAAATGTAAAGGATCATAAGAGACAACTACAAACAATTATATGCCAACAAATGGGACAACCTAGAAGAAATGGATACATTCCTAGAAACATACAACCTTTAAAGACTGAATCACGAAGAAACAGAAAATCTGAATAGGCCAATTACTAGTGAGGAGATTGAATCAGTAATGAAAAACCTCCCAACAAACAAAAGTTCAGGACCAGATGGCTTCACTGGTAAATTCTACCTAACATTTGAAGAGGAATTAATACAAATCTTTCTCAAACTCTTCCAAAAAATAGAAGAGGGAACACTTCCAAACTCATTTTATGAGGCCAACATTTACCTAATACCAAAGTCAGAAAAGGACACCACTAGAAAAAAATTACATTCCAATATCACTGATGAATATAGATGCAAAATTCCTCAACAAAATATTAACATTAGTAAACCAAATCAACAATACATTAAAAGGATCATACAACATGATCAAATGGGATTTATTCCAGGAATGCAGGAATTGCTCAACATCTGCAAATCAGTCAGTGTGATACACAACACTAACAAAATGAAGGATAAACATCACATGATCATCTCAATAGATGCAGAAAAAGCACTTGACAAAATTAACATGAATTTATGATAAAAACTTTCAACAAAGTTGATACAGAGGGAGTGAACCTCAACATAATAAAGGCTATATATGACAAACCTACAGCTAACATCATACTCAGTGGTGAAAAGCTGAAATTTTTTCCTCTAAGTTTAGATAAGGATGCCTACTCTTGCCACATTTATTCAACAAAGTATTGGAATCCTAGCCAGAGCAATTAGGTAATGAAAAGAAATAAAAGGCATCCAAATTGTAAAAGAAGTAAAACTGTCACCATTTGCAGATGGCATGATATAAGAAGTAGGAAACCCTAAAGACTTCAACATAAACTGTTAGAACTAATAAATTCAGTAAATTGTAGGATACAATAGCAGTATACAAAACTCTGCTGTGTTTCTATACACTAATAACGAACTATCAGAAAGAGAAATCTGGAAAAACCCCATTTACAATTGCATCAAAAAGAATAAAATACCTAGGAATAAGTTTAACCAAGGATGTGAGAGACCCGTATACAAAACTATAATATGTTGACGAAAGAAATTGAAGGAGAAACAAGTAAATGAAAATATATTCCATGCTTATGGATTAGAAGAATTAAGATAATTACAATGTACATACTACTCAAGGCAATCTACAGATTCAATGCAATCTCTACCAAAATTTAAATGGCATTTTTTACAGAAATAGAACAAACAATCCTAAAATTTGTATGGAACAACAAAAATACCCTGAATAGCCAAAAAAAGTCTTGAGAAAGAAGAACAAAGCTGGAGGAGTCATGCTCCCTGATTTCAAAGTCTATTACAAAGCTATAGAAATCAAAACAGTATAGTATTGGCATAAAAACAGACACATAGATCATAGATCACATGGAAAAGAACAGAAATCTCAGAAACAAACCCGTGCCTAGATGGTCAATTAAATTACAACAAAGGAACCAAGAATATACAATGGGGGCAAGGTCAGTCTCTTTGATACATGATGTTTGGAAAACTAGATAGCCATATGCAAAAGAATGAAACTGGACCACTCTGTTACATCATACACAAATATTAACTCAAAATGGATTAAAGACTTGAACCGAAGACCTGAAACCATAAAGCTCCTAGAAGAAAACAGACAGTAAGCTCCTTGCCATTGGCCTTGGTCTTGGCAAAATAAACAAGTAGGATTGCATTAAACTAAAAGGATTCTGCACAGCAAAGGAAACCATCAACAAAATGAAAAGTTAACCTATAAAAGGGGAGAAAATATTTGCAAGTCATATATCTGATAACACTTTAATATCCAAGATATACAAAGAACTTGTACAATTCAATAGCAAAAAAGCAAACCAACTAAACATGGGAAGAGGATCTGAATAGACATTTTTTCCAAAGAAGACACAGAGATAACAAATAGGCACAGGAAAATATGCTCAACATCACTAATCATCAGGGAAATGCAAATCAAACCCACAGGAGATACAACCTCATACCTGTTAGAGTAGCTATTAATAAAAAGACTAGAAATAACAAGTGCTGGTGAAAGGGAAAGCTTGTGCACTATTGGTGGGAATGTAAAATGGTGCAGCTACTATATGAAACAGCATGGAGTTTCCTCAAAAAAATTAAAAACAGAACTACCACATGATCCAGCCACTCCAGTTCTGGGTATTTATCTGAAGAGAATGAAAACACTATTTAGAAAACATATAAGCAACCCCCATGTTCATTGCATTGTTATTTACAATAGCCAAGATCTGGAAACAACCCAAGAATTCATCAATGGATGAATGGATAAAGAAACTGTGGTATACATATACAATGGAATGTTATTCAGCCATAAAAAATGAATGAAATCTTATCATTTGTGACAATAGGGATGGACCTTCAGGGCATTATGCTAAGTGAAAAAAGTCAGAAACAGACAAATACCATATGATCTCACTTACATACAAAATCCACAAAAAAACCCAAGCTCATAAATATAGAGAACACATTTGTATGTAGTTGCCAGAGGCAGAGGTGGAGGATGGGTAAAATGGCTGACAGGGATCAAAAGGTACAAACTTCCAGTTATAAAATAAGTAAGTTATGAGGATGTGAGGTACAGCATGGTGACTATAGTTAATAACATGTTGCATATTTGAAAGTTTTTAAGAGAGTAAATCTTAACTTTCTTATCATGAGACAAAAATTTTTGTAACTATGTAAGATGACAGATGATAACTAGATTTACTGTGATCATTTCACAATGTATACAAGTATCAAATCATGCTGTATACCTGAAACTACTGATAATATTGTGTTAGTTATTTAGTTATACTTCAATTTTAAAAACTGACCTACCCTACCAGATATTAAGACATATTATAAAATTAAGTAATTAATACATGGTAGTGGCACAAGAACAGCCAAATAAACAAATGGAATAGGATGTGTAACAATCATAGTTTAGTATACAAAAACATTAGTACAAATATTAATGACCAATAAATGTCAGAAACTATGTTTAATGTTATTAATATTAAAGAAATACCAATTAAAACATCAAAAATACTACTTACAACTATCAAATGGCATATCTTAAGAAGAAATTTGTAAAATTATATTATTAACCAAGGAAAGCACTCAGGGAAATGAAATTATTGACTAGCTGACTTTGTAATTAACTAGCTTCTGGATTTGGATACATAAAATATTACTTTTAATTAAATAATGAAATATTATTAAAAATAATAAATATCATTCATTTTTAAAAGTGTAACTATGAGACATGATCTTTGTAGGCAATTTTGAAAATACGAAAAAATATAAATAGTAACATTGAAATGACCTTAAGTTCTATCTCCCACACATAGTCATTATTAACAGTGTGGTAGGTTTTTTAACTCCATATTTCATTCATATATATGATCATGGATTCTGTTTTTTTCTCATCTAACATATTTTCATCACTTCCCCACTTTATGTAATATTGTTTGAAAATGCATTGATGGTTACAAAGCAGTTGATCATTTGCATATATGTGTATATATGTATATATATCACAGTTTAATTAGTCATTATTAAACAGTAGAAGGTTTCTGATTTTTGTTAAAAATAAATAATAATGCAATAAATATACCTATAGGTTATGATTTCTATACATCTCTATTTCCTTGCACTTCTAGAAATCAAGTGATTGGGCCAAAGGTCTTGGATATTTTTAAGACTTTTGATTGCTCTTGACTCCCTCTAGAATGGTCATATTAACTCATACTCCTTCTTGTGTAGCAGTAAAAAAGTGTAATAGCTTATCCTGTTTTTCCACCCACAATTCCCATGCCTACTTTTGTGATCATGTCTTGAACATGATGCCACTAAACATTATCATTTTAAAAGTTCTGCCAAATAATTTTCACCCTCATAGATGAAAAATAAGATATTTTATTAAGATATTTTATTAGAAATTGAACTCTTTTATATATTTATTTGCCATTTGTATGTGTATTGCTTACTTGCACCAAAACCTACTTCTGTGCTATCTGTCCAATCCTGAACCATAACATCATATTTTGATTTTAGGAACCTTCTAGTATATTTTAATATCTCAGAAGTCAAATGTGCCCTTCCCTACTTTTCTTGCTCAAAATTTTCTTGGTTTATTGCAACATATTTTAATGTTAACTTCCGAATAACTATGGCAAAATCTAGAGAATGTCCTTCAAAGATTTTAACGGAAATTGCATTTAACTTGTATATTTTTATGAGAAATTAGTGTTATGAGTATTAATTAATTCTAATATTCAGTTTTTCTATCCATGTGTTAAAGTGCAATATTTGATCCCTTGATTAAGTTTTTTCTCTAGGAACAATATATTACTTTCTAAGTTTATTCCAAAGTCTTTAGTATTTTTCTTGCTATTTTGAATATCATCTCTTATTTTAATAAGTTGTCTAGCATATTACTGGTACAGAGGCAAAGTAATTTTTAAAATATTTATTTCATGCCTCACTTAATTTTGGAGTTTTGTTGGTATCTCTAATAGCTTTTCAGTTAAGTTCCTTTCTAATCATTCACAATAATTTTCTAGTTTCCAGTTAACGTTTATATAAGTTAAAACCTATATTATGATATAAACCATATTTTTTTAAAAAATGAAGTCCAACTCTCAATGCGCCCAAGAAGTGAAACTGCCAGTCCAGAAAAACATTAGACGATCTACCTATCAGTGAAGAAAGTACAAAAAAGGTCATTTTAATATCTATGTTTTCACGGCAAGGGCTACCTTCCTGTTTTTTGTATCTCTTTACCCTGAATTCTCTAAATCTATATTTTTCAGGACATTCCTTCTCACTTCTCACATTAGCTTAGCATTAATGATTAATACCGAGGGGCCATCAGACATTCAGTAAATAGTTGCTTATTCTGTTAGCCTTTGAGCTAAAACAGAAAAAAAAAAATCTTTCCAAAGAAAAGTGCTAAGTTAGAAGAACCTAACTGAGGGATAAGTTATAATGGTGTATAAAAGGACCATACTAAAATTGAAAAGAAAAAGTCTAGGTTTGAGAATTTCACGCCAATGTTTACTATCTGGGTGAGCTAAGATAATTCACGTAATTTCTCTTAGACTGTAACTTCTTCTATAAAATGGAACAAAGTAATAAATAAATAGACAAATAAATATCAATATTCATAGCAATAATAATAAGCTCACCTTCAAATTCCTAATGCCCAGCAGACAGTAAGCATTAAAATAACACCTGGCTGATTTGTCACCATTCTAATTTGTGTATGTATAGTAAGTATTGTGCAAGTATTTAATGTTGTAAACCTCAATGGAGAAAATAGATATGAAAATACCTTGTGAACCATAAAGCATGTATAAATGCAAGGGATTTTTACAAGCCCAAAGGAACATGTTAGTTTTTGCCATTAGAAGATATAAAATCCAAAACACTGTCTAAGTTCCCATCTGCCACAATAAAATGGCAGCAACAGCAATTTCAGCATTGGGTTAGACTGGGGTTTAAGAACTAGGCTCCATGCCCAAAAGCACAGGGTGCTGGAGATAGGGGAGGATCTTCCTGACTCAGCAAAAGGGAGTTGAGAAGCACTAAGTGAGAAGACATAGCCCTTCAGAATTGTATTATGACCCAGAGGCAGCCCTCCAGGCAAGCCACAGACTCCCACTGCTTCCTCTGGGCTCTGCGAAAGGCAGTGTCAGAAGACACAGGGAAAACATATGGAGGGAGACATGCTGACATCTGAAGCACTGTTTTATAATAACACATAAAAGTAACAGCTATGCTAGTTAAAACAGGATTACTTTAAAATACAAGCATATATGTACACACAGATGTGTCTTGAAAACTGGGATAGAGAGGATTTCTGAAGAGGCAGATTGAATCAGATGAAGAGTCAGGAGTTTGCAAGCTCTTGTCGACAACGCTGACATACAACAACGCTGGAAGTTGGGAGGGGGCCAAGACTCCCCCCTCCTAACCTGGGTCCTAACTAATGGATGCAAGAAACTGATAAAACCCATCAGCTTTACCCATGGCTGGGCAAGCACCCAATGACTCTCAAATGCGGGGGTTCTGGTAAGTGGTTTTGGTGAATGTAGCTTGGATTTGAGGTAAGCACCTCTTATTTCCTTCAGAAAGCTGAATCCTGGGGTCAACCTGGGTGAGGATAGCTAGATCTGCAG
Organism: Globicephala melas; assembly: GCF_963455315.2. Lineage (NCBI taxonomy): Eukaryota > Metazoa > Chordata > Mammalia > Artiodactyla > Delphinidae > Globicephala > Globicephala melas. The sequence goes on along the minus strand of NC_083324.2, from coordinate 12,457,626 downwards.
AAGGGATGTATTCTCCCACCCAGCCAGAGGAATGGAAGACAAGGGCCTGCCCCAAACATCGTCACCAGCAGGATGCAGCACACAACACCACAACAGAAGGTCCGGGGTTGCCTTTTTAAATTGGTCATCCTGTCCCCTAGAAAATGTGGCTCAACGAATGTCCCCAGTTTTGATCAATCAAGTTATTCCTTTTAATTTGGGGAAGAATAATAAGGAGGGAAAGCATGGGGACAGAACTTCTAAATAGATTAATTAGGAGAGAGAAACACTACACTTTTCCCAAAAAATTATGCATGGTGTCATTATCTGCTTTATACCTAAATGATATACTGAAGGAACTCCATGTAAACAATACGTGAAATCCAGAAGATTGCAGTGACTTTAATAACTATTCTATATTTGGGGTGATAATTCAAGCAATTGGCTATTGCTTGTATATTGGTACAACTATAAGCAGCTAGGTTCAGAATCTAAGATACAGAGTCATTTGTCAGGGAATAAATTATCAATATGGCACAAAAAGGTCCTGAGGAGAGAAAGATTGTTAGTGTAACCACCTGGGCCTGCTTATATGCTCAACTATGATAACATCTTCCTCATTTAGACACCAATGATTTGCATTTATTGTCATTCTAATTGTATCAGGATAGAGATTTCCCAGCCAGAGCATAATGCTTCGAGAAGATATTCCCCATCTTAATGAGGTTCAAATATTAAAGATAATTGGAAGTACATTTAGGCACTAAGTTCTATAGTGAGAAGCACTGAGTTCTATACATAACAAGGCAGGACCGAGAGCTTAAGAGGAATTTGTGATTTTTAATGAAAGCTACTCATTTTGCAGACGAGAACAGTGAGGCCCTGGGAGGTGAAGAGACACCCCAAAGACACACAGCAGCAGAACCAAAATCAGATCTTCCAGTCACAAATGAGAGTTTTTTCTGCACAGTGCTGCACCCTCTCCCTGTTTTATTAATGACGACTTGCTCTTATCTCTTAAGTAAATCCTTATGTTTGTATTTGGCCATATCTGGCTGCCGACTTTTCCTACAAAGCTGTTTCTTGTTAACTACTCTACAATTTGGAATTTCAGGAAAGCAGATGGTCTTTCCATCCAAACATCTGCATTAAGTTTGCAGTTATTGTTTTGTTTTACCATGTTCTGTTACTATTTTTACTACAGCACATTGATTCATGAATGGAGAATGAAGGATAATGGATATTACTACTTGTTTGTAAACTACAATGTAACTCTGGAGAAAATGCCCATTATTTGCTTAGATTCTTCTATGTAAATCTCAGAAGGGACATGTGGATTTTCCATGTGATCGATATGATCAACGATCTCTATAGTTCTCCACACCAGGTAGAATCTCAAGAGATAAGGAGGTAGAGAAGAAGCAAGAAGAGGACAGAGAATTTCACGTTAAGAGGATACACTAAATGAATTTAGGTCAAGTTCTATTGTTCATTTAGCTTTTCTTAATCTATTCTAAGGATGGGGAAACCCTAAGGATGGGGAAAATTTGACCTTATATGGAACTGAATAGCCACCTTGAATTTTTGCCCACTCCAATCCTGTTATGTTAGGCTCCTAATTCCCCAGTCACACTTTCCCCTCTCTCCTTTATGTATGCCTGAAAAGATCTCTAGTGCAAATAACCGTGTTTACTCTCCCAGCTCAGAAGCACTTCCTACTCTCTTCTTTATTTACCAAATCCTTTCACCTTTCAATATCTAGCTCTAGGAAACCTTCGTTTGAATGCCAGCTCTGTGATTTACCAGCTGTGTGACTAAGGACAAGTGAAGCAAATCATTTAATTTCTCTGACTCTCATTTCCTCAGCTGTAAAATGAGATAATAACAGTATCTGTTTTATAGGAAGTCACCATGGAAATCGTGTGTACATCACAAAAATACTCAACAGCATTACTTGGGTGATAGTAAGTGATGTTTTAAATTATTATTATTTTCTTCTTTCCACTAGTGACACCTTACGACTCCAGCAGGGTCATTTCACCTCATGTGAGGAAACCTGAGGTAGCTGGTCCTATAATTTCTAAATGATTCCAGTCATAGTTTAAAACCACCTATGGATTAGTGACTGAGAAGCTGTCCTGTTAAACTGCCCTCTCTCCAGCTCTGAGAACAGGGCGGTGTTGGCTTCCTAGGGCTGCCAGAACCAAAAACTGGCAGCAATGTATTGTCTCACAGTTCTGGAGGATAGACATCTGAAATCCATGTGTCAACAGAACCATGCTTTCTCTGCTGGCTGTGAAAGAGAATCCTTCCTTGCCTCTTCCAGCTTCTGCTGTGTGCCTGCAACGCTTGGTCTTCTTGGGCTTGTAGATGCATCACTCCAGCTACATGGCTCCTTCTTCCTATGTGTCTTCACGTCGTTTTCCCTCTGTGCATGTCTGTCTTCACATCGTCTTCCCTCTGTGCATATCTGTGTTTATGTCCAAATTTCCCTTTTTTATAAGGACATAAGTTACAAGGGATTAGGGCCCACCCTAATGACCTCATTTGAACACAGTTACCTCTGTAAGACCCTATTTCCAAATGAGGTCACATTCTGAGGTACTAGGAGTTAAGAATTTAACATATCCTTTTTTGGGGAGGGGACACAATTGAACCCATAACAAGGATCAAACATAAAGTTGACATGATCACACAGAAAGTTGACCATGAACATAGGCTATTATTTTTATTATATTATGGGCAGAATTACTCAATATAGCAGTGTATCTTCTCTATTTCATGTACATTAGTCTTTTCTCCTCAACTGAACTTAGCTTCATTGAGAACTGAAGCCATGTTTTAGTTATTTACTTTTAGATGATTGTATTAGTCTGCTAGGGTTGCCATTACATAATACCACAGACTGAGTGGCTTATACAACAGAAATATATTTTCTCACATTGCTGGAGGCTGAAAGTCCAAGATCTAGGTGCCAGAAGGGTCAGTTTCTGGTGAAACTTTTCTCTTTGGACTGCAGATGGCTGCCATCTTGATGTATCTTCACATGGTCTTTCTTCATTTCATGTGCATCCCTGGTATCACTTCCTCTTCTTATAAAGACACCAGTTCTTTTGGATTATGTTTCCACCCTTATGATCTCATTTAACGTAATTATCTCCATAAAAGCCTTATTTCCAAAAACAGACACATTGGGGATTAGGGCTTCACCATATGAATTTTGGGGGACATAATTCTATCTATAACAATGATATTTTCTCCTAAGCAGAGGTCTGGTCATGCGATGATAATTAATCAATATGTTTCACTTAGCAAAACCTTCACAGGTTCACTGGAAGAAAAAGAAAAAAGAAGTTCCCGAATGTCTGCATGTGGGAAGGGTGATGGGAGAGTGTTCATCATAAATTCTCTAGTTGAATTACTTTATTTCATATATGGCCCTACTTTGAAGGACAAATATGATGCGAATTTATAGATAAAGCAACTCCACAAAATGATCCAAATACTTGTTTCAGATCAGGTATTTTGCTGAATCCACAGGAGGATTCACAAACAAAAATTACATTTTCAAACCTATCACATAGTCCTCATTTTGTTGGCAGGGAGCAATCTATGGGTTGAAGGCAAAGTAGAGTATCTTTTTTGAGTCTTCTGGAATGTTGCAGTAACAGTGCCATGGGTCTCCCATCAGGTCATGTGTATAAGGCTCAGAAATCCCTTTTTGCACAGCACCATAAAAACTGACCTCTGTGACATTGTCTCCTTATGCTTCAAGGGACACAGGACTGGCCACAACACAGAGTCAAAAAAATCTTGAGATCCACCAGCATCCTGCATCCAGCTCACCTGGGACTCTGATAAAGCTACATGGTCTCTTCTCCCATGAGTTTCTGCACAAGCTTTGAGAGCTGAAAGTCTCTCACCTTATAACCACCAGACAGTCTCTCACCTACCTGAAGGACAGTTCCTAGGAGTCCTGCTGTCACAAATGTTCCATGAGTGTTTGGTGGGGGTGGGTCTGGGCAGTTTAATCCCCATAGTCTTTATCTTACTTGATCCTGTCTTGGGATGCAGGAGGAATGGGCTCCAAGGGAGGCTTTCCAGAAGTCTGACATCTTCTTACAGAACCTCATCCTGCTCTGATCATTCCTATATTCTGTTACCACCCTGCCAGTGTTTACATATTTAGTTTGAAGTGGGTTATTTTGACATTGTGTAAGTGGTCCCATAACTATTCATTAATTCATCCATCCATTTCTTAGCAAATCATTTATTAAAGTTAATGACTGTGAGCTATACCTGGTACTAGGCAATGGGATATAGGGGCGAACCAAAGAGACCCGAGTCTTTGCCTTCACGGAGGATATCAAATTGTAGATGGCCTGCCTCTAACTAGAATTGAAGGCAAGGAAAAGGTCTCTGGAGTCTTTTGTGTTTCCCCACAGTGGCCACGGCAGGACCGTGCTCACAGCAGGTGCTCAAGAAATAACTGGTGTGTCATGAACCAGATGTCCAGGGTCAGCTTTGTTGCCCGGGTAGCTACTGATTTATGGCCCCATATGGTCACCTTCTCTACCCTTCTCATTGCCTTCTATCCCAAGGCTGCATCCTTTTCCCTCTGTATCTGTTCCTCCAATTCTAAGAGCAATGAACTCTTTCCCTATCTGTCCTCATATCCTGACCAGCCCAAGTAGAACAGAAAAATTAGAAGGAGTTGGGGGAGGTTTCTTCCTCCTCCCACAAAGGTTACCACACAGACTGTCTGGGCTTGTTTCTCCCGATGAAATACAAAGTTATTCCCAATAAACCATTCCCCATCACATTAACCATTGTCAGGAATGAGCTGATTAGTTACAAAGCATGATAATGCAGAGAAAATTCTAATTAAGAGAAATGAGGGAATCTAACACATATCATCAGTCATCATGCTGTCATCCTTACCCATATAATAAGAGGTGGTTTGTGCCAAGAGTCTGCCTGTCGCTTTTGAAAGAGAACTATTTATAATTAGAGTTGTGTTGAATATTTAAAAGTTGCAAAATTACCATGTCTCCAGGGGGGAAATTCCTGTGGAACCATGCAACAGCAAATCCAGAAAGATTTCTGATGCATTTAAGAGCTTCCAATTTCGTATTAAACAAGGAAAATGGGCCATAGCAATTAAAAGCAACGTGCATTTTATAAAGCTATCTGGCTAATTAATTGTCAGCTCTCAAATGCTACTACGCTTATAAAGTCATAATGAATGTCACATTTAGCATTTATTCAGTAACTTAAAATTTGGGGTTCATTTTTTCTTTTTGCAGATTTTATAGAGTTCTTAATAAATAGTTCTTTCTATGTCCAGGGCCATCTATCCAGCACCTCTAGCTACCCATGACACCAGAGAAAAACACCAGAAATAAAACTCTAAGTACCAAAATAGCTATTATAAAGCCCATGCGCTTTTATTCACTGTGAAGACCTCAGAATCTCACTGAGACACTTATTTTTTCAACTTACTGTTAAAAATGTTCAAAGTACAGAAAAGCAGAGAGTATGGTATAATGGCTCCCTTTTTACTCATCACACAGCCTCAACAAGTATCAACCCATGGCCAATCTAATTTCATCTACACCTATCTACTTCCCCTCTCAACCAGATTATTTTGAGGCACATGCAAGATACAAACTTTCATCCGTAAGTACTTTATTTTTTACCTCTAAAAGATAGAGGCTCTAAAAAACCCATGAAAATGACCATTATTATACCTAAGATAATTAACAATAATATCTCAGTATTAGGTACTTTTCTACTCATTATGGACACAATTGTATCAGACTTGCATATGTGGCTTTCTTTTCTTCAATAGACTCTCAGAGCAGTAAATATGATGGGGCTGGGGGTGGGGATAGAGACGGGGGTCATGGAGAAGTGAACAGAGGCCATGTAGCCTACCTACTAGCTGAATAATTTGGGGAGCTCATTCACTTTCCTTAAGCTTTAGTTGCTTCAAAAATAAATATCGTTGTTATAATGGTTAAATTAGAGGTGACATAATATATGAAGAACCCAATACAATGCCTTGCATACACTTAATGGTGCAGTGTCAGCTATTCTACCTAAAATGGTTAAAATAAAAATATCAGCAGTGTGAAAAGTCAATCATAGGGCTCTGGAAATTTACTTAGATGACTCAGCAATGACCACCTTGCTTCCAAATCAATAAAGGATACTTTTTGAACTCATTTAATGTAACTTCTCATTAGCTTTTGAAACTACTATTGAGCACACTCTCTTTTTGGAAATTGTCTCTTTCTTGTCTTGGCTTCTGTGATACCAAGAAAACTCTCTTGCTTCTCTTTCTTAATCTCCATTGAGGGCACATTCTCCATTCATGACCATTAAATGTGAGATTTCTTCAAAGCCTAGTCCTAATTCCATTTTGTGCTTTTTTTTTTTCCACTCTACATTCTCACTAGTTTTTTTTGTTTGTTTGTTTTATCAACTTCTAGGGCTAAAAACACGATTTATATGCTAGCAACTCCCAAAGTTATATCTCTAACCCAGATGTCACTTCTCAGCTCCAGGCTTTATAACCAGCTGCCTGAGAGCCATCTTTACCTGAATGTTCCACAGCATTTCATAGACATTCCCCAAACTGAATCCCTATCTATCTCTGTTTTGGATACCTATGCTGTATAAAGAATCACTCCAAAATTGAAAGGTTTAGAAGATCAAATTTTTTCTCTCATGATTCTGAAGCTTATCTGGATATTATTCTGCTCCATGTGGGGCAACTGCTGGAAGGTCTAAAACTCACATGGCTAGCAGCTGATACTGGCCACTTGCTATAAGTCAGCTGGGGTGATCAGCCATGGTCCTATTTCTCCTTCATGTAAGCTTCTCCGTGTAGCTGCTTGGGCTTCTTCACAGATGGCAACTGGATTCCAAGAAGAAGTATTCCAAGAGATGAAGGCAGAAGCTGGAATTCTCTTAAGGTCTAGTCTCAGAAGCAATACAGCATCACTTTCATTTAATTCTACTAGACAAAGAGGGTCATGAAAGCAGCCCAGATTCAAGGATTGGGGAAATAAATCCTACCTCTTCAGTAGTGGTAAGGTCAGACTGCAGGAAAGCAGACAAGATGGGAGATCTCACTGTAGCCATTATTGGAAACAAAATTTACGACATTGTCTCTGTGTTCTTCCTGCAGAGTTCCCCCCTTTCAGAAATGCTCTACCGAGATGATCCTCCCATGATGACCCTCCTTTAACTTCATCCTCCATGTCCCCTCAGTCACTGAATGTTGTCATTTTTACCTCTGATATTTCTTATAAATCTATCTCTATGTGTCCTTCTATATATCTTCTCCCTATACCCAGTCTCACAACTTAGTTCAAACCATCATCATCCCCTGTCTGGGCTCCTGAAACAGACTCTTAATGGTCACCCCATTGCCACTTTGTCTTTAATCCATTCTTCCTAGAGCAGAAAGACTAATCAGTCCTCCAATGAAAGTAAATCAGCATCTTTTTCTTGCTGTTCAGTAAATTTCAAATCCTTAACCTAGCCCACAAGGCCCTGTCCATGTTCACAACTTTACTTTTCATCACTCTCTCCCCCATATACAAAATCATCCTCTCACAGTGGCCTTCTTTTATTCCTCAAACAAAGCACACTCCTTCCTGCCTCATGGGCTTGCCCAGGCTGTCTCTTCTATCTGAAGGGCTCTTCCTCACACTCTGGACTCAGCTAATCCCCACATCTCTTTCATGTCACAGCTGAAATATAACTTCTTCAGGAAAGCCTTTCCTACCCTCTCTGATGAAGTTCCTCTATTATATACTCTCATGGTATGGAGTACCATTAATTTGTAATACTTATCATAAAAGCAATTAAAGAGGTTTTCATTAATTTATAGGGGATTATTCAAGCACTTATGTTCTATAAAGTCATCATGAAAACTAAATTAGTGAATACTGAAGCATTGCTCCTGGGGAAATGTTATAACAGGGTTATGTTCCTGTGAATCTTTGGCCATTACATTTTTGTCAACTACTCAATCCAAAACATTGTTTATGTGTATATCTGTTTAAAGCACCTTTTAAAATATATACAGTTGATTCATTAGCATTGAAATCAGAGCCAGCAGCACTATAATTATGGCTGAATGACGCTGATCTAACACAGGGATTTTCTCTGTAAGGCACAGCACAGCCTTCCTGTGCTTAGAAACACTAGACAGCAGTAAATTGGGGGCGGGGCATTTTAAACAGCAAACTCACCAACAAAAATACAAAACACCTTGCACTCAATCTGCCACGAAAAGGATACTTGTTTACAGCATGTAAACTGAAATAAGAAGGCAGTGTGTTTTTTGTTTAATCTCTACTGGGATCACGGGGGTTGGGCAACTCAAATTCTTTGCTGTTCAGTGCCTGTCTGCAAATGACCATGAAAGTGCTGATTTGGGGGTCACAATAAATTATAGTGAGTCAGTGAATTTGCAAATATGGAATCTGAGAATAATGAGGGATTGACTGTCCTAGAAAAATGAATGCTTCCCTTGCTAGATCATAACCTTCCTGGTAGGGATCTTGTCTGTCTTGTTCGCTGTATCCCACTGTGCCTGAGACATGCTAGGTAATCAATAAATATGTGTCCAATTAATTAACTTATATGATTTGATTCTTCCTTTAAGGTTATAAAATCAATTCTTAACCCTAACTGCCATATAAACTGTAAATAAACAATAGGATGTACTTGGCAAGAGTAGATGGACTATATAAAGACTAAAGTTAGTTGAGCCCTTGTGAAAAGGGTAGGCTTGGATACGGGACAAGTAAGCACTTCTGTGCCTGGACTGATAAGGAGGAGAAGCTGGGTATGGGTGAAAATCAAGGGATGAGGGAAAGTGACCAGGTGTAGAACCAGATCTTGGTATAGTAGTTGACAATCCAAAATGCAGGTCCAAAAGACAGAATCTCTTTTGAAATTGTGCCTGGGGCAGAGTAGTCCTCATAGAAGGGTAAGAGGATCAATGAATAAATAACTGGATAGTTAGATGTCTGCATGGCTAAGGAAAATAGAAAACTGAGGTGAGCAAATTCAGTCAGCAAGATTCAATGTCATAGATGTAAGTGACATCAAATTCCTTAGGTCAAGTGTGTGGTGGAAGAATAGTCTTGGTCCTATATATATTCACAGGAGAAATACAGACAGTGGCTTAAATTTTTTGCATATGATTCAGTGCCTTGGAGAAGGAAGTAGCATGACTTAAGCAAGGTACCAAGACCCCAGCTAAGTTGAATCCTAAACAAGTTGCAGTTCTAGTGAAGAATAAGTGCTCATTAGGGAAGAAAATCAAGGCAGAGTCACAACCATACATCCTAGGCGCCCACAAAAGGAGCATGCTAAGGCTTAGCAGACATGTACCCTCAGGTACAACAGATTCCAAAGTCAAAGCAACAAATCTAATCCCAAAGCCCACTCTTGGCTTGGGTCAATATTCTACCTACTCCCACAGGGACTCAGTAATCTGAGTTTACAGTGGGACTCATAGGGCATTGCAGTTGAAAGGGACTGGTGAACACACAGCTCAACTGTTTTGAAATATTCTAGAGTGTTAACTGGACAGAGGACTTAAGGACTGACTTTGAAAGGTTTAGAAGACACATTTATTTCAACCAAGATTTACTGAATACCCATTAGGTGCAAAGAACAGGGGGATGGGGAATTGAGGAAGGATCAATGCAAGATGAATGTGTCCTTCATCAAGTATGTGAAACTTCAGGATGCAAGAAATAGCCAATTATGTTAATTTTCTGGGCGATTCCAAAAGACTACAAGGGCCGATGATTTTCTAATTAGCATCCACAGGACTACTGTACAAAAAATTGTTTTAAGGTATACTAATGGTCCTTGAGAAGTACAGAATAAATAGAAAACTGCTTTGGATGAAGAGTTCAATCAAAGCAAAAGAAACTTTCAGATTCTAAACTGTTCATGGGATTCCATTTGTATGCATATGCAGAATGTAATCCGCAGATGGCCATATCTGGGTCACACCAGTGAACATACATAATTGCAGCCTTTGCCACCATAAGCACTGACAGACACCTGAACAACCCTGGCTGAAGAGCTAAGTCTGATTTGCCTCACTCTTACTCAGTCTGGAAGTATAACGTCACACATGCTGATTTTGCTCCCCAAAATAACATTCTTCAAGAGAAAACTGAGATCGCAGAAAAGCCTCGTGGGTTATGTTCAAGATAAACAGCTGAATTCTGTAAGATGTCCTGCTTCTTCATTAAATTAATACTATTTACTCAGTCTTTTGGTCTTCAGAGACAAGTCGTGGTTTTGAAAATAAGTCTGAAGAAAAGTGTTTTAAGACAAGGGACAAGTGGGGATCCATGGGTTGCATTAGGGTGTTGAGCCTAATGCAAAACCTAAACAGGACAAAGTATCCCTGATTTACAGTCTTGTGGGTGCATCTCCCAGCATATGTACATGTATCACACACTCCCTGGCTCATACATGCGCACACACACACACACACACACACAGAATTTTGCATATCTCACCCAGTCTGATCCTAGGCTATTACCTAATTTTGACCCTTTGGGGGCTACAAGTAGTTGGCAAATGATCTGTTCATGTGATTCTTTCTGTATCTGGTGATAACTGTCTGGAAAATCTTCAGTAACAGCCACTGTGTTTCTTCTTCCCTCTCTTTCTCATCTTGAGACATTTAGCTTCCTCTCATGGCAAGATCTTTCCTGTTGTATTTCGATAGCTAGACCCCCAAGCCTATTTCTCCAGCCCCTAACTCTCAGTGTAAATCTAAAATGTCTGTTGGGACAAGAAGGATTGCTAGGAATATAAGAGTCTAATCAAGGCCCTCCAGACCTCAAGTACTTAAGGAGGTATGGGCAGAAGCCCCACCAGTGGTGGAGGAAGCAGAAGCTTTGGGTACCTTCTCCACATCCTCTGCCCTCTCCGTGTCAGTGCACACTGCCTGACTTCCACCTGCCAGCACCGAGGGCATTCTCCTACCTCTTGAGCACCCTTTGCCGTCCCAGTGGCAGACCAGGGAATTAATGCACCCTTGGAGCAGTCCTCAAACAATGACTGACAAGAGTTGGTGTGTAAATACCCAGCTCCTCAGCCTGTTGGGTAGAGAACTCTGGGATATGTATTCTTTCCTGGCCTCCAGAATTTCCTCAGTAGGATTAAACTCCATCGCCCATAGTAAATCTGGCTTGATGAATGCCATTCTTTATGGGCTGCCTTTCTTTCACTGTCCTCCCCAGTCCTTACTGGCGCTCTCTTTATCATCCAAATAAATTACTTACGTCAAATCCTATCTCAGGGTTTGTTTCAGTGGAACTCATAGTAAGAAAGTAGGTAACATTAGTGACATACATTGGTAGTGTGTACATCATTTGGTTCTTTCAAATCTGTTCTAGCGGAGCAGGCACATAGAAGAGTCAGCATAGTGTTCAGTGACAATGACACTCCAAAGATCCAAGTGCAAATGGCTGTGGAAGAATGGGTTTCCATCAGAGTGAATTAAAGAGCATTAAAAGAAAGAATGGTGAAGGCAATTCACAAGGCTGCTGAGAACGAGAAACATTCCGTGGAAATCTTGTAAGATACCATAAAATTAAATGATCCATTCTTCAGAGCACTTGAAAAGTAAAGTTTTCAGAAAGAACAAATGTGGAGTTCAAAGTTAGAAAGAATAGGAAAAACTAATGAACAGCTCTAATTATAATTTTTCCTCAATAGTATTCTAAAGGAAAAATTGATGTATAGGTTCGGTGAAATATAAGCCAATGTCAATTAACCTCCACATAACTTTGCTCACCTCTACTAATACGACAGTCTTTTCAAATGGGCCACAACCATCCTGTTGCTGGTAATTAGGTTCAGAGTTTGTGTCACAATTGTAATGGATTATTGATTGCTTCTTAAAGAACTTCATAGCTCCTCAGGCTTAGGATCCATTAATGAATGCCGGAGCTGATAAAGCTGAGTTTAATTACATCCTGTATGTCTTGTTAGACATTAAACTTGCATTTTTTTTATTATTACTATTTTTCCTCAGTTGAAATTTTATTTTAAGCCTTTACAAACTAAATGCCTGTCTTAGCTGTACTTTATTCTTCAGAAGCTATGGGCATTGATGAAAATTTAATTTGGGGGAAAATTAGCACATTCTTCTTTATGATGTAATATTTTATGCAGTAGTAAAGCTGTATTTGTTCTTGACTGGGTATTCTGCAAGGAGATCTGTAACCTGATCAGGTATTCTCCATCATGAGGAGACTTCTTCCTGTTCCTCAGCTCCCTGCTACAGTCCCATGCCCCAACATTTGCCTGCCTGAGAGGACATTGTATATCCTCCCCTCCTTAGAAGAGGCAGATGTGTGAATGGCACAGTGGCCAGGCTGATCACAGACTTTTGAGCTTGTACAGAAATGAAGAAGCAAACCTTTCACCCCAGGTTACTATTATCCAGGTTAGGAGTTCCTTGTTTGAAGAAATTCTGAAGGCTTCTTTTAAAGCGTCAGTGGGCTTGATGTGAAGCCCCAAGCAGTACATGAAACGCATTAGCAAAATAAAATACCACCGCACTTTATCATTATTCATGAGGATATGCTGATGACGGAAACAGCAGTTTCTAGTGGGAGCTCCACTCTCCCTAGTTTTCAAAACCCAGATCAAGTCTCTTCCTCCATTGAGCATTCTTGGACTACACAAAAATTTTTCTCTCCCCTGAACTAAAAAGTCTATTTTCTTTTTATTCTTCATCTGGAAATAAACAGTGCATTATGACCGTTCCTGGGGTCAGGGGTGACCTCTACTTCTAAGCTTCCCATTGGGGCTGACTGCATTATTCCTGTGCAGGGGTTTGCACCTTACTGGAAGCCTAGGGAGGCACTGACCACATAAAATTCTCTTTGAGGAGCAAGGTAGGCGACGGGAATATCAACAGAGAAATATGTTTAAAACACAGGGGAACCAGTAAGAGGCCCCACAATCTCTGACGGCTTCACCAGTAATATTGTACTGGCTGACTTTCGACTGTTTCAGAAAGCAACCTTCCTTGTAGAATATTTCCCAGGCCAAAAGCAAAAACAAAACAAAAAACTGGGAAAATCTAATCAAAGTTTGAGTATAAAAGAAAGCAGTAGCTTAATCAACAGTATTAGCATATCTGAAGAAAGAGCACATCTATATAAATAGGGGCGGTCTGCATGGAATATTAAAAAAAGCATTCATTCAGGCCTGTGGAGATGCAGTGACCTCCACCAGTCGGCCCTTAGAGAGTCATTTTAAGGTCAGGAGGGGCATTCTTTAAGACTGCCATCATTTCTTAAGCATGGCAAAGCAAAGGGAAGATAGAGGTCATGTGCTTCAAATTTTTCAGAGAGGAAATAAATAGTATGTGTCACTATAAAGAACATGAGAAAAAGATCAGAAATGTATAAAACTATCTGAATAAACTGTGATCATAAGTCATCATTCTATCTGAAGTTCAATAATTGAAAAATTGCAAAATTTGTTACCCACATGGAAGACAAACAAATGAACAAACCTTATCATCACAGAAGAATAAAACTAATACTGTATGCAGTTCTACTAATATGCAGAAGCATGTGTGGACAGACCTCCCCTAGCATATCTAAACACTATGATCACCCCCGTGCTCTCCTAGGATTTTGCTTTAAGGGTCAAAAGCAACTTTGATAACGTAATTTCACTTCCCACAGTGGGTGTGACTCCAGGTGCAGCATTATTTAAGGGGGTTCTTCCCCTAACTAACTCTTCTTTGGACTTCATGAAATATAACTTCCTCAGGGTGCCTAACCAGGCCCCAGTCATTATATGAGTCCCTGCCCTTCCCTTGTAACATTCAGTGCACATAAAATTACAGGCTTACAGTCCTGTCTCCGTGACGCTGTAATTTCCATGAAGTCAGGGTCTTTTTATAGGATGACCAACAGTCCTGGTTTGATGAGGCTGGATGGATGGAGTAGGGGGTTGCTGGATGCAGGAATTTCAGTGCTAAAACTGGGAAAGTCACAGAAACTAAAACAGGACAACATAATCATTCTGTTATACACTGCTGTTTTTGGGACACCTACTTCAATGTCTACAAACTTTGTTCAAAATATGTACAGGAAAAAATGTGAGAAAAAGCACAGCAGATAATTGTTTGCACACTATATTATAACTCTAAAATACATAATCCCAGATTGAAAGGGAACATAAGAGTAGTTATTCTGGTTCCATGATAGGGTGATAGTTTTGTTTTATTGGGGGATTTTTACATTAAAAATTATGTTTATTATAATTTTTAAGTTGATGTGATGCCGATTTTTTTGGACTCCAAATCACATTCCACTTTCCTTTGGAAACCTTTCCAGAACCTGCTGGAAAGAAAGAATTTTTCCTCTCTAAATTCATTCACAATTGTTGCTCACGACACTCATTTATCATATACCATTTTAGTGACTTGAAGTTCTTTCTACCCCCTCTCTTGTGTCCTAACTGCTTATCTCGAATAGACTCTGTTCCTGGAAGAGAGGCATATGTTTGAGGGCCTCCCCCAGTGCCTTATAACCTCTCTGTCAAACTGCCCCCACCCAGCCCCTTCCAGCCCTGCCTGGGGAACCTTACACTCCATAATCCAGCAAGCTGCAGTTTGCAGCTGATCCTGCCATCCTGTGAAACTCAGACCCGCTCTGGAGTACAGAGAAATTCTCATGGAAATGGCTGGGCCATTCCTTCTCCATAATCCCCTCCTTTAAAAGTCTTTATTGGCCCCAGGACAGCCATTGTGAGCAGAGTCTCTGTAAATCAGTCAGCCCGAGCTGTGTGGCGTGGAGGTTGAACACCAACCCCGCTGCAGTTCACTTATGTTTCTGTGGTGCCCAGAAGCAAGAAGCAGTTTGCTTTTTTAAGTGGGGAGGGGAAGGAACAGGATGCAGCCCAGAGACAGAGCAGCAGGAGTTTTTAGAGGCGAGATGAAATCTGGTTGGAGAAATACAATACCATGTTTAGGTAGATGCCAATTGTAAGACTTAGACTAACAAAGTTCTGCAAGTTAAACTTGAGGCTTCAGAAGATGGAACTGAAGTGTCAGAGACCTTTGAAAACATCTGTTTTTTTATGATCACATACAAAATTTAGAGAGAAGAAATATTGGCCATAAAAGGACATTGCTTATACCTGCTACACCAAAGCGTCTCTCCCACGGGTAGGCAGAGGTCTAGAAGCAGGGCTGACACATTTAAATCAGAGAGGAAGATAATCTTGCCTCTAAAAATGTGCATCTGTCAAATCACAGGGAAGGAAGGCCAAGGCAGAGAAACTACAGCTCTTGAATCTGAAGTTAGAAGAGAATGAAAGAGTGCTATGGAGAGAGAAGATCTCTGAGAAACTCTGCATTATGCCTGTTCAGAAGCCAAGGGGAAAAATCTCTCTTCCAGAGTAGTCGAGCCAGCACTGAATTCACATCTATTTATTGGGAATAAATGAAGCAGCCAGGAAATCATACTCAAAATGCTTTGTAACCATTGTACTGGAACCAAGACAGAGCAGGTATGGTGCCTTTTCATGGAGGGAAAGTCACGGGAGGTTGCTCAGAGGCTGTAAAACTTTTGAAGAATAAGTAGGATTTTTCCAAGTGGAGAAGGAGCTCGGATTCCTGGTTTATGAAGAAAAGAAGCCATAAGAGGGTCTTGGTGCTCTGGCCGGGTGTCAGGCCTGAGCCTCTGAGGTGGGAGAGCCAAGTTCAGGATATTGGTCCACCAGAGACCTCCCAGCTCTACGTAATATCAAATGGTGAAAGCTCTCCCAAAAATCTCCATCTCAACACTAAGACCCAGCTCCACTCAACGACCAGCAAGCTACAGTGCTGGACACCCTATGCCAAACAACTAGCAAGACAGGAACACAACCCCATCCATTAGCGGAAAGCCTGCAAAAAATCATAATAAGGTCAGAGACACCCCAAAACACACCATCAGACATAGTCCTGCCCACCAGAAAGACAAGATGCAGCCTCATCCACCAGAACACAGGCACCAGTCCCCTCCACCAGGAAGCCTACACAACCCACTGAACAAACCTTAGCCACTGAGGGCAGACACCAAAAACAACGGGAACTACAAACCTGCAGCCTGCGAAAAGGAGACACCAAACACAGTAAGTTAAGCAAAATGAGAAGACAGAGAAACACACAGCAGATGAAGAAGCAAGGTAAAAACCCACCAGACCAGACAAATGAAGAGGAAATAGGCAGTCTACCTGAAAAAGAATTCAGAGTAATGATAGTAAAGATGATCCAAAATCTTGGAAATAGAATGGAGACAACACAAGAAACATTTAAAAAGGACCTAGGAGAACTAAAGAGCAAACAAACAATGATGAACAACATGATAAATGAAATTTAAAATTCTCTAGAAGGAATTGATAGTAGAATAACTGAGGCAGAAGAATGGATAAGTGACCTGGAAGATAAAATAGTGGAAATAACTACTGCAGAGCAGACTAAAGAAACAAAGAATGAAAAGAATTGAGGACAGTCTTAGAGACCTCTAGGACAACACTAAATGCACCAACATTTGAATTATAGGGGTCGCACAAGAAGGAGAGAGAAAGAAAGGGACTGAGAAAATATTTGAAGAGCTTATAGTTGAAAACTTCCCCAATATGGGAAAGGAGATAGTTAACCAAGTTCAGGAAGTGCAGAGAGTCCCATACAGGATAAATCCAAGGAGAAACATGCTAAGACATATATTAATCAAACTATCAAAAATTAAATACAAAGAAAAAATATTAAAAGCAGCTAGGGAAAAACAACAAATAACATCCAAGGGAACCCCCATAAGGTTAACAGTTGATCTCTCAGCAGAAACTCTGCAAGCCAGAAGGCAGTGGCAGGACATATTTAAAGTGATGAAAGGGAGAAAACTACAATCAAGATTACTCTACCCAGCAAGCATCTCATTCAGATTTGAAGGAGAAATTAAAACCTTTACAGACAAGCAAAAACTAAGAGAATTCAGCACCACAAAAGCACCTTTACAACAAATGCTAAAGGAACTTCTCTAGGGAGGAAACACAAGAGAAGGAAAAGACCTACAATAACAAACCCAAAACAATTAAGGAAATGGTAATAGAAAAATACGTATCGAAAACTACCTTAAATGTAAATGGATTAAATGCTCCAACCAAAAGACATAGACTGGCTGAATGGATACAAAAACAAGACCCATATATATGCTGTCTACAAGAGACCCACTTCAGACCTAGGGACACATACACACTGAAACAGAGGGGATGGAAAAAGATATTTCATGCAAATGGAAATCAAAAGAAATCTGGAGTAGCAACTCTCATATCAGACAAAATAGACTTTAAAATAAAGACTATTACAAGAGACGAAGAAGGACACTACATAATGATCAAAGGATCAATCCAAGAAGAAGATATAACAATTATAAATATTTATGCACCCAACATAGGAGCACCTCAATACATAAGGCAAATGCTAACAGCCATAAATGGGGAAATCGACAGTAACACAATCATATAGGGGACTTTAACACCCCACTTTCACCAATGGACAGATCATCCAAAATGAAAATAGGTAAGGAAACACAGGCTTTAAATGATACATTAAACAATATGGACTTTACTGATATTTATAGGACATTCCATGCAAAAACAACAGAAGACACTTCCTTCTCAAGTGCTCATGGAACATTCTCCAGGATAAATCATATCTTGGGTCACAAATCAAGCCTTGGTAAATTTAAGAAAACTGAAATTGTATCAAGTATCATTTCTGAGCACAACGCTATGAGACTAGATATCAATTACAGGAAAAAATCTGTAAAAAATACAAACACAAAAAAACAATGCACTACTTAATATCCAAGTGATCACTGAAGAAATCAAAGAGGAAATCAAAAATACCTAGAAACACATGACAATGAAAACATGACGACTCAAAACCTATGGGGTGCAGCAAAGGAGTTCTAAGAGGGAAGTTTATAGCAATACAATCCTACCTCAAGAAACAAGAAACATCTCAAATAAACAACCTAACCTTATACCTAATGCAATTAGAGAAAGAAGAACAAAAAAAACCCCAAAGTTAGCAGAAGGAAAGAAAACATAAAAATCAGATCAGAAATAAATGAAAAAGAAATGGAGGAAACAATAGCAGAGATAAATAAAACTAAAAGTTGGTTCTTTGGGAAGATAAACAAAATTGATAAACCATTAGCCAGACTCATCAAGAAAAAAAGGGAGAAGACTCAAATCAATAGAATTAGAAATGAAAAAGGAGAAGTAACAACTGACACTGCAGAAATACAAAGGATCACGAGAGATTACTACAAGCAACACTATGCCAATAAAATGGACAACCTGGAAGAAATGGACAAATTCTTAGAGAAGCACAACCTTCCGAGACTGAACCAGGAAGAAATAGAAAATATAAACTGACCAATCACAAGCACTGAAATTGAGACTGTGATTAAAAATCTTCCAACAAACAAAAGCCCAGGACCAGAGGGCTTCACAGACGAATTCCTTCGAACATTTAGAAAAGAGCTAACACCTATCCTTCTCAAACTATTCCAAAATACAACAGAGGGAGGAATACTTCCAAACTCATTCTACGAGGTCACCATCATCCTGATACCAAAACCAGAAAAAGATGTCACAAAGAAAGAAAACTACAGGCCAATATCACTGATGAACATAGATGCAGAAATCCTCAACAAAATACTAGCAAACAGAATCCAACAGCACATTAAAAGGATCATACACCATGATCAAGTGGGGTTCATTCTAGGAATGCAAGGATTCTTCAATATATGCAAATCAATCAATGTGATACACCATATTAACAAATTGAAGGAGAAAAACCATATGATCATCTCAGTAGATGCAGAAAAAGCTTTTGACAAAATTCAATACCCATTTATGATAAAAACTCTGCAGAGAGTAGGCAAAGAGGGAACTTACCTCAACATAATAAAGGCCATGTATGACAAACCCACAGTCAACATCATTCTCAATGGTGAGAAAATGAAACCATTTCCTCTAAGATCAGAAACAAGACAAGGTTGCCCACTCTCACCACTATTATTCAACATAGTTTTGGAAGTTTTAGCCACAGCAATCAGAGAAGAAGAAGAACTAAAAGGAATCCAAATCGGAAAAGAAGTCAAGCTGTCACTGTTTGCAGATGACATGATACTATACATAGAGAATCCTAAAGACTCTACCAGAAATCTACTAGAGCTAATCAATGAATTTGGTAAAGTAGCAGGATACAAAATTAATGCACAGAAATCTCTTGCATTCCTATTCACTAATGATGAAAAATCTGAAAGAGAAATCAAGGAAACAATCCCATTTACCGTTGCAACAAAAAGAATAAAATACCTAGGAATAAACCTACCTAAGGAGATGAAAGACCTGTATGCAGAAAACTGTAAGACACTGATGAAAGAAATGAAACATGATACAAACAGATGGAGAGATATACCATGTTCTTGGATTGGCAGAATCAACATTGTGATAATGACTCTACTACCCAAAGCAATCTACAGATTCAATGAAATCCCTATCAAACTACCAGTGGCATTTTTCACAGAACTAGAACAAAAAATTTCACAATTTGTATGGAAACACAAAAGACCCCAAATAGCCAAAGCAATCCTGAGAAAGAAAAATGGAGCTAGAGGAATCAGACTTCTGGACTTCAGACTATACTACAAAGCTACAATAATCAAGACAGTATGGTACTGGCACAAAAAGAGAAATATAGACCAATGGAACAGGATAGAAAGCCCAGAGATAAACCCACACACATATTGTCACCTTATCTTTGGTAAAGGAGGCAAGAATATACAATGGAGAAAAGACAGCCTCTTCAATCAGTGGTGCTGGGAAAACTGGACAGCTACATGTAAAAGAATGAAATTAGAATACTCCCTAACACCATACACAAAAATAAGCTCAAAATGGATTAAAGGCCTAAATGTAAGGCCAGACACTATCAAACTTTTAGAGGAAAATACAGGCAGAACACTCTATGACATAAATCACAGCAAGATCCTTTTTGACCCACCTCCTAGAGAAATGGAAATAAAAACAAAAATAAACAAATGGGACCTAATGAAACTTCAAAGCTTTTGCACAGCAAAGGAAACCATAAACAAGATGAAAAGACAACCCTCAAATTGGGAGAAAATATTTGAAAACGAAGCAACTGACAAAGGATTAATCTCCAAAATTTACAAGCAGCTCATGCAGCTTAATATCAAAAAAACAAACAGCCCAATCCAAAAATGGGCAGAAGACCTAAATAGACATTTCTCCAAAGAAGATATACAGATTGCCAACAAACACATGAAAGGATGCTCAACATCACTAATCATTAGAGAAATGCATATCAAAACTACAATGAGGTATCACCTCACACCAGTCAGAATGGCCATCATCAAAAAATCTAGAAACAATAAATGCTGGAGAGGGTGTGGAGAAAATCGAAACCTCTTGCACTGTTGGTGGGAATGTAAATTGATAGAGCCACTATGGAGAACAGTATAGAGGTTACTTAAAAAACTAAAAATAGAATTACCATGTGACCCAGTAATCCCACTACTGGGCATATACCCTGAGAAAACCATCATTCAAAACAGTGTCATGTACCACAATGTTCATTGCAGCTCTATTTACAATAGCCAAGATATGGAAGTAACCTAAGTGTCCATGGACAGATGAATGGATAAAGAAGATGTGGCACATATATACAATAAAAGGAAATGAAATTGAGTTATTTGTAGTGAGGTGGATGGACCTAGAGTCTGTCCTACAGAGTGAAGTAAGTCAGAAAGAGAAAAACAAATACTGTATGCTAACACATATATATGGAATCTAAAGAAAACAAAAATGGTTCTGAGGAACCTAGGGGCAGGACAGGAATAAAGACTCAGACGTTGAGAATGGACTTGGGGACATGGGGAGGGGGAAGGGTAAGCTGGGACAAATTGAGAGAGTGGCACTGACATATATACACTACCAAATGTAAAATAGATAGCTAGTGGGAAGCAGCTGCATAGCACAGGGAGATCAGCTCGGTGCTTTGTGACCACCTAGACAGGTGGGATAGGGAAGTTGGGAGGGAGACGCAAGAGGGAGGGGATATGGGGATATATGTATATGTATAGCTGATTCACTATGTTATAAAGCAGAAACTAACACACCATTGTAAAGCAATTATATTCTAATAAATGTGTTAAAAAACAATAAAATGTTTTGTAGAAGGGCCTTTTGCCCTCAAACCTAAGCTAACTTTTCTTCTTTCATTACTCCTCTTTCCTCCTTCATTCCTAAATGAGTTCTCCTGGGTTTGTGTGAGTACTCAGGGAGGAACAAAAGGCCCATTTGTCATGCTGGAGACTGAGAACACATCAGGTCTAATGGGATTCCAGCCTGGGCAACTCCATCATTTGTTCTGACATCTAATCACTTTATCCTGATGTTCTGTGCAATTCTTCTACTTCTAATCTACATGACCCCTACACTGCATCTTCACAACATTGTGTAATTAAAACTTTTAAACAAATCTTTCTTCACTACTATGCCCTAGTAATTTCCTAAAAAGCTTCTGCCTTATTCCTCAATCTTGGCTGAATTAATACACTGTGAAAGCAAAGTCATATGCAGAGGACAAGAATAATTACTCATAGCATACTCAAGAACGAGAGAGAACAGGGACTTCCCTGGTGGCGCAGTGGTTAAAATCCGCCTGCCAATGCAGGGGATACGGGTTGGAGCCCTGGTCCGGGAAGATCCCACATACCACCAAGCAACTAAGCCCGTGTGCCACAACTACTGAGCCTGCATGCCTAGAGCCTGTGCTCCACAACAAGAGAAGCCACCACAATGAGAAGCCCACGCACCGCAACGAAGAGTAGCCCCCACTCTCTGCAACTAGAGCAAGCCTGCGCCCAGCCACAAAAACCCAACACAGCCAAATAATTAATTAATTAATTAATTAATTTAAAAAAAATACTAACTTTAAAAAAATGAGAACAGAAAGGAGGGAACCCTAACCTATCATGTTATTGGATATGATTCATAATATCACAGCACGAATGCACTGCTACAAAAGACCATGAACTCAAATGACTTATAAAACTGCATTTCTAATGCAATTTGGCTTTCCCCAGTTGGATTTTGCTTTATATATAGAATGGAGGTATTCTGCTTTTTATTTTGATTTTATCCTTTAGGGCAAATACAAAGAGGGATGCATTCTGTATGATACTATAATGGTGGATATATGTCATCATAAATTTGTGTAAACCCACAGAATGTATGACACCAAAAGTAAACTATGGACTCTGGGTGATTACGATGTGTCAGTGTAGGTTCATCAGTTGTAACCAAGGTACCACTGTGGGGCTGGATGTTGACAGTAGGGGAAGAGGTGTGTGTGTGGGGTCAGGAGACTTACAGGAAATCTCTGTACCTTCCACTCAATTTTGCCTGGAACCTAAACCTTTAAAAAATAAAGTCTATTAAAACAAAAAGGGAAAAAAAGGCAGGGGGAGGGAGGTGCAGTGGTGAGAGTGAGTCCTATCAGGAATGTTCTCTGCACTCCCTGGAATGCCCTCTGCTTCTTTCAGCCTGTCTGAATGCTCCCTGTCGCTCAATACCCATCCCAAGTTCCACCACACTCAGGGAGCTTCCCCATGGTCTTGCTTGCAAGGTTCTGTTTTGCTCCTGCTTGTGGATTCACTGTACTCTGATTACCTTGTGTGAGGCAAAAAAGAAGTCCAAGAAAGAACACCCCTGACTGAGAATCTCATGGGGAGAACTGGGTCCTATTCACCTTTAGAAATAACTGGGTTGAGACTTGGAGTAAATCACTTAGCCACTAACTGGTTCCTTCTCCTGAGAAAGGAAAAGACCAGATTAGATCAAAGTTTTGCTGAGTTGTTTTAGTTGTCCCTCAAGAAACACTGGTCTTTTTAAAGCAGGAACTTCTCAGAACTTTCTCAGAACTTTCATATGTTAAAATGAAAGATTAATCTAGAGCAGTTTAGAGTATGTGACATTTCCTAAACTTCTTGGACAATGAAGCATCTTACATGATTGAGGTCCTACAGAAAACTCTCTGGAAAATACTGAACCCTATTTCTAGGGTGTCTCATAACCTTGATAGAGGGATCAGCTACTTTTGTGTTGTCATTTAATTCATGTTTTGGGGGGGTTACTATAAACCATGCAGCAATATATTTTGTCATGAATGGGTTTTTAAAATTATTTCTTCAACCTCTACAAATACAAGCAAAAAATAAGTATACTGTTAAACATATTGGAACTTGCAAACCTGATTATTGCCTAGAGAAGGAGAAATTATCCCTAAGCCATGTTAAGCCAGGAGGCCAATTCATCTGCTGACCTCCAGGAATGTGGGCATGAAAATGATAGACAGACTGTCCCACATCTGAGCCTTCCTTCACCACCGTTCTGTAATCCTTCTTCAGACCCAGATCAGCAGCACATTTCTTGCCAACAATCATTAAATAGCCAAGAAAATTTCTGTCATCACCTTCTGCTACAGAAATTTAAGAAATGTGTTTCTTAGGTATCACCAGAAAATGTGTTGGTGCCTGAGAGGAAATATCATGCAAAGCAAGATAGCAGTCACCCTCAAAAATGATTTCGCCTGGAATTTCCTTGCAGGTAATCTTCCCAAAGATCATACTGTCATCAGACTGGACAACCTGAGCCTTGAGAACTCATTTACCATCACAGCCACCCTCCCGTGTGATAGCTCTGGGAGAAGTCTCATGTCTTACTTCATAATTTGTTTCATGTAGTTGTGTCTTGTCTTTCCAGTTGGATCGTGAGCCATTTAAGGTCCAGATTTATGTCATGAATGTCTTTGTGGTTTCACACATAGGAAAACAAGAATGCAGTAAATACTTGTTGAAACTGCTCTTGCTTCTCATTTCTGTGAATCTTTATTATTGCCATTATTCAGCTACCTCTCCCCATAAATGACAAGTCCATCTCGTATCTTCACCTGTGTAGATTATCTAATATCCACTTCAAATGGTCCTTCTTTAATAGGTCTTCTCCGTTCTTCCAATTTAGACTCCAAAGTTTCGATTGCACCTTCACTATGACATCTGTCATATCTCATTTCACCTCTCAATACCTGTCCAGTTTTCTTGTTTTCAGCTAAACTGTACATTCCTTGGGGGTAGCAATATATCTTACTCATATGTATTCTCACGTGCTACTCGTCCAGAGTTTGATGCATTGAATTGAGCACATGAGTCTGTGCCAGCTTCTGCTGCATGACAAACCACCCCAAAACTTAGTGGTTAACACAGCCCCCATTTCTCCTCAGCTGGAGAGGTTCTTCTAGCGTCTGCCAGCCCCCTCGTGCAAGTGCAGTCACCTGCTGGTCAGGTAGGCAACTCTGCCTGTAGGGTTGGTAGGCTGTTGGCTGGGGTAATGTGGGCAACACATCTCTCATTTTCCATGAAGCTAACCGGGCCTTGTTCATACAACAGCTGTCAGGCTAGGCTTCTGAGACAATGAATGGAAGTACACCAGGGCCCTTGAGGTCTAGACTTGGAATTGACATAAGGTCACTTCTGCCACATTCTATTGCCCAAAGAAAGTCACAAGGCAGCCTAGATTCAAGGGGTGGGAAAATGAACCCTACCTCAGTGGGACAAGCTGCAAAGACACGTTACCAAAGCTCTGCACAAAGGGGTGGATGTGGAGTTCTGGCCGCTCTGCCATCTACCGCAGAGTCTCTCCTTTCTGCAAGTCCAAAACTATTGAAAACACTCACTTGCCTAACTCAGCCACCAGCCCTCATGTTCTCCTCTTTCACAGGGCATCGAGTCACACACATTTACCAAAGACAGGGTTATTGCTGAAAATATTCACCATGCATGGAAATGTGAGGGCATGTGAAATGGGAATAGTCATTAGTTCTCTAGAATCAAATGCATAACATGTCTAATTCACCTCTCTTTGTTTCATTCATTTGCAGATGACTTAGCATTGGGGAGTCATAAACTATTAAAACCAGGAATAAACTTAAGGTCATCTAGTCCAGGGGTTGCACACTTTAATGCCTCCAGGGACCAGATAGGTAAGGTTAATGAGTAAAACTGAATTTAAGCCAAGATGGGTTGGGAGACTGTGAGAGACTCATAGGCAACTGTCTCAAATGAAGGCATTAAAAATCTTGCTTTAACAAAAAGAAAGAAAAACTGTTCAGAATAAATAAAATACACGTGTAGACAGAATTCAGACCCCAGGCCTCCATGTCGTCATATCTGATACGAGATCAACTCTCACTTTACAGATGAGAAAGCCAAGGCCCAGAGAGGTCAAAATGTTTTTCCAAGGGGGCCCAGCTGGTCAGCCAAAGAAATGTGACTAGACTCCCTGCGAGTCTCCTGTGAATTGGCTCTGGCATCAGCACTGCCTAGAGTATAATTTTTAAAGTTTTCTTCCTGATGGGAAAGCTAGATTCAATCTCTTCACAAAACAGCTGCCTCCTGGGTTTTGTCAGAATAGAAAAAGCTCTCCTAGAAAATGGGTGTCTCACGGGAGTGACTGCCTGGGTCAGTTTATAAAAGGAATGACAGTTTGATTTGTGGCACTCACCCGTGGGAGCCCAGCTGTGTCTGCTGCTTCCTCTTTGCAGGCAGGAGGCCCAGGGACACTGAAGTAAAGCGCAGAGGCAGCCGCGTTGATGGACGCAACCAGCCTGGGCACAGGCTGTGCTTCCATACAGCCCAGAAGACATATCTGACTTGGCCACCCGGCCCAGCAGAAGATACTGCCTGGCAGAAGTGGAAATGGCAGTACAAGACAAGAAAGGAGAGAAATCCAATACGATTCAGGTCACTCACAGCTACATATTGATGTTTTACCTGTCTTTCCCTTTATTTTCCATTTTTAAAGTGTCCTGGTTTTTGCATTCTTGGCCCAGACGGATAAAGCGTTGTTTTTTTTTCAGGGAAGAGAAGAAGATGAAGCCAGTGTGAGAAGAGTGAGGAAGGATTTGTAAATCAAAGGAAAATGTTACAACAGAAAAATCAAGTATCTTAATCTGTCCAGTCTGTTATAACAAAGAGCTATGGACTGCATGGCTTACATAACAATATAAATGTGTTTCTCACAGTTCTGGAGGCCGGAAGTCCAAGTTCAGGGTGTCAGTGTGATCCGATTCCGGTGAGGAACCTCTTCTGGGTTGCAGGCCATTTTATCACTATGTCCTCACATAGAGGAAGGGGAGAGGGAGCTCTCTGGGTCTCTTTCATAAGAGATCTTGAGGGATCCACCTTCATGACCTAATTACCTCCCAAAGGCCTCACCTCCAAACACCCTCATGTTGGGGATTAGGTCTCAACATATGAATGGTGGGGAGACACAAACATTTAGTCTATAGCGCCAAGTATATACAGGAGTGCAAACTACAATTTGGCCTGTGGCCTGGCTCTACAATGAGTGAGTGGCCTTCCTGTGACCCTCTCAGGGAGACCCCTCCAAGCATCTGTCCTTGACAGTCACAGCAGGGATGCCCTTGGTTTAGATCTAAAAGTCCTCTCAAAGCTGGCATCTCTGCTCTTGATCCTGGAGTATTCTGAATAGAGGAAACTGATAGATGAGATAAGAAATTGCTTGATTCTAAATTTTTTCCTTGCACAAAAAAAAACAAACCAAAAAGATTTGACTAAAACACATGGAGATGGTAATTAAAACATTGGACACTGGGTGTGTAAACATCAAAAAAGAAGTAGGAACATATGAGCCACTTAGAAATGGATTTTAAAAGCCAAACTTATATTGTCACCCAGACAGGCAGTCAATTCCTTTTAGGCCAGAGTACAATCGGGACGGAACTGCCATGCCTGTTCCTTCTAAAGACCTTTACAGTCTTTTTTCAGGAATGAATGGAAGTGCTTGCTGGAGTTGTCTGTGGTCTATCCGAACTAATAGAGAAAAATTTTAAAGGCAAACAATTTCAGGACAAGTATCGCCCCTGGGTATTTTCAGAAATATATACACCCAGATAGTATCAGTTCCAAATACTACACTTTGGTTGCACAGCACCCGTCAACAACCACACTGCTTTTAAATGTGACATTTTGGTACATGACAAATGAAAAACAGGAATGTGCTGTCCAGGTGGTCAGGAGGCCTAGGCTCTGCTCTGGGTCTGCTAAGAACTGAACCTGTGACCTCCTCAGCCTCCTGTTTCCTCATATGTAAAATGAAAGATCTGAGCATAAATTTATGAAATTTCTTTTAGCTTGATAGTTCCGTTTTCACTGATTTTGACATAGTGGCTATTCATTCATGCATTCATTTATATTTTTTTTATTCATTTAACAGATTTTATTGAGCTCTATCTACTTCATGTGTAACTAAGCATTGTGCTGATAACTAAGTGTAAAGAAGTGAGCAATGAAAACAAAGTCCCTGTCCTCATGGAGCTTCCATTCGGGACAGTGAGACAGATGATACAAAACCAAATATGGAAGCAAGATAATATCAGACTTGTGTGAGGGAGTATCACCAGGATAAGCGACAGAACCCAGGTTACGTGTTAGAGAGTAAACGAAGCTGAGAAGATTGCGAAGACTAGAGCAACAGGCGGTCAAAGGTCCTGGGCACAGCTCCCAGCTGGGCTATAAACTAGGTATGTGACATTAGCCAAATCTCTTTCCCTCTGTGTCCATTTCCTATTGCTGCCAGAACACACTGCCATGAATTTAGCAGCTTAATACAGTATAAACCTAGTATTTACATTTAGGTCAGGAATCCAATACGGCTCTCATTGGGTTAAAATCAAAATGTAGGCAGGGCTGTGTTTCCTTCTGGAGGCTCTAGGAGAGAATTCATTTTGTGCTCTTTCAGGTTGGTGGCAAAATTTAGTTCCTTGCAGTTGTGGGACCAAGGCTCCTGCTGCCCTGCTATCTGTAAGGGGAGGGTCACTTCCAGCTCCTACGGGACTTACATTCTTTGGCTGGAGGTCCCTCTCCTACATCTTCAAAGCCAGCAACCACTGGTAGAGTCCTTCTCACACTGCATCTCTCTGATCTACTCTTTTGCTTTCCTCTTGTATTTGTAGGGACTCATGATTAGATTGGCCCACCAGGATAATCCAGGATAATCTCTCAAGGTCCTCAACCTTAATCACATCTGCAAAGTCCCTTTGCCATGCAGGGTAACATTTTCACTGATTCTGAGGATTAGGACATGTGCATCTGTGAGGAGCCGTTATTTTGCCAACCATAATGCCCCAGTTCCCTTTTCGGTAAATGAAGGCACTGATGAGAAACATATTTTGGCCAAACTAGAATTCATGTTTCCTTTCCATAACAACTCATGAAAAAGTTTGAAGAGGGTGCTCATCTAGGAGCATTGATAGAGAGTAAGTTTTGGTGTTGTGGCTATAACCACTGGACAGCCTCAAAGATGGAGTGGGGAGCATGCTCAGGGTTGATTCCTTAAACTAGTTTTTGAGGCCACCCTGTGTTCCATGACTGCTTGTGACCCTTCTGAACCTACTAAAATAGAATCACCTGTTGGAGCCAGATTTTACTAGCAAGCGTGCAAGTCAATGTGATGGACTGTTTAAAGGTGCAGCTACAGGGAAAATATGGGCAAAGCTTCCCCAGAGAGTCCTCTGAGCGTGTATCCCAGGTGTGGTGACCTGGTATCATGTCATTTCCTGAAATGTGAGGCCATCACAGGCTTCACTGTGCCCAGGAAAGCACACATACCTGGAAGAGTGGAATTCCCATTTGGTCAAGCCATGGTTGGTGGCTTTACAACTCAGTTCTTACATATTCTAAGAATTCTAACTCTGCTGGAAAGATGTTGATATTTTCTACTATTGTCTCTTTGTCTTTATAAACTGAGAGAAAAATCAGACTGGGGAGGGTGGCAACAACAAGAACTGTGGTACGGAGCCTGGCAACCAAGGTGGGTGGGAAAGAACCTCCATATTTACCTGGACCTTAAATGGGCTTTCCCAAAAGCCGTGTTGGGTCCTAATAAAGCAGGGCTAAAATCTCAACAGCTTTCCTTGGTATTTACAATCTGCTTTGGGAGGAACTGGCTGCGATTAGAACCACAGCCTAGAGGTACGCTGGTCACCTGGTCTATCCAGGAATTAAAGCCTAGAGCTTGGGCTCCAAAATACCATTTGTATACAAGTCCTTTGAGAGACACATCTATTTCTGGAAGCTACTAGGCGAGGTTGGTAATTTAAAAATTCTTATTCTGCAGGTTATTAGAAAGCATGCAGAGTCTGGAGACAGAAGATCCTGCCTTAAGTCTTTTAACAACATTACTGTGTGACCCTAAGCAAGTCATTTAACTTTTCAGTTTCTTGATCTCTGAAGTGGGAATTAGTAATATCTGTATCACACCACCATTATAAGGTTCCAATAAAACAAATAAGTACAAGGGCTTTGCAAGAGGTAAAAATATTACTTGCTAATGTTGTTATGCTTCACAGTTCCTTGAGCAAGGGTAAATGGAGTGTGTGCACTAATTTTGGTTAGCTGTCACAGTTGCAATTGTATATTCATGCCATTGTTGGATTAATGACTGCCTCCTGCCTCCTACCTCTGACATCCTGTAAATTCCCTGAGAGCTGGGACAGAGTCTCTTTTGATCACTTTTGAATCTCTTTTGTCTTCATGAGTTTTTGCCCATGTCATGCACTTACTGGGTACTCAAATATTTAAGAATGAGTTGAGAGAGGTAAGGAAACAGGGAGAGAGGACAATGGAATACAGAAAGAAAGGAAGGCAGAAAGGTGAGATTTTTAGAAAAGGGGACAGGGCAGTGTAAATGCTACTCCCTGAACTGTAGTCTAAGGCTACCTGTAGCCTAATGCTATACTTCCCAAGAGAAAGTTTAAAATAATAATAATGAAAATAATAGCTAATAATTATCGATCGCATAATAACTATTATGTACCAGGTACTATTAATTTTCATAGTTAAATTTTAAAACAGTTGTATGAGGTGGTACTATTATTATCTCCCTGTTACAGATGATGAAACTGAGGTTCAGCATGGTTAAGTAACTTGACCAAAATCACACAGTAAGTGGCAGAAATAGATGAAAGTCACCCCCAGATAATCTAACTCAGAGCCATGCTATTCCATGCTAATTTTTATTTTAATTTTTAGTTCAAAAAGTATTAGGGGAAACCTGCCATGGAGATAAATGACTGAAAGCACAACTGTGTCACAGGAAGGTAAAAGGAGGCCTATGAACTCCCCCTACTAAAAACTGCATCTTACAAAAGGAAACAGGGAGAAGTACAGTATAAGGTCTACAGATAGAAGATATTGTAATATGTTACCAGGCTGCTTTCACATAAATTCTAGAAATAAATTATTTTGCAAAGATTTAATTAAAAAAACAGGTGATATTTAAAGACATGGCCAGGTAAAATGACAAACAGCTTACCATTTCATTTTCTCTCAGGCATGCAAGTTTTAGCTGAATAAACATAAAAGAAATCAAGCTACATGGTGCAAATGTGGGGGAAAAAAACCCAAGATCTGTGTCAGCAATAATAAAAGGCATCTACTGTTCTATAACAGTCAGCTCATTGTAAATGGATACCCAGACCAGAGAGAGAAATGTATGATGGGAAAGCCAAGAACCTTTTCCAGTTAGTTCTAAGCTGTCAACATTCAATTAAGAGCATATCTCTGGAAAAAGAGTTTGCAAAAAGATTGCATGATAAACTGAATAGAGAAATCCTAATAATGATAAACTCTTTGCTTTTGTCCTTCTATACGTGGTTAGCAGCAATTACAGATGTTCGCATGATTTTCAAATATTAATTATCCTTCAAAAATCCCAGGAAGCAATCTTTATGTTTGATGTCATAGACCATACCTGCATGGAAAATTGGCAGCACAAACTTCATAAGTAAAAGTTGACTGAGAGATATTTTGGGAAAGATCAGATCACTCCAAAATTAACCGCAGTTTCCTAATCTTAGCAATATAAGTTTAAGGCATTCAGCAAAACAAAGAATTGGAGATTATTAAAATATTGAAGATCATCTAGTCTAGAAGTAAAATGCTAGTGACCTGTGGGCCCGATTTGGTCCAGAGACAGATTTGCTTGACTTGCTTTTTTTTTTTTTTTTTGAATTAGTAGCTAACATTTAAAAACCAGAAAACTCTTATTAAAGTTGAAAAATCTGGATTTCTCTTGAAAATGTGAAAGATCTGCAACATTAGGTTTTTATTCCTGAATGGAAATAATCTGCTGGATTGAGAAGAGGTAACCTCTTCCAGATTGGGAAGCTTTGTAGATTATACCATCCCTACCGGCTCCCATTATCTTGCCCTCATTCTACTTCATTCATTTATACTGTCGGCCTGGTCTCCGTGGTCTCCGACATCTTTTCATTTTACAAATCAAACCTAGAAAGTCTGTGTGGTTGGATCAAGATCACAGAAATAGTTACCATGTTAGGACTGGCTCTAGGACCCTAGACTTCTGGAGTTTGAGCTGAGAGTGTTGACATCAGTTTCACCGGTTCTTTGGAATCTAACAAAGATCTATAAACATCCAGAACATTCAATCTGCTGTTCCCTATGGCTCTTACTACTTCTTACCTTATGTTAGAGTTATTTCTATATACTCAATTGGTCCTTTATTCATTTATTCAATTAGTAGTTATTGAACATTGACTGCATGCCATACATTATACTAGATCCTAGGGAAATAGCACTGGACACAATTTTGCAATCTGGTGGAGGAGACAGACAAGCCTTCTTAGCTCCTTGATTATCCTGCAAGCCTTCAAATGCAGTTTTCAATCTGATTCACTTTTGAGCTAATACCCAACATGACAGTAAAAACATGCAAGTGTCCACTAAAATATAGAATAAATAAAGGAATTTGTTCTTTGTTTTTCACAACAAACCTAAGAAGGAAGCATGGCAGAGATTATTTCCACTAGCCAACAACTAAATCATGACACTGAGATTAAGTGACTTGGCCATAGCTTCAAGGTGGCAGAGAGAGAGATTTGTCCATTCATCCCTAATTAAAACAAACATCTTTATCGAAAGAGGTTTTACCAGCAAGTAAGCATAGCAGTACTATGTGAAAAACACTACTTCCTGTTAATATAGCTCACTTTTATTCTAGAATCACGTGGATTCTAGTTCTAGATCAATTGCTGATTAGCTGTGTGATTTTGGATAAATCACTTAGCTTACTGATTCTCAATTTCTTCATTTATAAAGTATTAGGTTGGACAAGATGAAATCCAGTACTCTTCATTTGGGTAAAATTCTACAGTCTTTCAGATACAAAGAAAAAGCTTTCTCTGTTTATTGAGGTAATGCTATGGATTTATTCATTTCTTCCTGGATTTATGCTCTTAATAATAATCTCTCTAGAGCTTATTTGTGTGCTGGCAGCTTAAATAAACTATAGCTAATGTGGTTTCATAATTGGGCCATGACAAATTTTCAGAGACACTCAATGCCGACTCATTTTTAACAGAATAATGGTTCCAATGCGTTGATCCCCACTTCACAGGAGCATCATTGGAATAAAAATATCAGTATCTCGTTATGTTGTTTTAACTATCTTGATTACTTTCTGACTTACAATGAAAATGAAAATCCTAAACTACTAAGTTCTTTTCTAATTAGCCCAGTGTACATAAAGACCAGTTCCTTTCATCTTGCAGCTCTTCAGTGGTTGAAATGTTACCAGTTTATTACAATGGCGTCTTTATTGAATTGCTCTAGAAGCACAAGAAACCAGGGTCCTATTTTACTTTAAAGCTACTTAATGTTAATATTTTATATGGAAATTAGAGAGTTATATAGGCTCTGGAACTCTTAGAATATTATATTTTATTATGCACAGTGAAATGTTTACAGATAGTAAACTAGCTGAAGGTCCTTTAGGTCTTCATTTTGGGAGACTTTTAAGTTCCAGGCAATATCTTGAAACAAATCCCACACATACATATCCCATGCTAGTGTCTCACATACAGTTTTTCTCTTGATGCTTCATGGGAAGGGCCTATGTAATCCTTACAGCAAAAGAGCTAATGAAATACGACTCTTCTCAAGTTTAAGGTCAAGTAGTAGATATCTAGGTAGGTACATGGGCAGCTTCTATGAAAGATACAGTTCAAGATCTCCCAAATTAAATACTCTTTAAATTAGGCCCAAGTTTTTAGTACTGATCATTTGTTCATAGGACCTTTTCTAAACAAAACTGTATTAAAATTTTTTCAGTAGCATTTTTATCCATCACCAATCCTTCTGGTTGTCCTCTCATTCCAGAGTCTTAATTCAATCTCCCTAATAAATATCCAATTCCTTTGCTATACATGACATCATCTATGTTCCATGTTGAAAATTAGTCTCTCTACTTCCGTGAGGTTCTGCATTTTGAAACTGGACCAGAGGAATTGCACTCAAAACAAATGTGTCCCTCATTCATGAATTTTTCCATTCCCACCACCACTGCCCTAGTTACAACTGGGTAACAACCATAATAGATTAATTGTATGGCAGTGTTATAACTCACCATTTTCCCTTAGCCTACACTCAACCAGAAACAAAAACTTAAATAATTAGCTGACAGAATTAGAGACAGAAAAGTTTGAAGAATTTGCTTTTCTATAAAAATAGATAAAACGGGGCTAGAAACGGGGAGGTGAGATTAGAAATATAACTCAGACTGTAGGCATAGAGAAACCAGTGTACTTGAAGCGAGAGTGAGGAAAAAAAGGTTCTACCTGGAGAAAGAAAATGGATTGGGAGCTGAGTGATGAACTCCACAGTCCAACCTGCTGGCCACTGAATATCCAAAGTCTCCATCTTCCCATGAATCCCAGGATCCTCATCCCTTGTTGTTCCTAAACAGAGGGTGGGGAATTAGTGGGAAATTGAACTCATGACCCACCACAACTGGAGAGGACAGAATCCATTAGATATGGCCCCTATAAAGGAGAATACTGGTAAGCACGGCAACATCATTTCATATGCTGTCTCCATAAATGGCCTTCCCCTTTCCCAACTGTGAGCTCTTGCTCATGTCTTCTCCACCTGTCATAGCTTCCCTCCAATGACTGGGGTGATCACACATCCCAGTTTTCCCAGGAAAATCCCAGTTTATTCCTATTGCATCAGTGTAATCAGTGCAGTTATCTCTCTTATTGTCCAACTATGAACAACAAATTGTCATCTTACCAAAGTCCATTTTTAGCTTTAAGATTTTCCCCTTTCTTCAAGGTAGAGCATAATTACTACCTCTTACAAGGAGAACTCCCTAATTTCATAAGTTATAATCTCTCCCTTTTCTATGACTTCGTAGCTATTTGAAGGGATATGATAATATTCTACCTTTATAAAATAGTAATTTGTGAATATATCCTTCCACTGCTAGACTTGTAAAGGCCAGGACAATATTCCATTTTTAGTGTTATCAATGGTGATTGGTACGTAGATAGCTAATATATATTTCTCAAACTGGTTTAAAGTTAAATGTAATTTCAAATATCATAATCTTTGAATGTAAAAAAGGGAGAGATAGATTTTCTGTAAAACTAGTATTAAATTATAAAATATGTACCACAGTGTCAGTCTAACAGTAAGTTTCATAATTGACAACCGTTTTAATGTCATTATAGTTATAAATTATTATTATAAATGATTATTTTATATTATGTACTGATGAATTAATTGGTTTTTCCTCTGCATCACCATCACACTTTGTCCATACATCTATTACAGCAATTTTCATGTATTATTTAGATATACATCACAGCTCAAGTATGAGACACACAGAACAAAGATAATATTTTGTAACTTTTTTAGCACAATGCCTGGTTTATAGTAGAGTTGAAATATATATATATATATATATATATATATATATAAAACATATTGAATTAGATTGTTGTGTATGCAACAAATTCATTAATGTAATGTATGATTGTACATGGGCATTAGGTGATGGAAATCTTCTGAAACTAGATTGTGGTGATGGTTGTATAACTATGAACATACTACAGTTTATTAACTTGTACACTTAAAATGAATGAATTTTATAATATGTAAATTATACCTCAATAAAGCAAATGAATTTACAAAGCAATTAAAAGACAACCTACTAATTATGGAATAGTTACGCAGAAAACCTGGATGCATCTCCAACTTGCCAGTCACCCTTTTGCCCCAGTTGCCCAACCCAAGAGTGGTCTTCTTCCCTCTAACTAGGAAGAAAGGCTAGAAAGGTGTGACAGACATAATACACCTTTGATGATTAAAAAAATGTGGAGCGAGGAATGTGGTGTGGACTGTAGAGGAATAAGGAACCCTGGGTTCTATTACTATCCATCAGTCAATAACTGGCTACATAACCAAGGACAAATCACTTCCCCCCGCAGGTGTTCAGTTCTCTTATCTTTAAAATGAAAGTCTACCAGACCTGGTGTGCCACACTTGCCCATCCACAACACGGGAGAAGGAGTTGGCCCAGGCAGCCAGAGCTGATAGGATGAAGAATGGACGCATAACTCAGGCTGAGCCAATCAGATTCTTCTTCTAGAAATTTGGCTTTGGGCCTCTGGGCCAGTAAATGTGTGAAATTAAGGGGAAGTCATGTCAACTCCTGCCCTTAGTCCAGTAGTTGGATTGCTGATAATTTGAGGAATGCCAGAGGAAAACAACCCATAGCGAAGGCAAGAAAATGAAGCAAACCTGAAGCAGAGGCAAACAATGTTGAGAAACGGTGGCAAAGGCGGACCTAGTTTCCGCCAGCTTCCTGGTTCCCATGAGATCAAGCAAGGCTCTGTGTCATATTCGTGGATTACAGGAAGCCTGCTGAATCCTTACAATAGTGTCCAATTTTCTTGCTCTAACTTGAGTGGCCTTGTTCCTAGCAATCAAATGAATCCTGTCTAGAAAAGAAGTCATTGCACAGATTTCTATGGTGTTTCCCAGCTCTTATGCTTTCTTTAGACTTGATGGCACTGCCCAGCATGCCTTTGGCACCCAAGCCCAGCAATGAGACAATGACTTCCTCACAGATGAGTCAGTAATTACCCCATTAAAAACCACTTTCTTTCTCTTCAATAAAATTAGCCTTGAATTGAC
Organism: Globicephala melas; assembly: GCF_963455315.2. Classification (NCBI taxonomy): domain Eukaryota; kingdom Metazoa; phylum Chordata; class Mammalia; order Artiodactyla; family Delphinidae; genus Globicephala; species Globicephala melas. The sequence goes on along the minus strand of NC_083324.2, from coordinate 12,421,399 downwards.
CAAACCAGAATATGCAAAAGTGAAACTTACATCAGTGTGTGTCAATATTGAAGTACTATACAAATGAGTTGACTTTTGTTTAAACTCCTCTATTCTTCTCCTCTCTGCAGTTTCTAATCTTTGAAACAGCATAATAGCACGCAAGAGGGGAAGTCAAAACTCTAGTGATTAAAATCCAACTATACCATTCTGCTTCACTCCCACTTCATAAAATGGATTTTTAAAATGGCAGGCACATGCAAACCACCACATTATCTCATTTTACTGGGCCTAAATGATTTTATGTGCCTTCCAAAGAAGGAGTTATTATGGCCCATAAATAAAACAATCAAAGTGTAAAGCCTCCAGCCTGCTTTCTCACCAGACCACCCACTCTGACTTCACAGCCAGACTGTAGGAAACCAGACATTCTATCTAATCACACAGAACCTATGAAACTATAGGTTTCAACTCAACCATATTGTTGAGTCATAAGAATTTAGAATGACCACAGGTCTTTTCCAGATATCATATAAAAATTCTTGGAACACAGCACACTGGACTTAAATGTGCTACCAGTTGCCTACTTAGCAAAGGTTCATTTATGCTCTGGAGCGGCAGTTCTCAGTCAAGGGTGATTTTGTCCCCCCAAAGGCACCTAGCAATGTTTGGGGACATTTGGGTTGTCCCATCTTGGAGAATGTTGGGTACTACTGGCATCTGCTGGGTAGAGGACAGGGATGAGGTGGAGTGTCCTGTGTCTGAAATTTGGTTCAGATATCAAGACTGATGATCACATGCACACACAAACACCAAGGGGGTATGAAAAGGTTTATCGCTCACATAATAAGCCTTCCTGGAGAGTGCAGGTGCCCAAGCCAGCCTGAAAATGGCTTGGGTTTTTACTGTGGTTAGAAAGTAATTCTAGGGTAAGGGTTCCCACCCACAGGCCTGGGGTTGCCTGATTTGAACTTCCCTGCTAGAGCCAAGGAAAGGAATATCCTAGCTTTCTTAGGACTATTCAGCTGTGGGGCAAAAAGGCAATGGGAAGTGGCAGGGTTTGAAAGTTGTCAGTGATCATCAAAAATGGAGTCAGTTTCTTTATCACATCCTGCAGTACACAGGACAGCCCCCACACAAAAGGTTTTCCAGGCTTGAATTCCGGTAATGCTGAGGTTTTAAGAGCCCCTGCACTGGAGCTGGGGTGGTCTGACTCAGGCTCCATCTAGGTAGTGGCTGAGTGGATGCTGTGGGTACCTCCAAGATGGCCCCCTTCAGCACCCAGGCCCTCACTTTTCCCGCTGCGTAGGCTGCTGACTGCTCACAGCAGAGTTCCTCTGGGGGAACTGCCCTTGGCCAACGAAGGGAGCTACCTCACCCGTGGTAATGCCCCTCCCCTGGGAGCACCCTACAACCGGTATCAAGCTGCGGGGGTACAAAGGCCCTGCCCCCTTCCTTGGTTGAGTACAACTGCAGGTCTTCCAAGCCCCCAGGCTCCCCAAAGGGATCAGCTGAGACCTCTGTTGTGACTGCATCTCTGTTCAGTTTCTTCTTCTCCCCAGTCCTGCCTCCTTCTCCTTCTCTCAGATGTTGTTCCTGCACTGCACTTCCCAGTAAACCCAATGCACACCAATCTCCATCTCAGAATATCTTTCCCCAGGAACTTGACCTTTTTGTAACCAGGCCTAGAGTGAGAAATAAAATTTACATTGTGACCAGGAACATATATTCATATACATGTGTTCCCTGTATATAAATAAAATTAATTTTCACAAATCAATACTAATCCTTATTATGATATACTCTTATATCTTCTATTCTAGTCTGTATTATTTTTTTAAGGCTGCCCCTGAGCCAATACACGGATCTCAAAACCTGCCAATCTGTCTTGATCCACAGACTGAAAGGTATTTTAGATGTACAACTAGATTAACTTTTTTGGAAGACTATACTTTTTCAAAAGTAACTAATTGTTTTTTCCCCCTTACTCAATTTGATAAGCCAATTTGGATCCAAAGGCCTAATTAGTTCTATGTGTATAGCCACAAACAGAGTAAAAAGCCTCTACCATAAAACCCCTCTGAAAGAAATGGGCCTCATTACTTTCAATCATGTTTTATAAATCCAGCTAAGGCTAACAGACTGTGAGCCCTTGCCAGAACCTACTCCATTTAGTTGTGTCATTATCACATCATTAGAACAACTGGCTGCAACGCTTAAAGAGATAATTTTTTTAAGGAAATCAAACATTCCCCTTACAAACCTGATTTACATAGTTTTAAGTGACTGCCACTTTCTTTTCTGAAAGAGAACAAAGAAAAACTATGATAAGGTTACAACAGAGAAAGTTTTACAAGTTTTCTACATGTAGGAAAAGTGATTTAAAAGATGAAGAATTGATACGTGTGCCTCTTACCTTATAATTATCATTTCAAGGGTAGAGAGAAGCTGTACCTCATAAGGATACAGTGCCTCTGGGAGGTGGATTCATGAGAAGCCTGGGAAAGAACCATAGCTAAATCACCAGAAAAGGACATACACGAAAAAACACTAGTGAAGCCTTAGAAATGGTCCGTTGCCCTCCTTCTACAGAGGGAGAAACTGAGGCACAGGTAGGGTAAGTGATTTACCTAAGGGCAATATCTGATAGGCAGCAAAGCTGGAAGAAGAACCTAGAAACTCTGCTACCCTGTCCCAATGCTCTTTCTGCTACATCACGGAGCTTCTAGCAGTGAGATTTTGTTATCAGAAAAAGCTTGTTCTTTGTGATTTCCCAGGAGATTTATTCAAAAATAAGCTCAAAGAAACAGGTGGGGTCCTTTTCCATTCAAAATACACCTACCACCAGTCTTGCTACCAACATTAGGAATATTTTGACATCTTAGAATTATCTCTAATAGAGGCAGAAGTTTACTCTATTATTTTCTTTTGATAAATCAGGCAAGTCCCAAATTTATTCTCTCTTCTAGAAATCCGAAAAAACTGCTAAAACCTATGTGCTTCATTCTTTGCAACATTAACTGAGTCCTTGGCAGTGAAAAGAATTTAGCAAGATTTTGGCTTTTGGCTTAAAGTCTTGGGAAAATTATGCCTTATTTGCTCATTTTGCAGGGGTTTGAGCTAGTGTAGACTCTTCAAGTCAAGATCTTAAGGAAGTTCTCATTCTAAATGAGCCTTATTTTCGAACTGCCCTTTCCAAATTCCTATCTGATTCTTTAACAGGCTTTGTAAGGAAATCCCTTTATCTCTTTTGGATTGCTGGAAATCCTGCTGGTTGGACCCAGAAAAGCAAACAATTTTGGTTAAGTAAATTTCAGATCTTTAGCACATACTAATGTGAATGTTTGCTCTTAGAGCATGTGTAAATATTTTATGAAAAGAATGCTTGCCTGGGCTTCCCTGGTGGCGCAGTGGTTGAGAGTCCACCTGCCGATGCAGGGGACACGGGTTCGTGCCCTGGTCCAGGAAGATCCCACATGCCGCGGAGCGGCTGGGCCCGTGAGCCATGGCCGCTGAGCCTGCACGTCCGGAGCCTGTGCTCCGCAGCGGGAGAGGCCACAACAGTGAGAGGCCCGCGTACCGCAAAACAAACAAAAAAAAGAATGCTTGCCTAAAATAAACATTTCAAAAGGATCAAATGAAACTTTCATTTAGAAAGTACCTTTGTCTAAGGGGTTCAGAAATGCTTTATAAACACTTGCTTGATCATAAATCAAGATTTTTTTTTTAGCTTGAATCTATCAAAATTCTTCTGTTGTGTCTAATGTTTGAGTAGTCTCTCTTCAGGGGAAAATGTCCATGATTTCACTCAAAGTTCCCCAGGAACTTTGGCAGTCTAGTTTGGAAATCATCTGGAAACCTAGAAGCCCGGCCTTTGGTCCTTTTTGTACTGTTAACCAGCTTGGTGACCTTGAGCAAGTCAGCACCTCACTCCTTGTCTTAAGACCAGGACGCTGGCCTGAAACTTCTGGAAGAAACTTTCTAGTCTGATTGATAGGGACTCACCTAACCCTGAAATATGGGGACACTTGGCGCGATATCATCAGCCTTTGAATCTCTCATTGTTTATGGTCAGTTGTACTGAGGAGATTTGCAATTTATTTGACAAAGATAAACCCCATTCAAAACAAAGCCCAACTTTCCATTTCTCTTTTTAGCATGTTTACAGTTTCAATCCAAAATTCTAACTGACATGAAGCGTCCATAGGGACTAAGAGGTTAAGACAAAGAACTGAGTTCAAATCCTAGAGCTCCTCCACTTCCTAATCTGTAAACTGGGAATAACAACACCAACACCATAAATTTGGTAGGACCTTTAAGGGAAATAAGATACGTCAGGTCCCCTGCACACGGTAATCACTCAAGAGACGTTAGAGAGTCTTAGGATAGTTAACATGGACACATTTATCCAGCTCATGAGAGGACTAGGAATAATTATTTCCAGGTGAGTTCAGGGGAAGAGGAGTGATTAGAAAGAATGTCAAAATTAATAATGTTCATTTTGAGAATAAAGGGAATATATTCATACAATGAGAATCTTCTGGAAGCAAGAGGATTTCATAAATGAGGAGAAGGATGTATCGTGCAGATCAGAATAATGCAGGTTATAACAGGATGAGCTGGGCTTTAAAAGGACCCTACTTGATTTGGAGAATGAAATTATTGATCCTCTGTAAATTCTCAGTAGATCTACAAGTCACTGAATGTTCTATGAAATGACAAAAAGATCCATGTGCTCCTGAGAATGACTGAGATTTTCTTTAAGTAATATGCAAAAAAAAAGGATGCTGAAAAAATGTAATGTCGAATCACATTGTCACTGAAAATGGAACTGGAAACAATGATTTCTAAACTCTGCTACTTCTTTAACATCACAATTATTAATGTACAGTCTTAGAGATGATACAGATCCCTCATTTATTTATTTGACACTTAGACCACCAACCATATGCCAAATTCTGTAGTAGGCACATGAGAAAAAATATGGTAAGAGTCTCTGTTCTCTAGAATTCTAGAATCATCTATCATTACTCCCAAAAGATATAAGAAAACCCTGTACAATTATTATGCTCCATTGACTAAGCACCTGTGACATCCCCATGTACTGTGCTAAATGTTTTCTGCATTATATCATTTACCCTGACAGATGCACTTCTGCCTCTGCTGGAAAATGACAAGGGATTCTTCAACCCAAGGCCATACTCTCCACTTGTGAACAGATGCTGTAACCAAAATCTGCACCCCTATAACTTCTGCCTAGTCTCCCTGGAGCCACACAGTATCAGGCTAATTCTTTTTGCATATGTCAGCTGTTCAATGGATGTCAGCTACCAAGGACCCTCATATCATCTCCAGATTAATCATCCCCTTTCCAGATTCACCATGTTTAACTCCTGTTTGCCACTATATCCCTAGTATTTAGGATATTGTCTAGCACATAAGAGGAATTCAGAAACATTTTTTTTCTGAATATAAAATCCTAGCAACATACCTTAGATATCCTACAGTTCATTGATATCCAACCCAGAAGCTAAAAATCAGAATTGAGCACACTCTTTCAGGTATAGTTTGACCACTCCAAAGTACAATACAACCCAATGAAACATTATCTTTTTGGCAAAAACCTCATCTATTCAGCTTGAGTATGAAATTAACTCAGATGCCCAGGTCATGCTCACAGAAATATTTTTTCAGGCAGGCCTTGCCCAGCCCCTCATTTGTTTTGTTTTACTCTTTTAAATTCTAAACCCAGGTCTTTAAATTTATCCTTGTATATTTTTTATCTTGTTAAATCTGGCCCAATTTGCCTATCTGACTGGTTTTATTTAAATCTCTCATGTGGTTTCTAACATAATGTCTACTCTCTCCTAATTTCAAACCTCTCAAAACTCTGACTGGCAAACTTTTTATTTGTTATCTAAATTATTAAAATGTTGAACAAAGCAGAGCCCCACAGAATGCCACTGGTAACCTGGCTCAAAGTTGATGCTGATAATACCATTCAACTTATGAATCCCCTCAACTCACTACCATCTGGCAGACATTTTTCTCAAGGGCATTATGTAAACTTTATCAAATACTATGCTCAAATTTAGTTACCCCAGAAAGCCTAGCTCAAACAATAGTAATTCCAACCTAAATCTCAGTATGCTGGGGGGTATCCTGTATTTCAGTTTATCTAATCTATTGTTTATTACATAAATATAAAACCCTGAGTCCTTCAGGATTTCAAATTTTGAAGCTAAGCACAGGTTCCTGAGATGGAAATGCCTTAGTTTTTGGTACTTAAAAGTAATTTCTCTGCTTTTCTGCCATATTTCCCCCTTACTTGGGGCAATGAATGCTTATTAGTAAATAAGAGAAGAACAATTTGTTTAAGAGAATGGACAATGAAAGGGCCCATTTTAAGGGAACTCTAGTTAAAAACCTCAAAATACTATCAAAATATTACCTAGCTATATAGGTTTAGAAACCAGTCTCCCTCACAGCTGGTTATCTTTTCTTCCTGATGCAGGAATCTCAAGGCATGGACTAAATGTACATGATGACTTTCTATCCACCTATGAGTAGAGTAATTGAATAATCATGAGAGGGGCAATTCTTGGTATTGCACACTGATTGAAGATTAACATGGAGATTAAACTTTACATGAAATAAACTTTTCAGGAACTTTACCAAAAGGAAGAGTATAGGTTTTTGGAGATTTTTTTTTTTTTTTTTTTGCGGTACGTGGACCTCTCACTGTTGTGGCCTCTCCCGTTGTGGAGCACAGGCTCCGGATGCGCAGGCCCAGCGGCCATGGCTCACAGGCCTAGCTGCTCCGCGGCATGTGGGATCTTCCTGGACTGGGGCACGAACCCATGTCCCCTGCATCGGCAGGCGGACTCTCAACCACTGCGCCACCAGGGAAGCCTGAATATAGGTTTTTATAAAGAAAAATTTATTATTTGGCCTTTAGAACAATTGACAAACCTAGACATTTAGAATATGCTGTCCTTAGTTGTTCAGGCTTTACCATCTGCTAGTATAGAATAATCTATTTTTCTTCAGGGGAAACCAAACATCTATGACATATGTTTGCTTTAGAAGATGGTTTGGATTCTTCTATAGATACGACAGATGGCAAGCAAAACTGATAGACATGACTGTCTCCTGAAGTGAGTACACCAGGCCCCACTTTCCAGTGTCAAGTTTTCAGCTCCATGGAAATGATGCTGTAGTGGTAGCTACAGAGATGGTGGCAGCAGCATAAATTCCTGGGCTCATAATCTCAGCCTCTAAGATATTTTGAGGAGCAATCAAGATGGCAGAGTAGAAGGATGTGCTCTCACTCCCTCTTGCGAGAACACCAGAATCACAACTAGCTGCTGGACAATCATCAACAGGAAGACACTGGAACTCACCAAAAAAGATACCCTACAACCAAAGGCAAAGGAGAAGCCACAATGAGATGTTAGGAGGGGTGTAATCACAGTAAAATCAAATCCCATAAATGCTGGGTGCGTAACTCACAGACTGGAGAACACTTATAAAACAGAAGTCCACCCACTGGAGTGAAGGTTCTGAGCCCCACGTAACGCTTCCCAACCTGGGGGTCCAGCAACGGGAGGAGGAATTCCTAGAGAATCAGACTTTGAAGCCTAGTGGGATTTGATTGCAGAACTTCAACAGGACTGGGGAAAACAGAGACTCCACACTTGGAGGGCACACACAAAGTAGTGTGCACATCGGGACCCAGGAGAAGGAGCAGTGACCCCCAGGGAGACTGAACCAGACCTACCTGCTAGTGTTGGAGGGTCTCCTGCAGAGGCAGGGGTGGGGGGTGGGGGAGGGGCTGTGGCTCACCATGGGGACAAGGACACTGACAGCAGAAGTTCTGGGAAGTACTCCTTGACGTGAGCCCTCCCAAAGTCTGTCATTAGCCCCACCAAAGAGCCCAGGTAGGCTCCAGTGTTGGGTTGCCTCAGGCCAAACAACCAACAGGGAGGGAACCCAGCCCCACCCATCAACAGTCAGGCAGATTAAAGTTATACTGAGCTCTGCCCACCAGAGCAACAGTCAGCTCTACCCACCACCAGTCCCTCCCAATAGGAAACTTACACAACCCTCTTAGATAGCCTCATCCACCAGAGAGCAGACAGCAGAAGCAGGAAGAACTACAATCCTGCAGCCTGTGGAACAAAAACCACATTCACAGAAAGATAGACAAGATGAAAAGGCAGAGGACTATGTACCAGATGAAGGAACAAGATAAAACCCCAGAAAAACAACTAACTGAAGTGGAGATAGGTAACCTTCCAGAAAAAGAATTCAGAATAATGATAGTGAAGATGATTCAGGACCTCGGAAAAACAATGGAGGCAAAGACCGAGAAGATGCAAGAAGTGTTTACCAAAGACCTAGAAGAATTAAAGAACAAACAAACAGAGATGAACAAAACAATAACTGAAATGCAAACTACACTAAAAGGAATCAATAGCAGAATAACTGAGGCAGAAGAACGGATAAGTGCCCTGGAAGACAGAATGGTGGAATTCACTGCTGTGGAACAGAATAAAGAAAAAAGAATGAAAAGAAATGAAGACAGCCTAAGAGATCTCTGGGACAACATTAAACGCAACAACGTTCACATTATAGGGGTCCCAGAAGGAGAAGAGAGAGAGAAAGAACCAGAGAAAATATTTGAAGAGATTATAGTCGAAAAATTCCCTAACATGGAAAAGGAAATAGCCACCCAAGTCCAGCAAGCACAGAGAGTCCCATACAGGATAAACCCAAGGAGAAACAGGCTGAGACACATAGTAATCAAACTGGCAAAAATTTAAGACAAAGAAAAATTATTGAAAGCAGCAAGGGAAAAAGGACAAATAACATACAAGGGAACTCCCATAAAGTTAACAGCTGATTTCTCAGCAGAAACTCTACAAGCCACAAGGGAGTGGCGTGATATACTTCAAGTAATGAAAGGGAGAGAACCTACAAATAAGATTACTCTACCCGGCAAGGATCTCATTCAGATTCAATGGAGAAATCAAAAGCTTTACAGACAAGCAAAAGCTAACAGAATTCAACACCACCAAACCAGCTCTAATACAAATGCTAAAGGAACTTCTCTAAGTGGGAAACACGAGAGAAGAAAAGGATCCACAAAAACAAACCCAAAACAATTAAGAAAGTGGTCATAGGAACATACATATTGATAATTACCTTAAACGTGAATGGATTAAATGCTCCAACCAAAAGACACAGGCTTGCTGAATGGATACAAAAACAAGACCCACATATATGCTGTCTACAAGAGACCCACTTCAGACCTAGGGACACATATAGACTGAAAATGAGGGGATGGAAAAAGATATTCCATGCAAATGGAAATCAAAAGAAAGCTGGAATAGCTATACTCATATCAGATAAAATAGACTTTAAAATAAAGAATGTTACAAGAGACAGGGAAGGACACTACATAATGATCAAGGGATCAATCCATGAAGAAGATATAACAATTATAAATATATATGCACCCAACATAGGAGCACCTCAATACATAAGGCAACTGCTAAGAGCTATAAAAGAGGAAATCGATAGTAACACAATAATAGTGGGGGACTTTAACACCTAATTTACACCAATGGAGAGATCATGCAGAATAAAAATAAATAAGGAAACAGAAGCTTTAAATGACACAATAGACCAGATAGATTTAATTGATATTTATAGGACATTCCATCCAAAAACAGCAGATTGCACTTTCTTCTCAAGTGCGCACAGAACATTCTCCATGATAGATCACACCTTGGGTCACAAATCAAGACTCAGTAAATTTAAGAAAATTGAAAGCATATCAAGCATCTTTTCTGACCACAATGCTATGAGATTAGAAATGAATTACAGGGAAAAAAACGTTAAAAATACAAACACATGGATGCTAAACAATATGTTACTAAATAACCAAGAGATCACTGAAGAAATCAAAGAGGAAATCAAAAAATACCTAGAGACAAATGACAATGAAAACACGATGATCCAAAACCTATGGGATGCAGCAAAAGCAGTTCTAAGAGGGAAGTTTATAGCTATACAAGCCTACCTCAAGAAACAGGAAACATCTACCCCAATAAAGATGTTAAAAAAAAAAAAAAAAGAAACAGGAAACATCTCAAGTAAACAATCTAACCTTACACCTAAGGGAACTAGAGAAAGAAGAACAAACAAAACCCCAAGTTAGTAGAAGGAAAGAAATCATAAAGATCAGAGCAGAAATAAATGAAATAGAAACAAAGAAAACAATAGCAAAGATCAATAAAACTAAAAGCTGGTTCTTTGAGAAGATAAACAAAACTGATAAACCATTAGCCAGACTCATCAAGAAAAAGAGGGAGAGGACTCAAATCAATAAAATTAGAAATCAAAAAGGAGAGGTTACAACAGACATCGCAGAAATACAAAGCATCCTAAGAGACTACTACAAGCAACTCTATGCCAATGAAATGGACAACCTGGAAGAAATGGACAAATTCTTAGAAAGGTATAACCTTCCAAGACTGAACCAGGAAGAAATAGAAAACATGAACAGACCAATCACAAGTAATGAAATTGAAACTGTGATTAAAAATCTTCCAACAAGAGATATGGGAACATATATATATGTATAACTGATTCACTTTGTTATAGAGCAGAAACAAACACACCATTGTAAAGCAATTATACATCAATAAAGATGTAAAAAAAAAACAGTTTTCAACTTGGACTAATGGCACATCAAAACCTTTTATATTGGGCTTCCCTAGTGGCACAGTGGTTAAGAATCCAACTGCCAATGCAGGAGACACGGGTTCAAGCTCTGTTCCGGGAAGATCTCACATACCACGGAGCAATTAAGCCCATGTGCCACAACTACTGAGCCTGCACTCTACAGCCACGAGCCAAAACTACTGAGCCTGTGTGCCACAACTACTGAAGCCCGCGCACCTAGAGCCCATGCTCCACAATAAGAGAAGCCATTGCAACGTGAAGCCCGTGCACCACAACGAAAAGTAGCCCCCGCTCACCACAACAAGAGAAAGCTCACATGCAGCCACACAGCCAAAAATAAATAAATAAGTAAATTTATTAAAAAAGTAATAAAAATAAATAGACTTAAAAAAATCTTCCAACAAACAAAAGTCCAGGACCAGATGGCTTCACAGGTGAATTCTATCAAACATTTAGAGAAGAGCTAACACCCATCCTTCTCAAACTCTTCCAAAAATTTGCAGAGGAAGGAACACTCCCAAACTCATTCTATGAGGCCACCATCACCCTGATACCAAAACCACACAAAGATACTACAAAAAAAAAAAATTACAGACCAATATCACTGATGAATATAGATGCAAAAATCCTCAGAAAAATACTAGCAAAGAGAATCCAACAACACATTAAAAGGATGATACACCATGATCAAATGGGATTTATCCCAGGGATGCAAGGATTCTTCAATATGTGTAAATCAATGTGATACCCCATATTAACAAATTGAAGAATAAAAACCATATGATCATCTCAATAGATGCAGAAAAAGCTTTTGACAAAATTCAACACCCATTTATGATAAAATACTTTCCAGAAAGTGGGCATAGAGGGAATCTACCTCAACATAATAAAGGCCATATATGACAAATCCACAGCAAACATCATTCTCAATGGTGAAAAACTGAAAGCATTTCCTCTGAGATCAGGAACGAGATAAGGATGTCCACGCTCACCACTATTATGCAACATAGTTTTGGAAGTCCGAGCCATGGCAATCAAAGAAGAAAAAGAAATAAAAGGAATCCAAATTGGAAAAGAAGAAGTAAAACTGTCACTGTTTGCAGATGACATGATACTATACATAGAGAATCCTAAAAATGCCACCAGAAAACTACTAGAGCTAATCAATGAATTTGGTAAAATTGCAGTATAAAAAATTAATGCACAGAAATCTCTTGCATTCCTATACACTAATGATGAAAAATCTGAAAGAGAATTTATAGAAACACTCCTATTTACCACTGCAACAAAAAGAATAAAATACCTACGAATAAACCTACCTAGGGAGACAAAAGATCTGTATGCAGAAAACTATAAGACACTGATGAAAGAAATTAAAGAGGATAACAACAGATGGAGAGATATACCATGTTCTTGGATTGGAAGAATCAATATTGTGAAAATGACTATACTACCCAAAGCAATCTACAGATTCAGTGCAATCCCTATCAAATTACCAATGGCATTTTTTATGGAACTAGAACAAATCATCTTAAAATTTGTATGGAGACACAAAAGACCCCGAATAGCCAAAGCAGTCTTGAGGGAAAAAAACGGAGCTGGAAGAATCAGACTGCCTGACTTCAGACTATACTACAAAGCTACAGTAATCAAGACAATATGGTACTGACACAAAAACAGAAACATAGATCAATGGGACAAGATAGAAAGCCCAGAGACAAACCCACGCACCTATGGTCAACTAATCTATGACAAAGGAGGCAAAGGTATACAATGGAGAAAAGACAGTCTCTTCAATAAGTGGTACTGGGAAAACTGGACAGCTACATGTAAAAGAATGAAATTAGAATACTCCCTAACACCATACACAAAAATAAACTCAAAATGGATTCAAGACCTAAATGTAAGACCGGACACTATCAAACTCTTAGAGGAAAACATAGGAAGAACACTTTTTGACATAAATCACAGCAAGATCTTTTTTGATCCACCTCCTAGAGTAATGGAAATAAAAACAAAAATAAACAAATGGGACCTAGTGAAACATAAAAGCTTTTGCACAGTAAAGGAAACCATAAACAAGATGAAAAGACAACCCTCAGAATGGGAGGGTTGCAAACAAATCAACGGACAAAGGATTAATCTCCAAAATATATAAACAGCTCATGCAGCTCAATATTAAAGAAACAAACAACCCAATCCAAAAATGGGCAGAAGAGTTAAATAGACATTTCTCCAAAGAAGACATACAGATGGCTAAGAAGCACATGAAAAGCTGCTCAACATCACTAATTATTAGAGAAATGCAAATCAAAACTACAATGAGGTATCACCTCACAACAGTTAGAATGGCCGTCATCAGAAAATCTACAAACAACAAATGCTGGAGAGGGTGTGGAGAAAAGGGAACTCTCTTGCACTGTTGGTGGGAATGTAAATTGATACAGCCACTATGGAGAACAGTATGGAGGTTCCTTAAAAAACTAAAAATAGAACTACCATATGACCCAGCAATTCCACTACTGGGCATATACCCAGAGAAAACCATAATTCAAAAAGACATATGTACCCCAATGTTCATTGCAGCACTATTTACAATAGGCAGGTCATGGAAGCAACCTAAATGCCCATCGACAGATGAATGGATAAAGAAGTTGTGGTACATATATACAACAGAATGTTACTCAGCCATAAAAAGGAACGAAATTGAGCCATTTGTTGAGACGTGGATGGACCTAGAGACTGTCATACAGACTGAAGTAAGTCAGAAAGAGAAAAACAAATATCGTATATTAACGCATGTATGTGGAACCTAGAAAAATGGTACAGATGAAATGGTTTGCAGGCAGAAGTTGAGAGACAGATGTTGAGAACAAACGTATGGACACCAAGGGAGGAGACCGCAGTGGGTTGGGGATGGTGGTGTGCTGAATTGGGCGATTGGGATTGACATGTATACACTGATGTGTATAAAATTGGTGACTAATAAGAACCTGCAGTGTAAACAAACAAACAAACAAACAAAAAACAACTAATAATAAACTTTCTTTGGGTTATTTGTATGGAAATACGTTAATATAAATGTTTCAGACATTACATGAAATTTCTAAAAATCTTATATGTTCTGGCATAATGTTATAAGTCATAATTCTAGTTATTACTTTAAAATGTATATCTCAGAAATAACTAAATTTCCTTGTCAACTGCATTATTATGAACTTTCATCAATCTTTAACTGTGGTCATTTTTAAGTCTTTTGTCATTTACAGACAGTTCTGGGTGTACTCTGATGCTTTTGCAAAAATGTTCCGATAAAAGGGTTTCATCTTCAAGGAATTCATGGAAAAGACTCTGACGAGTACAGGTTTCTGGTAACTGACTATACTGCTGAAGTGAATGAATAAGCATTTTCAGAACTCTAATGGAAAACTGATGAATTCATTAAAGTGCTAACAAAAGATCAAGAAAAAAAATTAATTACATGGGACCGAGTGACCTGATGAGGATGTCTATAATTTTTATGACTTTCTGTTTGAATAATAAAGAAAGAAAGAAAGAAAGAAAGAAAGAAAGAAAGAAAGAAAGAAAGAAGATGGTTTGTTTGAGTTGTTGGAATAAATCACAATGTCCTGTTTCTATTTTGTCCTTTCACAAGGATTTCCACAGTCCCTATTAAGATATATTTTTTAATAAAGGGAAAATATCCATTCAATGGATAATTGAAATTCTATCATGTGCATTCACCAGTGTAAAGATCTTACTCTGGAGGAGCTTAAAATACAATAAGGATCAACATTAAGGTCAATCACATTCTTTAATAGCTAATTTATTTATTTATTTTAATAGCTAATTTATTTATTTATTTTATCTAACTGGTTATGTTACTGTGATGCTAGCCTTCTCTTTTTTTTTGGACCTTGTAATATGAAATAATGAGTTTCTTGCCTTTTTTTTTTTTTTTTTTTTTATGCGGTACGCGGGCCTCTCACTGTTGTGGCCTCTCCCGTTGTGGAGCACAGGCTCCGGATGCGCAGGTCCAGCGGCCACGGCTCACAGGCCTAGCCGCTCCGCGGAATGTGGGATCCTCCCAGACCGGGGCACGAACCCGTGTCCCCTGCATCGGCAGGAGGACTCTCAACCACTGCGCCACCAGGGAAGCCCTCTTGCTATTTTTTAGTGTTGGTTGAAAAGTCCCATATCAACGTTTATGTTCTTCCTTAAACAGTCTTTTGTGATTAGATTCTTAGCTGTAGTAAGCCTATCGAGTTTTTCTATATTTGACTCATCGTATATTTTAATGAAAAGCAGGGTGCCCAAAATCTCAATAATATGTGATTATTAGAGTGATTTATTAAAAATAATATCTCATGACAACAATGCTTCTGATATGAACTATTTTAAAACCCTCTTATAAGCTCAGCCTTTTCATTGCTCTTTGAATATAATATCACTTATTTTGGTGTATAGCAAGGATGATAAATAGAAAATTAATACATTTTTAACAATAAATATTCCTTAGAACTTGTTCCTGGTCAATCTGTGCATCTTTCTTTATTTTAGCTCCTATTGTTTCCTTTCAATTCTTTCTAGTCCTTCTGCTAGAAGCCAAATGGCCTAGTCATAATTCTGCAGGATTTGTGTTTTCTCACTGGTGAAGCTACTGACTGTGCATAACTTTGAAGGAAAAAAATTAAATGATACACGGAGAGTTCACTGATGACAAATGTCTTACTGATTCTGGATGAAGATTAAAATAAATTATTTGTTTAATAATACTGCTTAAGAACTGCCAGCCTTCTGGAAAATGACATATAATTGTCACAGTGAGTTTTTTCTCCAGTTGAAGGTATTTAAAGATTGTAGTCCCTTGAGGATAAACTAATTTGAATTCTTCTGAAAGTCTAATACATTTATTTAAAAAAGACATTTAAGTAAAGCAATAAAAAGGGAGTCCTCAATTTATTAACAATTTCTCCCTATCACTTATCGTACTGTCATCATTTCCAGATGAAAAACTTATTTTCAATATAGTCTTAATATTTATTATAGACCCAGAAGAAGAGACACAGATTTTATCCTTGTTTAGGGAAAAGGTAATAAAACAATTCAAAAAGTATAAAACATTCTCTCTTATGTGGTTCAATAAATGGAATGGGATATTCTGGCTAATCAAATAAGAGATGTAATATTAAGAAAATTCTGGCTAATCAAATAAGAGATGTAATATTAAGAAACCTGTAGAATCCTAGTAGAGTTTTGATTTTTTAAAGAATTTACTACATTAAAATTCCTATGGAAGTACAATGGCTGCTTTAGGACATACTTTAAGACTTTACAGTGCCTCAGAAACATTATTATGTCATTAAAATGTAGATAAACTCATTCTTTCACACAACAAATATTGATTGCTTATTAGGTGGCAGGTTACATGTTGGAATACAAAGACATTTAATCCATGTTCCCTTCTGTAAAGAAGATTCTAGTCTGAGAGGAGGAGACAGACAAAAATGTATATATCTAGTGATAAGTTAAATATGGTGTTTTAATTTGGATTTCCCCAAAAGCAGACTCTGTTACAAATACATGGCTACATGTAGTTTATTTGGAAGACGATCCTTGGATCACAGATGAGCAGGTTACCACGTGGGCAACTGAGGTTCAATTCCATGGGTCCTTGTGAGGAACCCTGTGCAGCATACCTCAGAATCAACCCAGTGAGGGTTAGAGAGACTGAGTTTTCCATTATACACTTCCTCATTGGTTGAAGCTTGTCTTTGGAACTTCTAGGCTGTCAGCTAGAAAACACCCTTAGACAGAGAAGCAGAAAATGCAGTTTCTTGAGGTGGGAAGCCATTGCCATGCAGGGGAAAGTATTCATCACAGATGCAGGTAGGCTCTGAAGTAGCCCAGAGGGTATGGAATGTATAGTACTAGCAGTCTCTGCTGCACATGATGCTGTAGAAGTCTATCATTGTGGAGTAGGGACCCAGAAGAGGAAAATATTAGTCCTATCTGGTGAATCAGGGAAGACTTCAACGACAGCAGATGCCTAAGCTGAGTAGGTGTTCTCTGGGAAAATGTAGTGGAGTGATGTGGAGGGCTGCTACTTACTCGCAAATAAATATAGTGGAATACCGGATTACAGAGAGGCCGGGGAGCATGGAGTCCCACCTATGCAGTAGCCAGGGTCAAATTCACTGCTGAGATAAATACACATGTGCTTTGGCTTAGGTAGATACAGGCACCAGTGGAGCCAGTTTTCAAAGCCAATGTACATGTTTTGAGCTATTGACCATGTAACAGGCAGTTTCTTGTGAGAATTACAGAAACAACTGCTTTACTTCTCAATCTTGGATTTGATCAGAAGATGTGAAGGTGGAATTAGGAAGCTGGAAGCAGACAGACTAGAGTGTGACTCCCTGGAGTTCTGTAGGTAGAGAGACTAAGTTCCAGGAGAACAGAAGAGGGCGGGGTGGGGCCTTGGCCTCATAGAAAATGGGGAACTGGATCAGTTTTCATGGCAGGTACTAGAATGTAGAGTATGAGGTAGAGACCAGAAACACAGTTCTTGAAATTGTGCTCCAAATAGAGACAGAGAAACAAAGCAGGATCCTACTGACTAGAACTGAGACACCAAGTCAGAGCAAGAATAGTAGCAACAGTGATAGCAAGAGCACCTAAGCTATAAAAGTATGATTTCTGTATTTCCTTCTAGACAAAGTCAGTAGTTTGGAAACATTTATGAGCATAAGAATCATTTGGCAGGCTTCTTTTAAATATTCAGATTCCCTAAGTTCTAACTGTACCCTGCTTACCTATCACACTTCCGTAAATCTGTAGGGAAACGGAGGAATCAGCATTTTTAACAAGGGTCCCAAGTGACTCAAATGCAGGTGATCTGGGCTCTATGTGATAAAAAACAAGACAAAAACCCCTCTGTATTAAGGTAAGGTTGATTCCAGGATCTGGGAAAGAAGTGAGTTTCAACTGACCCCAACAATGAGTAAAGCAGAGTGATCAACTCATCCCAGTATACCTAGAACTTCCACAGTTTTAGCATGGACAGTCCCATGTCCCAGAAAACCAGTCCTGGGACAGTCAGCCACCCTAACATAAAGGGAAGTTCCGTTGAACCAGGTAGCTCATGGGAGACCTAAGAATCATCACATCAATTCTGTGCATCCCTGTAGACTCCATATTACACCAACATTCTATTCCCCACACACAGCTCATGTTACTCCTTTCTTAAGTCAACTCTATAATTTTTGTTGAGGTAAGATCTGAAATTTAAAACCTCATGACATGCTGGGTTGAGGTCCTGCTCCCAGAGGCTACCTACCTACCCCAAATTCCCTTACCCTCATGCTTGGAAATAGAAGAACTCCAGAAAATAAAAGGGAATCAGAGAAAAGCAAATACAAGAGCACACTAGCTTTTGGATGACTATCTGTAAAAAACACCCTAGTATCATGTGCAAGACTGGCTCTGGGGCCAGGTACCTGGGCTGTATCTCTGCTCTGCCACTGACACGATATGTGAACTGGGTCAAGTTACCTCTGCTCTAAGCCCCTGTTTCCTCATCTATAATGTGGAAATATTCATATTAATCATCATAAGAATCATAATAGTGTCTACTTCATAGGATTAAATTAGTCAATGCATGTGATGCCCTCAGGACAGTGTCTGCCACATAGTAATCACTCCACAAATGGAAGTTATTATGATTATTAAAACCCTAAAATTTAATATAACTCCAAGTCATCCAGTTACTTGTATGAATAACCCTAGTCTTTCAGGACCTAAACAAATTAAGTTGTAACATTCAAAGTCATTTTATACAAAGAAACTTCTCTTCCTATCACCTAAAGTACCATGTGGGAAAATTTACCCTGCACTTCAGCCTCTCTCTGGCGCTGGTGGAAGGAAGGATGAATCAGCCCCACACAGGATGTTTATTAGGGCTCCAGTAGGGCTGGAGCATCCAGAAAACTCACAAGCTCAGGGAGGAGGCTTGGAAGCACTTCAAAGCCTGCAGACACTCAGATTGCTTCCGGAGGCGGGTGGATTAGTATTGGTGGTCTGTCCTTAACCACACACTTCACCTCCATTTTTCTCAGCCCTCTTCACCTTTCCCTCTGACTATGACAATGAGAATATTGAAATCAATAAATTCACCCTCCTTGCTCCAAATACTCAAGTGCTTTGAAATGAAAAATGGTTCAGGAGGAAGAAGCCAAGGCAGAGGCAGGGAGGACACAGGTGAATTTAGAACTGGCAATGACTACAGTCTAAAGGGAAAGGGAGAGAGGACAGTGGACTAAAAGGGAGAAGACTCAGGTCTCACACCCGTTTATCCACTAGTCAGTAGTAGGGACAGGAAATTTTAATTCAACAGACCCTGCAATTCCTCCTCTGTAAAATGAAGGCACTGATCCAGATAAACAGCTATTATGCCTTCTGGTTCTAAAAGTCCTCAACATATTTTTATGATAAAATGTCAGACGGTTGGTTTTAGCTTTATTCATCTCTCTCATAAGTTCCCCTCTCCTTCTCACCCTGTTACTAGACATTCTTCCAACATCCATTCTCAATTTAAACCAACTTACACGTTTGTCTTCCCTGCTAGACTAGAAGTTCTTCAATGGAAGATATTTTGTTTTAATCTTGTCTTATCCCCAGAACTTAGAACCACGCCTGACATGTAAAGACGTTCAGTAAGTGTTTTGGAACTGAATTACCACACTAACCTCCAAATGTGTATTAGTCAGGATCTCAGCTAGAAACAGATGGCCCACTCACCCTGAATAATTGAGGACAGTTGACTAAAGGGGCTATTGACAAGGTCTAGGCAGAGTGAGGGTAAGTTCACCATGACTGGATGGTGAAGCACCCTCAGGTACAATAGCAAAGAGTTACTACCCCTTCTAGTCCTGAAGGGGTAAGGGAAGAAGGCTGTTGCAGAAGCCCTAAGAAAGTTGCTGAAGCCATAGATATTGAAAGAGGCCTGCCTGATAGGAGCTGGGACCCTCCTTAGAACGAAGCAGCCAACCTGCATCCTAGTAGGGAAGGAAATGGGGGCCCTAACCTCACCCTCCCCTGCCCGTCAAGTCCCTCAAGCTCCTGCCAGTGCCTCTATTGGCTGAACACAACAGGAAGGTGAGAGCATGGTGGAGGATCTAAGCTCTTCAGCAAGGTGAGCCCCTGGGGCACAGAGTGGGGTGACAAGGGTGGAGAGCAGATCCTGTGGGGCGAACAGAGAACAACCAGCACACTTGTTCCCTGCATCACTGCCTCCTCCTTTCAAAATGACCTTGAATGACTGTGTCCTTTCAGGTAATTTCTTTTCTCCACAAATATATGGACATTTCTTTATCAAATATGTACATACTATATACACACACTCCCTGACCTACAATGGTTTGACTTATAATTTTTCAACTTAATGATGGTATGAAAGCCACACACATTCAGTAAAAATCTAACTTCGAATTTTGAATTTTGACTTTTTCCTAGGCTAACAATAAATGGTACCATCCTCTCTCATGATGCTGGGCAGCTGCAGTGAGTTGTATCTCCAAGTCAGCCCAGGATAAACAACTGATACACTTACAACCATTCTGTACCCATACAACCATTCTGTTTTTCATTTTCAGCACGGTATTCAATACATTACAGGAGATATTCAATACTTTATTATAAAATGGGCTTTGTGTTAGATAATTTCGCCCAACTGTAGGCTAATGTAGGTGTTCTGAGCACGTGTAAGGTAGGCTAGGCTCAGCTATGATGTTCTGTAGGTTAGGTGTATTAATGCATTTTCAACTTACGATATTTTCAACTTACGATGAGTTTGTCAGGACATAACCCCATCATAAGGTGAGATCTGTACACATGTTTACACATTGCTTAATAGGCGTTGCTTAGTTTCTAGCATAACTTTTTTCTTTTCTCACCAATGAGACTGTAAGCTCCCTAGGGGCAAGAATAATGTCTTCTACTTCTAGAGCTATCTCTAGTGTATTTTTGCTATACATACAACAGGCACTCGATATTTGTAACTTTAATGATCATCTTTAACTAAGTTTTCATATATCAAATTATACAATCAGTTAGCTTTGTCATGTTAGCCAATTTCTAAATCTCTAGGAAGAGCTCAATAAAATATAT
Source organism: Globicephala melas (assembly GCF_963455315.2). Classification (NCBI taxonomy): domain Eukaryota; kingdom Metazoa; phylum Chordata; class Mammalia; order Artiodactyla; family Delphinidae; genus Globicephala; species Globicephala melas. Next base: position 12,400,501 of record NC_083324.2, on the reverse strand, counting down.
GGTGTGGCTAATTGCCTACTAACTGTGTTTCTGCTGAGTGATGATCATGGTGGCAAGGTAAGTCTCCTCCCTTAGAAGACAGGCTTTGCATTTCACTCCATAGTAGTTCCTGGAATTCATTCATTCAACAAGCCTTTATCAATATTCACTAGAAGTAAAGTGCTATACAAAGCACTGTGAGAAATCAAAGACCAATCTGACTTATATTCTGTCCCAAGGAACTTAGAGTGCAGCGGGAGAGAGAAAGTACTGATATAACTGGGTGGAAAGAAGGAAAGGAGAGTCGTTTAAAAAAGAGATGAAATGCTAGGAGAGTTCTAAGCAAGAGCAACAGTTTTGATGGAGGAATTCTGTATAGGTTTGAGTTAAGTCTTAAAAAACACAGGCTCTTTGGTCAAGAAGAGATAGGAGAAAGGATACACAATATGCATATGCCTCGGGTGTTTCAGGGGAAAACAATTCTCTTGGTTTTCCTGTAAGTTAAAAGAAAGCGTCTAATGAGTATGTGACTAGGAAAACAATATGCTGAAATCAGATAGAGAGGGCCTTGAATGGCAGGCTGACTCTGAACCACCTTTCTGTAGGCAGTAGGGAACCACTGAAAGATTCTGAGCAGGTAATGAGAGCTGGAACTTCAAAGATAAATACAATGACAATGCACTGAGTGACAATACACTGAGAACTTTCTGTACCAAGCACTGCTCTCAACACTGTGTCCCAGTGGTGTAATCAAGGCTCAGGGTGGAAGGAGCCATCCACTCCAGGACTGATATTGTTTAGAAAGTGCAACCAAAAGAATGGTTTCCTTATTCTTGCTAAACTCTCCATGGACAATGCATCCCTCTTCTTCTTGCCTGCATCTAGGGCAAACCAATATACACATATTAACTCATTTAATCTTCAAAACATCCTTGAGAGGTAGATACCTTTATTATTGCCAGAGAGGCACAGAGAGATAAGTGATTTTCTCAAGCTAACAAAGTTAGTAAATGGCAGAGTCAGGACTTAAATGCTGGCTGTCTGGTTCCGAATAACTACTCCAACTGGCAAGAAGATGATAACTTCTTTGAAATTAGAAGTTGTGCCTATTAAACATAACTCCGTGTAAACCCATGATAAACAGGAACTTAAAGTGGGTTTTTTGGTGATGATTCCAGGCCTAAAAAAATTGATCCATTTTTCTATATACACATAGGATCCTAAAGAGCTCTATCCTGATTTTCAGTTGGTTCTATTTTGAGTCCCAATATACATAAATCAGGGTGTTTACTAAGAATCCAGGTGTATTTGACAAAAACCAAATAACTACAATTGTCTAATCAGGCATATAGAGGTAAGTTCTATGCCAGCAGCTGTATGGGCAGGTCAGGGAGTTACCATTCTCAATGGTTAAGTGAAATCACTTCTTTCATTCTGACTGGGACAGGCTATTTGCAACATTTCTTTTCAAGTGGTACAAGCACTGTTATTCAAAATGGTTGCTCTTGATATTAAACCCTTTAACTATTATAAATGCCAAGGGCGGAAGCTCCTTGTCACACTACGTTTCAAGCATGATTAGGCGTTACAAGAGAGTTTCACATTATTATTTTTTACTCAAAACTTACATTGCATTTTGGATAAGAAACCCTTCTGATTTGTGGATTCGGTACTCATAGTTTCGACTGTGTGATGCTTCCTGATTCTACGTGTTCATCCAGCCTCCTCCTCTGCACCATGCCTGCTTCCCCCAAACTCTCTTCTCTCCCTCTCAGTCGCCACCATCTCCTCCACCACCACCACACACCGTTGCCTCAGAACCCAGTGGGACTATTGGCACAGCTACACAACCTGGCAAATTATGACAGCCTGAACTTGAATCAAACCCCTACGGGTTAAAATAATAGTAACAGCAACAATAACTACAATTGCTAATACCCATTTAGTGCTTACCACTTCACCTGCACAATTTCATTTAATCCTCAACTCTACGTAGGAACTATTCCTATCCCCATTTTCAACATGAAAAAAATGGAAACTCAAAGGGGTTCAGTGAAGTAGTCAATATCATACCGTTCATAAATTGTAGTGTCTAGATTTGCTGGGAGGCCAGCAAAGGACTTCAGAGTCCTTTCTCTTAGCCCCTCCACTGCACAAAGGGTTTCCCCTGCAGTGGTACAATCAGAAGAAATAAAACAGCAAAGGAAAGATGGAGAGTCTGAAAAAAAAGGAAGGTTTAAAGCCATTTCTGAAAGAAGCAAGACTCTTAAGATAGTTGTCTCTTTGGGTGGGTATGGCAGGTAGGAAAGGGTCTTTTTTCCTCTTGGGCAGAGTTGAGCATTTGCAAAATTCTGTGAACCCCTACTGGGTCATCTCCATGGCTGTGGCTGGCTGACACTCCTACTATTAAAAAAAAAAAAAAAAAAGATTCTAGGAAACTTAAATCACTTTCCCCAAAATATGAGAATCTCAGATCTCTGACCCTCCCCAGTAAGACCTTAGTCTATTTATTTAGTGCATAGAACTCTTTTGCCTTGCATTAGCAAAATAAAGTTTAAAAAAACAAAATGAGATTTTTATCCACAATATGTTAAATGAAACTCTCCAAATTAAGCCCATTTTTTAAGGTAATTGAATGGCTTGTTTAAGTTTTTTACTTATTTAAGAGCAATTCCATTCCACCGACTTTGCCAATTAGCATATAAGACATTTACCAGCACACTGTAAATGTAAGGGTGCTTCATCTATTCCTCTTTTCTCCTAGTCAATATATCTTTTTAATCAGAGAGGAAGAGGAAAAAAAACAAAAAGCCCACCAAATACCCCTGCACAGCAATGCCAGACCTGAAGATACATTATAATGGCAAACATGTCCTCAATCCAAAATGAACATACTTCATTTCTCCCTTGGCTTATCTCATTTTAATCTCATAATGTATGTGTAGATCCTTCTGGATCCAAATAATGTGGAGTATCCACAGAGCTTTTTTTTAACCTCTTCCAGCTTTGCATTCCAGATGCTCAGATGGCCTGGTACAGGAGAGAAAGATAAAGTGGTAGAAGACTTGCTTAATCAGCACGTGCATTCGTGCAGTAAGTTCTCTCCTGAATAAGCAAGACGGTAGATAGGCCTTTTCAAGCATAATAATCCTGAACAATTCTTAGACACTGCTTGGAAAGTTCATTTACGAATGTTGATTTGAAAATGGTTCTTTGACCCTGCCAGGGCTCAGAAGGAGAGTGCTGTGATAAATTAGTCATGTCTTCCATAGGTGCAGAAAGGCGGGGCAGCAGGAGGCAGTTTAGGGGATGGCATAATATGCTGGATAAGATGACGGTGCAATCAGTCTCGGTCAACTTCTGCTGATACTAAGGTTGGGTTTACCATAAGCCATTTTTATTATTTACCCCTGGGCTTTCTTATGTATTCATTTCCTGTCTAGGACTTGGAGTAATGGATGCAGTTTAAAATATTTCAAAGAATGCTGTGTTAACTCCTATATATCTATCCAACTAGTCCCTTTATCACCATCTTCACTGACATCACTATAGTGCAAGGCACCATCACTTCTCACTTGGCTTTTGGCAACAACTTTCTAAACAGCCTGCATGAACCAACTCTTCTTAGCCCTACAGTGCCTCTCCTCACTACCAACAAAAGATTCATTTCAAAATATTCACCTGGTCACGCCATACTTTGCTGAAAAAAACTCAGTGGCTGCCCATGGTTCTTAAAGTCCAGACTCCTTAACAAGATGAACAAGCCCCTCATACTCAGCTCCCAAGTCCCCTTTCCAGCTTCATCTTTTACCATGTTCCCCCTAACCCCTTCTGAGCTCCAGCCACATGGGCCTTTCAGTTCCTCAAGTGTTCCCTACTGACCCCCACTATGGGCCTTTGCACACACTGCCCCATCCACCTGTCTTTCTTCCCAGACCACTCCCTCCACATTTGTCAAGTCACTCATCCCAATCATCTTTCCTCTGGGAAGACTTTCCTGAAGTGACTATGTAACCTGATATCCAAACCAGGATACTTTTGAGAGCTAGAGTGCTATCAAAAATTAAGTTGGATCACTGGCTGGGACTCTCACATGAAATGTGTTCATAGTAGCTCATACAGGTATATAGCTCTCTATCTTAAGGGATGAAAAAGTAAGGGTGGAGGAGAGCATTAAAAACTATCTTGCTTATTGAAACTCAAATCACCTCTCCCATACCTATTGCTCTAACAATTAAGTACAACTCAAATTGTGGCCACCATGTGTTTAAAAAATCAAAGATGTGGCTTTATCTCCCAATTCTACCATAGGAGAGAATCAGTATGGAAAAGAGAATACATTCACCATGTAGACACTGCGTGGAGAGAAACAAACACATGGTTACTTGGACAGATAACCCAGTTTCTATTTTCCATTTAGAATTATTTTAATTTCTTGTTTTGCTTGTAAAAATAATGTGTGCTTATTGTTTTAAAAATTTTCAAACAAAACAGAGAAGCAAAAAGTGGAAAGTTAAAAAAATATCCCACAATCTAACCTTCTTTAATGGAGTCATTGTTGATAATGAGGAATGTAGTCTTCCAACCTTTTCTCTATGTTTGAACGAAACATATGTTGCTATTTTTGAAATGAGATTAGGTCATAAGTAATGTTCTGTGACTTGCTTTTATTTTTTACTGAATATACCATGGTGTCTTCAGAGAAAGAGAGAAGCAGCCTCTGATATCTGACATCTGGACTGGTACTACAGCTAGAACTTGATGTTCTTCTGTTAAACGTAAACAACTTCACAGAGCATCAACAATAGACCAGGCCACTCTGTGACCACGATGGATCAAGACAAAAACAAGACAACCTGTACCAGGTCTGAACATGGACAAAACGTGAACATTGTCCAAGCCACCACAAAAATAACCAGACATTTGCCTTTCCTGACTAGTATCAGTGATTGCTGCTTCTTTACCAATTACAGCTTTAGCTTTGCGCTACTCTGTCTTCCTTCCAGAAAAGATTGATTAAGATATACATCCACTGCTTGACAGCAAAGCCACAGCAAATCCACAGCAAAGCCCTGCTTCCTTAAACCCTCCCCCAAACCACCTGACACAAGGACAAGTCCCCTATAAGTCCCTTCTAACACCTCTGAGATGACCCACCATTCTCTGTGGTGTGGTTCTCCCTCCTTGTAACAAGGAATAATCCCAACTTGTTCGACTACATGTGTATTCCAGGTGAGCATTAGCTGGAGGAAATTTGATGTCAATATGCATATATCTATATATTTATTTTCAAAAATCATTTTATGGCATTCTACTGTATGAATTTACCATATTTTATTTAACTGAAGATCTACTGATAGATATTTAGGTGTTTCTAACGGCACTATAATGCATACCTTTCTTTACATATTTGTGTACAATTGCTTTAATTATTTCCTTAGGATAAATTACTAAAAATATAATTTCAGAGTCAAAGACCAGGCTCATTTTCATTTCATTTTAAACTAGTTTTTTATAATATAAAGGTAATATATGGTCTTGGCAAAAAAATAAATAAATCAAACGTTCAGATGAGCATAAAGTTATAAATAAAAGCTCTCTTTCTCTCCACAATCCTCTGGTATCATTCCACAGAGATAACCATGTATATACTTCCATAACTTTTACCCAAATAAAAAAATTGATATAAATATAATTGTGTGTGAATGTGTGTGTGTATAGATAGATAGATGGATGGATAGATAGACATTCTCATTTTTTAAAAAGGTTATGTTATGCTTGCATTTAATTTTGATTCCTTTGCAAAATTATCTACTACAACATTTACATTCTTACCAACAGTGTATGGGCATGTCTATTTTTCAGGATGTAAATTTAAGACGTATAATATTAAGAAGAAAGACCTACAGCCAAACTCACTCAGCTTTGCTTTCCTTATTTTTAAACATCAGCTACCAATATCTATTTTGCAAGGCTGTTTTGGACATTAAATGAGATGATATTTAAAGAGAAACTCCATGCATTGTCTGGCCAACAACATATGTATAAATACATAATAATAATTGATATTATTATCATCATTTGGTTCATCTGCCACATTTAAGTAGCTCTAGGTAGCAGTCCTAGTTCTATTCTTTAATGTTAAGAAAATAAATATAACGTTTCTAATCTTAAAACCTTGAGTTACTATCTTTAATAACAGGGGGCTAAGAAATTTAAATGATGTGAGTTAAGCCAGCTGTAGTCTCTAGGAAAGAAAAATATCTTCCATACTATCTTGCTAATCAGTCCTCTGCTACAATTTTCTATTGATCTCTCCCTTGGAGAATTTGAGAATTATTCTAATAGTGAGAACTTTGGCACACCAGCACTTGATAAATGTCTCCAGATTCTATCTTAAAAAGCAATAACGCAATTTGGGTGAAAATAAATAGGCAGCCAAGCAGAGGCTCTGAAGGATGAACGGATAGATTTCATGGGCCCATTTCCCCGTTACAGAAAGAGATATTTATTGCCCGCAGCACAGCTGAGGGACTGCATTTGGAAATGCCATAGACAGTGGTCTGTGGCTGAGGCCCTGGGGCTCAGCCCAGGATAAGGCATTTGGCAGGTTCAGGCCCAGAATGGCAGGAAGCCTGCTTTCCAAACAGCAGCTGCAAAGAGAGACAGTTTGTTAGAACTGATTCGGCCTCGTTCACATCGCCCACGGCACCCTCAGCACTCTCCCAGGCACAGTGCCGTCTTTGTAATCCAAGACAGGGAAGCAGGAGAGGAGAAGAGAGGGGAGAAGGACAGTGTAGGAAGAGGGATGAGGGGAAATGAAAGGAAGAAAGGGGGAAAGACTGAGAGGGAGAAACGGGAGAAACCTGGAGAAAAGATTAGAATTCACTTCTTGACAATAAGAAGCATGTTCAAGATAATACTAACAAAGGGATCTTTTCCACAAAGGAAACCTGAGGTCTTCCTGCCTTCAGGCTTCTAATCTGAATCTATAGATGCATTATTATTGTTATTATTATCATCATAATTATTTCCTTTTTTAAAACCCTTGATATCTATTATTATTTTAACTTCAATAATAAAATTTAAAAAAAATGATTTTCTATTTTTCGGAAGAAACAGCACAGAAATATTAAAAAACCGTCTTAATATTACTTCAGATGCTGATGACCAAGGAGATATTAAGAAATAGATTCCCAAGCAGCCACATAGCACAGGGAGATCAGCTCGGTGCTTTGTGGCCACCTGGAGGGGTGGGATAGGGAGGGTGGGAGGGAGAGAGATGCAGGAGGGAGGAGATATGGGGATGTATGTGTATGTGTGGCTGATTCACTTTGTTATACAGCAGAAACTAACACACCATTGTAAAGCAATTATACTCCAATAAAGATGTTGAAAAAGAAAAGTTAAAGCTTGATGTTAAACAATAAAGAAAATAAAAGGTGTTGATAACAAAAAAAAAAAGAAATAGATTCCCAGAATCCCAACCCAATGCTTCCTCTGCTATACCAGCCTTCTGATTACTTCTCTGTGTTTTCCCATTTGTTTAAAAGATTGATCATACCATTACCTAATGTCACCTAATTGACAGAAACAGTTTGATAAACTAGGTCATGTTCCATAAACACATTGTCTCGGTATGCGTTTGAATTTCACTCATTAGCTTTTTGACTATTAGCAAGGTCCTTATCACTCTGTGCTACAGTTTCCTTAACCATAATGGCAATATCCAAAATGGGAATAACAATAATGCCTACCTAAACGGGTTATGACAAAAAATGAAATAAAAAAATGCTCATGAAGTGCTTAGCATGGTGCCTGACACATAGTGAGGACCCAATAAATGTTAGGGCAGGTGGTGGTAGTTAAGTACTAGTGAATTATTATCAATATCAACAGCAATTCCCACTCACATAGCAGACACTAAAAAAGTATTCTCATGATCACGGCTAAATTTCTGATGAAAAATGCAACTGAGATTGGGCCTAGAGTAGAGAGTTGTTCTAAGAGAACACACACCAGAGGGCAAACTTTGGTCTTTATTTAGCTAAAGGGTCCAAGTTTCAAAACATTTGAGGGTGGGAGGTACCATGAACTCTACACTTTACCAGGGCAACATTAGGAGTCACTCAATGCCATGGAGAAAATCCAGCTCATCATGCTGGTGATTCTTTACCTTTAGGGAGAAATTTATCTTTTCAAGGCTCTGATGAAAGCTATGGAGAAAAAGTCACTAACATGCAAAGTGTTGCATCCAATAATAAGAATTAAGCCCCTACTAGATGCCAAGCATGCTTTGACAGATGAAGAAAAGATATAAGATGCATTAGGTGAAAACACCTTTGCCTTTCTGCATTTAAGATTTGCAGCAAAGCGGAGTTTTGATTCTAGATTATTCTCCCGGCTGATTTGCTGCTTTGGAGCATTAGCATCTCCTCTAACCTATTGAACTGCTAAGTGTATAAATGTATATTAGGTCAGAAGTGGAGAAACAGGACAGAAGTAAGGGGAGGAGATGTAGCAAACGTGTAGCTAAGAATCTAGAACTTTTTATTATGCCTCTCCTTCAACTTTCTCACATGATAGGGGGAAACAAAACGAAACAAAACAAAACCCCTGGATGTTTTATAGGAGCAAAGGAAGGTCTCTTCTAGTCCTGTGATTCACTACTGAGAAAATTCAATCTCCTCCACATTTTCAATAAGGCTCAGATGCTCTCCATAGTTATTAGACAGCAGATTATTAGTAGTTCTAACGAAAATACTGAACTACAGTCGTTCTCAGGAATACCTTGCTGCTTAAGCTTAAATGTCACGAGGTATTTGATCATAGATGCAAACAGGGAAGGCAAAAGCCTACATACAGCCCAGAAAGAGAAGGGCACAAAGAAATGACAGAGGTGGGCACAAAATAGGTCTGGGGATGACAGAGACAGATAATACTTTCTTTCTGGGAGTGGTGATTTAGCACTAGGATGTGGCTTGCAAACCTCTAGTTGTCTTCTTTTCGCTTGTTCAGCTAAGGTAGCCATTCCCCAGCCTTAGATTATAGTAGTTCCTTATCACTTATTTGATAAAGCTGAGAATAAGAAATTCCCAGCGATGGCTTGGTAGTAGAAGTTTTCACTCTCTTTCACCTGGCCTCCCTATGGAAATAAATTCAGTATTTCTAAACTAGCTTTTGCGAGGATCTATTCAAAATAAAAGTAAAAATGAAAAGTGTGACTCATTCTATTTTATATATCTTAAAAATGTAACTGATTCATAGCATCAAAACCTCTTGGTGTTGAAAGGAATTTCTAAAATCACCTAGATTTAGCCACTTCAGATGTAGCAGAAGAAGAATAGGCAAATTGAGGAAAAGGACAGAATCAGATTTCCTTCCTTCCTCCCTCCCTCTCCCCCTCCCTTCCTACTTTTTTTTTTAATTAAGGTTTCATTAGCTCAGGCACACTGTATACACTTGAGTAACTAGAATTAAGCTGACAATGTGTTGCTGAGCAGAAAACCAGCTGTAACACAGGTAAGGGTGGTTGATAATCATGTATCAATTACTTCTGTACACACAGATTTAAGATTTCCTAAAGGCCTTGAAGGTACTGTGTTTGTCAGTCTCCCTATAAGCCTATTCAGCTCTGAGTTTGCTAACCACTTTTTGTCTTTCCACATACAAGACACAATCTCATTTAATCCAGACTCTACCCCTAAAATTGTGAATTATGGGGTCTGTGCAATGCAGATTTTAATGTGCACGAATTTCTGTCTGTATGTCCCTAATTTTACCTTCAGCCCATCCTCTCTCCTGAACTCCATACATTTCCAGTTCTCCACTGTAGCAGTCTTCAAACTGGGATTCTTGTGCCCTCCTATGTACAGACTTTCCAAAGGTTATGGGGGCAAGAATAGTTTCATGGAAATACATTTGCAGACCTTCAGTTTCCATGTATCCTTTTCCCTAAAACTTACCTGACTGAGAAAGTGCTTCTAGTCAGCATTATGCCAATTTCCTATCCATCTCCCCCACCCCCATTTTCTCTCTTTTACAAAGAAGGAATAGCTCTCACCTATCTTGATGTTTACTATCATAAGATACATTGGATGGTTTCCAATCCTTTGCTTTCAGTACATCTGAAGGAGAATTAAATGAACATATCCATTAACACATCATTAAAAATAAGTTGATGATAGATTATTATGTGACTTTTTTGCAAATATCTTTAAAAGTGTTCATAGCATTGAGTAACATGGCTATTTAAAAAAATAAACAGAGAAGTGACAGAGAATTGATGTTGTATAGTGTCTCATCCTAACAAAAAGTAATTTTTATCCTTAACACAGGAGCTAAGTATAAAAGAAAACTGGCCCCATTTATTTCATCAAAAGATGCATTTCCAGTACAATTCTACTTAGTGTTTACTGAAATTTGTATTATTTGTTATTTTGATCAGTAGTCAACTAAATGTAACAAATAATTTACTCCAGAAGAAATTTTAAACATTCAAACCTTATGGACATAAGAAATTTTAATTTTTAAAATATTTCAATTTATATGCATTTTTGTGGTAGCTAAGTAGAGTGATCAATAAAAGATTCCAACAGAAAATTGTGTCACTTTAGGATAAAATTCTGTGGGGAAGTAGAATGGAAATGTGAGTTCAATGAGAAAAAGGAACAGCGTATAATTTTTTGACTATGTAAGAAAAGCTTGTTCAAGTATATTGTTAAATAGATGATGATCAGATCCCTACGGTTTATAGACCTGGGGATACATTTAAAAGAGAGATGTAATATTTTACTTTAAGGTATGAAGTGACAACACACTGGAAATCATACCCTTTTTAACTCTTTAAACACAATGAAAAATGTTAGATGTCAAATTACAAATGTGCTAGAAGGTAGGTTTTCTTTTTTGTTGTTGTTTTTAACATCTTTATTGGCGTATAATTGCCTTACAATGGTGTGTTAGTTTCTGCTTTATAACAAAGTGAATCAGCTATACATACACATATATTCCCATATATCCTCCCTCTTGTGTCTCCCTCCCACCCTCCCTATCCCACTCCTCTAGGTAGGTTTTCAAAATGCTTTAGATGGTTCAGAAAAAAAGACATGTGAAGTCCTTTGCTCTTAAACCCTGCTCCTGGAAGTGTGACCCGTGGACTCCATCAGCATCACCTGGGACCTTATTAGAACTAGAGATTGCAGGCCGCAACCTCAGACCTGAAGAATCAGAATCATTTTACTAAGATTCCCAAATGATCCACACCCCACTAAAGTTTAAGATCTGCTCTACAAGATTCCTTCACCTAAGTAGGGTCTCCAAGTTAACCTATTGTCCCCTTAACCTTCAACATTTCCTCCACTTGTTTCCCTGTCTTGGTTAATATAATAGCAGCCGCATTCAGATAACCCTTGCTAGAAACCTTGGGGTCATCCTTGAAGCTTACTCCTTAGTTACTCCACCGCTCCTCACATCCAATCGGTAAAGAAGCCCAATCAAGTTTACTTCCTTCATTAGTCACTGTGAACCAGGCAATAAGGATAGAGTTAAATAAGATATATTCTGGGCCTCCCTTGAATATATGTCTTCCAAAACCTTCTCTGGAGGACAGACTCTAAGGTGGCCCCCCTGAATCCGACCTTTTGCTCTTCACACCTTTCTCTAATCTCCTCCCCTTGCTTTGGAGGGCAGGGGTCGATCTGTGACTTGCTTCTAACCAATACGCTACAGCAAATAGGTCACCCTGTGATTACTTCACATTCTGGACTCCTAGCGGGGTCACTCTGGAGTCTCCCTCTGCACTACTGGTCTTGGAGAAGTGAACCGAGAGGATGTAAACTGCATATGGAGAAGGCCGTGTGGCCCAGAAATGAGGGCGGCCTCTAGGAGCTAAGGGCAGCCTCTCGCTGACAGCTGACAAAATACTGAGGCTCTCAGAACTACATCTGCAAAGATAAATAAATGCATAAATTCTGCCAATAACCTGAGAGAGCTTAGAAGCAGATTCTTCTCCAGTCAATCCTCCAGAAGAGAATACAACTTGACCAATACAATCATTTGTGAGTGACCCAACTGAGAGAGAACCCAGCTAAGCCATTCCTGGACTCAGGAAAGTGAGATAATACACAGAAACTGTGGGATATTGATATGTGTTAGTGTAAGCCACTAAGTCTATGATAATTTGTTATGCACTGTAGAAAGCTACACCTGTTCTAACAGTCTTAGCTGGGCAGGTACAAGAAGACTCTCCTCATTGCCTTTCAGTCCATACTCTTTCTCCTCTCTTTATCCTGCCTGACACTGCCAGCAGGGTAACTGAAAAATAAACCTCACCATGTCAAACCCATGCTTAGAACACTTAGAAGGCCTAAAAACAAAGGTTTTCAATTAATATGTTAAATGCATATAAAAAGTCCTAAGAAGTTACTTGTATATGATACAATCCTGTATATACGCAACAAACCAATCTACTTAAAAAGACACAGTTCAGGCTCTCAAGGTACAGAAAGTGAGCTGAGGCCGTGGTAGTGGTTATTCTGCTTTCATTTTAGCTTTACAGCTATTCTTCGCATCCTTTGAAAAATTATCTTTAATACCTGAATGCCCTTTTCTTTAGTAACAAACAGTAGGCGATCCTCCATAAGTGCCTAATTTATGTATTTTAAAACCATGTCCAATTTCCAACCGCAGCCAGAAAGGAAATTTCTGTTTACCGAACACTGACTCTCCTGCTGTACTTTTCACTGGCTCCCCTTGATTTGGGGATCCCACACATGCCCAGCAGACACACTTGCTCACATCAAAGTAACTTTCACATTTGCCTCCATTTTGCTTTATTCATTCACAGAGCGCTTTGAGTGTTGCCAAGTTCAAAATGTGTTGCTAAGAGACAAACTTGCTCTGTGGATAAGAAGCAGGAATCAAAGGCAGCTGGCTAATGGATTCATTACTAACTCATTTACCAACTTTGGAAGACACAGGGCTGCTCTGCCTCTTGGTTTCCCCAAATGGTAATTAGAAAAAAATATAAAGATGGATGTTCCACGCAGGGATATATCCTTGTTCATTCCCATTATGACAACACAACACTGGGCTGTAGTTACCACACCCCACCACCTGTCTTACCTCTGTCCAATCCATGTTGCACACCAGTGCCAAGTTAACTTTCAGAGAGCACATCTCTTATCTTCTAAAGCCCTGCAATGACTCCCCAGTGCTTTAAGGACCCATTCAAATGGTTCCGTGAGAGCCCTTTAGGCTCTGGCTTTATCTTTCTGCTACAATTCTCTGTGTTTACCTTGCAAGTTCTTTGTACCTCAGCCACCTGGCTCTCTAGCTAACCCATGCCTTTCTGTCCCAATATTTTTCTGCTGCCATCCTGGTTGGTTTAGAATGAAGTCCTCTAATATTTCTGCCAGTTGGAATTTCCCCCACCATTCAAAGCCTTGAGATGCTTCTCTTCACAACATGCCCCTAACAGAAGGAATTCTCCCATCCGTTAATTCCTATGACTTTTCTTTTTTGGCATTCCTGCTGTCTTCACTGTGGTGGTTACAGTGTGTGTAACCATGTCTTTTCCCCACAACTAGTCTATTGAGCTACTTGGTTATATGTACTGGGTCATCCACACTTGTATCCCATATGATAGCTCATAAAAGCAGACACCCAATTTACTTATTGAATAATAATATTAGTTGAGTGTCTTATACCAAGTTCAGTGCTAAGTATTTTACATAGATGATCTTACTTACTCCTTATAATAACCCACAGAGGTACTGTTGTTGACCCAATTTTGTAAAGTAGGAAACTGAGGTTCTAAAAGGTTATATAGTCTAGCTCAGGGTCACAGTCACAAAGCTATTAAGTGCCCAAGTCAAGATATGAAAGATAGTTAGTACAGCACTATTTGAAACATCCAATATAAGAAATAATTCTAAAATCTTTAAGTATCTCGATAAATTTATTATGGTTTGCCAATACAATGTGATAATGCTCTGTGTACACAGTTACAGTACATGGTTAAGTGAAAAAGCAACTTCGAAAACAGAGAGTAGAGCATAATTAAACTTTTAAATAAATATATCGTATATAAATTAAAATGTTCATGTTTTACTTTATATGCTCCTGTATTGTTCTAAACATTTTCATCAATGACTATGTATTACCCTTATAATGACTTGTTTTTAAGTTAAAAATTTCATTATCAAAAAAAATAAAAGAGCATCTTTAACCTGAAGTTCTTTTACATCCCTTCATACAATTTTCTTTGTTATTTCTCTTGCTTCTGTCTGGTTTCTTAACATGGAGAAGCAGCCTTATAAAGCTTCCCACTCAAGTCTATTAGGAGATTGCTTTTTAGCCACTCTAGGAGAGTTACTCCCGAGGTTATCACTAACACCTCTTCCTTTAGACTGCTCCAGTCCTATCCCCTTAGGCTCTTTCAATGCAGACCCAGGAAACACTGAGATTCGCAGTTCTGTAATGAAGTTTCATTATCAGGAAGTTTGGGAAATGCTAAGTTAAAGTAAAATGGATTTCCTTTCTACAGGATTTTAGAACCTTTATTAGTGAAAGATTGTTGTAAATCTATAAGAAAGGAATAATGCAGTAATGTGTAGTTTTTAGAAAGCACTTTACCAAAAAGAAACCATTCTTTTTTAAAAATAGGTTTTCAGGTCAAACAATGTTCAACCTTTAGCAAACTCTGTTCCAGAGAAAAACTTAGGTAAAGTGCCCAAAACACGCAGGTTCTTTTTTTTTTTTAAATATATACATATATATATATATAAAACATCTTTATTGGAGTATAATTGCTTTACAATTGTGTGTTAGTTTCTGCTTTATAACAAAGTGAGCCAGTTATACATATACATATGTCCCCATATCTCCTCCCTCTTGCGTCTCCCTCCCATCCTCCTTTCCCACCCCTCTAGGTGGTCACAAAGTACTGAGCTGATCTCCCTGTCACACGCAGGCTCTTAATGGTCTGATGCCATCAACCTTTCTATCTCCCAGCACCAGCTCACCATTCCTTTTGGTCCACTTAACAAACTCCTGTAGGTTTTTCAGATTTATTCATCTTTTGTTTTGCCCTTCCCACCCTTTTTGCTAGACAAATTTCTACTCTTCCTTCAAACATCTACTCAAAAGTTAGCTCCTCCAGGAAGCCTTCCTTGCCCATCTTCTTACCTCTCCTACCTGCCACATGCCGCATAATTTTCTTTACTTTGACCATAGTAATGCCACTCTGTATGTAATGTCTAATTCACTTATCACTCTCTACCAGTAGAATGCAAAGCCCTCAATGATGAAGGCTTAAGCAAACTGACAGGAACAGAGAGCAGAGTGGTAGTTTCCAGAAGGCTGGGGCGTGGAAGAAATGAAGAGATGGTGGTCAAAGGTTACAAAGTTCCAGCTATAAGATGAATAAGTTTTGAGAATCGGATGTACAGCATGTTGATTATAGTTAATAATAATGTATTATACACTTGAAATTACCAAGAGGGTAGATGTTAAATGTTCTCAACAAAAAAAGAAATGGTAATTATGTGACATGATGGAGGTGTTGGTTAATACTCTGGTGGTAATCGTTTTGCAATATGTATCAAATCAATACTTTGTATACTTTCAACTTACAATCGATAAAGCTAGAAAAAAAACATGTGAACAGAAAATCTGACATTAATAAATGCATAGTGGCAATGGAGAAAAAATAAAATTTCTAATAAGAAAAAATAATATTTTTATGTTATAATACAAAAGCTTAAGTATCATTTGCTTCTGTATGTTCAGGGCCTAAAGCAGCACCTGGAATATAGGAGATAGTGTTAAACATACTTTTGGATGAATAAGTGGATAAAACTGATAATAAAATAATATCTTTCTTTAGAATAAGTTACAAAAAAGAGAAATTCATTACTATATTCCAGCTAGTAGAAAAATCATTATTTAAAAGAAAAATAAGAAAGTCAAGAGTTCTTTACAGGAAGGAGGTTTCATGACTGAAGGCACATATTAAGTAAGCTTTCAGAATTTCAAATAGCTGTCATGAAATAAAAAGTTTGAGCTACTGAGGATGGCAAGTGTTTGAAGTGACACTCTCAGGATGGAATCCTTTCTGAAGTTCTTTCAGTCTCAGGGCACACCTACCCCCCTCAGCATATTTAGCGAACTTGAGACTTGGGTGCCTTACTGTGTCCAGTGTCTATCCCAACAACTTTGGGAATCCATGGACTTCCTGTTATTGCTTCCTCACTTGGGACATTCATCAGGAGCTTCTGGGCTCCAGAGGCCCTTGAGACCAAAGAAGAGGGGCCAGGTCTCCTGGGAAACCAGCTGGAGGCACCGAAAGACTGATGGTGAGTTGCAGCTCTTCTGAAGGCCTGACTGGGAAGCCGCAAGCAATCCCGGCCAGCCACCACAGAGCCCTCAATAGCCTGACAGTAGGGCTCATTGGCAGGTCATGCATGTAACTGTCACCTCAAACAAAAAGAAACAGAGACCTAAGGGAAATAGTAAGATGGAGTTTGTAGGTCAACCCAGGAATTGGAAGAGGAAACCGGAGTCTGAATTAGTTTATTCTTTGCAGAGATCAAGTCCTCAGAGGGTTCCATGAAAGATAGGTTCCCTGGGAGACTTTGAAAACATGGATCCTGGGGAAATTAGGAATCATGCCTTTCCATGTTGAAAATATGTTTGGATGGTAATAAATATCTTCAGGGAACATGAAGAAAAAATTTGAGTTGAATGCTTATTTCTCATAATCATAAGTCCTGCTACGTTTTTCACATTAGGATGTAAAACATGCATTGTTTCCATTAATAAAACGGTCCTGTCAGCAAATGTGTAGGATGTTGTCGTGGACTGAATGGTTTCTCTTAAAAAGATGCATACAGCCCAAACCCCCAGTGCCTGTGGAGGTAACCTTATCTGGAAATAGGGTCTTTACACATGTAATCAAATTAAGATGGGGTCACACTCGATAGGGTGGGCTCTAATGCAATATGACTGGCATCCTTACAAAAAGAGAGGACACACAGAGACACAGAAAGAATGCCATGATAAGATTGAGGCAGCTTGGAGTGATTCATTTACAAGTCCAAGAACTTCAAGTGTTACTTACAACACCAGAAACTAAGATAAAGGCATGGAACAGTCTCCCCTGGAGCCTGTAGAGAGAGTACAGCCCTGCTGACACAATCTTCTGGCCTCCAGAACTGTATGAGAATAAATTTTTATTGTTTAACACCACCAAGTTTGAGGTACTTTGTTACAGCAGCCTAAGAAACTGATACAGATGTTTATTGCTCCATGTAATTCATGTAAACCAGTGGCTCTCAGAGTTTTGATCCCAGGTTATACTTCTACAGCATCTGATTGAGTAGATCTGGAGCAAAGTCCAGAAATGTGTGTGATTAATAAATTCCTCTGGTAATTCCAGTAACTGTGGATTACAGAGAAAATTTTACAAAACATTGATTTAAACATCTAAGATGTTTTGTTTTTTGCCTGACTTTTATCAAAAGCCAGGCTTTTTCTCCTGTGCTTTTTCACAAGTATTCTGGAGAACAAAAAACAAACACATGTATTTGGTTCTATACTAACTCAAAAAGGTCAACAACGATTTTAATAATAAAGCAATGTTAGCTGAACCGACATACCATGTCCCAAATTGTAGACCAGAGGGAAAAGAGTTAGCTAAATGACCCTCCCATTGAATAGGGGGAATAACGGAAATTCTGACAGACCCTTATCTTGCACCAAAGGGAGCAGGTGTTGCAACAATGCAAATAACTTGTGTTGCCAAAAGCCTTCCCTTCTCGTCCTGGTGGCTCACTTCAAATGTTGTAGTGTGTTCTCTCACTCACAGAACACGTGCAGCATAGCCAGCACGAGAATGGAGGGCTATTGGGGGCTCATCAGAAATCATGTTGCTTCAACAAAGCCCTGACTTAGAAGCTCAGAGCACGGTTGGCACCAAGTTCACTGCCTGAAACTACTCCAGCTGACCAGACTCTGAAGAATGTGAGAAGCATATTTAGGTGGAACTGGTTAAAGTTCAGGACCTGGATCTCAGTACTGAGTGGATCAGTTAATGCTGCCACTCAGATCAACAGGCAAACCAGTCTTAATGGGTTAATAATGGGTTTTAGACCCTGTGACTTGTCTTAGGCATGTCTACTTGGTGTGTGATTAGGCCCAAATCATCTAACTTCTCAGGGGCTTCTCAGCAGCCCCAACTAGAAAACAAGGATAATTCCTACCTCCCAAGGGCTATTTGGAGGTTGAATAAAGCAGCGTATGAAAAATTATCCATCAAGTACTAGTTCATATGGGTAAGCAGTCACACAAATTTTTTTGGCCATGGAATACAATGTCAGCCCTAGGTGCCTGCTTCATAGTGTGAGCTCAAAAACACCTGCTCAACCCACCACCATCACTGGCTGTTCCCGAAATAGCTTGCGCTGTGGATAGCAGATATATCAGGTATCACGGTGGGTACCTCGGACAGTAGAAACCCTCTATCGTCATCTACTGCGAACAGACAGGTAATGTGTCAATTCATAAAAAATATTGGTTAAACTGGGAAATCCTTACAAATGATGCATACGTACCTTAGATTTACATTGTAACTTAAAATGTATAAAATAGATTCACTCCTAAGCTTTGGATGTAGGACAAGTTTTGTTGTTGTGGTTGACTTTAAGACAGTACAGTACAGTGATCAGAGTTCACACCATCTCTCTTTCATAAACAACTCAAACATCACCTGCTAGGATTTCCAGCTTTGCTTTCTATAAAGCAGACTGAGAAAGCAAAGACCTTTGTGAAACCATCTGAGCGCAGACTCTTCTGGTTTTTATGATTCCCTCCACCCCCCAAGTTTTTAGAGTTGTCTCATCCACATCTAATTCAACAGCACTTTTAGCAACTCAACCTTACTGTTTCCAAAACATTCACTGAGTGGACAACTCTCTTTCTGCACTTACATTAAATCAGTTGTGAAACATTTAATTGAAATATGTAATTACATAACAAACGGAACTGGCATAAACAGATATGGGCAGCAACACAGCTGACTCTTGGCAAGTGTGCAACTGCACTGATGGGAACAGAAGAACCAGGATGAAACAGAGCAGCCCACTAGGTGGGAGCAACCCGCATTCTTCAGGCCTTAGGCAATATGTTTTATAAGGGATAGAAAGCTCTGGTTGATTGAATGGGTAGAAGGAGATTGGTTAAGAGTTTCTGATGCATCATTTTGTCTAACAGAGAAGCACTAGGCTCTCAGCAAAGAGACACCCTGGGGCCAGCAGAATCGGAATGGACCAAGAGGCGGCGTGTTGTAGAGCTGCAGCCCTGGGATCTGCTATCAGAGGTTAGGCAGAGAGCTCTGGAGCTCTTTGTAAGTTCTACTTTAAGAAACAGTTTATTTCAACAGCTCCTTGAATGTTGAGATATTCAGCCCCCCAATGAAGCTTCTGTCGATCCTGACCCAGGGAGAAAGAAAGCCCTGAATCATCCTGAGTATCAGACTGTGAGCACTGGCAGATGGCGAAGCCTCCCTCCCTCTTGATTGTAGCTCCAGCAAGAGTCCCCAAGAGGAAACCCCCTTGCATTAGGCCACACGGCTCGCTCTCAACTCAGAGCCAGACTAGCTCTCTCAGGACAGCTTCTTCAACAAACAAACATCACCAACATCAATGACGAGAGCAGCGGCAACTAACACAGCTATAAGGCTCTTTCCTATGATCAGTTACCACACTAAGCGCTGTACATACATTTTCATACAGTAACCCTAAACAGCATCCTCTTATATTTGCCCCCTCTCACAAGCAAAAGCACTGAGGATCAGGAGATTTAAAACTTATGAACATACAGCTGGTAAATAGAAGAACTCGAATTTAAACCCAAATCTGACTTAACAATGGGACAAAGGTCTTTAATCACATGACAGAACAAGGAAGAGAGAAGGGGAGTATTCATGGGTGTGGTGATTTACAGGAGAATGTTGTGACTTTAAGAACAACAGTTGTAATTATTTACATGGCATCCTTGAAGGCAGGGAGAAGCTTAAACTTCCAAATCAGCAATACGGATGATGCAAAAAGTCTTTAGAGTATCTTGGGAAAGACAGTGGTCAACATCACTTTCCTGCTGAGGAAATCTGGACTAATCTGTTTGGGATGATGATGATGACATAGAGGGGGATAAAGATATAAGAAGAGAAGGAAGTGTGTGTATGGGGGTGGGGGGTGTTCAATATCAGGCGGAAGATAGCCCTTCCAATTTATTAATATTTTTATTGTTCCCTCTGAGAAAATCTCATTACAAAATATTGCCCTAAAACATCCCTTTTGTGGCAGGCCAAACCTCGGTCACTAAGTACCTAATAGCATATGGTACATCTCTCTCACTATGGTCAACAGAAGGGACCCTTATCCCTGGAAGCACATCAACCATAAGTTAAATGCTTTGGAAAATACTTGGTCCTTTTTAAAGAAAATTCATACATATATCATGTCACTTTCTTTCTCTAACAACCCAGCGCGACCAGGAGAGAAGTTATTAAATTAGAATCTCAACTTTAGCAAAGACAATATTCACTCAAATTCACACAGCTACTTATAGATGTTAGAACCAATTGTTTTCCATAAGTACTCATTTGGTTAGAAATAAGACAGCACAGCAGAAGAAAAAAAAAAACTGACCCCAAATTAATATTTCCTACTGATAGTTCTCAAACCAAAAATAAACTTGAATAGTCAAGAGATGACCAAGTTAATATTTTGAGATACTTGGTTGAAAGGCACATTACAGAAATTCCAAGTCTAATTTTCCTCATTCATTAAATATGTATCTATTAAACACCTACTACATACCTTCCAAAGTGCTGTGCATTAGGCATACAGTGGTAGATATGAGTGCAAGATCCCTGCCCACGATCTCTTAGCTGTCCGCTCTGCCTTGTCAAGCTTGTACTAAGAAGCCAAATTCTCGAAGGCAGGTCCACAACTGGCCTACAAGGCATCCATTAACCTCCTGAAAATAAAGATACAGTTTTGGTTATTTGTGCATTTACTTTTCTAAGGAATGGGTTCACAGCTTTTATTCATTTCTCAAATTCTTAACTTTATAAGTTAACAACCAATAGTAAAAGAACCATGATTGAAACCAAGGAATAAACAAGCAGTTATTATAAGTGAAGGACCACACTTCTCCTCTCCCTGTCTTTTCATCCCACCCCAATCTCTGGTCACGTCTTATCTAACAAATCCCACAGGCACTAGGGTGTAACTGTATGATATTTGCCTTGTAAATCTCTAAAGTACTATATATAAATAATAGTTAATGTTATGGTCATTATTGCTAAATTTGTAAGTTTCTTCTTCCAACATTTCCAAAGAAAATCAAATATTTAATGACCAGCCACTGTGTTTCAAAAACATTGCCTCACAACACAGGTCACTTCTGAAGTAAGGGAAGAGAGACTTGGCATTCAAGCTACTGTACTGGCCAGTTAAGTTTGATCTGTTCTTCATTTTCTCTTTCTTCCTTTCCATCCTGCCTTCCTGGCTATGTTTCCTTTTGAAGGATACAAAGACAGTGAAAAACTTAGGTTTCTAAGGGATTTTTAAATGGTTATTAATTCTGGATATTTTTAAATGATATTAGGGTATCCTGAGGTTAAATGGGACCAAGTGGTTTTTAATAATACAATAAATAAATAAAAATGCATTCCCACAGGGCTAGGAATAAACACCTATGTTCCAAAACCCTTCTAGGAACTAAGGGAAATTAATGTTTTTCATCATAAGAAGCCTGGGCACAGTGTACAGACTGCATCTTTTTTTTTTTTTTGCAGTACGCGGGCCTCTCAGTGTTGTGGCCTCTCCCGTTGCGGAGCACAGGCTCCGGACGCACAGGCTCAGCGGCCGTGGCTCACAGGCCCAGCCGCTCCGCGGCATGTGGGATCTTCCCGGACCGGGGCACGAACCCGTGTCCCCTGCATCGCCAGGCGGACTCCCAACCACTGCGCCACCAGGGAAGCCCCAGACTGCATCTTGAACTGTGCAATGGCTGGCTAGATTTATCCTCCTCCTTCATTTGATATACACTACAGTCAAAAATCCTCTGAAGAATTTAAGCAAGCGCTGTCAGATGATTGCAGCCTTTGAAGACAGACACCTAAAAACAACAACCACACGCGCGCACACACACACACACACACACACACACTCTCTGCTTTCTACTGCTTACATTTCCAGACTGCTTCGCCTATAAAGATGACTTACTTTTTAGAATAATCACACATATTTTGACTAGTTTTGTTTTTTAAAGACAGTTCAGCTATATTCATTGCAAAAGCATTTGGAAATGGTCTATTTGTTTCCTCTATCCCAGCTCAGGCACTATCAGTTCATCTTGTGATTATGATAGAAATAAACACCCCACAGGAATCCTCTGCTTTCAGAGTCAGGTAGGTGTGTAATATCTCTAGGTTTTTCAGGATTTAAAGCAAAGTAAATCTAGAGAAAGTGCTGCTGTAAAATTCAAAGGAAACATGGTTATTCGGCTTTGCAGAACACGAGCAGTTCCCTTCCTCTGACAGCTCTTGCAATAGCAGCTGGAATAGAGGTAAGATCCCAAAAACATGAAAATCACACTCTATATAATCCGCTTACAGGGGAAGCAAATTAAAAGCTATTTTTGCGAGTTTCTGAGCCCAGCACATGGTCTCCTTCACAAATCGAATTTGACACTCAATCCATCCCCACCACCGACCTGAGGAATGTAAATGTGTCAAGAAGCTTAAAATTAGTTAATAAGTCCACATGAGCAATGGACTATCCAGTCCAAATTTAAGATGTATTTGCTTAAGCTTTCTAAACAGAATCTAATTCCTACTTTTTGTTGGTAGTTTTCCTGCAAATCACTTAAGCATTCTAGGTTACTGCATTATCTCAAGAACAGCATAAGTTTCAGCCTCTCTCTCTCAGTCATAAGATATTACGATGTCAAGTCTAAGCCATAAACATAAGCCTGTCTGAAAGCAGCTCTGCTGAGATGCTATTTTTGTTGTTGTCGCTGTTACATCCACTCTTGAAGGAGGTAGAGATGGTGCTCTAGCCTCCCTCATGATGACCGTCCGCTAGCTCACTGTGCTCGTCATATTGCTACAAACCACACTAACCACTTACAAATACAAAAGGGAGTTGGATTCTTTAAGCCAAGTGGAAATTTAACTGGAGATATTAAAGATTTATTTTATCTTATTGCATTAGGTACTTACTAAAGGGCAAATGTTTCTAAGGATATAGCCTAACAGTTAAAAGTGTAAGTTTTGCCATCAAATACAATGCATTCAAACTCACCTCTGTCAGTAGTTAGCTGTGTGGCCCTGGGGAGGTTACTAAACCTTACTGTGCACTGTCTTCTATTTTATATGAGGATAACAATGGTATCTCTCTCATACACTCACTGTGAAGAATAAAGTATATGATTCTATAACCCCTCCTTCCTGGGCCAACTTTGGAAATTGGACATTCTCCAGCTTCATCACAAACAGCTTTAAGATCTTTCCATATCCTGCTTTTGCCCATAAAAAAATGAGATGCAGGGAAGACTTCTTCACATACATCCAGAAAAGCTACAAATCCAAGCACTTCCCTAAACAGAAACAATCCTCTCCTTAAGAGGAATTCTACTTTCGGCTTTACAATGAAATAATATAGGTAAAAGCATCGAGCACAGTGTGTAGACTATGTTAAGTTCCTAGCAAACGTGAACTGAATCTGAAGCTGCCATAGCTTGTCCACTTTTGTTTCCTCAAATTCTTGGTGCAAAATCTTCTGGCTACTGTTCAGAATCAACTGTCTGGCTGTGTACCCCTCAATACCATTCCATGGGGAGATGCTCTTTATCCTGCCTCAGACCTTTCACTGGGCCTATCTTTGTCATATATTGGATTTTCTGTTTCCTGAAGCCTCTACTGGCAGGAATCATAAAAGGAGGAGCAGAGGTTAGGAGTCGGAATCAAGGAATCTGCTCTGCTGATGGGCAGTGTGACAGCAGAAAGGTGCTGGATTCCTCCAGTGTTCAAACCATATCCAAACCTCTGAGAGGATCCAGTGCATGGCCAATATTCTTGTCTCCTCTCCCCATCCATGAATCAGTATGATAAACCTCTGGATCCTTAAGGTACCTGAGTGTCTCTACTACCAAAGGAACCTACCTCACATGCTTCCCATCACACTGGGCATTTTGTCCTCTTTACTCACACAACTGACTTTCAGGAAGCAACAGTGGGCTGTACCTGCGCTTCTTCCTCACAAGGTAGCTGAGAACCATGCAGTCATCTTCAGTCATAAGCACACACCTGGCTCCAATCAGAGCTCCAGCAGAGGATGTCAGGTGGCATACAACCCTCCTTGAAACCCACCATTTCCCTATCATGTCTCCATATGAAAACAAGAACTAAGTGGGAAAGAGTCATACAATCCTTGGTGGAACCCGCGCTTCTGGAAATGTGTTTCCTCTAGTCCCAAGGAACAGCTCCCAGGGAGAATCATCACCTAAGCTGCCTCGGTCTACAGAGATCCCTGAACCTTGATGGCAGGGCTCGCCTGCCCTATCCTCGGCGAATTCTTGGGCAGCTGGAAGGGTGGGCTTGACTTCAACTCACCAGTTCTTTGACTTCTTCAGTCATTAACCACAGCTATCTGACCCTTGAACCAAGTGCTATGTGTTATTCTTAGCACATGCCTGCAAACCCCACAACCCAGCTGCTTGCTGTGATTCAGAGTTCTCCACTGTGTCTGAGCCTATGCTACCTCTCCAGGTTCCTCCACATCTCTCATCTCAACCGGAGAAGAGGATGATATTCTACTTAACTCCTGCTCTTGATACTCATCAGCTGCAGAGAATGGTTCATGTCCTCTTACGCAGCCCTGGCACCTATAATCAGTAGAATCTGAAATTTTCACATCACGGCACTAGGAATCAGAAAATCCAGGTTTTAGTCCTGGATCCATTCTTATAGGATCTCGAAGTCACTTCCTAAACTCCACTGATGTATTAGTTCACTAGGGCTCCTAACAAAGTGCCACAACTTGGGTGGCTTAAAAATGCAAATTCCTTGTGTTACAGTTCTAGAGGCTACAAGTCCAAGATTAAGGTATCAGCAGGATTGGTTTCTTCTGAGGGTCATAAGGGAAAGATCTGTTCCAGTTGTCTCTCTAGTTTCTGAGGGCCTCAGATGTTCCTTAGCTTGTAGATGACCATCTTCTCCCTGTGTCTCTTCCCTCTATGTGTGTTCGTGTTAAAATTTTCCCTTTTTATAAAGACACCAGTCATATTGGATTAGGGACCCATCCTACTCCAATATGACCTCATCTTAACTAATTACATCTGCAGTGACTATTTCTAAATAAGGTCACCTTCTGAGGTACTGCGGGTTAGGGCTTCAGTATGTGAATTGGGTCAGGCTGGGGAAGGGGCAGGGGAGACATAATTCAACCCATACCAACTGGTAATCCCTGTTTTACCTACTTGCAAAGTTGATGTGAGAGAGATTGAATATAAAAGCATTTTGCGAACTGTAAAGTACTACACAAACACAAGGAATTATTAGGACTTAAAATACTTGATGGAGTTTGTTTTTTGAGACTTACAGCACACGGCCATCCTACTGATTATTCTGTATAATAACAACAGTCAAGAAGTGGCCATGCTACACCCATAAAAGTGAATTTATTTTTCTACAAGTGGTGTTTCCTTCTCATTTATTGATTTGCATAAAATGCCACTTAATGGCTTAAATATTTATAATATGTGGACTCAGTAAGAGCTTAATTTCCACAAAATAAAAAGGTGCATTATCTCTTACTGCAGACAGAGTCCTTTTTTTCCATTTACATTTCCCTCTCCTCTAGACAGAACTTATGTAAATGGATTAGTAGCACAGAAACAAAATATAGTCTTTGCAGGGGAAAAGTTGACTGGGAAAAGGGCTTGTACTCTGAAACTGTTTGAATCTTTTCATCCACAAGAGTTTTTCCAACGCCTAAGTAAATAGAGGGACACTTGAAAATCGAACTAACTGACATGACAGAGATTTATTATTTCCCCTAAGGAGGAAAGAGACAGGAAGCTTTCTGATTCTATCCGGGTGCTTATCCAAGATGTTACTATTGGGCCCATCTACTGCCCATGGAAGGAACAACAATAATCAACAACTGTTTTCGTAGAGTAGCTATAGAAATCTTTTTACACCTTTGAAAACTGGTTTTTAATTGCACAGCGGATTAGTTCCCTGTGTCTGCTGTAACAAGTTGCCACTAGCTTAAATAACAGAAATTAATTCTCTAACAATTCTGAAGGCTACAAGTCCAAAATCTAACAGGACAACGGTCTCTCTGGGGGCTTTAGACAAGGGTCAGTTCCTTGCCTCGTCCACCTCTTGGTGTGTGCCCCAGCTTTCTGGGGTTTGTAATAACATCACTCCAATCTCTGCCTCTGTCTTCGCATTGCCTTATCCTGTGACTGTTTCTTCTCCTCTTCTGTCTAAAATCTCACTCTCCTCCCTCTTGTAAGGACACTTGTGACGGCATTCAGGGCCAACAGGAGGAATTTATTGTAATGTCCTCATCTCAAAATCCTTAACTTAATCACACCTGCAAAGACACTTTTTTCCAAATAAGATATTCACCAGTTCCAGGGACTTGATGTGGATATATTCTGGTTGGGGAGGGCCCACTTTTCATGTATCACACATGAGTAGAGAAAAGAAGCTTTCAACACAATTTTTTTTTTTTTTTTTGCGGTACATGGGCCTCTCCTCCCATAGCAGAGCACAGGCTCTGGACGCGCATGCTCAGTGGCCATGGCTCACGGGCCCAGCTGCTCCGCAGCATGTGGGATCTTCCCGGACCAGGGCACAAACCCGTGTCCCCTGCATCGGCAGGCGGACTCTCAACCACTGCACCACCAGGGAAGCCCTCAACACAACTTTTTAGATCATTAATTTTCAAGCTTTTTCTAGGAAGCCTTGTGGCCCTGAGATGGAAGAGCTGGCATGGCAGAGGGAGGTGAGCTGTGACCAAATCTTGAGGCCCTCTTTCCTCCATCAGATTGAACAGCTCTGCTCTTCTCTTGGAAAACGGTGCCTGGTGAGAAATGTTATTTCAAGGAAGGATTCAGTGGCTTAAAAACAAGATTGAAAACTATTGCTCGAGATTGGTGATTCTGAAAATGCTTTTCTGGCTACACAAAATTCACGTGGAAAAGAATTTTCATAAACAGGACATATATTCCATTGTGGGAGATTCTGAGTCATAGGTCTGAGGAGGAACCTTGGAATCTGTATGTTAAGAAGTACCACAGTGACTTGATATCATCACCAGCAGTAGGGGTCATACAGCTCCAGGTAAATCAAAGTCCTCATGGACCTAGTCTTGATCTATTATTTGAAATTACTGGCAAGAGTGAGAGGGGTCTCTAGTACCCTGTAAGAATAAGAGAGGGCTGGGGAGGCCATTTCTGTGACGTAAACATTTCAGGGCACTATTTCTTAAAGGATTATTGGCACTTGTTGAAAAACTTTACAGTTCCCCAAAAGGAAAGATACTGTATGATTCCACTTTTATTCGGTACCTAAAATAGTCCAAATTCATAGAGAAAGAAAGTAGAAAGGTGGTTGCCAAGAGCTAGGGAAAGGGAAGAATGGAGAGCTATTGTTGCGTAGGTACAGAGTTTCAGTTTTGCAAGATGAAAAGCGTTCTGTGGATGGGTGGTGGTGATGCACAACAATGTGACGGTACTTAAGGCCACTGAACTGCACATTTATAAATGGATAAGATGGTCAACTTTATGTTGTGTGTACTGTAGCACAATTTTTAAAACTTTCTTATGAAGCAAGGTCATAGGCAATGGTGGTGGTGCACCTAGATCCCATTTGATCCCTGTTTAACATATTTGTGCACCCTTTTCCTGTATAATTTTGATTCTAAAAAGCAGCCCCCATAGCTTATCCTTGGAGAACTTCCCTCAGGCTATTTGAGCCACTCTTTCCCCACAGCTGCCCAGGGAGTGAGTGGGTGGCCCTTATCCAAATCACAGGTACTCCCTGGTGAGGGCAACTCTAAGGCACAGTTCATGCCCCAGAATTCCCAACGTGGTCAGGCTGCACGTAGCCTCTGAAAGATGCTGCATGAGATCTCACTTTTGCCTGGCTTCCTCCCATACCCTGGGTCCTTGTCATAAAAAATCACTTATGCACATAGACACACACACACACACACACACACATGCACATACACACAAAATGTTACTTTTCATAATTTGACTGAGTCTAAGAGAACAAATTCATGCACCAGGACCAACCACATGATTCTTCCACCAAGAAGTATAAAGAATTATGCCGTCTTCTGGAATTTGTTGAGATTTTTTAAATGTTCATAAATGCCATCAGGAAGTATGTGAAGAAGGCCATAAGAGTGATACAAAATGTTAAGGCACTTCAGGGCAGGAAGAAAGTAATTCAGGCTGGAATAACCAAGAATGGATGCATGGAGGAAGAGGTTGGGCCTGAGAAGATAAGAAGGATTTGGTTAAGTGAAAATTGCGGGATGGCAGCTCAGAGAGTCATGCCAGAAGTGAAGACAGGAAAATTTCTTCTCAAAAGTGTGTTCTCGGAAGGACCATTAGAGAAAGCATGTCAGATGCTGTGCTTCCCTAAGCTACTTGGCCCATAGGCATGGCAGAAGAGGGAGTTCGAGACCAGAAAGTAGTAGGTTACTGCAAGATTTAGACTAAAGCTGCTGAGCTGGGAGAGAAAGAGAAGCCAGGGGCCAGAATCGGCAGCCCACAGGGGTAGATACACAGGTATACGAAGAGATCAAATTCATAACAGACTTGAAACAAAATGAGGTTCTGAGTATAAAAGGGTAATTTTTCGAAAAGAGAAAAATCATGCTTCTCCTACAAATATAAAATAAAAATGGGTCAAAAATTTATTTATGATAAATTTAAAATTTATCATAAATAATGAGGGAACAAGTAAGATGTAAAAAAATGAGTTCAAAGGAGAATTCAAAGAAGAGACACACATATAGGCAATCAGGAATGCAGAAATAAAATTGCTAGCAGATGCATCTATGCAACTCCGCCAGAAAAAAAAATGCATTTGCACTTCAAGAACAAGAATCATTTACATTACTATTAGTTGTCTACAATTTACAGATCTATAAAATAGTTTGGTCAAAGACAGTAAGAGACGAAGACCCTATAAAATCAAATAATCCAAAAGGCTAAGGTAGTTAATGCCTCACATTCAATTGAAAGGACACCCAGAAATCCTGTGGCCATTTCAAAGCCTTTCAACTTTTCCTGACAGTGATCAAATAAGCTTGAGTTGCCCTGAGTTAAAGTTATCAGGTATCTTTTCTCAGAGCCTTTAATGGGTAACATACATTTAGAATCAACAAGAAGAGAACATAGTAAGGACCATTTCCCAAATGTATTCGCTCATGAGGCCCTTTTTCATGTAATTCTTTTTAAGATATTATAAAACATCAGTATAGAGCTGCTTAGGGAACCTGCACATGAGCACTTTAAGCTCCTGGTGCTAAAGGAAGGAAAGGGTGGAGGACATCATTCCCCTAGCCTGAGGATCTGGCTGGTTTTCAGAGTTATTCCTCATTCCTGTGTGAGCAAATAGCTCCAACAGCTTTCTTGTAACTTGTCCTTAACTTTTCTTACATTCCCACCTTCCTAGCCCACCACATGGTACGCAGCACACAGTCAAAGTAGCACACGAAGGGCTGAAAGGATTAGACTGGAGATGCTGGGGAGGAACTATTCTTGTCCCTTCCTCCACTCCACCCCACTTTTACATTATCTGTTATTTGTGTCTAGTGTGCCTTGGGCTTGATTACAGACCAAGACATTTCTCAAAAGAAAGGAATTATGGCTAGGATACACCTGCCACACTTATGTCTGTCAACTTAGCTGTCTATTTAGAGCCCATAAGAGCACTCACTGAAGAATGAACAACTGTTCTCATCAGCAGTGAGCTGTTTGGAGACAAGGATATCTTCTTCCACCCTGGCTGAAAAAATAAAGCAAAGGCACCAAGCCACTGGAAGTACCTTTTTTCTGGGGCCAATAGAACTCCTGGTCATTCTGTGGACCAGTGGACAAAGCTTGGCATTTGAAACCAGAAGACATGAATTCAAGTCCTAACCTCTTCATTCATTAATTGTATAACCTGAGGTCAGTATTTCCCCCTCTCTGAGCTTCTACTTTTTTATCTGTAAAACAAGTATAAAAATAACACTGAGTTCAGAGCGTTACTGTGAGCATTAACCTATTCACTGAGATAAAATATATGAAGCACCTACTGTGTAACTGCATATAATAACGACTCAATAAACATCCCCCCGGTGCTTCCCTGGTGGCGCAGTGGTTGAGAGTCCGCCTGCCGATGCAGGGGACGCGGGTTTGTGCCCCAGTCCGCGAAGATCCCACACGCCGCTGTGCGGCTGAGCCCGTGAGCCATGGCCGCTGAGCCTGCGCGTCCGGAGCCTGTGCTCCGCAACGGGAGAGGCCACAACAGTGAGAGGCCCGGGTACCACAAAAACAAATAAACATCCCCCCAACTTATTTCATTTACTTAAATATGATAAAACATTGTTATTTAGAGAGCAGACATATGGTGTGCCACCCTTGATGGTACACAGATGGTTTTACCTGATATGTATATTTATTTTTATACATAACGTAAAAACAATACTTCACCTTTAAACCCATAGTTTCACAGATATTTTGTTTAGGACAAAATTAAAGCATTTAAGTTTAAAAAATCCGTTAAAAGGAAAACATCCAGTTGATAGTATTACAGATAGAGCACAGATATAGAACAATTGTAAAGGTGATGCACGAATGACAGAATTTGGGAAACATTGAGATTATATGTGCTGAGTGGCCCAAAGAGGTTCTAGAAGCAAAAGATGGAAGCTTCTGGGAGAACACTTCACTCTGGAAGAACTTTCTAAGATACCTGAACAAAAATGGACTGGACCAGATAAGTATCCCACCGTTGCAGACATTGCAGCAGAGATTAGCAGACCTGTTTGCAGAAATGGCGTAACGGAGATTCAGATGTCAGATGGGTGATTAGACCACATGCCCATTAAGCTCCTTTTGAACCACATGAAGCTATGCTTCTGTGATTAGAAGGACTTCTGCTGTGGAAGCCTACAGATCACAAGCAAAAATACTTAACAAGAGACTCCTGGGAAAAGGTCTCAGGAGTCCTGAGAAGTTTCCTGACGAAGTTTCTGTGGCCTGTCTCCATCTCTTTTTGCATGCCAATTTCCATCACATTTCACAGGCTCTGCACTTTCTATTCACTGAATGCTTCCTTTGAGAATAAAGTCCAGATCCTCTGCTGCAGTGATTTCCTTTGGGTGTGAACTATGAGAAGGCATAGGGTAATTAAAGCCCACGCTTGCAAGCCTGTCTGACTGACTGATGTGTACTCCCCTCTGATTGGGGTCTGATTTGAATAAGAATGCCAGCCGGCAGGGCCAAGAGAGAGCAGAGGCGGAAGGAAGCCTCTTTAAATTCTAACAATGATATGTCAGACCAGGGCTGGGTTGGCATCTTCAGCCACACTCTTCCACCTTCCTCCGGTAAGACCCGCATGCACTCAAACTGAAGACTTGCTCTACCATTCCGGGGAGAGCCTCTGAAGAAAAAAATCCGACCTCCTAGCTCACCTACCTGGTTGTTCCACATTAAACACGTTGTATAGACTGTCGGAGTATGCCGCTGCCCAAGTGGCATGCTTTCCAAGGAGCTTGGAAAGCCCCTCAAATACTCCCTTTTGACTGAAATCCCTTTAACAGCTAACCATGTCTTTATAAAGCAACTGTCTCCAGAGAAAGGAAACACCGTGATTGAAATAAAGGCTACGGTGGAAATGACCACCTTGATCCTAGACCAGAGAATTTTACATTAGGAATATGGCTGCTACTGCTGCTACTACGAACAGTATGTGCCAGGTACTATCCTAAGAAATGCCTCGTTTGCACTGACCCTTCTGCACCACTACCTGTGAGGTAGGGGCTTCCCTTCTTCCCATTTTAAAAATGAGGAACTTCAGAATTGGGGAAGGTGAGGGCTTGTCCAAGTTCACACACCTGAAGATCCTTAACCCGACCATCTGCCTCCAAACCTATCATTTTAAACTAAATTAGCAGGTTATTCAGACCAGCCCCTTCCTTTTTAAAAATGAGAAATTGAGACATGAAAATATAGAATTAACGTGTCCACCGTCATGCAGCCAGTAAGTGGCAGAGCTGGAACCCAAGTCTAAGGGTTTCAGAAAAATCCAAATTCCAGACTCTTTCTAAGAAGCAAGGGAAATGTGGGTATAGGCAGAGATGTCAAGAATTCTGGGTGCCTGAAATTTAGGAAGACAGAAAGGGTAAAACTGAGAACAATCAGCACGTACTGTGTCTCCTTCACAACTCTGCCTTGGTGTCAGTGCAGGGTCCGAGGCTGAACCTTTTGAGCCTTTACTATGTTATGTGCCAACACCTTTCTAAGAGGAAGCACTGTGTTTTGATACCAACAGAGGCACAGGATAGAATTCCAGCCATGCCACATGAGCCATGTGGCCTTAGATAAAGTACTTACCCTGCTTGACCGCAGGAGAAGCAGAGGCTGGGAGAGGGGAGGCCACTTGCCCAGAGACACATGGCCAGGGACTGGTAGAACAGAAGTTCAAATCTAGGTTTTCTATTACAACAACTGGTAACACAGAATAGAATAAGCAACTATAGTTATGGTTGTCGTTGTTTTGCTTTTTGTTATTGTTTGCTCGTTCTTAATCCGAGAAACAGGAG
Source organism: Globicephala melas (assembly GCF_963455315.2). NCBI lineage: Eukaryota > Metazoa > Chordata > Mammalia > Artiodactyla > Delphinidae > Globicephala > Globicephala melas. The sequence goes on along the minus strand of NC_083324.2, from coordinate 12,367,610 downwards.
AAGAAAAATGAAACAGGCTGCTGGCCTTCTCGGTGCTGTATCCTGGCTGTGATATCCCTGCTAAATGGAAGAGCCCTGTGGCTCATTAGCACTGAGCCGGCCTCCCTGGCTCCCCCCAGGCACCCGGTGCCGCTCTCCCGAGCAGGCCAGCTCGAAGCAAGAAGCAGCCTCTCTGACTTCCCGTGGGAAAGGGTGCCCCGGTGACCTGGAACAGACAAAAGGGTCTCTTGGAGAATGGAGCAGTTAGCTGCCCAGGATGAAATGCTGTCATCAGTGACCTGGTAAGTGAAGGCCAAACAGCCCTGCCCCCATCCTGATACTACAGCACTCATGAGGGAGGCTGGGCCCAGAGGAGGTCTTTACCACCTGGAAGCTGACAAGCCTAGCAGCTGCTGCTACCCAAGATGACAGGTCCATCAGCTCTGCTATAAGAAGAAATCCATGTGTTCCAGGGCTTGCTGGCATTTACAGGGAGTGGATTTGCTGTAAGTAACCAGCTGGCTTGGAGGGATAACATGTCTCAGGGCCTGGGGCAGGTCTGGGCCCCTGTGACTCACTGCTCCATGCCAGGTTTCCACGTGATGGATTGTAGCCATTAATTAGACACCTGGGCGATGCTTATGGCCCATGACCTCAATCCCTGTTAGGTTTCATGTTTTGTTTTGTTTGTTTGTTTGTTTGTTTTTAATAAGTCAAACCCTTCTGAAACCATCTGCAAATGGAGAAGAAACAACTAAATGAGAGGCAGCTAACTAAATGGCAGAGTTCTGTGCCTGAAATCTTACAAATCTGGGTTTAAATCCCTAGTACCTCTCAGTTTCTGTTGCCCCTGGGCCACTTCTCAACCTCTCTAAGCCTTGGTTTCCTTATATGTAAAATGAGAATAATAATATTTCTTATTTGTATTAGAACTGCTTTTGAGACTACACAATAAATGTTAGCTGTTAGCATACTGTAATGGGATTCCCTATTCTCTTGTCTGCAGCCCTGTGAGTAAATCAGTTATGTAAGAATAGAAACCACAACCTCTCTGCTCACCACTTGACTTAGGCTGACTTGTCCTAAAAGTCATCCCGTAGACAGGTATTTGAGAGCAAGAAGTCCATTTAAAGCCGATCCCATGAAGCATGGGTAGGGAAGTAGGAAAATAGGGCAAGAATGGAGGATGGAGCCAATCATGAGGATGTGCATTATGTAGCCAGGACCTCCATGGGCAGATGAAGCTCCATCCTATTAGAAACCTCTGGGAAATCATGCTTCTGTGTCCCATGTGGGGGTGGGAATCAGGGGTGCTTAACCACCAACAACCTTTGGGCTGCTCCCAGAGGCATTAACTCCCGGGCACTGCCACATGCTCTGGGCTCCAGGTAGAAAACCCTGGGGCAGAGAGTTGTGGAGGTTGCACAAGACACCATCAGCACGTACTGCAACAGTGGATGCCAGCAGGGAAGTGGGCAGGGCACTGGCAGTGGCTGCTAAACCTCTGTTACTAGCCTTTGGTACAATGCCTGATACTTGGGTGGTGCCCAGTACATACTGAATGAATGAATAGGAAAAAGAGACACAGATATTGATAACTATAACACAAGATAGTAAGCGATCAGAATCATAAAAGAGGCAATTAAATTAGCAAGGGAGGTTAAAAGGAGATAAAATTTATTTTTATCCAGGAGTTATTATCAAGGTTTTAAAGAAGAGATAGCAATTGAGTGGGGGTATTTAAGGATATGTTATGGGCGGAATTGTGTCCCCCAAGAAATTCATATGGTGAAGTTCTAATGCCTAGTACCTCAGAGTGTGACTGTATTTACTGACAGGGTCTTTAAAGAGGTGATTAAGTTAAAATGAGGCTGTAAGAATGGGCTCTAATCTATTATGACTGAAGTCCTTAGAAAGAGAGGAAATTAAAACACAGACAGTTACAGAAGATAAGACCACGTGAAGACACAGGGAAAAGACAGCCATCTACAAGCCGAGGAGAGAGGCCCGGAACAGATTCATCCCTCATGGACTTCAGAAGGAACCAATCCTGCTGGCACTTTGAACTCAGACTTCTAGCTTCCAAAACTGTGAGAAAAAGTATTTCTGTTGTTTATGCCACCCAGTCTACGGTACTTTGTTACAGAAAACTATAGAAAACTATACAGGATAGGTAGCTCTGAGCTTCTTCAAGGTTGTTTCTCCAGCCTAGCAGACTGCTTACACAGTGTAGGGGCTTAAAAACTTTATTCTCTGATGAATTTGGCTGTGTGGCAAGTGGAGGAAAGGCATTCTAATAGAGACAAGTGCAAGAATAATGACATGGGGACCAGAAAGTGTGGCAGCTACTAGAAACAGCAATTTCAGTTTGGCTGGAGCCTAAGTGCTAATGGTGTACAGTGTGGCATAGTGTTGGGATGCTAGATTGCATTCAGAATGAATTAATACCTTGATAAGGGGTGTGGACCTTATTAAATGGTGTCGTAGCAGTGATCCCCTGCAACAATCACAGCTTCCTATATCCCTGTTTGGATTCTGGGCTTGACCAGTTGGACATTAGCAAGTGTGGTGCAAGCAAAGTCTTAAGAAGCACTGGGACATTGGGGTTTGCCCTTTCTTACTGCTCTTAGGAACCCTGAGATCACATGTGAAGAGGCCAAAGCTAACCTACTGAAGGATGAGAGACAGCTGCACTTCATACAAGCCGTGCCAGATAAGATTCCTAGACCCACCAGTCTACTCACCTCCAGATATATGAATGAGGCCATCCTGGACATTCCAGCCCAACAGAGCCAACCCAGACCAGAAAAACAACCGACCGAATTGCTACAAGTATAAATATTTATTGTTTGAGTCCAGTAAGTTTTGGAATGGCTTGCAGTGAAAGCTACCTGATATAATTGGGAAGTCATTGAAGGTTTTTGGAGGTGGGAAGGGGGTATAACTGAGGCTTTAAGATTAATCTGGATATAGTGTGCATGATTTAGAAGGAAATTGTTTTAGCTGTTCTCTAACAGGAACAAGTAAATCAATCCTTTGCTCTGCCTTCTCTGAATTTCTCTAGTGCTGAGACCAAGATGGGCCATAGACTGGAAACCTTGTTTATATTATAGATCTGCCGTCTAGAGCTACTGTTCACAGCTACTGTGAGATCTGCTTTTTTGGATCTAAATTTCTCAAGGAAGGAGCAAATGTTAGAGGTGGAATTCCAAGATAATAGAGCAATGGAACTATTATCAAATGCCAAAACAAGAGGGAGCAAAACAAAATAACAAAGAGGGAGCAAAACAAAATAATCTAAAATTCATAGTAACTGAACTATAGGGGAAAACAGCTGGAGTTTAGGTCAGACTAAAGGAATGGCTCTCACAACTCTAAAAGACACAGCCCATGTCTGAGCTGATTGTGGCTGGTTGCTTCTAAGTTCCTGGCCCTGTCTCTTTCACCCTTGGAGACAGCCAGTGTCACTTAGCATAACTGGAATGTGATGAAAATTTTGGGGATTATTTTGACTTCAAAGCTATGATAAAAGCCTAGGTGAGAAAGGAGGTAAAAATCATTGCCTGCTATTAGCCATGATACTCCTCTCCAACTTTTCTAAGAATTTAATTCACTGTGTCACGCAAACAAATTCTACGTAGAGGCAGGGTTCCATAACAGTGGCCTTCATTTTTGAAGACCACCATATTTCCAATCAATCAGAATAAGCCTCCCAGCAACTTTGCGCTGCAACTCTGGACTATGTTTTTCTGGAATTCACAAGTAACCCAAGCAAAGTCATGGGAACAATGTGACTTCCCAGAGGGTCAAAGCAAGCCAGAAGCAGAACCTAAATTACAAACCATATCTCCAAATGTCCAGCCTATGACTTTATCCACAAAACCAGCTCTGCCTCCACTTAGCTATTCATAATTCCCCCAAAGATGAGGGTGAGGATAATTTATGAAACTAGAGAAACTGCATGCTTTGTTTTCCACTAAATTCCAGTGTATTCTTTAGCATGGCAAACCACATGAGACTTCAGCTGAGATAGAGCACAGAGAGGATGAAAAATTTGGGTCTGGTTCTGCTAAATTTGTTTCACCCTAAAAAAAAAAATCATAATCCACCTTAATTATGATAAAGAACCCAGAAATGATTCTCTGCCTACCCCAAACGCCTTCCACACACACATTTTTGAACTTCAGAGGAAGCCGATCCTCTGATTACTGGTAAGCAGCATCTCTGACGCATATGTTGAGAGCGTGAGTCTTTGTGTCTCTATGGAACCAATTATCTGCAGGGCTGGAAAATTAAGAAGTTGAATTGTGTTTCCGTGGATGCACGTTCAGTTGCTAGACATTAGTGCAGAGTTGAGAGCTATAATAATCCTCTCCAGATAAATCCTCGTCAAAACACAGGACTTTAACAATCTGTTGTCTTCACTTGCTCAGGGTGTAGGGTTTCAGGTATGGGTGGGTATTACGTACAAGGCCTATAGTTAGTGATCTTTTCATGAATTTTCTCTCACAGAGTTTCACATGTGTCTCACATAGACTGTTAAGGGCACATTTCCTTTAAGTGGGGACTAACTGGTATCTGAACTTGGCCAGCTGCTCGCGTATAGATAACTGATTTCATATTCAGTTTTGAGTGAGATTGATGGGTTTCTGAATCTGTGACAAGCAAGCCCCAGTTGTAGCATAGTGGATGGATAACGGTATAGTCTTAGGAGAAGGGAAACAACAGCCCCAAGTTTTAGTATTAATAATAACATTAAATATTATTGCTAATGTTATAACTAGTAATAGCAGATAATATTTATTAAGCTCTTAGTAGGCCCTATGTCCAAATACCAGCTCCATCACTTGCTGTTGGTTTGACCCAGAAAAGTTACTATATGAGTTTCCAGAGCTGCTTTAACAAAGTACCAAAACTGTGTGGCTTAAATAGAAATTTAGTGTCTGCAGTCCTAGAGGCTAGAAGTCTGAAATCAAGGTGTCTTCAGGGCCATGATCCCCCTGCTGCTCTAGGTGAGAATCCTTTCTGCCCTCTCCTAGCTGCTAGTGTTTGCTGGTAATCCTTGGGATTCTGTGGTTTATAGATGCATCACTCCAGTCATGTGGGCATCTTCGTTCTGTGTTTGTTGATATCTGTGTCCAAATTTCACCTTTTTATAGGGACACTAGTCGTATTGGATTAGGGCCCTCCCTAATGACCTCATTTTAACTTGATTACCTCTGCAAAGACCCTATTTCCAAATAAGGTCACATTTTGAGCCACTAATCTTAACATATCTTTGGTGGAGGTGGAAGGGGACATATTTCAACCCATAACAGTTACCAAACCTCCCTCCTACCCTCACTTCCCCTTTACAGAATGAGGATACAAGGAGTACTGACCTCACAGGGCTGCTGAGAGGATGAAATAAGATAATGTACGTAAAGTGTTTAGCATAATGCCTGGCATATAGCAGGAAGGCAGGAAATGCTAGCTATTATTATCGTGAACGTGGGGATATAAATCCGTAAAGCTCAGTTTGCTTTACTTGGCTTTACAGAGGAGAAGCCCATGCTGATAATATTTTCCTCCAACTCTTAAGGGCATAATGATTTTTCATAACGGTATGAGTTGATTTTTACATCTTGTATTTTACGAAAGAACTGTGTGTTTGAAAAAATCTACTTTTTATTTGAATATTGCCATCTATTCATACTATGATAAAATCACTTTGAATAACTACCTTACTCCCAGCAAGTAAATAAACCTGAAAGGTTAAAACACTAATCAATTTTAAAAAGGTTAGTAAATCTTCTAGATTATCGCTAACATATGAGAAATAAAGGCTCTAAAATGTAAAATTAAGGACTTCCATCCCCCTAACAATGCTGATACAGGTAAAATATATTGCAGATATTGGGAGATGACCTCACAATCCTGAAAAGAGCATGACTTTTAGATTCAAGTATATCTGGGCTTAGCTTGTAATGCTACTGCTTATGGCTCTGGGACCAAGGGGAAGTTACTGAACATTTTTCATTCTCGGTTTCGTCATCCATGAAATGAGGATAATGATGCTCCTTCAAAAGTAAGATAGCCTAACCATTGACGGATAAAAGGTAAACAAAATGTGGTATATATGTATAGTGGAATATTATTCAGCCTTTAAAAAGAAGGACAGGTCTTCCCTGGTGGCGCAGTGGTTGAGAATCTGCCTGCCAATGCAGGGGACACGGGTTCAAGCCCTGGTCAGGGAGGATCCCACATGCTGCAGAGCAACTGGGCCCGTGAGCCACAACTACTGAGCCTACGTGTCTGGAGCCTGTGCTCCCAACAAGAGAGGCCGTGATAGTGAGAGGCCCGCACACCGCGATGAAGAGTGGCCTCTGCTTGCCGCAACTAGAGAAAGCCCTTGCACAGAAACGAAGACCCAACGCAGCCAAAAATAAATAATAAATAAATAATTTTAAAAAAAGAAGGACATTCTGACACGTGCTACAGCATGGATAAAACTTGAGGAGGTTGTGTTAAGTGAGATAAGCCAGTCACAAAAAGACAAATACTGTATAATTCCACTTATATTATATTACATGAATAATCAAATTCATAAAGATAGGAAGTAGAATGGTGGTTGCCAGGGGCTGGGGGAGAGGGGGTTGGGGAGTTATTGTTTAATAGGAACACAGTTCCAGTTGTTCAAGATGAAAAGAGTTCTGGAGATGGATGGTGATGATGACTACACAAAAATGTGAATATACTTAATGCCACTGAATGGTACACTAAAAAAATGGTTAAGATGGTAATTTTTATGCTATGTGTATTTTACTACAATCTTTAAAATAAGTTTTAAAAATAAATTTTCAAAAGTTATAAAAAAGTTAGAAGGCCTAAGTAAAGCCCCTAATTACTATCTGGCATATAGCTGGTAGCAATAGACACATCCCATCATTAATACTCTCCTTCCTCCCTACCAACAATCCTTGTAAAAAGAATTGGGGTGTTTACATAGCAAGGGATTCAGGGTAAAAGACTGCAGATAATCCACTAACATTTGATTTTGAAATGAAGCTAATTAAGTAGGTAGATGACATTGGTCAGGTGATAAGAAAACTGGTCCAAGTGCTGCTATTATCTAGTTCTGTGATTGTGAGCAAGTCACTAAGCTTCTTTGAAACTATTTTCTCATCTGTCAAATAAGAGAGGGTTGAACTAGATGATCAATATTACATCCCAGTCCTTAGAAGCTTTCATTACATAAATAAAGCCAAGACATGGTACTTAAGAACAAAGGGTCATAGCTTAGTAGTGTCCTCTTTATGCAAAAAATAGGAGAGGGGAAATAGCTATCTTTTATAATGCTAGCAGAGTAAATTGGCCAAAGGGAGGGAAATTGATTTAAAAACAGGATGAAATGAGCAATTAATAGCAAAATGTTATACTATTCCAATGTTACTGTATTTAAAAGAATATAGCTTTGCAAGATGAAAAAGTTCTAGAAATCTTTACACAACAACATACATATAATAAACACCACTGTATTGTGTACTTAAAAATGGTAAAGATGGTAAATTTTTTTGTTATGTGTTTTTTACCACAGTAATAAAAAATAAAAAGGATATAGGCACACGATTTTCTTTCTTTGACCTCACTTCTCACAAACAATACAATGGCGTGCAAATTTTTTTAGTTAGCAAATTCATTCTTCAAAGGAAGTTTTATGGGAAAATGATTGTAAAAAAAAATGAAACTGAAAATGGAGTACTAGATGGAGGGGGACTAAACCTCCCAGTCTGGGTCTTTCCTCCTTGTTCTCTGGGCCTACCCCTGAGCCCTCTGAAGATGCCTAGGTCTCCAGCAGGCAAGTTTGGAAATCAATGCTGTGTACTCTATAAAGAAATGTAGATGCCTTCTCAGTGCACTCAATTGGAAATTAATCAGTAATGGTAGAGCTTTACCAGTCTAAGCCCTACAATCCACCCAACCATTTATTGTAAGTAATGTTTAAGTGGACCTTAGAGGAGGTATTTCACCTGTTTCATGAAGAGAGTTTATGGATATAATAGAAGGGGAAAGAAAGCATCAGTGTCTGATGCCTCCACTAACCCCAGAGTTTAACACATACTCAATAAAGATATGTATAAATGATTACATTCCAGAAGGGACCCAAGCTCTTGGAAAGACATAGCAGGAAAAGAAGTATTTCATTCATTCAGAATGAATGATTTCCTTATCATCAACTATATTCCAGGCAATTCTAAGCACTAGGGATGAAAACATGAATCACACACAGTTTCTACACTGAAGGAGCTCAGTGTATGGAATGAGAGCCATGTTTCAACAGGTCATTCTAAAAAACTGTGGGAAATGCAAGGAGAATTCTGCACAGAATATTATGGCAGTGCCAAACCAGCTGAGAGGGAGCCAGGGACGGTTTATTGAAGGAAAGAAAGGAGAGCTAGCAAGCCAGTGATGGGGTCAAGATTTGGGGACAAGTCCAAAACACGAGCGCATGTGAGAAAAACTTGGGGTGTTGGGACCACAGAACATACATATAAAGAGAGAAATGGGAGAGATGAAGCTGAAGAGCTGGGTCGTGGAGAGTTTGTGCATGAATAGGGCCACCTGTGTTTGCCTTCCCTGGCTTTGCCTGGCCCCTTTCATCCATCCTAGGGAACCTCCAAATGACACTTCCATGGAACCTAAGAATTATTTAATCCATAGTTTACTTGTATTCCATGGAGTATGCAGGGAGAAACAGGAAAGAAGATGGCTAAAAAGAAAAAGCAAGGAACGTTTCACCTCCTCAATGGAAGCAACCATTAAAAATCACAACAGGGGCTTCCCTGGGCGCAGTGGTTGAGAGTCCGCCTGCTGATGCAGGGGACGCGGGTTCGTACCCCGGTCCGGGAGGATCCCACATGCCGCGGAGCGGCTAGGCCCGTAAGCCATGGCCACTGAGCCTGCGTGTCCGGAGCCTGTGCTCCGCAGCGGGAGAGGCCACAACAGTGAGAGGCCCGCGAACCATCCCCCCCCCAAAAAAGAAACATGAGTCCTTCATAGGCATCTGAGAGGCAGAAATATTTGACCAAAAGGTACTGTGCTGAATGGGCCCAGAAGGAATACCTACTCCGTCAGCTCCAAAGGACCAAGCTGCGTACAGATTCTGGGTGTCCGGGGTTGATTTACTTGGCATCCAGCAGGCCTGATCCCCAAGCCTCAGCTCAGTGCCTTCAGGCACTCTCAACTCAAGACTTTCCATTCTTGGGACATTTCACTTCCCAGTTCTATTTAATAAAAACGTTCACTTATGATCCCATTTGCTTACCAAATGTTACGAAATTCAGGCATCATTTCTCTGTAGGCCAGTGTGAACACCTGAGTAATTTTCCTTTGGCTGTGGGGTGTGGGGTGCTCTCTAGAGTTTGAGTCAAGATGCTGCCTCTAAGGAAGGGACTTCTTGATATCATTTTTCCTTTCCTATATGAGCAGCCACCTGCTCAACATTAAACAAGCATAGAAAATGAAAATGCTGACCTAGGGAAGACTTGAATTCAAATCTGATAGTAAAGACCTCAGAATTCTCACTACTGTTTCTAAGAAAAAAAAAATGTATATCTTAAGTTTTAAAATCCTTTAGTTGATAAAAATCAAAGCAGTGTTTTGTTCCATGTGCCAGACTACATGCACTGTTCTCGTGTCAAGGCACACCTCTGGAACCCAACAGTCCCATTTGCTACATGCAGACCACAGGTTACTTAGGATAACAGGGATTTCAGAATCAATGAAAATCAAAAGCAAATATCCTTTTGGAGTTTCCAAATCACTGTTCTCAAATTGGAATTATATTGGTAACCAGGGAGAAGCAAACATTTGTCTTCATTGCTCAAAGTCCTAACATTTTCCTTGTGGATTTGATTTTCAATTTCAGTTTATTAAAGAAGGGAGAAAAACATGTTGAAGGCTTAGACTCTCCTATTTATCCCCCCTTTTCATTGTCTGAATAGCAAAGTACTATATTATTCAGGACAATAGATTTTGCATATACTGTCAGATAAATCTAAAACATTTTTGTGACTAAGTTTAGATTTTTGTATAACTGACACTTCAGGATAAAGTTTTAAGTGATTTTGGTAAGAGTACTCAAGAAAAGTATTCCTACACTTTCAGTAAAACTACAACAAACTGTTTTGGTAAAAATGGAGACATGGGGGCTTCCCTGGTGGCGCAGTGGTTGGGAGTCCGCCTGCCGATGCAGGGGACGCGGGTTTGTGCCCCGGTCTGGGAAGATCCCACGTGCCACGGAGCGGCTGGGCCCGTGAACCATGGCCGCTGAGCCTGCGCATCCGGAGCCTGTGCTCCGCAACAGGAGAGGCCACAACAGTGAGAGGCCCGCGTACCGCAAAAAAAAAAAAAAAAAAAAAAAAATGGAGACATGGTTAAAGTTTGAAAATAAAAGTTTTAAGTCTTACATTGAAAAACAAAAGATGCCAGATCCACAATTCTATGAGTTGGTGTAACAACTTATTTTTTTTAAGACTTTATTTTTTAGAGCAGTTTTAGGTTCACATCAAAACTGAGCAGGAAGTACAGAGTTCACAGGTACTCCAAACCCTGCCACATGCATAGTCTTCCTCACTGATTCCCTACCAGAGTGCCACATGTGTTACAATCAATGAACCTACACTGACACATGATTATCACCCAAAGTTTACATTTGAATTCGCTCTTGGTGTCATACATCCTATGGGTTTTGACAAATGTATCCACCATTATAGTGTCATACAGAATATTTTCACTGCACTAAAAATCTTCTGTGCTCTGCCTATTCATCCCTCCCACCCTTCATCCCTCAGACAACTAATGATCTTTTTACTTCTTATAGTTTCGCCTTTTCCAGGATGTCATATGGTTGGAATCATACAATATGTAGCCTTTTCACACTGACTTCTTTCACTTAGCAATAGGCATCTAAGTTTACTCCACGTCTTTTCATGACTTGATAGCTCATTCCTTTTTAGTGCTGAATAGTATTCCATCATCTGGATGTACCACAGTTTATTTATTCATTCATCCATTGAAGGACATCTTGGTTGTCTCCAAATTCAACATTTCATTTTTAATCTCCAATTTTAAAGTGTAGCTATCTGAGATCAATTGCTGTCTTTATTTCCTCATTGAATTTCTGAGGCAACCCAGCCAAACTCTTAACATATGCATGAATTCCCCTCAAAGACAAACCCACAAGGCTGCCAGATTGACTTTGCTTGCTTCCTATAAAAAGTAACTCGCCATTTTCGTAAGGCAGACCATTTCATTACAGGATGTCTCTAATTATTATTAAACAGTTCTTCCTAATGCCTGACTTTTCTGCATCTCTCAAAATAGTCCTCGTTCCTTTCCATGTATATTTCCAAATGTATTTTTTAATCAAAAATCTCAGTATTTTTTCTATTGTTTAAAGGAAAAAACCAGAATTGTTTTATTATTTTTTCATCCACTTTTGCAATTTATTTTCTTAAAATATTCATGACAATCATAGACACAGACAACCAATATGACCCCTCACAGACTTTTCTCTCTCCTAGACAAGCACTGCTAACACTTGAAGTTTGTTCTTACAACATCACTTTGAGTCTCTCACATTATTCTGGCCATCCTCTGGACATGCTCCTTTTTTAAATATTTTTTCTTCAGACTTGGGCACAATCTTCCATGAATAATCAGATGAATATAGTGAAGAGGGAAACGATTTTCTCTCGTGTAGAGTGTGTATTTTCCAATTATTGCCGTTGGAGGCTGCATCAGCTTTTCCACCACACTACTCTGGCACCACATTAAATCTACAGTTAATTAAAACTTGCTCTTTTCCCATCTGCTGTACTGTGCCTCCTCACTTCTTCGTCATATTTTCCATCTTAAATTTCATCCTGTTACATTTAGGCCTGTAGTATTAATCTGTAAAGGTAACTTTCAAAACTGTATCTACTATCCAAAGTATCAGCTCTCCTACCCTGTTTTATGGTATTTGTGATTTTTATCAATTGCCTGTATTTCATTCATTCACTCATTCATTCATTCAACCAATATGTATTAAGTGTCAATTATGGTGTCTGGGCCAGGCTCTGGGGATACATGGCAGACATAAGTCTCTATTCTTAGGAAACATAAGGTGTAGTGGGAATAACAGATTATAGCTGATCATATTAATACACGTGTAATTACGAACCGATATAACTGTCCTGAAATTTTTTAAATGCAACTGTATTAGTGATTAAAACCAAGTAATCTAATGTGGATATAGGCAGGGAAGTGGTAAGGAAAGGCTTCCCTAGAGAAGTGATGGTCAAGCTGAGACCAAAAGGAAAAGTAGAGGTTAGTAAGATGAAGGTGTAGGGGTAGGGAAAAGCACTCCAAACAGAGAAAAAGTCCTGGAGGAGAAGGACTCATAGCATGGTTCAGGGATCTGAACCAATGCCAGGGTATCTGGAATACAGAGTGATGGTCGCAGGAGAATCATCATGTAGTGATGCTACTGACATAGGCAGGGCCAGACCCTGTAAAGTCTTTGTAGGCTGGACTGATGATTTGGCTGTATTTTAATAGCCCACAAAGAATCTTTCTGATGCAGACTCCCCTATTATGAATTTTACCCTTATATCCCCAAATTTTCATAGCCCTTTCTCCCATTAGTCAAATCCAAACCCTTCAGCTTGCCATACAAGGTCCTCAAAATTTGATTTTCCTTTTCAAATGTGTCTCCGATTAATTCTTGATGTGAGCCCTGTGCTCTTGCAGAAACAACCAATCAAGTGGTACAATTTCCCACCTTTCTACTTTCACCTAGACCATGCTACCTCTCCATTCCAGCCTCAGTTATGGTCTTTAAAATGGTTATGTGGTCAAATGCATGGCCACTCAACATCTTTTCAGACAATGACTCTGTCTTCTCAGTGAGACTGTCATTTCTCAGTGGCAGGAAACATTTTTGTTATTTCTTTTTTTGTTGTTTGTTTCTTGTTGTTACTTCTTTTGAGTGCTACTTAGCTTCTATACAATTTCTACACACAATAAGTAGCTAATTCATGTTTATAGATTGTATAAGTAGTCACCTCTAAGAGCTCCCTACTGAATAAGATTACTGCTTCTGCCTACACTGTGCTCTGTGTGGTAGGCACAAAAGTAATGCCCGGTGATTATGAGATTCAGTTTCCTTAGAAGAGATGCTATGGAATCTTCTGTGTTAGGAGTCTTTATACAATGGGAAAGCCAGATTAGGGCATGTGTATTTCCTCTTCCCTAATGTTTTAGGGCAGCATTTTCCAAAATGTGTTCTACACTACTTCTGAGTGATATCCAAAAAAGTTAGTTGAAAAGGTGTCTCTTGCCCTGATATGTTTCAGAATATCAGGTTATGTATGAATTGAATTTGCAGAACTTCTCAGAGCATTAACCTATTGGTGGGTATTTTGATTGTCCAAGAGACAATAAGTCATTTGTTTAACAAATATTAAAAATTTAACATATGCCAGGCAACATGCTAACAGAGGTGTGCTGGCAGATGTTTAAAAGCCAGCTCTCTAAGGAAAAAGAAACCAAACACCCCAACTTGAAGTGTTTTCCAATTTCTTTAATGTATAGATTCCCACATGGCTGATTTCAAGCTATCAATGTGACATCACTGAACTCAGAGTAGGAACCAAATGCACACAGTCAGCCCTTTCCAGCCAGTTCAAACTGGCTTCAGCAGACTGGGTGTTAACCAGTGATGAATAAAACAGCCATAGTATCTACATTTGCAGAACTTACAGTTTAATGGAGGCAACAGAAAATAAACAAGTTAGTAAACCAATACGTAAGGCTGAATTGTAAAGGGGATGGCCAAGGGAAAACACAGAGACCTGTGAGACAAAGAAGCACTGGAAACTGGGGAGGTGGTCACATGAGTCCACCCCAAATAAGGGATGTTCAGAACTAAGTTATTAGCAGAAGCTTGTCAGAGGACAAGGGAAGCAAAAAGCATTCCAGGGGAGAGGAACAGCATGTGCAAAAACATAAGTCTGCAAAGAATATGGTTATTTAGAGGGCTAAAAAAGCCACTGTGTACAGAAGAATGACAGGAGATGAAGTTGCAATGGTAAGTGGGCTCTACGTGCATGGCCTTGGACACCCTAGTAGGGAGTTTCGATATTAAAAGGCAAAAGAAAGCATTTGAAGATCATTTTTGTTTTGTTTAAGGAGGAACTGAAATATCCTTATCAATTTTACAAGCTCATTTTGACTGCTGTGTGGAAAATGGCCTGAAGCATTTCCCACACTTAGTTGACAGGGAGCCCTGCTTTGTCTCAGGATCTTCCTCTGGAGTACCCTTAACAGTGCATTTTGGAAAATGTTATACTGGGAGTTTAAAGACACATGTAATTAGTTAACCTAATTTTTCAACTTCTCAGGAAGCAAGGAACAAATTCTTAAGCATGATTAGTAGAAGCTTCTCCTTTGCTGCTCCCTACCAAACCATCTTAAACTTTCTCCAAAGGCTCAGTACAATCTCCACTGTTTAGACATATGTTAAAAATAAAAACAGCTTAAAAAAAAACATCTGAATTGAAAGACTTAGAGACACTGTGAGATCCAGGCTGTTGATGGTTATGTCCACAGCCTGGTTGTTTTCAAGAAAACAGATGAAGCTGGTTCTAAAGCAGCACTGTGCAATAGAATGCTCTGAGACAATGGAAAGTTCTGTATTTTCTCTGTGCAGCATTGTTGTCACTAGCCACGTGTGTCTCTTGAACTCTTGAAATGTGTAATGTGACTGAGGCACTGAATTTTAAATTTTATGTAATTTTAATTCATTTAAATTAAATTTAAATAGCCACACATGACTTTGGCTACCATAATAGATGTTACAGTTCTAGAAGATATTAGTGGTAAAATAAAAAGTGGTGACTTCCCCCTTTTTATGGCTAAATGAAACACCTGCCCCCAAATAAACTTAGTCCCATAGGAGAGTGGTAATACACTGAAGGCATTTCAAAGGTCATTGCAATTTAGTCCTCAATGCTATTTTCTGCCCTCCGCCCCGTTTTTTCCCTATTCAAAGCCATATATACACAGGAGAACTTATTAATGTCTCTAAATAATAGATTAGTGTTATTTATTACTTGTGCTTGTGTACTCATTTTCTTCTAAAAATATCACCACATTTTAGACATTTAAGGCCTCTTCTTTGATGGAAGAAAAAAGTTGGAAGGCAGTAGAGAACAGAATAGTCTTGTGACTTTGTTTTGTCGATATGTAGCTGCAAAGCAACCAACCAATGCAGCAACTATTACCTGACGCTCCTATTTTTCATGTCACCACTCAGAGTTCCTTTAAATCTGCTTTAAGCTCCCCAAGCCCTTTTAAATCGCATCATACCAAGTCGATGGCTCGGAAAAATGGCCGGGAATATACGGTCCATTAGAAATTCCCTATTGGCCTTCTATTACAAAGTGTTTCTCAAAACATTCTGTTATTTTGCGAGATAAATCTTTCTTATTGATTTCAGTCTTTAGCACCCCAATCACAAAGAACTGAGCTTATAAATGGTCGAATGCATGAGGTTTCAATTTGCTGTGTTCAAATGATGCTGCCTGTCATTTTCTAGGTAGGCTTGCTGTCCTTCATTTTCTTCATTTTTATCCTTCCCTCCTTCCTCGTCTGTTCCACAAATTTCTCCTGAGAGTTTCGTATGTGCCTAGTACTGGGGCAGGGGCTGGGGATGGAGCAGTTAACACAGAGAGGTCTCTACACTCATGGAGCAGTGGAATGCTACCAGACACAGGACAGCATGTAGGGCAGCATGCGGATGTCAACAAACAGGTTTGAGAAACAGATCAACATATTTGTCTAAAAAAAAGAAAGAGGAAATGAAGATATGAGCTTAGAGAAACAGCACATGGGCCTCGAATTTCAACCAGAAATTTTGCCTTTGTAACAAGGAAAAGAAAAATATTTCCCAGAATCATCTTTAGGGGCCACAGAAAGAATCATTTGAAAATTACTGAAAAAAGCATCAAGGTAAATCTTATTCCATCATCAAATAAAGCTGTTACCCATGTGTGAATGGTAGAACAGACAAAATCTCTTGCAGGAGGCTTATAGTTTAAGATCACTATGTGGACCATTAATGCTTCCCTAATGCTGACCAGATAGTCTGAAATCCTTACCCAGGCATTCAAGACTCTCCAAAACTTAGCTCCATCTTACTTTTCCGAATTTATACATCTCTGCCCCTTCTCAGGAACCTTCAGTTACAGCCAGATGGGTCTATTCACTGTGTCCTGAACTGTTTGGGGGCTCCTTTGTTTTCTTCCCATATTAGCTATTCTTCAAAGCCTAATTTAAGTCTTATCTCTTATATATAGCATTGCCTGATCACCCCAACATCTAAAGTATGCTCTCTTTCCCCTCAGAACTGGTAGGGCAACTTATGAATATGATATTTTTTTTAATGATATTTTTTTGACAGTGATAATTTATTACTTTGCAGATAGCAATTTTATTAGGTATGTCTGTCTAAGTCATAAGAGCAATGTGCCTTACAGTCTGCTTTTCATCAGTAACACATTTGACTGTACATTTACAGTATATAAAGCATTTTGACAAACCTACCTCATTACATGTAAGCCTCACTATAATCCAATTAGCTTAGTATTTTCTTCACCTGTATATAGAGGTGGACCCAGAGGCCCAGAAAAGGGAGCCAATTCATCTGAGGTTGCACAGTTAATAAGATACAGCTGAGTTTAAAATGAGGCCTTTTGACTCTAAGAGTAGTGCTGTTTCTAATAACAGCATAATAAACCTAGGACCCTTGATAAATATGCCTCTATGTGTTTCAGATAGCTCTGATCACATAGTAGGTATTTAGTAGGTATTTATGGAAAGACTGATGGATTTCTGATTAATGAATAAAATAAGGGAGGCCTCTTTCAAAATCAGCTTTATCGGTAATGCAAGAGAAATGGGGTGGCGATTCATCTTTTATAGCGCCATCCAGGATAATTTTCGAATTTAAAAAACAACTACAAAAAGAATTGCCTGTGGTTATGGCTGTAGTTGCTCTAAATACATCTGAGTCACCTAACCTTTAGATCTGCTTTTTCCTAATGGTCTCAGGCCAAGCCATCCAATCCTTTATGATGTAACAGCTCCTCCATAAATGGAAACGGATCAGAACAAACTGTTAATACCCAAGCAGATGCAGAAAGCACCCAGATGGATAATTCCAATGTTAATGCAAAAATATTTAAAAGAGCTACAGAATCTCACATAGAGGATTGGCAATACAAAAGAGATAGAAGGCATTTATTTTTGAAAAGTAATTTTTTTTCTGTGTATCGCTTGTACATTTTAAATAGAGCTTCTACAGCTTACACATGAATTCTACTTTCTAAGCAAGCGGTATCTTGCATCATGGGTAAGTGTGTCTCTGGGTTATGCATGCTTAATCATGACAGCTTCCACGTGCCAAATGTGAGCTCTGTGTTATGCACTGTGAGGGAACTTCTTTACTCCTCACAATAACCTTGAGAGCTCCATGTTATTAGACTCCTACTGAGGAGGTGTGTGGGCTTTCCGTACCAAGCAATTCTGACACTAACTGCCTGGACTTAAGGCAGATCCCACAGGTTATGGGCTCATTCCCACAAGACTGCCCCCACTTCAGGGGCCAATCTTAAGTAGTGGGGCCCCAGGTTACTCACATTCTGTCCCACTTGGCTACAAATGAGAGGCTCCCACAACCCCTACCCTCGAGTTCAGTCATCTGCCAGAGTGGTTCACAGAATCCAGGAGAAGTTATTGACTACTGCTGACTTATTACAAAGGATATTTTAAAGGATACAAATGAACAGTCAGATGAAGACGTACACAGAACAAGGTCTGGAAGGATCCCGAGTGCAGAGCTTCTGTCTCTGTGGAATTGGGGCGCACCACCACCATCCCTATACGTGAATGTGTTCACCAATCTCGAAGCTCTCCAGACCCCATACTTTGGGGATTTTTATGGAGACTTCATCACATAGGTATAATCAGTTATTAACTCCATTTATTTCTAGCCCCTCTCACCTCTCTGTAGAATGGGAAATGAAACTGAAAGTTCCACGCTTCTAATCATGGCTTAGTCCTTCTGGTGACCAGCCCTCAACAGGAGACCACCAAGAGTCACCTCACTACAGTAAATGATGCTCCTATCACCTAGGAAATTCCAAGGGATTTAGAAACTCTGTCGGGTACAGGGGGAAGAGATCAAAAAGTATATCTTATTATTTCAGGAGAGAAAGAACTCCTAAACTGACTATAGATCGGTGAAATGTAGGAGTATATAAGGAATGTTAACAGAGATTATACAATTACAGTATGGTTGAGGAGATAGATTTTTTTTTAATATGGAGAATTACTTAGAAAATAATATTTTAGGGAAGATTGATAGACATAACAGTTAAATTGGAAAAAATAATATGAACTCTGTTTGTTTTTTCTCTAAAAATGACACAACAGCATCAGCAGCCCTTAGATCCCATCATCTCTCTATGTGGATCTCTAGGGCCCAGATGTTAGTTTCTAATAAGTTTCTCCTAAAAAGGAACCTGGGATTCTCAGAGGGTAACTGATCCCCTGCCTTGGAACTCAGTAATAATATCAGGAGAGCCTGGAACATCCGAATTCGCTAAAGAATGTTGGTGCTCTTGAGGCCATCAGGACAAATGGCCAGCTTAAAGAGACTCTTACCAACCAAGTTAAGGCAATCCGAGCATCAAAAAGAGAAAAATAATTTCGGCTAAATGGAACAAATTTCAGTCTGTGAAAGGCTGATTCCATCCTGATAACAAATGGGGAAAGTTAACACAAAGTGAACTACAGGGTAGTTCTAATGCAAAAATAAGAATGGCTATAAATATATATATTTACTTTTTAATTGGTTATAATAATTAAAAGAGAAACTATATTTAGGTGTGTTGTTTCTTCTATTTATTCTTCTGTACATCTGCTCATAAGGTATAGATATGTACTTGCTATATATGTAGACAAGGGTAGACATAGGAATTATGAATCAGCCAAGGAATTTTGGAACTAAACCCCTAAATAGGAAAGATGGATTATGGCCGCAGGTACAGGTAGAATGAGGTAGAAAGATGGATTATGGCCGCAGGTACCAGGTAGAATGAGGTTCAATCAATGGTCACACTCAATGACCAAATAGAGGGTTCAAAAGAGAATTTTGAACAGAGAATTGGTTAGCCAAATGTCCTCAGAGAGTTAGATGGCCCTACTAATTATAATAAAATACTAATGAGGCTTAGATAAGTTGCTAATAACACATATGGGACAGGGCAATGTATTATTATTGGCAAGATAATCGATTATACGG